>NC_044254.1:24629782-25322698 GCF_003957555.1 Calypte anna
CCTGACACAGCAATTTTTATAAAAAAGAAATCAGTTCTAATCACCTTATCTTAAATAAATAGAAAATAGACAATAGGGTGGGGTAAAAAGAATTGTGAAGAAACAACTGTAGCCTCCTTGTTTATTCAGGAGAAAGAACATGAGAATTCATCATACTTTCAGCCACATAAAAACTTCCAAGCAAGCCATGAGTCAAAAGATTATCTAAAATAAAGATGTTTGGGAACTGTTTATTAAATTAGTAATATTTCTAATCTTTAATGATGATCAGTGTGCTGCTTGATAGATTACCAGGAACTTGCAAGACCAGGTACTGTCCAATGATTTTCTCTACTCGTTTTTATATGTTAGTGTAAAAGCTAAATTGAAATTTTATCATATTCCTGAATCCACAAAACAAACCAGGCTGCAAGTATTCTTCTATCTAAATTAAAAGTATACTCTCAGATCCACACTAGTAATCTACTGCAAGTAATTGAGGAGAACCCCAGAAGAAAAGTAACATACAAAATAATGAACATTACAGACAATTCAAATTATAATTATATATAATTATAGTGATGTATAATTATGTACAAATATAATAATTATTATATTATAATATGATATTCTTACATGGAAAAAAACCCAAACCTCAGTATTTTCTAACAATGTATGTATTATAATCTAAATATTGTCAATTTTACGCTTCTGATCAATAGACACTTTCTCTGTCAGGACAATTCATCCTATAGTCCTATCAATCCCAGGGGGGAAATTTCAAATGATCCAGTAAATGGAGACATGGAATCCATGACAACTAAATAGCCAAGGTATGTAAACCTCACAATGTCTTTTGATATCACAGTGACAACATGCAGTAGTGACCTTTCTGTTCAGGAAGCCTCTGTAAGATCTGCAAAGGGCAAAAAATATATACTCCCAAATACTAATTACTCCTATTCTTAATCCTCAACCTCATCAAAAATCTGGAGATCAGCCAAAAATTGTCGTAAACAGTTTGACTTTGTACCAGAATGCTATTTATCTGCATTCTTAATTTCTATCTGCATAGATGGATGGTGCTTAGTACTCCAGCAATGAAACAGCTAAATATAACACAGTGCTAATTAGATCACCCATAAGCATCTGAGAATTTTGATTGTAACTCTTAAATTAACTCTTTATTCATCTAAGGAACATCAACCACATCTGCTACAGTCGTCGCAGAACTGAGGCTGGTGATGCTCACAGGAGATGATACAGAACCTACACACATCCCTTGAGCAGCCCAGTTGGGAAACTGGTCAGTTCAGACCTACTTCTGCCTAGACCAGTATCCAAAAAGAATTATTTGTCTTGAAATGAGAATATGAGGTCTTGACAGCTGCTCTGTTTAGGGAAACAAAGCCTCCCTGGCAATAGGTGGAAGGCAGCACAGTTACAACATTGGGTACTTCTCTCCCCTCCTTTACCCCTCTAAGTCTTATTCTAAAAATTTAACACCATTTTCATGCTGAAATATATTCAATTTTGACAAGCTCACTTGTTACTACCTATGAAGAAACAGGCATTTGGTGTACTAAAATGACTTAAAGCAATTAAGAAAATAAGTCTCAGCTTGAGAACAAAAGCAGCACAAATGCAACCTCTCTCCTCCATCCCATATATCAGGTGTTGCTGTTCTATGTTAGCAAAATTAAGAGAAAGATGCTGAAATAAAACACAACCCAGGCACCTCAAGGGGGGAAAAAGTTTTACCTCGAATATACACAAGTAAAGCAAATAGCCAAAAAGCCACCTGTTCCTATGTAATTAAACCCACAACTTTTCTTTGTAAAAACTGTAACCAAAATGCTACCTATGACTGATCTCAGTTTTGGGGTTTTTTTTTTACCCATACGTATTTGAAGGTTGCTCATTCCACTTAGCAATAGCAGTAATTACCAGTTTAGAAGCTTAGTGGAAATAAGCAAAGAGAAACAGAATTAATTTCAAAAATGTTATTAAATTATTCTGGCTTCATTTCCATTTTACAAGTTCAGTAATGTTGAAGTAATTTTCAGTAATGTTTCTGCAATACCCACAAAAAATTACTTATTAAGAATAAACTGTGAATCTATTTAAATGAATTTTTTTCTGGGATAGTTTTCATTGTATCAGTCGACGAAATACACCCCAAATCAGATAAATTAAATCTTTAACATAATTACAGTTAAATACTTACTTAAATAAACTTCCAAAAAAAGAGAATTATTTAGAGCTCACACTTTGAACCTTTAACAAGCAGAACAGATCAAATTTGTGGCAACTATTCAAAATTACTCAAGCACAACAAAAGCTGAAAATACGTCCTTGCCAAATGGTGAAATGAGATTTCCACATATGCCTTGTTCCCCACCATCAAACTGTCAGAGCATGAAAACATTCTCCTCTGGGTGGAGGTTTTGATACCCATCTCCCTGGTGCAAGTGTGCAAAAGGATGTGAAAGAGTTATTGACAATTCATACAGTATCCCATATTCCATTAGACAGTACAAGCAGAGACCAGATCCTAACTCTGAAGGGAGATAAGCAACAATGTTTTAAATGGCTATTGACTCCACTAAATTTCCTGATAATGTCAGAAGACTGTAGTCTGTCAGGTTCATAAGAGCCTCAGGATGATACAGGAATCCAATTATGTGGAGTCTATTTAGTTGTCCTGTTTGCTGAGCCAAAGGTTAACGAGAACCGCACTGAAAAAACCTCCTGTGGTATTACAAAGTATTTCTTCTGCTGCATAACATGTAAATGAAAAAGTATTTTAATCAAGCCTTTGTTTAAGTCTTCAGTTGCAGCAGGGTGCTATGTAATACAGCAAACGAAAAACTTGATGGAAAAATGGATTTTAAAAGTTTTGCCACTAAAGACATCAGGACTTATTACTAATTATTACGAAGCGTTTCTCATTTGCAAAGGAAAAAGGTTCAGATCACAGAACCACAGCCACTGCTAACATTAAATCTTTATAAATAGTAAGCCACGGCCTCTAATTTTAGACAGAAATTAATTATATTTTTGTTGGTAACACATTCAAATCTGTTTACACAGCTGACAAGTCTCAGCTGCACCAGACTCAAGCAGTGAGCTTTGAGGACTCTCCTGCTTTGGAGCAGATGACTCAACATTCCCCAATTTCATTAAAGATGAAAAGGGGAAAAATTCACCTGCAACAATGTCACTTGTAAAAACAGATTTAAAACAGATTTCTGAGTTTTACATACGTGAGGTATCCCATTCAAAAGAAAAAGGGGGGGCAGGAGGGCTGGGGAAATATGGGAAAACCTAACAGCTGTGGGAAAAGGGATTAGAAGTGTTGAATTTCCAATTCTTTTTTGGGCTAATGTAAACTAATAAAATGTTAAAATGGATCCACATTTCAAAGACTGTAATTACCACATGACACCATGCTGTTATTTCAGATCTTACAGCTATTGTCTCGGATATGCTCCTGAATATATGGACATAGATTTACCCACCCCTCTCAAACTTAACTATTGTTTCTGCAAACACTACCACAGATGTATTTCATTAGAAATACAGACAGTCTTTTTTTTTTTTTTTTTAATCATAAATCCTTTACTCAGAGCAAAATAGCAGCAGCCTTATCATTCAGTGATTCTCCCATTACAAGACTACTTGGGTTCAACCCCTAGTTTAAGAATTATTTTATAAATAACAGAAATTCTCTTGTCTACATTTTTCTGAAGTCCTAAAATCTATATGCAACATAGCCTTGTAATTATTTCAGCCCTTTAAAGGGTTTTGTTGTTGTTGTAGGCACATAAAACCAGAGGAAAATTCTCTGAGTGGTACATAGTGATCCCAGCTAAGATTTCCTTCCATTTCTAAGTAATGGTAATTCTGTAATCTGCAAAATTTGTTTGAAAATTGAAAGTATATTGTACTTGATGCATACTATTTACTATTTCCAAATATAACCTTGCAAAGGCCCATGCATTCTCACTCATTCTGACCCAGCAAGAACCAAGGTAGATAACTTAAAAAGCAAGTGAAGCTCACCACTAATTTCAACTGGAACATGTCCTGCTTAAAGCCAGACAGAGGCTTAGGAATACCAGTGATCTTATGGACACACCTGAGGCAAATACCTAAATGTGCACTTGGAACACATGTAAAAAATGGAACTTCTTCCTGAATTTCAATCACTGAAACAGCTTCCAAAACGTTGTGCAGCTTTGCCCCTCTACATGCATGGAATTGGACACACATAAATAATTCCTATGGAATTGTGCTTCAGTAAGCCAATGCTTCACTACTTGTATCTTTCAAGATAAAGCCCTCAATTATGTGTTGTTTTTATTATGCCTTTGGGAGCGTTACAAAATAAAAGCTATTGGATTATTCTGATCAGAAATCCAAAGAAAATCAGCTATTTGTAGGAAGAAAGGAGAATTAAAGCCACTTACTGAGTCATCAGTAGCAGAAGGAGGCCAACCTTCCCAGAGCTGGTGACGGACAGGGATGCTCGTTAGGTCATACACGTTCCGCTTAACCTGGTAAAAAAACCCAAACAAAATAAGTTAAAAAAATCAGAATTTGTACTACCAGCAGCATGTAGGTATAGTCTACATGCTTTTAGGGTTTTTTTTTCCAATTACTGTAAACCAGGTTCCTCCTGTATTCAAAGATCCCCATCTGTTCCAGAGGTTTATAGAAAATTCTGCTGAATTCAGTGAGGTCAAAAGCAACTGAACAAACTATGTTAAGTTAAAAGTAATAAAGATCTGTAACATAATTTCTACTGATTCCTTATTATTGAAGTATCATAAATGTGTAAAACAATTAATAATTTTCACAGTGAGACTTTTAATGGCATCCAAAAATAAAAATGAGTATATTAAACATGAAAATAGGAATTAAGCGTATTTCCAATGAAAGCAAACCATTTCAAACATTTACTAACAAAATGAAGGTAAACTGATTTTACATCAACTTTTTTCTAAAGCTATCAAGATAGAAATCAGTCCCACTACTTGTCTCATATGATGACTGACAGGAGGAAGGGAGGAGCAAAAGAAGAGTTAAACATTTCAAATACAAGAAGAATGCTGCAGAATACAAGAGCTACAAAACTCTTTCTGCATAAACCTTAACTCTGATGAAAAAGCTGGCACATCTTATCACAGGTTTTGTGATAAGCAATTGTTTAAACCACAAATAGATGCATTTTTGTATTTGGGATAGAAAGTGACACCTCAAATGTTGAATAATATCTAGTACCTGAATGTAAAGCCTGCACAGATGGGAAGCATGTAGGCTCCTTATCTGGATATTTCAGTATCATAACATATGGATCTTCAGCTCACCTTGATATTCATTGTCTGTTTTATAACCTTTAAGATCTCTCTCTTCTTTTTTATTAAAACTGGTAAATTACATGTAGGCCTAATATAATTTTTATGTAAATATTCATTTTGTTCAGGAGTTTTTTGAGGGAGACTGATCTGGTAACTATGTTTCAATTACCAAAAAAATATTACATTTTAATTAAATTTAAAACAAGAACACTGTTCCCCTTAGCTCACAGAATACTGAAGTACTTATTAGCAATTAGAGTGGACTTTATATAAGTGCTTACCCATATTTAAGTAGGTCATCATGCTTTAAAAAAACACAAATACACCTGGGCCTTAAAAAAACTTATGGAAATTAATTTCAAATACACACATATAGGGTATACTCTTACATATATATATGCATATGTATACACACATGCACCTGTGAAAAAAAGGAATTATGGATAACTAAACTCTATTGAACTTGGTATATGATCTCATTCCTACTGTTCAAAACAAACAGCCTTTCTTCAGTGCTTCTCAGAAGGAGGCAGCCTGCTGTGCAGTGTTCCTTTCACAGCACTTATCAAGGTAAAGAGATGTCATTACTCCATCCTGACCCCACACCAGCCCATCAAAATGTAACAATACTCAGCTGGGATCACAAGAAGACTCTTCTCACAGTTGTAGTTTTATTGCATTCAACACCAGGATAAATTCTCCTTGTGGTACAGCTGTTTTCCAATGATGTCTTTAAACAGCCTTACTGATATTATTTTCACAATACGAAACTCTCAAATGAGCTCTTTTGAAATCAAAGGTGGGACTTCTTTACAGAAACATGGGATCAACACAGCTACATAATACTGTTTTCAAAAAGCCTTCGGAAGGAAAAATAAATAAATCAGAAGTCACATTCCTCAAATTCCCTTTTAATTCCAAAGCACAACAGAAAGGCATTATGAAAAAAACAGTATTTCCCTTCTTTCATTAACTCATCTGTAACTGCACTGAATTCAATAACATTCCTCTGCTATTCTAAGCTTGAAAGGCATGCTTGGGGTAAAGTGTTATGTTGGTATAAAGCACAATGCCAGACTGATGTGCTGGACAAAAGTGATCAAAGTTGAAGTAATTTTAGCCAAGGCACAAGTATTCTGCTGCATTATTCTACCAGAATGACATCTGTTGAGCAACTCGTCCCAAAATCAACTTGTTGTTAGAGACAGCCCTGCTCGGGTAGGGGACCATGTTAAGACTTATTGGAGTAATGTTTGATTAAACAAACTGCTTGAGTTAAAATCACAACTGGATTTTGGAATTCAGGCCAAAGGAGTCCTCTTTTAAATAACAAGCCACCATAAATTATTTAAGATCAAGTCAGCTTGCTTTTAAGTAACTACTTTTGATTGTTTGATAATTAGTAAAGTATTAAAAGAGCAGAGTGCAGAAGTTGTAGAGATTGGGAGTGTTTATCAATCAAGAACAGAAAACTTGTCATTGTTAATTGCCTTAATTTCAGCTTAAAATTTAAAATTCTGTAAGGGGGGAGAAGTCTAGAGATTTATATAAAGCAGAATTATCAATTGCTTCTCTACTAGTCCCGTGAGATAAAAACATGCAACCACACACTGGAAAAGTGAGGATATTAAAGGGATGAAGTTTGTGTTAAGGCTTTAATTGTAAATTCATATGATACTGAGAGAGCACTGAAATCTCTATAGATTTGTCTAAAGCAAACTCTACCTACTTGTACCATCTACTGAGCTACATTTATGGCCAAACTTTTTGGTTCCCCACCTTTGATCCTAATTGGTGCCATTGTCTTTGTGCAGCCCAGAATTTCCTTTCATAATGTTCAGATGCCGTGGGGAATGGCACATTACTATGGCAGCCACCCTTCAGATTATAATCTCCAGAATATAAAATCATTTAAAAACAAATTAAAAGCACATCTATTTGGTTCCACAACTCAGCTGTGAAGAGTATCAATACATTTAAACCACAAAAAAAAACCCAAGAGATCCTCCAGAAGTGATTTTACTTAGAAAATTATTTGTAATTTCTGCAGGATGCCCTGCTTTACAGCTATACACTGATACTGGAAAAGCAGATGATGGTTTAACTTCAGTTTATTCTCACTGGCTTCAGAAGAGAGTTGAAATATTAAAAAAAACTTAGAAAGTTTAGAAAATCCATATTTCAAAGTAGTTAACACACTGAGAAATCTTCCCAGATATAATCAGTCTTTCTTATATTTCAATTCCTTATATTCTGATATTTCAGTTTCTTATATTTCATGTTTTTTAAAAGCAGATTAGTGTGCTGCTTTAATAGGAAGTTAAAACATAAAAGATACACGTCATAGATAACAAGTTAATCCAGATTTAAAAGCCCTTCCATGTTCATTTTAGTAGGGATAAAATGAAGTAAAACATATCACAGGGTGAGAAGTCTGTACCAGGTAATGTGATGATGACCCTGTGGTGGTTTCTTCTGCCAGAAGTAGCTATTTTCTTGTTTCTGAATTAGGAAAGCTGAAATCCACCATAGGAGGAAAACAAAAATAGCCTAACACCTACCAAATCGTTTTAAAAAATTAAATATTATGGTGAACCATCAAAGAACTGCCAGGTCTGAATCTGTATCTTTGAATCACAACAAATCACAACAAAGTTTCAGAGTAGTTTCCCTCGGGCTGTTTTCCACTTACGCAGGTACAAAGTTAATTGAAATAATGTAGATAATGAACTTTTGTTAGTCTTATTATTAAATATAATTTATGCAAAGCTGTAAATTGGCTGAGATGCTAAAGACTGTTCCAGGCACATAGGCAGCATGAAAGACAGTGCAAAAATGAGTGCATGAAAGGCAGACAAAAGGAGCAATAAAGTCAGAGGACTGTGAGGAATGTGGAATGTGAGTTGGGGGATGCAGGGAAATGAGATCAGATGCAGGCAGAGCAAGGTTGCACTGAGAGGAAAGAGAGAATCTTGACTTTGACATTGTAACAGAAAAGAAGCCAAGTAAGCAAAATTTTTAGGGGACAGCAACGATATGGATGGGACAATGACAAATAAAAAATGCAAAGTAAGCAAAAGGACTTTGGTGGAGAAAGAGAGTGATGGTTTCAAGATTCTGGAAGAAAGCCTTCAGCACCTCTGCCAGGCAAAATTCCACCAGCAGAGACAGAGGAGAGGATGGGAATCTGGCAGGAAGGCACTGGAAGCTGGGACAGAGCTGTAAGTTTGGAAGCAGAGAGAAATGTCAAAGGTGATAAAGTGGCAATTTGAAAGTTATCGACAGCCATGAACAAAGAAAAGTGTAATCTGAATTAACTGTGGACCATGAGGAACTATTAAAAATCCAGTGATGTAAAACTAGAGAGAAAGAATTTCTGAATCAGCATCTCTGCCACAACTTCCTGCAGAGATTTGGTCCACAGCAGTAGCAAAGAAACAGGACAGAAACGGAGTGAGTTAGGAGAGGAAATGAAAACCAACAGTAAGTGATCCACAATTAAAAGTTTCTCATTGCATAGAAACCATATTTTGCATTTTATCAGGAAAAGACTTCCAGCAGCTCATTAGAAACTAGATTTTGGTGCTTAAAAAATGGTATGTGCAGTAATATTTACCCAGCTACCCACAGCAAGGATCCGATACATCACTGGCAATACTTATATATGAACCACAACTAACAGCAGCAGCCTCACCAGATCTTTCAGGTCACTTGATGCAAGATCTGCTGGAGGGGAATGACACAAGTCTGCTCCACTCACAATTTCCTTTACCATTTTCTATCTCCAACAGCCAATATAACAAAACTATATTAAAATACAAAGACCAAGGGCTATTTAAATCAACAAATCTTAATTTTAGTGTAGGATTTGCTTGAGAAACAATAATGAATCTCTAAAGACAAGTGACAACTGGCCTCTCCTTCTAGCAGCTGACTGCAGTTTAAATTATGGGATGCTTTCAAGTTCTGACCACACTAAAATAACTGTTTACATTTTCAAGTATCCTCATATTCACTCTGTTGTAATCTAAAGGAAAAAAACTATACTTCCAACCTACATATTTAATTTAAAGGCCATACTGAATGCAAGAGAACTCCTCTCTTCCCAAGCCTGCCAGCCAGAATTCAGTTGTGATTCAGCACTTTTCTGAAATACATAAGAATTTAAGCATTTGTTTTACTGCAATACATTTTCTAATTAATTTTTAATTTCCCAGCTCCTTCAAATTATTTTTTTTTGCTTTTAATACCACTGAAAAGATCTTGGTCTTTGAAATGTCTTTGCTTCTTTGATGCAGAAGGAGAATGCAGCTTAAATTCTAACGTCATTGTTTTTAATTCAATGTCTGGATACTTGATTACACTGTCAAGTCAAACTGAAACCAATAAAAGCACCAAAAACTTGTATACCTACTGAAAGTACTGTTCTCTTTCCTGTAATTAAGATTGTATCATTTTTTAAATTAAAAACCATATGCAATTCCAAACCTCTCTAAAGGACCCCAAGAGTGAAAGCTGAGTTCATCAGCAAGTTACGACACAAAAAGTCAGTGGAAAATTTTCTGCTAAGTTTTCAATTATGGCTTTCCTGTAATTAAACACATTTTAACACATTTTTTGTACAGAAAAGCCATTAGTGAATCCAACCTTTGCTTTAGAGTGTAGAGAACATTGTTTGAACCAAAATAAACCCAGTTTAAACTATGGTTAAAAATGGGTTGTATTGTAGTAGAGTATTCAGGAAGTGTTATGTCAACATCTTCACTAGAAAGCTTGTTCAATTCATTATATAATCATTCAAATCAACTTAGATCTGGAAAATAATGTGTGATTTTTGTGACATTTTACTGATAAGACTTCAACAAAGACAATAAAATCACATTAAACACAAATCAAAGCCCAGCATATACATTTTTTGATGGTTTAATTCTTTAAAATCAGTAGCTAGAAAAGAAAGTTCATGAATTATTCCTGTAATCATTGGGAAGCAGATTAAGAACTTCATATATCCAGGGATTAAATGAATGCTTTAAAATAAATAATCCTATTTACTATTACTAAATGATACTATTTCAAATTTGAGTGATGAAAAGCAGGCAGCTGTGACGAAAGGTTTAGTGGCTGAGGAAGTAAGCACAAAGTAAATGTATTCTTTTCTTATTATGCATTTCAAAATGGGGAAAGAAGGATAAGTTTAATGAGAAGGAATCTGCAAAAACACAACAAACTTAACAGAGAGATGATGCACCATAAAATTTTATTTTTAAAAAATCTCATTTAGGACAATAAGATGCTAGATAGGAGGGCAGATTCCTCAGAACCACTTCCAGAAACCCATGTGGATTGTTTACCCCCTGGCTAAGCACACAGAGCATCATTCCCCCAGATTTACATCTAATGTGAAACACCAAACAAAATTCAAATTAAAAAAAATGTTAATTTCATTTACTGACACAAATTCTTCACGACTATAGATGGCCCTTATTATTTATGTAAAATACTATTGGCAAACTTTTAAAAGTCCTAAACTCAAAGAATAAACTGGGTTGTTTTCCTACAATAGTTGGCTCCTTCTTCTATAGTTTAGAGAAAGATTCTTTCAGTCATTACCTACTGACTTTATAGCCTCACTGAACTACATTGAGCTGTAACTGTAACACTTATTTAAAAAAATTGGAAATTTTTTTTCTTAACTATTTGTTATCAGAAGTTCATCCAGTTTAGGAATCACCAGATGATTTAAAAATTCATTACATGTCATTACATGACATTTAAAAATCACTACATTTTGTAATCACTTGTAAAGAAGGATTCAGCACTTTCAGCAACAGCAGTAACACTGTGAATAAGTTGCTTTTGTAGATTTCAAAATTATTTATCCTTCATTATCCTCTATTTCATCCTTTGAACTTCATAATTTAAGTCTCTTTTAAACCAACCCCTCTTGAATGTCATTTGACCATTTCTTAATGGGTCTGTGCCAAGTTAGTATCTTAACACCACAACCTACAATAAAAGTCTACTGGGTAATACTAATATATTTTTGTGCCTCAAACCTGTTTTGAAACAGAAAATAAAAACAAGGCTACAACTTTACTGAATCTTCTGACATGTGAATGTCTGATTGCCTCATGTAGTATATATTTATAGCAACAAAAAAAATCTGAAAAGATGGATATTCCAAGCACATGAGATGACCCCTCAAAGTTTTAGCAAGATATTTTCTCAGCCTCAGCCGTCTGCCCTGACAAGGTTTGACATTTGAGCATTAATCTGAGCCCTTCTCAAAGTACCAGGTAGAACTTTTTGTCACTGCTTTGGATCTGGCCTTTTCCTGGGCTGCAGAAAGTGGCTAATTTTAATGTATATTCACTTTATTATAATTTTAATGTATATTCACTATATTATAATTTATTATCCACTATATTCAGATTCTAGATACAACTGTTTCATTGTCTTTAAAACATACTTTTACTTCACAATGCCCAAGTTTTCTGCCAGCAGATGTGCACATTTTAATTCTGTGGAACAAGGCAACTTCTCTTTGCTGATCTCCATCTTTATAAACCTAAAATTCTCTACCCTTCTCTAAGAGTGCCACAGCTAAATGGAAGTTACAATCTTCTGAACTCCTTGCAGAAGTTGCTGATTGCTGCTATATGGCCTACACTGTGCAAAGGTTCAGCCTACATAATTATTATTATTCATTGCTTGTAGTGCCTAGGAGACCTAATTGTGATAATCCCCTCTGAACTTAAAACCCCCTGACCCTTTGAATTTTTTAATAGAAGGTTAAAAGAAGAAACAAATTCCTATAGAAGAAGAAGGGAAAACACATTCTTAAGAAATTGAGCGAAGAGGCATGATTATTCAGGAAAAAAAGAAGAAGAAAAAAAAAAAAAAAAGAAAAAAAAAAGAATCATTTTAGCAGCACACAAGCATGAGGTTGAAATAGGGTGTGAAAGAATTAAGAGTGTGAGCGAGCCGTGACATTAGAGATTGAAAGGAAGATGTGATTAAGGTTAAGAGAGATCAAACAACAAAGACTTACTGCCAAAACAATTTTACAAATTTATTTGAAAATGCCTTAAAGACTTGTGCTAACAAAATAAAACTGATGGTAATACTTGGAAGTTTTCTGTTTGTTTATTCTCCATCTAGTGCACTGATGCAGAAAAGATACATTTTGAAGTCTTAAGTTTGTTTTTCCATTCAGTGGGAATGGTCATTTGAAAAAATATCTTTATTTGTAAGCTAAGGGAATAAGCATTGCTCAATGAAAACTTTTAACTGACTTTCCTGCACATTAGGAAAGACAAAAGCAACTACTGTTAATCCATCTACTACCAGACCACTACCAAGAGGCAACTTCTCTTTTGTCAAACACCCAACTGCAAAAAGGGTAATTACAGTTTCTAATGTTGTTTCCCCAAGGGTGGATATTAATTTGCTATTACCAAAATAAATTGTTAATGCTGCCCTCCTAACTCCAGATGGTTTTATGTCCTAAAATGTTAAGTTGCTAAATATCAGGTATTCTACTGACATTAAAAATTAACATTTAGACTCCTTTTAAAATAGTGGCACAAACTCTGCAAGTCCATACTCATGCAAGATCCTGCATCTAACAGGAAAGATGAGACTTTAGGTTTCTATAGAATATGTTACTTGTAGTTACCACCTTCTAGCAGATTTCAGAATCCTTTACAAAGCATAGCTGGAAAATCACAGAAAATCTAGAGGGTTATTCTGGACTTTGCTGGAGCAGTATACAAGGCTGTAAGAGAGCTGAAGTCAGGGAGATATAATAAAGAATAAGCAAGCTGAATTAGGATATCTCTAGGAATAAGATAGGAGAGATTAGAAAAACACTACAAATCAGAAAAGCTTAATTATTAATATCACTTCAATGGTCTTTGGAGCTAAAAAAAGGCATATGAGAATGACTAGCTGAAAAGCTGGCTACCAAATGGTACAGAAGATTGCACCAGGGTAAGAGTTTGCATCTGGGCTAACCTGATCCAAGAGATCATGGGGTGTCCAGGGGCAAATAATTTCATATGGATTGCATATTTAGCAGACTTAATAGATAATTCTAATGAATTACCACATTTATTAAATCAATACCTTGGAGAAAAATATGCCTTGACTCTTACTAATCATGAAAATAAGGACATGACCAAGAACAGTAACTATGAACCAAACTATTTAAAACTGGAATGATAACACAACTTAAACTACTAAATATACTTTCTGTGCTTCCCAAACTTCTCTCAGATCTAACAACACCAGGGCCAGAGGCCCTGCTGGGCATTGGTTACATGAATGTTACAAAAAAAAAAAAATAAAATAAAATAAAATTAAATAAAATAAAAATAAAAATAAAAATAAAAAAAAATAAAATAAAAAAAAAAAAAAGGTGCATATAGTTAGGACTAAGGTACAAACAATTGTAATTTTGAAGCTCCTGTCTTTCAAACTGTTCCAATTCCCTTGTCAGGAATGAGTGTGTGAACTCTTCAGCAGAAAGTCTGGATTACACCCAGTACCTTCTATTGGCAGTGTCATTTTCTTTTTAAGTAATTACTTGGCTTAATGAGCACAGTGAATATTTTGGATTTAGGTGGGTTCCCACTCATCAGAGCCTATTTCTAGGGTTTGAATTCTCGACATGAAAGAGACAGTCAATGAGATTCTTGCAGTGGGAAGTACAACTGTTACATTTTCACAGCTGTCATGTTCTGGAAAAAACCAAAAATTTAGATAAATTTGAAGACAAACACCCTCATTTTCATTTCAAAAGAAAGTCATTTGCAACAGCCTAGGTATGAAAAATGCATCTCATGTTCTTCCATCACTTCACTACCTATGCATTTCCACAGCTCTTAAAAGTAATCAGTCTGATCAATAAATGGATACATAGATGACAATTTTGGAAATTAACAAGGAAATGACTGGAAGTTAGATTTCCCATTCTTACTGCATTAAATTATAGTAGAGAACAACATTAATATTCAGACCAAAACACCTTTCTTCCTTCCAAATTTCTGTTCACATTGGTCCAATAAGAGACTAAATCCTACAGCCCCTCACAAATCTCAGGTTAGGATACAAAGGCTCCTTAACAAATTGCATTGATGGGCAGGAACTTCCCCCATTTCTACCCAAACATGTTTTAAAATAAAAACAGATTCTTTCAAAATACCAGAAAAATACATCAACACAGAGTGTGCTGAAGACAATCCTTATTTTAAGTAATAAACCAACATGTTTTAGTTTAAGAAATGGAACATCAAAAAAATCAGTATTTTGTCCTGTATTTTACTTGTCTCATTTCAAGACGATTGATTAAAAATTGTTTTCTGTGACATTCTGAGATTTCTTTTCAGTACATTTTATTGCTAATAGAGGCAATGCAATCTTTTTAATTTAATGGTCAATATTAGAAAATATTTGCACATTTAGACATTATGTGAACAAGTAGTTCAACCTATGAATCTTGTGAAGCAAAGTATCACAACTGTGCAGAAAATCGAGCAGTACTTTCATGCAGAGAAATCCTCTAATCCTACTCTAATGTCAAAGTTTTACCTGTTTCTTCCCACCACATCTGCACTTAAAGATCACAGCAAGCAGCTGCTTAGAGAAGAGAGATGCTCAGGCTCTCTCTTCAGCCCTCTTCTTGTCCATGCCAGCCAAGAGGATGCATCCAAAAAGGAAGATGAGCCACAGATCTGACAAAGGGAATCTCACCAACACTGTATGTAGTGTCTCAACACTAGGACAAAGCACAGCATCCTCCAGCACACCTTGCAACCACATTTGCAACCCAATGGAAAAATGTTGTGCCAAGTTCATTTTCTAAAAACTTGCTGCTATCTTCACCAAAGAGAACATTAATCACCTGGAAACCCATCAATAACTCAAGAGTTGACTTGGTTGGTTCACCTAGGTTGTTGGTAGCTGAGAGCTGGCTGCCTCTTACATGCAAGAACTCAATATGAACTCAACACCAAATTGTGCTTTCTCAGGAATTGTAAGCTATGGCTTCAATAAAATATTTTATGTGGTTGAGTTTTAATAGACATGCTATTAATGTTATTTTAAATTCAAGTTAGAATAAATGATAAAGAAAACTATGCAGCCAACCTGCATTTTTAAAATGTCAACATGCATCAACTACAAATACATTTACTAATATTGCTACATTTAAGGAATACACATGTAAGATGCCCAATTTCACTATTAACAAGCAGCTCTCCTAGACACATATACATTTGTACAAAGATAATTCACACTATTTAAAAATCCACTAACAAAGCTATTCCTTAGCTCATCCCTGCCATAACCTGCTCTATTCAGAAACATATGGGAAAAGACATTAAATAACCAGTGAAAACCATGGACTTCTGGTATTAGTGCTACACATTGCATACCCCTATTCATTATTCCACCTCCCTTGTTTAATCTATCATTAAGACTCAGTGACCCTACACTAAATTTAAAGCAGATCCTTCCTTCCTCCCATGCCTAAATTCACATACTTTTCTAGCTGGGGATGCCCTCAAGTATTAGCCACTCTACAGGGTTTCTCTAATCTCAGCTCTGAACTATGTTGTGCTATAGAAGCAAGAAATTGCTGGTTTACATCTTTAACTATGGAATCTTCCACCAAAAAAATCCCCCTCATTTACTAAATGAAATAGAGAAAAATCTTTCACTTAGTATATGTTTAACAGGTACAAAATTCTATATATTTTGATCTATACAAGAGAATAAAAATTCTCAAGCAGAGTGTTTCAAAGCACTGCTTCCCTGTACTTGCATCCTGAACACAATTTCATTGGAAACTAGTTTAAATTTTATTGTCACAACTTATAAGTGCTAAACCTTCATTTGCAATACAAGCCAGTATGAATTTTTTTTCTAATAAACCAAGACAAAGTGAAGGAAACAAGAAAACAAAAACAGTGTTAGATTTGCTTTTCTTTTTAATGTAGGAACTAAAAATACATATAAAAAATTTGAAGACCTCTCCCTCTTTAATTTCTTTTTATTGATACAGATTCCACCTCAACAGCAATAGCACTACAGGTGAAATGATATTAAGAGTTTTCTGAATAAGGGACAAGAGCCAATATTGTTAATATCTGAACAGACTTGTCAACTCTACTCCAGTCGAGTTATCTTCCATGATAAGATGAAAATAGATCTTCATCAGGATTTTAAGAAGCTACAAGACATTAAGACTCTGAGTAGAGCAGAATTGCAATTCTGTTGCATTAACAAATCAGTCAGATACAGCTGCAGTCTGCATACAGGTTTTATTTTTGCTAGAAGAAGCTGTACAATTTCATTTTGGTTTCATTAATATTATTTTTAAGCATATTTAAATATGTTCAGATGTATTTCCTCAAAATATAGAAAAGTTTTGAAAAGAAGAGCTGCAACCTGAATGGAAAACCCAGTCTGCATTCCCTATGGCTCTTACTTCATTAAGTGTCTCCTCAGAAAAGTCAGCATTTAAACTCATGATAGGTGTCCATAAGTCATGTGCTTTTGCAGAGTAGAAAAAGATGAAGGAGAAAGCACATTAGTAAGGTTTAGTCTGCCAAAAATCATGCTTTAGATTACTAAGTTTGCTAAGATTACTTACGAGCTCATAAGGCAGAATTTTCAGGAATAATTACAAAAACAGACAATCTAAGGCCCTGGGTTTGAAGCTTCTAGTTCAGGTGCTCTTCCAGAACTGGACTGGTTAAACTAAAAACCTAAGAAGCCCACACTACTGAAATCAGATTGAGATAAAACTCTCTTGTGCTGTTCAGAGGAATTCACCAATGTGTCTCTCAATGCAAGGATTTATTCTCTACATCCTCAGTGGTCGCCACCTTAGAGAATTGTCCAGCTTGACCAAAACAGAAACCATGAAGATGTTTTATGAAGGTAGGAGTTGATATTTCATGTACATCTAAGAGCAATTTCATTACTCTTTGACCAAGACACTACAGGGAGCTACCTCTTCTGTAGGTTCCAGTTTTTAAAAGCTTACAATTTATATGCTGTAAAACAGCAGAAATGAAACAACCACTTAAGGACAAAAAACTCATTTGAAGCTGTTTTGGACATTTTCACTATTTTACTGTGCAAACTTGCCATCTCAGTGAAACAGAAAGATTCTAATAAAGGTTAACTTAATTATTTAAACATTATTTTCTCCGCCTTTTCCCATCTGAGCTCAACATGCAACTCTATAACTATTAAATAAACAGTGAACACTATTCCACTTAATGAAAAAAATTACTTAAATTGCAGGTTATTAAAAATTCAGCTACTCATTTCCCCAAAAATACATCCAGTGCTGCACAGAATTAGCAGAGTCCCCAGCAGAATTCCTTTTTCTCTAAAATAAAACTAGAAACTATGTATTACAAACCAATACTCACACATAGCCAATATTAAGAACAGACAAGATCTATTCAGCTCAAATTAACACTTTTCTATAAATCAAAGCAAAATTTACCCGCACTTTCATTCCTGTTACAGAATTATCACCTCAATAGCCAATAAAAAGGAAAATCTAATGAGGTATTTCAGTATCTCCCAAAGAAATATTTTCAGCTCTATTTTCTTTCAAGTGCTTGAAAGGAGAAGTGTAATGAACTGCTCCTGTGCAGTCTTTTTTATAATACTGTGTTATAACAAGAGAGTTATGTCAAGTCTTTATTTTTCACATACTTCACATCCTACTTTTTTTCTCACTGCAACAATGGTAAAGGAAATCTTTGACCAGAAAGGACACCTATTTAACAGCAACAGAGAAGTCCCTGTTTGAGCAGTAACCTTCCCTGTTGCTGCTAATGGGTCACGGTCATGACAAGGACTTATTGGGTGCCTAAGAGATAGCCAAGAGCTCTTCACTTGAAGATCCAGGAAATAATCATAGAATCATAGAATCATAGAACTGGCTGGGTCGGAAGGGACCTCAGAGATCATCGAGTCCAACCCTTGATCCACTACCACTGCAGTTCCCAGACCATGGCACTCAGTGCCACATCCAGTCTCTTTTTAAATATCTCCAGACACGGAGAATCCACTACTTCCCTGGGCAGCCCATTCCAATGCCTGATCACCCTCTCCGTAAAGAAATTCTTTCTAATCTCCAACCTAAACCTCCCCTGGCACAACTTGAGACCGTGCACTCTTGTCTTGCTGAGAGTTGCCTGGGAAAAGAGACCAACCCCCCCCTGGCTCCAACCTCCTTTCAGGGAGTTGTAGAGAGTGATGAGGTCTCCCCTGAGCCTCCTCTTTTCCAGGCTGAACACCCCCAGCTCCCTCAGCCTCTCTTCATAGGATATTTGCTGAAGTTCCTTCACCAGCCTGGTTGCCCTCCTTTGGACCTGCTCCAGCACCTCAATATCCTTCCTAAACTGAGGGGCCCAGAACTGGACACAGGACTCGAGCTGTGGCCTCACCAGGGCTGAGCACAGGGGCAAATCCAGTATCCCTTGGGGATAAATTTCCATGAGAGACAAAGATCTATATTTCAACCAGGTCTATCAACTGTATCTTGAGTGTCCTGGACTACTACTACATATTAGGATGAATATTCACTGCTGGAGACATCCAGAACAAATCATGGAGCCCATGGTTTTGAGATAGGAAAACAAATCTGTTGCAGTCCAGAAAGAACAAGTTGGAAACTCAAAGCAAGAACTGGGACATGCTGATGGTCATTCACCCACACAGAGAGTATGCTCTGGATCTAAAATTGTTTCAAACAGGACAGTGAAATCATTATCATCTCTTTCATGATCTATGTGAGAACACTTAGAAGAAAATTAATTAGAGACACATCCAATGGATCAAGAATGTATATAACAAGCAGGCTACAGAGATGTAAGATCTGGGATAGATTCATTAACACTTTTTTGTTGTTGTTTCTGGAACTAAAAGATCAGCCTTGATTAACCACAACCTGGAAAGTTTTGAGGATCCCCTCCACGATCTCTCAGATGTCAGCAATATTCCAAATCACCTGGCAATGTCATCTTTGGGCACTTAAACAGATGAACCAGAAGGGAATGGAATTTTCTGAAAGACCAAATGTGACCATCCTTGTATACACGTGACCCCATAATACTGGGGTACGTGAGGCTTCTGCAAACACTCAATGAACAGCTGATGAAAAACATTCTCTGAAGAGCTCCTGATCTTGCCTGGGAGAGTGAACTGTCACTCACCTGCCAACCATCAAGAAAGGGATATATCCTGTCACATTACCTTAGTGGCTTTGTAGTTCTGGGTCTCTAAGTGACACGTGCGTGAACAGCAGTCGTGACATCGTCAGAGATATTCTGGGGTAAGAAATGAGTTGTAATGTACAGAAAAGAACCTCAAAGGTCAGGAAACACTAACTGACCTCCAACAGTAGAGAAACCTGCTCAATAACATCAAAACTCTCCACATAAATGTGAAAATACGGCATTCAGACCTTCTACTTTAAAGATAAGTTTTCTCATTTTCACTATTTGGAATAGTTTCTGCACAATCCTCTTCTCTTGAAATAAGAGGCCATTATTAAATCCCAATGGATCAGAAGACCCATAAAAGGCTTGCCTCTAGATGTCTTGTGAGAACAAATTCCTGAAAAGCAGCAGGAAAAAAGATTGTGGAGATGGCAGAAAGCCAACAAAAAGCTAAGTGTAATGGTGTCACAGAGACAGAAGTTCTAAAGTGTCATTCCAGACCATAAGAAATTTGTGTGATCTGTCACCAAAACTAGGGAGAAAGCTGAGAGATCAGATTGGAGGGGAAACAGCTCACTCCTTTCTAAAATCATCAAAACTGTTTCAAAAGTAGAGATTGAGATACCAGCTATTGAATACAGGTCCATCTGTGGTGGCTGGGTCAACGATGCTTCCCTGAGGTCTCAATGCTTCCCATGGTTTGCAAAGAAGCTGTGGGTGCAGGAAATCATTCAAGGCATCTGCAGTTTATTCTGCTGCTTATCTTTGATCCTGCTGCAGACTCTGAAAGCATGGGTTCAATCTACACTTGAAGAAATATTCTCACTGAAATTCAAAAGATCAATTGCCTGAGTGACCAAAAAAAAAAAAAAAAAAGAAAAAAGATCCTGTTTCTAGAGGTTGGTACAGAGGTAGAGCAGATAAACAGGAAGCTTCAGTTCATACCACAACTTTTGAGAACAAGATTCCAGATCAGATCCTTAGAAATAGGTCACTAAAAGATCAGAATCTCAGATGAAGAAGGTTATGAGGATATATTAATGTCACATTATCTTTAAAATACTTACAAATACACATCACATATTAGCCTTGGGAAAGATGCAAATCTCCCATGTAAGAAAGCCCCAACATCATCTCAGTGAACGAGTTGAACAGTAGAAATTACAACCTTACACTTTTTGTTTTCAGTATCTGCCTCTGAACTAGAAGATCTTAAGGGAAGTTTACTGTGCAGGGACAGAGAAGGATAGAAAAGCACATTTCAGAATAAAAACTGTAGAAATACTTACAAATTAAACGCCTCTTTTTACTTTCATCAGAGCTTTCCTTTTAAAAAAGGAATCAATAAGGCTTCACAGGAGTAAACTGTGTGCAGTTGTTCTTCTTGCATCAACATCAGTGCCAATTAAATTCTGAACCCTAAATCTTTATTGTTTCCTACTAGCTGCTCACCAGAATGAACGCTCAAGATTTTCTGAGATCCGAGGCTGAGATTTGCTGCACCAGCAGTTAGAAAAAAAAATGTTCTTGTTTTAACTTGTCTGCTGAATAAACTTGACATCCGAGCTACACGGTGGAAAATAAATACATAATACCAAGATGTTAATTTTACAGAAACACTTAACTTCTTGTGACCACAATTAACACTCGAGGGGGAGAAAGAAAACCATTGACAGGTCTGCCTGGCTCCTGCTTCTGCACTGCTTCTCAGGCTCCCCTCCCTGCAGAAGCTGCTCTGCCACTGACCCCAGGGGCTGCCTTCAAAGCAGCACATGGGGAGGAAGAAGGGAGGAGGATGACAGGGAGTTAAATACAGCTAGAAAATGACACTGACTCCCAGCGAGGCTCCAAATTAGAAGTCTAAGGGCAAATGGCTGTTGAGAGCAGCTCAACCTCTCCTCCTCCTCTGCCTCCCATCCTCAAGCTCTCGGGGCACCCCCGGGAGGGCAGCCACTCCCAGGGGACAGTGACAGGTCTGTGGGAGCCACATCCTATCTGTGCAAGCAGACAAGGTGGCAGAATTGGCCCCAAGTTGAAGATGCTGCAAATCTTCCTTTTTAAAAAAAATAAAATAACCAGAAGAACAAAACTCTACCAGATGCATGTACAGGACCAAGAGTTTTGTGTATACAGAGAATTTATTTTGACTTGTCGAATATTAGCTAACACAGGTTGAATTATTTTTTCCCCCACTAAGGACCTTACTTTGCTTCAATTTCCCCTAATTCCTCCTCTATTCATGTTGCAGTAGAACAAGCTGCCCTCAGAATAAATAAGAATATTCACACAACAGTTCAAGTTGGTTTAATTAAATATATTAAAACACCACTTTTATTTTAAAATTACATACTCTTTGCACAGAGCACTTCTAAGTTGGAAAATGTTGCATTCTCTAAGTTTTTCTCTTTACTACAACTCAGAGACATTCATAAAGGTGACACAGGAGTTTTTAAATGGCCTGAGATTTTTAAGAACAACCTCAAATAATGAGAGACAACCTACTGACCAAAGCCAACCTGTTTCAGGCATACAAATGTCTCTCAAGCCTTAATAACTAAGTAATAAGTTGAATCAATACATTTGGAACACTAATTCAAGATGATTAAAGAAACAGATAACAGGAAGAATTAAAATGCAGAGCACATACCACGTAAACAAACACAAACTACTATTAATTGTTATATACTTCTCATCTATTTGCACTACACACATATTTCAAATGCAAATATTAATTTGGAGAGAACTACCTACTGTATATGCACACACTGAAACAGTTTGCTCAGCTATACTGCAGCAATGGTTATTTGACAAGTTCGAGCACCACAAGCTGCTCATTTACATATTCAGATATTCTGCCTGGTTTTTTCCCTGTGAAGATGTTAATAAAACAACTGTTTTGCAGATCTGTACTAACAGCTCCTCCTCTGAACCCCTAGGATACTCATAGTTATGCAAATTTAGGGTATAAAATATACACCAGCAAAAAGACACCGAAAATGTAAAAACACTTCTTTTCTAAATCCGAGGAAACTGTGACTTTATTGAGCTATGGAAGTTAACACCAAGAATAACAATTTAGTGGAGAGAAAAAAATTTCCATTTGATATTCATGTAATAATCAGGGAACATTCAGCCTCTGTTTGAAAAGCTGATGTGCAAGCTCTGTACTCAGTAATTCCCTCCACAGGGGAACGATTCTCAAGTGCAGCTCAACATCCTTAGCACACTGGATTGCAGAAAATAAGTATAAAGAGTAAGTAACAAGTAAGTTAACAAGTAAGAGTAAGAGTAAGTAACAAGTTTAAATTTTCTGATTTACAGTATGTTTTTCTGCACTGTAAGGAGAAATCAGTATTAAGAAAAACTAAGGTGGAAAAGCCATATTGATTTTTTTTTTACAGCAGCAATGAAGAAATCTTTAAAAGTTTGTCATTAAAAACTGCAAGAGGCAAAAAAATAGAAGACAAAAAGCAGGAATGAGACAGCACTGAAAAAGAACACATGTAATGTGGATCAACAGGAAAAAAAAAAACAGTAGAAAACAAATTCTTAAAAAGAAGAGAAAAAAAAAAAAGATATGGTTTACTAAATAAACAAAATGACCTACAGAGCACAAAACACAGATTGTCAGATTTTGTAAGTCAAAACCAAATGATTTGAGATCTGACCTATAAAGAGGCACAAGGCAAAAGACACAAAACTGAACTGAAACAGGATTTACAGTTCTCTTCTGACACCAGTACCTTCAAATGACAGATGCTTATTTCAGACTGCACACTAAAGTTACCCTTGACTTCAATCAGTTTGCATTTATGTTTTAGAAGAAACATTTAATCTCTTAGTTTTACTGTTCCTCACTTCAAACTGCTCTTAAGAAACAGTTCCATTCTTTTCTTAGGGTCATGCACAATCTCAGAGCACACAAACCAAATACAGGTAGGACCAAACTAAAATGGAAGATGAACAATTTTTAAATTTCTACTACTAAGAAACATTCTGTCCACAGGACCAGACCAGAGAAGGTCACTTGTAGAATGCCAGAAATATAAATGGATGTGAAATCCAACATGGATGTTGGATCCTCACCATCAACTCATTCTCTATGTAGACCTACAGCTCTGTCCCACTTGCTGATGTTGACAAACCTGTGAACTATGGAAAAGTTCAAGGAGAGTAAAGATATCCCATGGCAATTCAGGTTCCATCTCAATCTACTACTCTTAGTTCATCAAAAAAAGAAATTTTCATCCCACCCAGACCTCTCAGAATGCTCTAGTGAACTTCCATAGCTCCCATAAGACCCAACATTGAAATACACACATGGACCTGACTGACTTGACAATTTATCTTTTGTATCAGGAAGAGAAATTTCACTTTGCTGTTTTGCACAACAGAAAAATATCCCCTTTCACTGTTCTGTTGCTGCTTTTTGTGAACATCAGAGTTTCTCCATCTTGTTTGTCTTAGCCCTGGCCTAGGCTGCCCTGTGGTCACAGTTCTCACCTGCAGTCTCATCTTTTCTCTGCCAGCCCAATGTCATTGCAGCAAATAAAAAAAGCCAAGACCTTTTAAGCAGAGTGGGAGAAAGAGATTGTGAGTTGTAGGTGAAATTGTCAACACACAAAACACTCTCCAGATTAATCTAAGCACTTCTTACGCTCCCCACTTTTGAATTATTCAAGAATAGGTCCTTCTTAAAAGAGGAACTATTTGTAAGTGTAAATAGGAGTTTATGCAAGGCACAGATGGGTGATGTTGAACTGAAATTCAGCTTATGGTTACAGAGAAACTGATAATAATGGGACACATATATAGCTCACAATGTTGCTGAAGTGAGAGCTACTGGGTTAGAGTTGCATGGTCCAGTAAAAGGCAGCCTGCCACCAGAAATAAGTAAAATAAATTGGAGAACAATACAATATCTTTGTCTTTCTGTTTCTCCTGGAAGAAACTGCAGAGGTATTTGGTCTAAAGTGAAGTACATAAAGCCAGAAATCACTGAAGTCAGAAGTTTCATCCCAACTAGAACAGCAACACTGGATGACTATGTTAGGTCTTGTGGGGTTTTCAGTCAGTTGCTTTATTTAGGGTGGACATCAAAAGTATGTCTATTTAAATCCACTAAACTGAGCTCAAGAGGAGAAGAAAAATCATCAAGGTTATTAGCAAAACAGAAGAAAAGTCAGAGGGCACCAAAGAGAAATCTCCTCTCCTTTTCTCCTGTGTTGCTCACTATTGGGAAGTAAAATATCCAATACAGAAACAAGTTCTGCAGAACTGGGACGTATCCTTAGGTCAGATGATCTGCTCTCTGAGATGAAAAAATGGGAATATTTCATACAGGAAGACACCTGCTTACACTTTGCTCGTGTGCTGCTGTGAACATTGTCCTCAGAAAGTCCTAAGAGGGAGCAAACCCAACTGTTTGCTGCCATGATGTGCAGGTAACCCCAGATTTCCTTCAGGCTGACAGAATCTTGGGGCAGTTTTCCCTGACCTGGAGGATTTAGTTTTCTTTTCCATTCTTCTAAGTTTGCTCCTGGGGCTCTGCCTGGCTGTGCTTTCAATAGTTTGCTGATGCCATACCCAGAAAAGGTTTAACTTGAGAAATTTCTCTACCTGGTTTTCCCTCTGTAGCTCTAAACCAGTAGATGCAAACTCAAACATCTTGTGCCATGCCCACTGTGAGGCTTCTCTAGTAGGAGCTTGGATGCTTTGATTTGTGTATACATTAAATATGAAGTTTTTCCCTGCAAGGATATATAATTTCTGCTGCCCATCACCATCCCCAGGTACCTTCCAGCACTATGGCTTTCAAAACAAGGTAAGAGTAAGTTCACTTTGCTCTGCTAATCTAGGCAGGGAAAAATAGAGTAGATTTAAGGCTTGGTACAAACCCAAAAATTGTGATCAAACTATATAGTTAGTAAATTGTTTGTCTAAATCTTTCATGTCTGATGAAAGATTATTATCGTAATTCATTAGCAAATTACAGACTTTGTAATGCAGGCAGTCACAAATTTGGCTTTGTATCAATCATTTTAGACCAGCTGGGTAGAAATTAACACAATTCTGGGATACATAAAATGAAGTGCTCTTTCATTTTTAATTCACTGGAAACTTTGAAGGAAAGAAATGGGAGCTCTTTTAAAAATGTCAGTTTTCCCCTCATTTTTGTAAATAATTCCATTTACTGTAGAGATATAGAGATACAAACATATACACATAGTGTATGCAGTTTAATACCACAGTAAGTGCTCAGTCAAAATAAAGAAAATACAAATTGTATGCAAAAGAAAAAGCAGAGCAGAATAAAAATCCCCTTCTTTCATTGTTTCCGAGGCAGTCCTACATTTTAGTGATAACCAGATGAATTATTAAATAAACACAAAAAGCTAATAGCCTGGCTACTCACAAGATACAATACTGTCAAAATTCCAGCTCGGAGCTTTTTCAATCCACCCAGATGACCTTGTACAAAAATGCTTGTTTTGATTAAGTCTACTTTGCCTAAGCTACAAGGCCATGTCTAGTGACAGCTGCACTTGGGAGCAACCTAAAACAAATTTTATCTTAGTGGCACCTAATCCAGAGACTGGTACAAGCAGCATGGAAAAGTCAGTGTCAGAATTAAACAATGAAGGCTTTTCTAGGAACAGATGCTTTTTGCCTGCAGCTGTAAAAACCTTAAAACAATCCTATACCCCACTGTCTGGTCACGCAACTATCACAAAGCAAGGCATAAATTTTGCCACTTATTGCAAATGTTTGCTGAGAGCTTCTATAACCCTTTTTAAAAACAGTTACAGGGATTTCTTGAGGGTGATTATGAGGCCATTTTATCCTTGAAATGAGTGCAAGGATCTTCAATTTAAACCCACGATTCTTCGTTTAAAAAAAAATAATAAATGACACAACAAAAAGAAACCACTAAAGAATAACTTTCCAAGTTCATGTTTCACACAGACACAGGAATATAGCTGAAAATCTAAAGGAATGAGTTAACTGGAGAGATAGCACAGAGTTTCACTAAGATATTGTTGACTGGACAGGGACAAATGTTATTCCTTCACATCTGAAACAGCAACTGGGTATTTTCTTTGCATAGCAATCACACAGCAATGCAGCACAGCACCATCACAATGCTGCTAAGATACTGTTGACCATTCTGCTGTCACCTCTCCTACATTAACAACTACTATGGCAAATATTCTCCTCACTGCAACTCTCCAAAGAAAAAAAAAATCTCCTTTCTATTGACTGAATGCAGTAATAAACTTTAAAGCAGAATACAAACTCTCGCTGAAAAAAACTTCTGAAACCCAGTGAATAAAAGAAAACCTTCAGTTCCCAATTAAGTGAGCAATTTACAATGTCAAGAATCTACTTGTGCTCCATATGAACCGATGGGGTTTTTAGATTAGCTTCTGTTGTGTATTTAAAAGTGCTAGCAGCAACATGATTTACATAAGTACAATATTTTCAAATATTTTTTGACCAAGCAACCACTCTAAAAATTGTGAAGTGTTTCGTTTCTTACTCAAAAAAAAAAAAAAAAACAACAACAACTTTTCCAGAACAACAGTTCATTAGCACCTCACTATTTATAAGTATAATTGGGTTGTTTGATGAGAAAACATGAGAGAACACTGTGCCTACTATAATTTGCACAAATACAAATTTCATTGTTTGAAAACAAACCAGCAATTCAACAAATGTTGGGTTTTTTTTAAAAAAAAATAAGTGTGTATCATGCAATAATAGAAGTGACCATATTATAGTTAACATAGGATAGAACAGTTAAACCACACTCTAGTACACCTTAGTTTACAAGCTGTAAATGAACTGCAAAAAAAGCTAACTTTAGTCTTTCATTTATGATTCAACTAAATAGAATTTTTACAGATAGCAAACGCTGTGTTATTTCACTAGATTACTGCTTTTCCACTTTAAATAGCACGGGAACCAGGGACATAGCTCTTTAATATGTTCATAAAGCTGCTTAGGTTTTCTTGTCATTTCATGCTAACACCTTTTTAATAGCCAGCATTAGGACAGAAGCCTCGCATGAAAATTCTCCACCCCAAAA
This sequence comes from Calypte anna, assembly GCF_003957555.1. Classification (NCBI taxonomy): domain Eukaryota; kingdom Metazoa; phylum Chordata; class Aves; order Apodiformes; family Trochilidae; genus Calypte; species Calypte anna. The sequence goes on from NC_044254.1 coordinate 24,657,463, forward strand.
GTAAAACATAGCAAACATTCGAAATCAGAATGGCAAGCCAGGGTTTTAATTGCAGCTCTTAAAAAATTCAGGGTTTTAAATTAGGTCTTGATCCCCCAAAATCCTCAGCATCCTTAAATTACACGAGCAAAGCCGTTCAATTCAAGACGATTACTTCTAAAATAAGGACACCTCACGTGGCTGAGCATTGACGGAGCCGAACCCAGAACCAAAATTATAACAATGACTCCTCATTACTTTCAAATTCAAAGAAATTGATCCTTCTCCTTTGAGAGTTTCTCTCAAACCCAGCTATGCTTAGGGGTGGAGTGTAACAGAGACAGAAAACGGGAGAAAGGAAGAAGGGAGATGGAAACATCCACCCCAAACTACAAGCGCTGACAAATCGAAAGCTAACAGATGTGTGACTTCTAATTAGTTATAATAATCTGGGCTTCCATGCTATTGGAACATGCCTCCCCTTCCCTTGGAAATCAAACAGGAGTTTTAAACCCTCTGGGTGCTTCTAAATTTACTCAAGAAAAAACCTCAGCCTTTCAGCAACTTTTAGCTATCTACAGTGATAACTTTATGAAAGAAAAATATTAAATTATAATTATCCTAAACAGACACAGTCTTGTGAAACTAACCCTACATTCATATGAAAATACAAAGCATTGACTATAATGAATTTGATTCATCCTTGGACACAAAGCTTTACCACAGTAAACTCAGTCAACTGTTGCTCTTGCTTTTATATTCATAGTACTTAAATAGCGCACTTTAAAACAAAAAAACCTCCAATTGGCTTTTCATACACCCACCCTCCCCAAAAATAACGCACTTGAAAAACCCAAATGATATGAAAAGGCTTCAAGGCCTCTTTTCTCCTTTTCACAGCACTTTTTTTTTTTATTTCTGTTTGCAGTAATCTGCCTTTCACTTTCTCATTGCTACAGAACAAACGAGGAGGCTCAGCACTTTGAAAAGGGGGCTCAATGTGTAATGGGTCCACTAGAATTAATTTAGTTGCACCAAATCCATTGAGCAGTGAGGTTTTTTTTCTCCTCTCAAATCATTTTGAGTCGGACGCAGCCCCCAGCCTTTGTAATTCTAGTAAAGCACTTAAAGTGCACAGTAGGTGTTCATCAGGACCATCTGGTCAAAAGCAAAACAAGCTGCTGATTTTGCCTTTGAATAGAATGAAGCAAGTGTGAATTAGTCTCTTCAATTAGCACTATTACAACCTGTCAAGTGCATATTGTAAAACAGGATTATTACAGTATTGGTCACCAGTGCAATTATTTACTCTCTGCCTTTTCTTGCATATAAAAATCTCCATGTTTAGTGGGTTTTGATAACTGAAGAGCGTTTCTTTAATGATATGCACGTCCAAACCCATCAAAACCAAATTACAGGTTATGAAACATATTCTGTCAGGACTGGATTAAGCTTCATAATTAATAGGGGAGCAAAGAGTGCCCTTTCTTTATCTCTTATTGCCATTTGTGTTTCATAAAAGCAACTGAATAATGGGAATCTATCTTTATCAATACAACCTCTTTGAAACAGACCAGATATTAAGACATTTTAAGTGCCTAATATAGCTATCACTTTGAAGGGGTACATAAAGGGTATTTTCTTTTTATTTCCCAAGAAACTTCCCTTCATACAATTTCTAACACATGACCATTTATAAAAAGTTTGAGGATTTCTTTCAGCAAATACATTTTCATTTGGCAATGTGCTGGCTTCCTTTAAAAGCAAGGTAAAAAAACCCAAAAACACAAAACCAAAAAAACAAAAAACAAAAAACAAAAAAAAAAAACAAAAAAAAAAAAAAAAAAAAACACAACCACCACAAAAAAAACCCCACCACAAACAAACAAACAAAAACACCAAAAATTCCAACCCAGGAAGTCAATTTACCTTTATAAAACCAGATTTTTCTCCCCTTGTTTGAAGTCAAAAGCTAGCTTGCTAGCTGGCACTCATTTACCACCATAGAACACTGAGGCTATGACAGTGATAGATGTTTAAATTATGTATAGTGGTGTTATGACTCCCCATCAATGGAATATCAGTTTTACATGACAGATTTGAGAGGTAAAGAAAATGTTTAAATTTCCCAAAGAGAATATAAATCTTGAGTACAATCAGTATAGCAACAAGGTATTTTACTACCTTCTCTGATACTAGTAGAATAATCAAACCAGAGTGCAGAATGCTTGTGCACCTCCTATTAAATACCAAGAAGTGTCAGCTGCTGATTTTTATTAGCATAAGAATAGTCTTCAACAGTTTGAATCAAGTAAAAAAAATTCAAACTATAAGACAACTGTTTCTGAAAGTGTTAATGTATATACTACCCTAGGATATCTCCATATTCTGATTGCTGGCAAATGTATTTAATTGTAATTACTTAGCTACAATATTTTAAAAAAAACCAAAACATTATTTATGTTTTGTGTCCCTGTGCCAATCCCTGACCTTTACCATGGATGATCTCACCCAACAACAATTGGAATTGTAAGCATTTTGTACAGATACCAAAAATCAAATCTGAATACTGTACGAGACCTCCTGGTGGATTATTTTTCTGTATTCTGAAGGCAATTCATCTGGTTACCTATATTTACATATAGAAGTCTTTTAAATAAGGTTCCTGCCTGCACATTTATAAATGGTGGGTCTGTTCCTTGTGTCACATTTATCCACTTATCCAAAAAAATTTTACAAATTCAGCACAAAGGACTTCAAACCATCCCCAGGGTCTGTCAACAGAGAGACTTTCTAGTTTATCTCAGCCCCAGCAGTTGTATGCACAAATAGTTCCTCCTCCTGCCTGGAGTGCTATTGGATACATTGCTTTTCATATTCCACCTTAGCCAGTAAGTCTACAGGGAACAAAGAACAAATATATTACCTATGACAGGTGACAGGGATGCTAAGCAGCTATCCTGCCATTAGGTTATTGGCTAAAGGAAAGGAATAAAGAGCAGATGAAGCTACACAGAGGCAACCAGTATTTAGGGACCCATATTCTTTGCATTGTTTACAGAGATTTTCTGTTTTACTAGGAATTATAGTGCCTGGTACATGCTTTACTGGGTATCCTCAACTGGAACCTCCAGCAGTTACAAAATAAAATCATCAATGTCCATGAGGCCAAAGGTTTCTGCATATTTAACTCCTCCAGCCCTTGCAGACATTGGATACTTCTGTAATCCTGCACACAGGAATCACAAAAAGGCATCAAACTCTATGCCAAAAGTAAAGCAGATAAATACAAACACTTTGTTAAATAGCTCTGAGTATTATTTTCTACTGAAAAGAAAAAAAAAAAAAGTGAGGAGCTGACTATTATGACAAGAACTCTTAAGTCAAATAAGTTTATCACAAAATAGCTTGGCTGCTCCAGGATGAGAACAGAATCTTGCTTTCCACTAAAAATGTAAATATTCCCCCTCTGAAAAGGACTGCCCTTCGTTTCCATCAAATAAGAGAAACCATGACTTGGAAAAATGACAGGAGTTGGAACCTTCCATTTTAAATGAGGACAAGCTCGTGAGAATAGACAGAAAGCAACTGAAATGTGGCCATGTAATAATTCAGCACAGAGCTTCTCAAATCACAAGTTCAAGATTCTCTCACTTTACATACAGCCTCTGGAAATTATCTCAGCAGAATAAAGAGCAAGTATTCAGACAGAAAACTTCTTTAGACTTGGAAGTAGCAGGAGTTCAGTTTGTTAGAATTATCCTTATGTAACCATATAATGCCTTGGAAAATTATTAATTTCCAGTCTCTAAAATGGCATAAAACTTACTGATTTCCACTGTAAAATGTGAATCATGTAAAAAAGCAACCCTGATAGTTCCCAGAACAGTACCTGCCCAGAACAAATGTAATATTGCAATTTTACAAGAACAAACAGATGTCAGAAGTCTGTGACACAGCTTCATCTGAAATTTAGACCACACATCATCATTAACTTTCCAGGTTAACAAACTCCCTGCCCATCTCACAAAAAAACCCACCTCAAAATCTGATATCCAGAATTTTGGACAAGTTTGGTTTCATTTTTAATTTCATTTCTGAAGAATACCTCTGGGCTCATAATCAATAGAACTGCAGGTGACAATTTTTAAACAAATTTCAAATCTTTATATGAAATTTAATACATAAACAGCTGAAGATGTAGATAAAGCATGCTAAAAAAGCAACATTATCCAAAATCTACCTAATGAATGCAAGAAATTGTGGAAGGACACACGAGCTCTATGGCTTCAGGCTTCTCAGAGAATTTTCTGCCAGTTTTTTTCCCCATGAAACTCCAAGATGTCTTTAAAAAAACAATTCAACCCAATATCATTTACACTATTAAACATGCATTCTAAGCAACAAAAAAGGACAACAGAGAACTGAAGCAAGAGTAGTTCAGGAAAGGACAGTTGAGAGCTCACTGGATTTTGCATTTAATCCATTGCAAAAAATTTATGCCAGTTCTGAAAGGGTGGTGGGGCTGGGGTTTTGGTGTGGTGTTTTGCAGGGTTGTTTTCCTTTTGAGGAACTTGGAAAAAATATCTATTCCTTAAAACTTGCAGCAGTAATAATAAAACCAAACTAAAGAACTAGCCCTGGAGAGACAGTTGCACGCAAGTGTGGCAAGCAGTAGAACATTTATAGAATTTTAAATATTTCTTTTAATAATTGATGTAGTCATTTTGAATCTTTCTGCATAGGATATAACGTGTGAGTAGATTGCATTAACACTGCTTAAACATTTCAACTTGTCAGTATCACCAAGTCGATTTCTGAAATATTTGCAGTATTTTCCCATCGAAACAGTAATAAAGGCAGAATAAATATATGCCACTGCTTTATAATCACTGAACATTAATGAATATTTTATGTCTTTTTAAATCTCCCTGTTTAATTTAAAAGGGTGAAATTAAGTCTCCTCCCTGCAATATGCCAATTATCTGTAAATCAAACAATAACTTGGCCATTATACTCCTTTTTGTTAATATACCAGAAGCTAATTTGAAAACACTGAACGGCAATTTTAGGTAATAATTGAATAGTCCTTCCTGCCCTCTTGTGGTTGGCAACTGCAACTAACAGCTTTTCCAGAATTACAAAAATATACCAGAAGGAAAGTAAACTATTAATTTGTTAAAGTGTGAACAAGAAAGTGAAGAATAAAATAAAAATCTAAGAGTCCCTGGAGAGGACACAGTCAAGGGAGAGAAGAGAAAGAAAGACACCATGAATTCCTCCAAATTGTACAGACTAAGAAGGTTCATCAATCATTTGTTAAAATGCTCACTCTATGCTAAAAAAAAAAAAAAAAAAAATTAAAAAGCCATTAGGGAGTTGACACATAAAACACTGCTTGTTTTCTATAATTAGACAAATGTTCACCGACCCTTTTACCTCTGCCAAATCCCCAGTGGTTTCCTTGCACAGACACATTCACCTGTTCAGCATCAGCTACACAAGAAGGGCTGGAATTCTCTTTCATTTTAGCCTCTGAAGTGGTCTTCATAATTGTATACAATCTGTTGGGTGTAATACTTGCATGCAACACAGAAAGGCACAGAAAGGTTTGATGCTCCTGCTGGTTATAGGGTGGTTGGGTTTTTTGGATTTGGGTTCTTTAAAAGGGAAAATTTAACTGAATTTTAAATTACATTGACTTTATATCTTAATATGTTGACTGTAGCCTGCCATTGCCAACAAACAAGAAAACTTCAGTGCATATAACAGCAGCCAACATTCCCACACACTGTCACAGATTTGGGTCCCTTTAAGCCAGGTAGGACCTACCAGAAAAGTAGTAATTGATAAAGCATAAATAAAAACCAGACAAGAGGTATGGCTGCATGTGTTTTCTTTTAGATCCTCACAATTTGAACATTAAAAAAAAATATTCTGATAATTTATTTCCATAAATATTCAAATTATTTTTAATTGTAAAGAGTCAAAGCTTGGCCCCTCAAGAAACAAACTGTTGCAAGTATCTTTGTTTATACTATTAAAAAAAACCCAAACACAAAGCCCCAGAACTTACTATAACAGATTCCCCTGGCTTTCAAGAAAGGGAAAGATCAGAATTTAGATCTTAAGGATTGTAACATTCACAATGAAAACAGTTAATGATTGGTTTTCATTGCTGTATGACATTTTTTCTCTATAGTTCATATTACAGAACTTAAAATAATTCTGCATGTCAACATGTGACATGAAAAACTTCAATAAAATCTGTTCAACCCTAAAAGCCTGAGAGTAGTGTCAGACCTATAGCAAACATACATTTAATTTGAAAAGCAAACATTTAATCTTAATATTTTGTTATGTCAGCTCTGAAGATTCACATTTCCAGATTGTTTGTCATGTTTCCAGAAGTTAGTGGGTTATATGGAGAATAACATCCAAAACATCTGACATTAAACATACCAAGGAGCACCAGACAGCAATCCTTGACTTTAGAAAGGCAATTTAAAAATATGCTAGGGCTGTGTGTTCTAAATTCAGAGAGCCCAGAGTCATACTCCAGATATTTGCTGCTACAGGACTTAATTCTGACAAAGTTCTCTACAATATCACCCCTTGCTGGCCATTCACAGAACAGCAGAGATGTCCATTATACACAAAACCATTTGCCAGTAAGAATTACAGCACTACCACAGCAACCAGCAACAGCAAAGGTGCCCACGAAATGGAGAGAGCTGGTGAAAAGAAGGGAAGAGAGAGGGAGCTTCAAGGGGCTTAAAGATAAAGTGTAATTGGAATAGTTGTTTTTCCTCATCACTCTAGAATAACTCCATTAACAGTGCTCATATATTTTTGCTACTACAATGCAAAAAGAAACATCTTTTCTGTATAATTTAGCAGCAACCCATTTTTAGGCCACGTTCTTTAATCAGATTACAGCTATCTCGCTGATCCAGTTGATTAATCCAGAAAAAAAAAAAAAAACACACACACACAAGATAAAAAAATAAAGGAATATCCATCAAGCCTGTGTAAACCATCTTTTAACAGAGCTGGCATTAGCTATAATGAGCTACATTTATTCTTCAGCTGTGAAACAGCACTCACCTCCTGAATGGTACTGCTTCCTGAGAAGTTGAGGTTGTACTCCCGCTGGACTTCTCGATGGGTGACAATCAGCATGAAGTTCTGATTTAATGACTCCTGCAGGGCCCTGAAATGGTTGAAAGAAAACCAAGAAAATCAGGGATAAGCATGTTATAGCTTGTTTTACAGTTAGATGCAAAAACCCCAGGGTACCCTAAACTCTACACGGACAAGTCCAGGCACAACATTATCATCTCTCTTTTCACTCTTAAATGCAAGGAAGCATGCTGAGAATGACCAAAGGCCATTCCTGAACTCCTTCCTTAATAAGGTGACTGCAGCCTTTAAAGCTCTTCTAATGTTAAGTATTCTCAAAATTGGGAGAGTCACATTATCTTTACAAACATAGGGTATATTTAGCACTCACAATGCCATTACTACCAGGCTCGTAAGCATATTGATGACCAGAGAAAATATCAAGCTACAATGCACATTTAAAAACTGATGGTGAGTAGAACAAGGCAAAGCATGCACTCGTTTCTCTGGGGTTACCTGAAGCATAAACCAAATTGAAATTCTTCAGCTCAGCTTCTTTCAAAGCCCAGAAACCCAGCTAATTAAAACTGGAAAACTCACCACAGCAAAATTTCTCATGTGGCTACTGAGCATTTGGGAAAGTTAGTTCTGCTCAAATTGTTTTAAATGTACATTAAAAGATCTTTAAGCATATGAATTAAAAAAAAAAAAAATAATCCTAAAATACAGATTAAATGGACCAACTATACGTTCATGTTGTCACAAACTTGATTTGGGTTTTTGTTGGGTTTTTATCTATGAGTCACAAAACACCTGGATGTTAAAAAAAGGCATCTGTTTGCTTAATTAGGAACAAAATTATGCAGCCATCTACTTTTCAAAAGAGAAGGCAGGAATTCTGTTGGAGACAAGGCAATTACAGCTGTGCACAATCTTACAGAGGCTCCAAAACTGCAGCAACACTGTAACATAGCTTGGATATCTAAACAATACTTACACAGATTTGACTTGTTAAGTGCCAAGTGGAATTAAATTTGGCTTATTCCATTAGTTTTTATTTATTTTTAATCCCATACTCTTGAAAGAATGATAAACTGTTTGGGTTTTTTTCCTTCACATATTCACTACTCCATGACACTTTAATATCTCGTAGCAATAAAGGACAAATTCTGTACAGAGATGAGCACAGATGTATCTTAAGATACAATAAGACAAGAAAGGCTGCTGGATGATTCGAGTCCTGATTTGTTAGTTTTACCTTCTACTGAAATTCCTGAGCTGCAGTTTTGCTGCTCAGATGCTAAGGAACCCATGCAAAACTCACTGGATGCTCTAGCAAGAGATGCAAAGTTTGCTTTAACATCTCCAGACAAATTACCTTAAAAAATATCTTCATCAGCAACTTAATTTGGATTCTGTGACATCTTAAACATAATAATCAAATACTACACAACAAAATCATGAAGTGCTCTTTCTCCTATTTATGCATTTGGAATATGAAAAATTATTTTAATTGTCAATGCTTGGTATGATAAAGTCTGTAAGAGACATCACAAATGGAACTGAAGTCATCTGTGCTAGGTGTGAACTTGGCTGCTGCATTTGACACAATATCTTGTAAGAAAAGGCTTTAAAAATTTAGAATACTTACTTGTGCTTCAAAAGAGGAAAAAAAAAAGTCCTGAAAAGTTATATCCCTATTTTCAAAGGTAAGTCTCAACAGTACCTTCAGCATCACCATAATGACATTTTCTTTTGGGAAATATTCAGTAGCAACCAAAATATCCTGCTGTGCTTTTGTAGACTCTGCTTTTTTTATTATTATTATTTAATAGTGTTTAATATTGTTTACATATTTATTATTAATTATTTAATTTCTCTGAAAGCATTAATTACAGCTTATGTGAAAGGCCCTGGATTCCATACAGAACCACACAAGGCTGTTAAAGCTATTTTTGACATAGCTCATATTTTCATTCTGTAATTGATGTAAAACCAGAATGAACCTGGTTAGTTTGATCAACTAATAGATCTCTGTATCTATTCATGATACACACGCTTCAGGACTAACCAAAAAACAGTATTCTAATAAAGGCATCTGTTCATAGGAAAGGTTTTCCATTTCCCTATTTCTCCTGGGTGTGATAGGGAAAGTATTTAGAAAAGAAAAAAATACTCTTCAAACACAGTTAATTTAAATAAAGTGCCTTAAAATTAAAAGCCTCAAATTTTTGATGTCACAATTTTGACACCTCTACTTTTTGTATTTCTAAACAACATAAGCTGAATGTTCTTAACAAATAAATTATCAGTCCATACTCGTAACTAAAGTCAAAGAAGAGGCTGAAAACTGAGCTGAAGAGAGAAAAAAAGAGGGAGGCTAAAGAGAGAAAAAAAAAAAACTGAAAATTTTGGTTTAAAAAGTGTTGGCAATTAAAGCACATGGTTAATTATTCACTTCTTCTTCAGGAAAATAACATAATGAGGAATTTTCCCTCTGCTTACATAGAAATACAGCTGTCTACTGACCCAACCCCTTGAGCTCCTCCTTGATCAAAGTCCCACATGGTCTGATAACCCTATAGAACTCTGCTTCTAAAACATACCTTGCCCTAAACTTGTATTTTCAGCCATTAAGGCTATGATCAAATGTATAAGTGTATTTAAAGGAGATTTCTCCTTGACAGTAAGCTGTAGCTTATTTTTATTTCTTTTTAGGTGCACATAACTGTATTGAGAAGCCTGACTTTGAACACAGTGCACATTTCTAAACTTTTGGCTTCAGTGTTTGCAGCAGTTTCATTTTTCTGCAAATGTTATCAGTTGACTACAATCTTCCAAATGAAACATCTGCATTAAAAGGAAAAAAAAAAAAAATCAGGGCCAAACCCCAGGTCCCATTAAAGTCAAGACAGATTTTCTTTTTCTTTTTTTGCCATCAGTGCTAACAGAATTTAATTACTCTGAAAACTAATTAGTGGGAAAAGAAAATCAAATTCTAGGAAACAGGATTAAAGTAGGCCACTCTTAATAGCATCATTTCCCCCTACTGCAAACCTGAGTTTTCAGAAGCATTTGCTTATAGGTTATATATTTCCAGTCCATCTTTTTCCCTCAGCTGAATTACACACTGACTATTCAGCACAGGAGGCAAGGGAACTTCATGGTATTTTTGAGCACCAATCTTCCATTAGAGGAACCCACCAGAAAACAGAACCAAGAACAGACCAAAGAAAAGAGATCTGAGTTCAGGCATCATGTTGAACAGATTTCTGGCATGAGAGACTTGCAACACTTTGGGGTTTTATACATTGCTTATACAGAATTGGTCACTGGCATTATCAGGATGCACAGAAACCTCAGACATGGACAAAGATTCACTGGGGCTGAAACCACAATATTAAACAAAAATGCTCCTCTTTGCAACTTCATTTCTAAGCAACAGAAGTTGAGATGTTTTTTCTTCCACTGAACTGAAAATAACAGAAGTCAATTCAGAGTCTGGCAAGAGCTTATTCACTGCCTACTCAATCCAAAATTCCAACACAGCACAATTACAAGTTTAATAAATTAAGAATAGAAACAATATTTAGGAAAAAAAAATGTGTAACTGCAAATAATGCAGATCTTAGGGCACAGCAGCTGTTTGATCAGTCTGTGCAATGCTGAAGCAAAATGGCATCAGTACTGCTATTTATTATATGTTAAGCTTCCAGTTTTACTGCTTTTCTATTCTTCTGGTACAATTAGCATGTAAAATAGATTGTTTGTATCTATTCTTAAGTGACTGCCTTAATGCTTTATTTTTGATGTAATACTTTGCTTTTTAACAGCACTTGTTTTGAAATGTCAGGAATATTTTAGGCTCTGAAACCCAAAGAATATGTTTAATCAATCAGCAGCAAATGCTCCTTTTCATTTCAGTTAAGTTTTTCTAAATACATTCAATATTTTCCCTTTGGCAATACCATTCTCAGTCACATGCAGATTTCTCCAAAAAATCTCTGAATTTTATCTAACTAGGTATATACACAGGGTAATTAATATTTCCATTTTAAACTTACAGATTTCTACAAGCTCATGTCAACAGAAGTCCCAATTTACTGTAATTACAGATTATTTACATTAAAACAAAATAAGAAATCAGTATGTAAATGTAATGTTTGTTGTAGCTAATGCAGCAGGAGGTGGTAGATTAGGTTCAAACAGCAATCAGTTAGCAAATCTGGCTAAGATGTAAATGAGCAGAAGCCCTTTTGTTTACACTCTATTGCATTTTAAACTTCAGGATTTTTAAACTGTCTCATGAGCAGATGTGAAAATAAAACATTAATCTTACCATTCCTATTGAAGCTTTCAAAGTAACTAAAGCAAGGCACTGCTCCTGTCCAGCTAACCAGATAATGCTAATAATTGGAGTTGCAATTTACACTGCTCTTAATTAACACTTGGCTACAGTTGGGAGTGAACAAGACACCGAGCAACAACCACTGCTCCACTGAAACAACCTAAAACACACACACACACACCCAGCAATACATGGACACATCATGTAAAAGATGGGAGGTTTTTACACATTAAAACCATTAAAATGACAACTGACAGAAAAAGAAAAAAATAAAAAGAAGAAAAGAAAAGGGGAAAAAAAGGAAGAAAAAAGGAAAAAAGAACAGAAGAAAGGAGGGAAGGAAGGAGGGAAGGAAGGAAGGAGGGAAGGAAGGAAGGAGGGAAGGAAGGAAGGAGGGAAGGAAGGAAGGAAGGAAGGAAGGAAGGAAGGAAGGAAGGAAGGAAGGAAGGAAGGAAGGAAGGAAGGAAGGAAGGAAGGAAGGAAGGAAGGAAGGAAGGAAGGAAGGAAGGAAGGAAGGAAGGAAGGAAGGAAGGAAGGAAGGAAGGAAGGAAGGAAGGAAGGAAGGAAGGAAGGAAGGAAGGAAGGAAGGAAGGAAGGAAGGAAGGAATTAGAAGAAGAAGAAAGAAAGGAAGAAGGAGAGGAAAAAGGAAAGGGGGAAGGGAAGAGGAGGGAAGGGAAGGGAAGAGGAGGGAAGGGAAGGGAAGAGGAGGGAAGGAAAACAGGAAGGAAAACAGGAAGGAAAACAGGAAGGAAAACAGGAAGGAAAACAGGAAGGAAAACAGGAAGGAAAACAGGAAGGAAAACAAGGAAGGAAAACAAGGAAGGAAAACAAGGAAGGAAAACAAGGAAGGAAAACAAGGAAGGAAAACAAGGAAGGAAAAAAAGGAAGGAAAACAAGGAAGGAAAACAAGGAAGGAAAAAAAGGAAGGAAAAAAAGGAAGGAAAAAAGGAAGGAAAAAAGGAAGGAAAAAAGGAAAAAGCACGGAAAGAAGAAGGAAGAAGTGCCTCCAGAATATGCCAGATAGAAAGAAGAGATGATCAGGATGCCTGAGCTCCATGGCCTGACTCACACCCCTACACTTTTGATGCTCTCCTCTTCTGCATTCTGCCAAACCTTTTCCCTGAACTGGGCACTTCCAGCTTCCAAGAAGCACCCAAGGCACCAAAGGGAAGGGAGGTCACTCTGAGGCAGTGAAGCACCTGATCTTACTGCCCACCTTAGAAAAAGGCTGCAGCACAAACACAGGACTTTCATACTCCAGCCAGCCAACTTCTAGCCAATGATTACAGAACTACCTCCAGCATGGGATGTCTCCTTTCCTTCAGTATTACTTGGCCACTGGTGGGAGAACAGAGGGCAAAGATACTGTCCATGCAGGGGGAAAAAAAAAGGCAAAGGTACTGCAAAATCCATGGGAAGAAGAGGAGGCAATGCCAGAGGCTGGTGAGACCACAGGGAGCATGGAGGAAGAGGGCTGAATACTGCAGCCACTGGGATTAAGCAGAGATTCACTGGATCCCAGGTTTCATCACATCCACAGCTCACAGATTGTGTCTTTCTTGTTCCAAATATTGTATGTGGGTAAGTATGTAAAAATATGTAGAGCATAAACAGAAGGTGTAACCCTACAGGTGGTATTTGACATTTCAATTGAATCTTTTCATTGCAACTGATTAGCAGGCAGTAATAATTCACTGGTTACTATTCTAAAAGTAATATTAAACTATATTATTAACTATAAAAGCTTTAGATATGCCAATAATGAATGAAGATACCCTAGGAGATTTTTGCCTGCTTAAACTGCAGGATTGCTTTGCCATTACATTTAGGTGTTAGTTTTAAGTCAGTTCTGGCTTAAACCTATTCAGTGTCACAATAAACTTCAATGCCTGTGTACCAATAGGTTGGAGAAGGAAGTTTCCCTGTTCCCCCCCAGTGTCAAGAACAGGCACATATTAAAGCTTCCAGAGCTGCAACCAGAAGGATCCTTTTAAGGGCATTTACATAAAATACCATATACTGAAATCTCAGCCTTTTCAAATATCACTTTCTGGAGGTATTGAAATCACAACTATTTATCTCTAGTGCAAAACAGAAGGCATTTGAAGAGAATGACAGATGAACTCACAAAGAGGCAAAGTTCCTTAACATCCATTAATAATAGATGTGAGCATCATGCTTTTAAAAATTGTGGGTAACAAACTAATCTGAATAATAACTGACCTAACAGTAGGCAGTAAACAGTGTAACTGGGTTTGGTACATTGCTTCAATTAGATGTGTTTTGATCTGCATTGATGCTTTAATTGGAGGCAAGCCTCCCCTTTCATCTAGAATTTATGACTTCAGGGAGATGATCTAGCCTTCAAATTATCCTTGTTTAAGTAGCCACTAATTAATCATCCTTTGCTATCCCAAAGCTACCAACTTTTTCTTAAAAATATCCAGAACTAATCTCCACTATGGAACAAGTAGAAACACTTTGATTTTACTAGCAAGTAAAGTTCTTTCAAAACTATTCATCCAGATAAAAAGCTGAAGAACTGTTTTTAAAAGCAGTTTGTTGTTATATAGTTTATTGCAATAAACATCCTTCAGACCCCGTTTTTTTCCTGGAATTGAAGACATTCAATCTACAATGTACAGAGATACATTGAAATTGACATTAAAAAACCCAGACAGGTAGTATTTAGTATTTTCACTGTCCTTCATTTACCTGTTTAAGTAGTTACTGCCCTCACACCCAACTACAGCTCCTGTTTGCACCTACAGAGCACATACAGTGCACATACAGCTCACCACTGCTCTCTGCTCCCTCTATTCCAGTGCCATTATTCCCTCTCTTAATGCTTCTTCCCATTACTATTACTATTATTATTATTATTACTGTTACCAGCATTCTTTCTTCCAGACTACAGGGTTATGTGCACAAGTACCTTTTAGTGATAGAAACCCTTTTAGTCATTAGGAAATCAGTTGTTTATCCCTATTGCTTGCCAAATTTCCCTCATCAGTAACAGGACTGCATTTGTAGAATATTCTCCTATCAACTAGAACAGCAAAAAAACAACTCCCTCTTCAGACAACCTGAAGGCATCCGAGTCCAATGGCTTTTACAATCTGACCGATTCCTGGCTGAGGATCTGGTGCAGAGCACAATTCCTGGGCCCCCTCTAGTGGCTACAGGAAAAAATTAGTATTTTCCTGGCAAAAAGCAGATGCAGGTCTGCCTTTGACAAAGGGAAGGGCAATCCAAAATAATCAAAGTAACTGCAAATTACTTTCTAAACCTAAAGATGTGACACTTGCTGAAATAACACTTCATTTTCAAATCTTAGCAATATCCATATGAGCACTCACTGTTAATTTTTTGAGTACTCAAATCAGTAATAAAAGATACCCTGCCCAGTGGAATTTAATTATTCAGCCTATTGATTTAAAAATCCAGAAGGATAAAATGTAAAAATGTAAAATGTAAAACGTAAAAATGTAAAAAAATAATGTACCAAATATTTCAGAAGAATAATTCTGATCTGCTGGCAATGATTTATACAAGTTTACATTAAGCCAACCAGCATATTGCAGTAACCTACAAAAGGTCAGCTCCCATTTCTCCACAGATTTTTGTTAAGTTCACATCTGGGAGGTGTGAAATTCCTTATGTACCCAAATGGTTCATGTACCACCCCAGGGATTTAAGAAACAACCTAATTTCCAACAGCAAGATGTTCATCACAGCACTTAATAGAGCAGTGAAAACACTTTGTATTTACTGACATCAGATTCCTGTAAAGATACATATGGCTTCATAAAATACATACAAAACCAAGTCAAACAACTAGAATTTATGGCCAAAAGACTTACCCAGAATGACTTGAAGAAGGAGGAGGCAGGTCAGGTGTTAGAACATAAAGACTATTATTTTTTGGCAAGTGTAGAGTTTTTAAAACAGTCTGAGGAGAGAAAAATAATTATAAATATAAAACATTTACTAATTTTGATGTATTACTACTGCTACTTATTTACAATACCACCAAACAATCTGTTTTGTGATCTACTTACTGTTAACTTCATAACATCCATTTTGTAGAGGGGCTGTGTTATGTATAATACAACAAAAGTGATTTGCCCTGGGGTTTTTTTTTGCTATGTTTTGGTTAAGGAGTTCCTTGTGTGCCACCCAAGACATCCTAAAACTGTTTAAAACTCACAAGTCTTGCTTTGTAATCCCACCCACACAGATGCTCAGTTTAAAACTCTGAATTCAGTTAACTGAAAACACAGTTGAAAACTTACACTATCATCTACATCTCCAGTCTTCCACCCTTTTAACAGCATTTTAGATGAAGGAATCTGAAGTTCATTTTCTAGAATATGTTTGATATCTCCTAAAGAAAAAAGAAAGAAAATACATGCTATACACACTTACTGGATTATTTCAAACAGCACTGAGCTAAGAGCAAGGAAAAATTTACTATGAAAACCATTTTTAATCTCGTTATCATTTTAACATACATTTCAAGCAGTAATGGACAAATGAAGCTAAAAAAATATATAAAAATCACATAAAGCATGAATGATTGGAGAATCACATGAGGATTTGATGATCTGGACATATATTTGAAGAGTTCTACACTGCTTATGCAAGGCATAAACATTGGCAGATGAATGCTGTCCTGAAGCAATGGGCTTTGCCAGCAACAAAGAGGGTGCATATTTTTGGTACCCAATTCCTTTATCAATAACCCTAACCTAAAGAACTGGAGTCTTTATAACAGTTTAAATGTTCTGACAGCTTTTTCAATCTTTTGCATGTTTTGATGCTCCTCTCCCTGTAGTTATTACAATCATCAAATAATTCAGGCTGGAAGGTACCCTAAGAAGCTCCATCAAGCCCAAGCCTAGCTCAAACGTCTGATTAAACCAAGGGTTTGTCCAGCTGACTCTTGAACAGCTCTATGGATGTCTGGCCAATCTGTTCCAGTACTTCACTACTCCCACAGCTGAAAAAAAGGAAGAAAAAACCAAAAAAACCCCACAGAAAATCCTTCTATCTAATGGGAATTTTCAATATTGCAAATTGTATCCATTGCCCATCACATTAAGGGTCTGGCTCCATCTTCTCTGTGTCCTCCCAGTGTGCAGTTGTAGACATTGGTAAGGTCTTTGCATCCTCCTCCCCAAGCTGAACAAATCCAGCTCTCTGTGCCTCTCCTCTTATGTCACCTTTAACTACCTCACTGGCACCTGCTGGACTCACTGCAGTGTCAAAATCCTCCGTGTACTGTGGATCTCAAAACTGGCTGCAGTGCTCCAGATGCTTTCTTGCAAGTGCTGAACAGAGGGGAATAATTATTCCCCTGATCCCCTGGCTACACCCATGCCAACCCAGTCTAGGATGTCACTGGCCTTCACTGCAAGGGTGCACACATTGCTGATGCACCCCAAGATCACTATTTTTATACATGTGTTTTCCAGCCTGTCAGCCCTCAGCCACTTATCAGATACAATAACACCCTATCCCAGATGCAGGACTTCAGCTCTGCTTTCTTTCCATTTCATGAAGCTCCTCTCTGCCTATTTATTCAGGTTGTCCAGGGCCCTCTAAAAAGCAGCCTTGCCCTCCAGAATATCAGCCACTTTCTCTGATCTGGTATTCTTTGTCAGCCTGCCAAGAGCACTCACCTTAACAGCCAGGTTTTTAATAAATACCTGAAGCAACACTGGCCCCAGGACCAACCACTGAGGGATGTCCCTGAATGAGTAACTGTTCACAAGTCAGACTTGGAGCTCAGCAGTGCAGGCAATTATCCATCTACCTTACCAGCCTACTTACCCAGTTTTCTTAAATGATATGACTACAAGAATACTACAGCAGAGTGTATCAAAGGCCTTGCTAAAGTCAAAATGACATCCACCATTTTCCCCTCATCCACAGAAACAATCATCCACTCATGAAAGGCAAACAATGTTGATTAAGCATAATTTGCCCTTAGCAAACCCCTGCCAGCTACTTCAAATCACCTCCTTTTCTGTGCCCAGGATGGGGTTCCTGATCTTCTCCACAGCCTTCTCACTGACCAAGTTCAGCAATCACCACTGAACAGTCAGCTCACTTTTTCCTTAACCTTTCTTTTCATCCTGATGTACTTACAGAAGCCTTTCTGATCCATCTGTGGTTTCAGCTCAACCTGAGCTTTGGTTTAACTCCAAACCTGCATCCCCTGGCAACATCTCTGTATCCCTCCTGGGTAGCCCCATCACTACCCTCCACCTTCTGTGTACTTTCTTTGTGCTTTTAGCTTAGTCATAAATTCCTTGTCCTTCTGCCATGCTCACTCCTCCTTCTGCATGTTGGGACTGCTCTTGTGCTTTGAAGAGGTTGTCCTTGTAGATCAACCAGTTCTCTCAGGCACCTTTGTCCTCAGGGATGTCTCTCATGGAATCCTGCCAAGCACATCTCTGAAAAAGCCAAAAATCTTCTTTCCTGAAGTCCACAGTGGAAATTCTGCATTTGCCTTGCCTGCTTCTCTCAGGACTTCAAACACAAGGCTGCTCTCAAGCTTCTATGCCAAGATACAGACAGAAGTTCTACACTTACTCCTCCTGCCCTACAACTTAATAATTTGTACCTGAAAGAAGTTATTAAGAAAAGAAAAACTAAAATAAAATACTACGGCTTCAAAATTCTGTTTTGATCATACCTTTATGTCTGCTTTGCATGGATGCAACTCAGTGCAGTGCAGTGAGAAACATGAAAGGCTAATTAGAAATTCAAACTAATCACCACGAGGTGGCACCAGCCAATACCAAATCGAAGGCTAAAAAGACAAGTAAGGTTCAAAAGTTTCAGTTTCAAAATTTCATCACAGACATCAGCCTACAGCACTGAAAACTGGTTTAGTCAACTGTTTCTTCCTTTATTTCCTTGTTTTGATCTGGATACAGTTTTCACTAATAGTAATAATTGTAATAAATGTAAAAAAATAACATGCTCTGCAATACTAACAACAGCATATTTCTAACATACTGCTACAAATTGCATGTTTAGGATAAAGACAATAAAACTTATAAAAGAAATCTTGATTTACACAAACAAGTCAAATAAAAATTGAAAAAGAAGAATGCAATTATGCTTCTCACACTGGAAAAAAATTTCTCTAAATCTTGTCACTAATCCTAAAAAGAAAGAGATGCCATACAAATCCAAAAAATAAATGCCAAGATCATCTGTTTATTAGATTATATCTACACTAATCCTACCCAAAATTACATTTTCATGCCTTAATCAGTAATCTCCATTTTGTTTCTGAAGCAAGTTCAAAGAAAAATAGATTTCAATATAAGTATTTGATAGATCACTAACCTTTAAAATGGATTAGTAAAATTTTGCTTTTTTTAAAGCTGCAAAGAGATTTGAAAACAGTTAGTAGCTGCAGAGGCTTCATTTTCAGAGGGGATTTTTTTCTTCTTTGAGGGGTTTTGTTCTGCTTTGCTTTCCTTTAGGATCTAGATTTTTGGGGTCGGGTCTTTCTCGATCGTTTTTGTTTTAAACAAAATTTTGCCACCATAGTTTTCATCTCATTTTCACAAATCCTTACCAACTGTGGAGCTGTCTTCAAGTACTACATCCACATTTCTGTCTCTGTACTCAACCCTGAAGTCAAGCATTCGAGGCTGTCGTTCCACTATCTGTCTGGATGGCACTACGTGGCGAAATGCTGAGGATGAGGAAGGAGTTGAAGAAGCTGCTGGAGAATGAGTGGTGGGGCCATATGCTGGTCCATGTAAAGTCTCCCCACCATACTCACTGGAAGAGAGTCACATGAGAAGGTTTCAACAGAGCAGCTTGATATGTTTAAATAAAAGTTAGCAAAAAAAAGAAAAAAAGAAAAAAAAGAGGGGTATTATTTGCTTGCTGTGGTCCAACAGCAGACACCTCATGAATAACCAGGTCTGTCATAGCTGAAAACACTGGCTTTTTAATAATTAGCAAAGAGCTTTCATTATCAGCAATATTAACATTTCAGTGACTCCGAAGTGCTTCAGCTTAGATGACAAATGGACATTTAAACCCTTATTTCAGTCTAAAGTTCACTGTGCAACAAATACCAGAATTATCTGGAGAAGAAGTTATTCCAGTTATTTCCAGTTCCAAGAGTGCTGTGACCATATAAAAATTGATACCATGGCAACCACCAGCTCTCTACCTCATTTGCCTAGTATGCCATAGGAATGGGAACAAGAAACAAAGTTTAAAATACTGCACATGCTTAGGCATTTTCTAATACCACCTTAGTGGGAAACAAGTTCAGATATTAAAACAGTTATGTACTTAAGGTAAATAAATGATGATCATGAGGTATATGTTGCAAAAAAATACCTAGAAGTACAACAGTAAAGCAATGCTGAATTCTAGCTTGTCTTTATTCAAGTTCAAAATCCTTCAAGCCTCCTGGCCATTGGTATAAGGATGTCTCCATACCTACTTCAAGGTTACGTGTAGCATTACAAGTCAGAATAAACTGGGAAACCCTCACTTTCCAGAAGCATTTAATCTTCCTCAGTGAGCTTCTCCACAAGAATCACATAATTGGGATTAGAAACAAAGGTAATAAAACACAAATTAAGGCATGCTAGTCAAGGAAAAAAAACCAAAACAACCCTACTTATGATGTAAATTTAGAAGGCAAGAATCTTCACTGGGAAAACCTAGAGCTTTGCCTTGTAGATGCTCTTCTCAGGAAATTATCTGTCCTGGACAGTTAGAGGATATCATGAAGAAGGATGCAGGTTAATAACATGTATGCACTGAAACAATCCAAACACAGAAGGACTTAGGAAGTGCTGAGATGTACAACTGTCTTATTTCCATTTTTAAACAGAATTTAGTTGAAAAAAATTATTCTGCCTTTCTTGAAAATACCATGAGATACCATGTCAGTGGAAATGCTTCTTATAGCAAGTTAAATCTGTCATCTAAAGGAGGTCTGAACTTTAAAAAGCTTAAATGTGGCTGGCATGCATGTCACTGAAGTGTCAAAATTTAGATTCTATAGGAAATCCCATCATTGTGCTTTCCACACTTGAAAAACAAAAACATGTTCAGGAGGTTCGGAAGGAGAGACACAGACTCAAAAACCCACACTCAAAGGTTAAAGACCCACTTCAGAGGTCTAAAAAGCAGAGGAAACAGTCTTATTTTCAGTCCTTAAAACAAAGGATAAACACCAAGTGATGTTATTGCCTTAAACCTGATGTCCAGCTATGAATTAAGTACTATAATCACTTTGTTAACAGACCAGAGATACACTGAGTATCCTCATTCTCAGAACTGGGTTTGTGGGTTTTTTAAGCAACACAATTCTAAAACAAAACTTATTTTTTCTCCATCAAAATATTAACATACTTCCAAGTCCAGTTGTATTAATTCTACTAGATTCCACCACAAAAGGCATCCTACATATCTGAATGGCAACCTCTAATAGAAGATAAAAGCCTCAGCTCAGTAGTGAGCCTCAACTGAAAACCATTGGAAACCAGACTTCTGAGTCTTTGGAGCCTTCTTTTCAACCTCTTCCATTGGGAAAAAAATAAAATAAAAGGAAAAAAATATTTGAGATACATTTGAATGTCTAATCATTGCTAAAAATGAATAAACTAACATTGAAGAAAGCTGTAAGTGGACACTGGACCAGCTTGTTTCCCAAGGCAGGCACAATCACCAACCACTCCCCAGCTTCTTACACAAACAAAAATTCAGGTATTTTGAACATAAATGCTTTGAGGTCAGGACTTAATAACATAAGCAGAAAGAGTGCTCAGCACAACCAGAACTGACCTCAGATTGACTGAGCAGCCTTTATCGTAAGCACTGAGTAACTTAAAGAGCAAATAAGGTTTTATCCTGAATCAAAAAACTGACTCTTAATGAGAGCTTCAGTAAGTATGGAAAGAGATGCCAAAACACCACTTTATACATATCCATTATGTATCTTTTTTCATCAGTAAAATAAACTTTTTTAAACACTACATTTAAAAGCTCTTTTGCTGTCTCTCTCAGGGAATTCAATTCCTGTTCTACTGTTTTCCAGTTGCCTCATCAGGACTTGGGAGCTCATGCTTCAGTGACTCCAAGATACCCATGAATCAATATACAAGCCAAAATTTAATTCAGAAGCTGAAAGAAAATCAGCAAAGCTACTTTTAGAAGGGAGCAACCTTCATTTACCTATCACAGTATCTGCTGTCTATGATTCAATCTAATCTATGTATATAAAAATGTTTTTTGGCAGGAGACAAAAGAGCATGGAATATACATACCTTTAAAAATGCATAAGAAAAAAGATAATACTTAGCCAGGAACATCTTTAGATTTGCCTTGCAATTTTTTTTGATCTGTGCAGGAAAAAAAACAAGCCCAGACTTCCAAGAAAGCATACCAAAACCCAGGCTTAGTAAAGAGACAACCCTGCATAGAATGACTCAATAACCAATTAATTCAAAATTTAAAATAACTACTGTAGATAGATGTTTGAGCTGATTCTCCCTGAGTATGGGATAAAATTAATGTTAAAACAGCTTTGCCAGGAATTTAATTTGTAGGTCTAGAAACTGCTTTAATAGGAGACTTACATCATCATCTTAGCACTGAGGAACAAAATTATAACTATTACACAGCACCATTCTCTGTTTGTACTACTCCAGTCTTCTCTGCTTACCTTTGCAGAATGCCATTTTCTTGTGGTATTACACCATTTATAGCTGCCTGAAAAGAGAAAATACATTTTGAGTCAAGCACACAAAAATACAACATAAGAGCTCTATGTTTTAAGGAGTGATTAACAGCTTTAAAATATGCAAACAAAAGTTCAATAAAGACATTCTTGATAAACTATACTGTCATTAAAGTACTTGCTCAAAATAAAAAAAAACATACCTAATGAAAATGAACATAAGTGAAGAGCAGGGTCCTACATGTGTGTGATGGATCTCCCAGGTGGAAGGCCCTGGGAATAACCCTCCTGTCCCCTGCTCAGTAAAACTCTGAACACATGACAGGTACATAGAATCATAGAATCATAGAATCATAGAATTAGCCGGGTTGGAAGGGACCTCAGAGATCATCTAGTCCAACCCTTGACCCACCGGAGCAGTTGCTAGACCATGGCACTGAGTGCCACATCCAGTCTTTTTTTAAATGTCTCCAGGGACGGAGAATCTACCACCTCACCGGGCAGTCCATTCCATAGCCTAATCACCCTCTCCGTGAAGAAATTCTTTCTAATATCTAACCTAAACCTCCCCTGGCACAACTTAAGACTGTGTCCTCTTGTCTTGTTGAAGGTCGTCTGTGAAAAGAGTCCAGTTCCCACCTCGCTACAGCCTCCTTTCAGGTAGTTGTAGGCAGCAATGAGGTCTCCCCTGAGCCTCCTCTTCTTCAGGCTGAACAGCCCCAGCTCTCTCAGCCTCTCCTCATAGGGCCTGTGCTCGAGTCCCTTCACCACCCTGGTTGCCCTCCTTTGGACCTGCTCCAGGACCTCTACATCCTTCTTAAACTGAGGGGCCCAGAACTGGACACAGTACTCGAGGTGTGGCCTAACCAGGGCTGAGTACAGGGGAAGAATCACCTCTCTGGACCTGCTGGTGACGCTGTTCCGGATACAGGCCAGGATGCCATTGGCCTTCTTGGCCACCTGGGCACACTGCTGGCTCATGTTCAGTTTCTTGTCAATGCAGACTCCCAGGTCCCTTTCTGCCTGGCTGCTCTCCAGCCACTCTGTCCCCAGCCTGTAGCGCTGCATGGGGTTGTTGTGGCCGAAGTGCAGGACCCGGCACTTGGCCTTGTTGAACCTCATCCCATTGGAATCGGCCCAACTCTCCAGTCTGTCCAGGTCCCTCTGCAGAGCCCTCCTGCCTTCGAGTTGGTCCACACTGGATGTTCACATCCAGTGAACATCCTGCTTTCAGATAAATTGAGATAACAGTGCACAGCCTGACAGCTTGAACAAAGAAAATCTGGTGTTTCCCAGAAGTATCAGACCTGCCCATAAGTACAAACCTGCCCAGCTGCACACACAGCACATGGTACAAGCCTGATGGGTTCCCAAGTTGCTGAAGTCAGTGCAAGCAGCCACTCACCAGAGCACAGGTCTGTCCCCATCACACCTCTGGTCTTCCAGAAAACCTGATGCTAGCTCAGACACACAATCTAACCTCTTCAGAGTCCTCATGTGCCCGGGAATCACAGAAATTACTAACCTCAAATTAAACAATCTTCAGGTAGAAAAGCAACTATTTTAAAATTAAGGTTTATCCAGTTAAATATCACCCCATGTTGTCCAGATATGATGATAACAAAATATTACTTATAGATGTGTAAGTACAAACTCAGCAAGCTGCAGTCAGGTGTCATCTTATTTGAAATTACAGAGCTGTTAACTATGAAAACACCCTCATTAATTCTATCATACATTAAAATGCATTATTTTTTAAATAGCCACAACCTACCCTCACTGCAAGTCCAAAAGCTCACTTCTAACAAAAATTGTCCTCTAAGCCTGTTAGAGAATTGCTCCATTCTATGCTGCAGAAAGTTTTAATGCATTCCCAGCACATCTGATGCTACACCAATATAGATATATACTATATATTTACATATACTATATATACTATATATATATATATCTGATGCTATACAAACTTTGTATATATATATTGCTATACAAACTTTTTTTTACTATACAAACTTTGAAATTAGATAAACCAGGATGAGGGAATAACTTGGAAAGCAAAGTGGACTCTCTTCAACAGTATTTAGGAGACAATTTATGTCAGATTGCATCATAACACCAGAAATGTGTTCTAAAACAATCTTGTTTGTAAGATTTTTCAGATTTGAGGGGCAGTGAAAGTGATGCTATGTGAGCTGCTGAAGACTTACACATTTTACTACTTGGCTTATTCTTCTGCTTATTGTTAAAAGATGTCAGAACTCAGTACCCAACTCCAGTACTCAACCCAATTCCTAGCCCAGCAGTAGGCAGATGAGGTGGAATAGCACAGGACAGAAAGAGAAAAAGAAGTGAAAGAGTTGGAGAGAGAATTCTAAAAAATCTAGAGAGGAAAAAAAACCCAAAAAAAAAAAAAAAAAAAAAAAAAAAAAAAAAAACCCAGATCTCCAAATACCAATTCTTTTTCTGCTCTCTGATGATTGTTATAATTGCTGTTGTGTTCACAGGTACATACTTGTTAGGCTTAACAGTGAGAGTAGAGTTTGTATCATCTCCATTTGTATTTGGAGGGCTGGGATTTTTTGTTGTTTTGGGGTTTTTTTAAATATATGAATATATAAATTCATATAAGTATGAATTTGTTCATCATGAATTTGATCTCCACTAGAAGTTACAGAGTATAATAGTTTTACTGCTGAACTCAGCTAAGTAACTAAGATACTGCAATAAGACTTCTCATGTATTTAGAGAAAAATACTACACAAATAATAGCAAAAAAAGAAAAGCAGACAAGGAAAAAGGGTCTGTAGCAGGAAGAGCCTTTCTTGCTCCTGAGGCTTGATGAGCTGCTGGCCTCTTCCTTGCCTCGCACCAGAGTGAGCTGCTCTCTGGGGGTGTGTGTCCCACCTTTATTGGCCCCCTGGTAATAGGGGGCCTGCCCTAACCAGGCACAGGAGGACTCACACCCACTCTTTGGCAACTCGAGGCACCTGGTTTATCTTGTTTCTCTACAAGGGTCACAGGTATCTATAAGGTACAGCAGCTACCCATGAGGCTGCATCAAACTACAGTGAAAGCAAAGCTTGCTACTAGATCAGTTTTTAAATCAGTCTATCCACCTTGCATGGCAATAATCAGTGGCTTCTTTTTAACAACTCATCTGGTTTTTCATCCCTGTGGGTTTTGCAGTTACACACAGCTCTTGATCATGCTCATCTAATAAATGTCCAGGAAAAAAAGACAGAGGGTTTGGGTCTTTTAGAGTTTTTCTGGACTGGAACAACATGCAGTTCATTCCTGCCAATCAACAGGTAAAGTTGGTTGAAAGACAGAAATATTCTTTATTTTGCATCTGTTGGATTTCGAGATCAAATACAGATTTTTGTATCACAGGACCAACACTAATAATGATCTGCTGGGGCAACAGAATCCTCTTTACTCTGAGAGAAAGGAACAGCCTCAGCTATGAAGAAATAAAGCACAGTGTGACATTTCCACACTTTTTCTGTCAAAGCTCAAGTCTCAGAGGATTAAAAGAGCTCCAACTTGTCCTAAGCCTGCTTAAAGGAGTTAATTATGATAGAGGCTCCAAGCTATTTTTTTAAAAACTGAGTAACTTACTTGCTCACATCCTCAGTTTTGTAAACTTGATGACATTTAAGGGGCACAGCAGGGAGAAAGAACAGCAGCAGCATTATGTACTTTTTTGATGGAAAGACCTCTGTTAACCACAATGTAAAAATAAAGAGTCTGGACACTGTTTGTTAAGTAAGATGGATGACTAAAATTATATAGACAGCAAATGGTAGCAGTGCACATGTAGATATTCCATAAATATTAAATATCTATGTTCTTACAAGACATCTATAAGACCCTGAAAAAAAAAAAAAAAAAAAAAAAAAAAAAGAAACAGCCATCTGTTTTGAATTTCATAGGAGGAACAGAAAATCTGTTTCTGTCTGTTCTTATCTCAGTCCCCTTTGAGAAAGGATCAGGTCTCTACAGTTAAGCAAACATTCAAATATATTAAATTGTCTTCTCTTTTCAAACAGGGATCATTTGATCATAAAACCAGCCTGTCCAACTAATAGACAGTAATTTAAAAACTGCATTACCCTTGTAACAATTTTAATAACAGGTGCAGCAATCTATTCAAGGGTTATTAAATATAAAGACAGCATGCCTGGCATGCCTGGCTCAGAATATTTTTCAGCTCCCACCAACCTGTTGCTGAGAGTGCTACCAGAGAAGTAGCATCCCATGGCTATGGGATATCCACGAGTCTCACTGCTGGATACTGGGTACCACAGCTTCAACAGGTATTTTACCTGCTGTAATGCTATTGGTATTTAAAGAGTGAAGCTCACCTTATGTGAAAGGGTTTTATAATTATTTTTTTCCCCAAAGCCAAGCAACTCAGGTGTGTCTCAATGCTATCCATACAGAAATTCTACTGTAACAGTGCTCAAGCTTGGAACAGAGGAACAGAAGCAAGGACATAATTATTGCTTTGATGACACCAAGCAAACAACTACCAGACCCACAACTTATTTTAGGGAACTATAAGCCACATTCAGTTATTCTTTATTTGTACATTTTGTTTAGAGATATCAGGCATATACCCAGGAATTAAAACCAATTCTGTAAGAATTTATTTAGTCCTGCATGACCTGCTCTAGTTGGATCTTTTGACCAGACCAATTCCATCCTCAAGTCCTCCATGACTCCATCACACAACAGTGTAGGATCTATCCTTAAATATTATAAGAATCCTGTTCACTTTAACAAATGAGAATACAGGAATATGATGTAATACAGAACCAGTGAGTGCCAATCACAAAAGTTCAAACCAACAATACTTCTTCCAGGTGTTTGTTTCCACAGCAAGATTTTAGCATGAAAATATATTAAATCTAACTTTTCTGGTGTTTCCCACAAACATAGGAACTATAAAGCAACAGGGTTAGTAAAAGGTTACCAGATGCATTATTAGAGCAACACAGAATCTCTGTGGTATTCTACAAACAGACTGAAATCATTTAAGTGCCTAAAAGAATGTTGTGAAGCAGACTGTGAAATGTAAAGCTTTTCCTCAAGGGAATATTAACCTAAACAGAACAGTTAGTTGGCTAATCTAGAGACTAAATGTGACTATCTTTTATGAGTATGAACCAGTGTTACAGAAAAAAACAAAAAAAAACATTTCTTAATAACTTGATGAAACAGCAACGTTGATGACTTCTCTCAAAATAAACAATTATGGTCCTAACCATTTAAAAGCAATTAAGCACAGCTTAAAGTGACTCATCCCAGGGAAATGAACATCCTAGGAATAATTACAAATGTGGTATTTTAGATAGCACAAAACTTAAACTCTTGAATTTCATCTACTTGGTGCTTACCACTAAGTTAGAAACTGGGCTGGACCCACCAACTGTACTATTGAAAAGCAGTGACCTGTGTTTTCTGATTGTATATTTAAATAAGGTGAAGACATCTTTCCTTCTCATGACCTACAGATGTGAAGTTTTATTTCCAGAATTTAAAAGTGTTGTTTGGATAAATTCTGAGTTTAAAGCAGGCCCAGACAAAAGCAGAGCTGAAGGCTTTTGCAGAGAGGGAGGTGGGAGATCTTCCCTCCAGGGCCACCTCTTCTTCTCTCTTTGTCCCAATTTCCATACCACTCAATGGTTTGGGCTGCCAGACTTTTAAACTTTCCCCAGTCCAACTTCTACCCTATGAAAAAGCAGAAGCAATCAGGCTCCACAGAGTCTGAAATGCAGGAATTCTGGATCCTCTTGCACATTTTACATGAGTGAAAGAAATCTTGGGAAGCACAACATAAAATCAACTTTCCAAAACAGGGTATCAGAAAGCACATCTCCAAGCAAAAGAAGAAAGCAAGTTCAAGCAGCATGATGCCAGAAGAGCAAAGCTTTCAGAAGAGATGCAAACACCATGCACAAGTGGAAGCTGCATGATCTTCACTGAGATAAAGAACTGTACCAGCTAAAAGCAACCAGGGCAAGTCTATCTGTGAATCCCCTTACACAGAATTTTAAAAGCATTATTTAGGCTTGACTCAACTCAGCAAGTCAAACCACTTCAGTCTATTTAATAAAGGTCACACAGAGCTTTACATTTGTTTAGCTAAAAATTGAAAAGGTTTACATTAAACAAACAGAACACAAGAATGAGATATGGACATAGGAAAAGCCATAGCAGATGATTTAATCCAAATATGTCCAACCCAAGAGTATCAACTGCTTCATAGTCACAGGGAAATACAATGGAGTGATTTGCTTATGGGGCATTTTCTTCCAGCCTTCTGATTTTATATAGTTCTGACACATTCAGATTTCTAGTAATTATAATTGGTTTGTTGTGTGCCACTTAACATCCAAGCCTCATAACCCACATATTTAATAATTTCTATGAAACTCAGTAAGAGCTTTCTTTCATTAAAGCCATTTATAATGACTCCCAAAAACCTAAACTTTTCCCCAAATGCTACAACCCAGAGGTTTTACTTTTAGTTTATAATGTCTGGTAAGATAAAGAAACAAGGCTCTGCATTTTGTACTTTTGAGCATTTTGCCTTTTCTTCCTATTAGATATGTAAAGTTTAATAAAAGAATTCCTCCCAAATCACAAGTTCAGGAAGTTTACCCCCCACTGCCTTCTACATGAGCAGAAGTGAAGACAGAAGAAGGGGTGCAAGCAGCTTTTAGGACTATATTTTTAAATTTAACCAAAAAAAATGTTGGTTTTGTTGTTTCATACTCCAAAACTAATAAAAATATTTTCACATTTGATTGACCCTTTCAGCATTTATTCTTAAATGTATTTCTCAGACTGATTACACAAGTGAATATAACACCAAAAACTCCATTTAAAACCTCACTGTAGGGGAGGAGATGATGGGTAAGACAAATGTACTGTGCTTTTCAGTTCTGTAGAATAAAAAAGTTATTTTGGAAATATTTTGGAAATACCAGTCAGTATTCCTGTGTGCTACCAATCCATCTTGCTGGAGGATCACTCAAGATATATTTTTTTTTTAGTTTAGAAAAATTAAACATTTAAATAATAATAAAAAAAGCTTAAACTGTAATGAAATATACTAAAAGACCCCCATTAAGCAATCTAAACTACACTAGAAAAATTATTTATCTTCTGTATTTTATCTGTTTTTATTATTTATCTTTTGTATTTTACCATTTCCACAGTACAGAGTAATTGATACTACTCTGTTTACAATTGCAATTCTCTTGTAATTAATTCTATTTTAATTCTATTTTGGGCTAAGTATGATGCTGCCCTTGAAAGATAATATTCTTGCTCTAATTTTGATGCTTTCACATGATAAATTGTTTATCCTAAAGATTTTAAATCCATTATTTTCCTTGGTATTCAAATAAAATAAACGGTTGATAAAACTCCAAATGCTTTATACAATAGGGAGCTTAAAAAGGAGAAACATAATCCAAAACTGAAAAAATGTTATCCAGAGAGGAAAACCAAATAATTAAATGATCAAGGAGAAAGGAAAGCATTAGTGAGGCAAAACATGCATGGAAGGACCAAAGAAGTAAAAGTGAATCTTAATTTGCTTCCAAACTACAAATCAGTGTGACAGAGGAACACACTTATATATACAACAGCAAAGCAAAACAGGAGAAGTGCAAAGATTTATTAGTTCCTTTGCAGCACATCAGTTTTTCTTACAATGAAACTAACTTGCAGGGTTCTGCTGTATGCATATATTTCAGTAAAAACCAGGGGATGTTTTGAAATAAGGCTCCCCTAATAACTTTGTTTTTGGCAAACATGAATTTGGGCTTTCATAAAAGTTCAACAGAACTGATAATAAATCATGGGCACTGCCAGCTGCAGAGGTGCCAAAAGATTTGTTCTGACCTGCTGATACTGGGATTTCAGGAAACTGGATGCAAAATAAGAAAGACTATGAATATAGACTTTTCATCTGATCAGTTTAAAACAACAAAGTGGAAAGTTCAGGAACAAACAGCAGAAGTTTTCCTAACTGATGCTGACAAAAGCATACTGCAAGTATTAGTGAAAAACAACAGTCAATCCAGATTAATAAAATAAAGGTTTACTCAACTAAACCAAATACATTAAGATCCTGCCCCAAAATACCAAGGTTGTGTTGTGAGATCCCCAAGCAGAGGAACATGGTTTCTGTCCAGCTTTATTCAACTATCAAATCCTGCCTGTTCCAGGCAAGTCTGCAGTGTGTTGTTCCAAACAAGAAATTCCATCCAACGTTCAGCAGAAATCCCAACTATTCTAGAGCAGAGGCTTTTTTACAAAGCAGACACACTGCTACCTTCCTACATGCAAAAATACTTGGAAACAATTCCTTTAGCAAGGGATGACTGCTGTGAGTTTAAGTTAGAGAAAAACCACTGCTCGGTTTGGATCTTTAAATGAATGCAATAATATTTAAATCTTTTAAATCCTAATTATGCCCTAGCAGTAACAGAAGCAACCTCTACCTTTGTTATCTTTGGCAGGCTTTCCAAGGCAAAGAAAGGAGACAGCTTTTTCCTGTAGCTTGTGTTATACTTGCTGGCTCTTCCCCAACCTTGCAAATCTCCACATTATTTCCAAGTGCCAGACGTGAAGTTACACCCACAAAGTTTTTACAGAATGCCAACATTTGTCACCATCGTGGTTAAAATTTAACCAAAAGCTGTAATTGAACTACAATGAAATGTCTTCTATGCATTCTGCTTTATTTCAGCTTGCTCTCTGCACAACCAATGTGCTTCATGAGAAGGGGCAAAACAATAGAATCGCTAAGAAAGCAAAAAAAATTCACATTTCATCAAAAATGCCACATGAAGATGTTCCTACAGATGAGTCACTTCATCAGCAAGGGAGCACGCGTTGAAAGAGTTCACAATTAGCACTGGAGATGTGGTTTCCCAGTTCTCCCTGCTTCTTTGGTGGCTTCAGCAAACTTTTTCCTGTAGCTCCCCCAACGTGCTGAAATCCACTAGGAAGCCTTTCAACAGTTAGATACACTGCTATAATCCTGGGAAAAAACACCCACATTTTGCTTGGTCCTTTAATTTTATATTGCCACTGGATAATTCCACAAGCAAAGCACAACCTCAATAATTAATTCATAATTGGATGTATTTTCCTAGGGCAATGAAAAACAGTAACTTAAAAATTAATATCTGAATAAATCAAAACTCCCTCTCTTCCTTACAGCACAGCAGTAAAGAACAGGTTTGAGATTAGATGGAAAAAAAAAAATTTTCTTCCTGTGAAAATTTCAAATTTTGTTCCCTTTTTGTCCCCTCTACGTAAGAGATTTATGGCAAGCAGACACATTCTACACCAGTGTCATGCTGGCAAGCTCTAACACAGCACTCTGTATTACTAAATAAATGTCTATCTAATTTTTTCAGATATGTAACTAGGTAATGATCCCTTTTCTACAGCTGTATGTAAGATTCCCAGCATTGTCTTAAATGAAATAAATTACATGAACAGATCTATAAGAAGCTTATGGATCAGTAGCTATCCGAGCTGAAACTATTTCAGCAAGAATAAAGAGGGGGGAAAAAAATTAATTCTGAACCCTCCACTCAAAACTCATTCATATGGAAAGGGAAAAGAGCAGACCATGACATGTCTGCTGCTTTCTGACACACATCTATAGTTAGTTATCTGGACCTTAGTCATTAACTTCACAATTTCTTACTTAACAGAAAGGAATGCTTATGCTTGTGTGTAGGTACATTTCTACCCCTCTACTAATTATTTAATGTAAATCTGACATCACTAAAAATGTACTGGCTGGGGATATCTACCCCACAACAACCAATTTTATTAAATCAATACCTTGGAGAAAAATATGCCTTGACTCTTACTTATCATGAAAATAAGGACATGACTACGAACAGTAACTTTGAACCAAACTATTTAAAACTGGAATGATAACACAATTTAAACTACTAAATATACTTCCTGTGCTTCCCAAGCTTCTCTCAGATCTACCAACACCAGGGCCAGAGGCTACTGCTGGGCAATGCTTACATGAATGTTACAAAAAAAAAATTAAAAAATTTTAAAAAAAAAAGGTGCATATAGTTAAGACTAAGGTACAAACAGTTAAGACTAAGGTACAAACAATTGTAATTTTGAAGCTCCTGTCTTTCAAACTGTTCCAACTCCCTTGTCAGGAATGAGCGTGTGAACTCTTCAGCAGAAAGTCTGGATTACACCCAGTACCTTCTATTGGCAGTGTCGTTTTCTTTTTAAGTAATTCCTTGGCTTAATGAGCACAGTGAATATTTTGGATGTACTGGTCGGGGATATCTACCCCACAACACCCAATTTTTAGTTCCATCTTTGAAAAAAGAATCATTAAAACATTTTTAAAATTAAAAATCACTCTTTGCTATAACATGCAAGGTCGTAGCAAGTACTAAAAAGCTAGAGCAAGGATGAAATCTCAGGGCACAAGATAATTCAAAAAGTCCTAGAAATACTGCCTACAGACTAAGGCCCCTTGACTGGAAAGGTGTAATAATACAAAACACCTTATCTGACAGGTTTCAACTTAGCCAAGCCATAGTCAGCAGGCAGCTTAACCACTAATCAATACTAAAAGAATAATTACTGAAGATTCCACTTTGAAACTTGGAAACCAGAAAGTCCATTTCTGAAGTAGTTAACTTACAATCTGTCTCACAGTATTTGCACTTACACCTCTCAGCAGCAACCCAAGCCTTGCAGACCAGCTAAGGAGAGTTTCTTTAAATAAAACTAGGACAGAACTGTTAAGATATTCAGCAGTATTGTAAACAAATCTGGTTTAAAATGCTCTGCTTCTGAAGCCTGATGGATCTACACGAATCCTGGCTTGTGGTAAAATCTTTCACAATTACAGTTCACTTGAAAATAGCCACAGCACTGGCACAGATGCTGGGTTTCACATTATTAAATTCACTTCATTTTCTCCTACTCATATATTCCCAGCATGACTCCAGGACAGATTCATCAGCAATCAAACACACATTTATAAGACTTATGCAAGTTTCAGTTCAACCAGTCATAAAGTAACACACTCTAAACTACATTTAGGTTCCTCACTACCAGCCACTTCACTATTAAAAGTCTAAAAATTTGCTTTTAATTTGGAATAATTCAGGATAAATTAATGCCAAGCAACCTTCACAGAAATAGCCAAGAGAGATACAAGCCTCTGAAATTAAGTATTTGTAAAATGTAAGGCAGGTGGACAAAGCTACAACACCACTACAAGGCACTGCTGTGACCCCAGGTGCTGCTTTTTGGTCATTCTCAGCAAGAAAAAACTTGTGAGTCCAAGAAACAAAGAGATTATTCCATGAACAGAAATCTAAGCTTATTAGTTCCATTGTTGGTTTGATCCCTATGTAAGGAAAACTTCAGTAAAGGAGCTAATTTCTTAACTAAATTTTATGGGCTATTCGGAACAGAGACATGGCTTATATTACTTTTTAGTTTGACAGCCAAGTTTTACCTAAGACATCTCCTGAGCTTGCTTTCTGGTCAGACATGAAAATTTCATGTGCATCATCACAGCCACATGGCTACAAAGTATAGCCATAAAACACAGAAACACAATCCCTTTCTTATGCTCCAGTGAACAAATGGCTTTTTCCATTAGAGAAATTAAAATCAATAGTTATTAAAAAAAAAAAAACAACTTTACATTAACATAATCCCTTCAGTGTCTGGAAGACTATCTGATATATTCCAATTTAACCTTTACATTTGCTAGAATTGTGAAGGGTTGAAAGATGCAGATTTCTTCATGGATACTGAAGACTTATTCCAGGTTAAAAGGAACAAGAGAGTTCACCTAGAAGACACTTTACCCAAACCAGTTATACCCTGTGGGAAAAATATTTACCCAGTTAGACTCCCCTTCAATCAGCAATGTAAGAATTACTCTCTTCTGGTGAATGAACAAAAGCCATATATGAACCAGCACTAAGGAAAACATGTTTAAAGCCATGACTCTGAACTGTCTTAAATTCAAAAATTCCCTACCTCCTTGAGGGCTGTCAATGTCTTCATCAAATAGAAGGCCAAAATAATTCAGGTATTTAACACTAAGCTATGGTTACCACCAAGTTATTAACAGCACATCCCACTGCCACCATCTGCTTAAACATGGTAGACCAAAATGACCCTTAAGTACAGTTAATCATTTATTAAACAAATATTCTTACAGACTGAACATTTTAGCAGTGCCTTGAAAAGAAGACAAGACTGACACTGCACCAGTTTTCCAAAGGGAAAGCTTGGGTCTTCCCCAGCTCAGAGGCTGTCAAGAATTCCCCTGTGAAATAAGCACCATGAAGCAGGAGAGGAGGAGTTTAAAGTAATTAAAACTCTTTTCACCAAATTCCTACACTATCTTTCTCAGAAAAGGCTTTGCCTTGGGAAGGAGACACAGTTATTTGCTCATGGGTAGAGGAAGAAGAGTTCGTATTTCCTACACATTCAACTGTCTTAGGACCAAAAAAAAAAAAAAGTGAAACAAGCTAGTACACAATTTAGCTGTTATTTGTTGGGATAAAGCACATTTGGAGAGGTGTTTTTCATCTGAATAGTTCCAGGCAAGGTCTATGGGCATCTAATAACATTTTGGGCTAGCAGATTACACTTCAGGAAAACACTTTATTTCAAATCTTTCCCTACTGGCAAGTGAGAAACAGGCCCTTTCCAGCCTCTTTCTTTACTGGGGAAACACTGTGAAACTTGAGATTCTTGGGTATTTACACACTATCAGCAGCTACACCATTGCTAACAACTTTCATGGGTTTCCTTATTAAAAAAACATCAAAAGATATGGTGATGTCAAGATGATCCAAAAAGTGTTTCTCAACCTCTTTAAAAAAAAGCAAAGGGTCATCCAAACAAGAAAACAAATCCAAAGACCACCTAAGGTTTTTGGAAAAAAAAAAATCCAAGGGACCAACCTATGTAATAAAATAAGTTTTACTCAAAACAACCCGAAGTTCAGAACACACAAGGTACATTTTACTAGTTTTATTCTCCCTTCACTATGTTTTTTTCCTTGCTTGCATGGGTTGGAATGGGTATATGAAATTTTTATCTTTTTTATTTCTTCATTAATAATATTAATTTTTTTTATTCAGGGAGCTTTGAATTTATTTTAATTTGAGGTGAGATTTGGTAGGATATGAAGAGTGGGCTACCTTGCTGCTAGCAGAGGTAATCTTCTCTCCTTGAAGCACACTACTGAGGTGACAAAACAGCACTCTCATTCTGCAATCTGCAAGTTAAGATTCTTAATTTCCTCCACATGTATTAGGGGTGGTGGTTTTGGGGTTTTTTTTAACAGAGGAATGTTCGTACAGCTGTGCTGAAAGACATAGTGTGCCTACTGATACACCAGCTTCAACGTAGAAAATATACAAAAAAAGAAACATCTGTTTTACCTGAGATAAAGGCCTTCAGAAGTAAATAAAAGCAGCTCATTTAATAATCATGGGATTTTTTTAACAGTTAACTAGTTTTCTTTGCTACCACCCAGTTCCATAAAATCCACAGGATGCATCTGAGCTTAGTCAAAGACACAGAAATGTCACTTTGGGAGCTGCAAAAAACTTGGGAACCCACAGAGTGAGAAATCAAATGACATTTGCAAGCAGAGAACCCTCATTTATCAGAAAGCACATTAAAGACTTCCAAAAGAAATCTCTGTAGCCCTTTGTAAAAAAAAATAAAATAAAATAAAAATGAACGTACAATTTAACTGTGTTCTACAAGAAGAGAAAAAATGATGCACCTGGACACACAAGAAGCCTGCAGCTCCTGCAGTTCCTGGAGAACAAGCAGGGTGTCCACAGGATGATTGCACCAGTGGGATGTCCATCCACCAACACTCTCACTGCCCAACTCAGAGCTTCCTTCTCCCTTTGAATGTGCACTAACAAGCAGCATAAACCAACTGAGCTGACAAGAGCATCTTCACCAGGACCCTGAGGTCCAGAAGAGGACACCTTTTTGAACAGAACTTTAAAAGCTCCTTAAAAAAAGGAAATAAAAAAGGGGGATAAAAACCTCTGGTTCCCACAGGCAGACACAACTGCTTGTTTGCCCCCAGGAAGAATGTTATCAATACACAGATAAGCATGTGTTCCTACCAGTGAAAATCCCTCAGATTTAGTTGTGACAAGAGGAGCACACTGTGAACTTCTCACCAGTCCCTCAGTGAAGGCTGCCAAACACATTCATTGCATATTCAGTCTGCAACACTGAGGTAAAGAAAAGAGGAGGCCAACAACATGAGATAAAAGGGACCAATGTGATGATCAGAGTCACCATCATGTGCAGCCTGGTTCTCCAGCCCCTGAAACACAACCCACTTGGAACAGAACAAGAGAGCTGCTAAACATATGACAATCCTATCCCACATTTAAGGGAAATAAATGGCCTTGTGCCCAACTTAAATTAGCCACCTAGTTTCTGGAGGCAGACCAGTTCAAATCCATCAAAAAGAAGTACAGAGGTACCACATCAAAGCTTTTGCAGGGCAAGCCAGTTAGAAAAAGAGACAAAAGATACTGTTAGACTTTTTTTTTTTCCAAGTTGTGCTGAGATTTTACTACACATTATCAGAAAAAAACTAAGCTAATAGTTAGAAAGCAACAAGAGGTATATATAATGGATTGCTGATAACTTTCAAGAGCCAATGGCCTACTTGCTGTCAAGGAAGCCCACCTTAACTGGCACCTCCAACAGAAATAAAGATAAATTGTCAAACTTTAGCTCATATTTTTCAATTCAGTTTTTTTGCCTTTTTAGAAGTAAATCTATTTTTTGCCTATTTAGAGGTAAATATAAACATATAACCAAAATGGCTTATAATTAAAAAGTTGAATCTGACAAATAATGGCTATTTTTAAGAAGTTTTAAAAAGCAAGCTGCAAAAAAAGCCTCATCTTCTGTGTTAGTTATCCACTCAAAAGAAAAAATTATAGTTAAGAGTTAAGCTTTCTTAAAACAGTTGTTCAAATTACACAAGTTTTTCTTTCTAAGGTGTAGGAACACGTTTTGTCAGCTGACTCTTGGAAGCCATGCACGACAGGAACTGAAAGTCAAAGTATTTCCAGCTGAACCAAACTGCTGGTTTTACTGAAGTTATACCATGCTTTGGAGCCTTTACTACAGAATAATGAAGTCAAGTCTAGCACAAAGGCACCAAGTTTCATTTTAAGATTATATTCTGAAAATAAAACCCAGGTGGGTTTTTTTTAACAATCATTAAACTCAGGTTTATAGTTAAGTGATTATGGGATAGCCCCCTCCTTTTATTTGACTAAATCTGTTTTGTTGCTAAAGTGATATTAAGCAGTACCTTCCCTACCTACATTACAATACCTACTGAAAGGAACATGAAATGAGAATAATTTTAAGCCAGTGAGCAGATGTAACAAGAGAAATGGTGTTAATGGAAAAAGGAGACAAATAAGTATGGTGAATCCTGCTTTTTATTAAAAAATCCTGTTCTGATTACTAGTGCAGAATATAAAGTAATGCAGTTTATAAAGGATGAGTTTTTCATGAAACCTGTGAAAGGTTTAGGGGACCAACTTTAATGTGCAGAGAAAAGCATTTGGTATGAGGTGAGCAAAGAGCCATCACCTGTGTGATAACCTCATATATACAAAGGTCTATATTGCCTAGGGTCAAGAAATGCATTATAGATCCTTGCATTTATGGGTCATTTACTTTTAATATTTACCATCATCAAAAACATGTTGAAAGACACATGGTTGGGATTTTTCATGCTTTTGTTTTATTGTTTTTACACAATTAATAGATCTCAGAAAATTACACTAAAGAAATAATGTGTCAGCAATGCTGGCAAGTTGGAAGAGAGTTGCTTGATACATTTATTGCAGAAGAGTTTTATCAAGATGAAAGCCTGAAGAGATCATTATAGGATCTATGCTGGTGTTCTGTATCTCACAGAAAATCTATAACATATCTCTCAGCCTGTAATAATTCCAATAATTAGGCTACATATGCAGCAGAGCACCAGAAAGGACAACTCATTTGCAACAGTGGGGAATTAAATATTGGCCAGATCAGGCTTCATGATCCCACCAAGCAATTTCTGTGTTTTTATTGCATATGAAATCTTCTGCAGCACTCTCATGATCAATTTGATTTTAAGCACTTGAATAAAGCATTGGCAAGCAAAAATTTCTGAGAGACAATTTTCCAGATTACTTCCAACAACAACAAACATGATTTTAACACTGCAAAACATACACAACTCTGAGACATTTAAATCAGATTCGTTTAGTTTCAAGTCAAAGATAAATGAATGGCAATTTATATTGTCCAAAAGTATTGCATAGAGAGAAAGAGACATGAAGAGCTTTCAGTGAGAGTAGATAACCTGTAAAAGTTCAAACATAGGAAGCTGATGTTTCAGTTCTAAACTGAAAAAATAATTCAGATTAATTCTTCATAAAAAACCAGAAGTGGCTACTAGAAAAAGTAAACCACGAAAGTAGCTCCTCACCAGTCACTCAGGTTTGCTTTTGATTCAAGGTAGGATCAAATGTCCAAAAGACACTAAACACAGTAACACTGAAGTGACAGGAAATCCATTGGTGACACCCTTGATACTAAAATCAACTATCAAGAACAGAAGAAAAAAGGATGGAAAAATAAGCAGTAGGAATATTGCATCAGTGCTAACAAAGAAATACTCAAATATCATGAAAAAAACAAGCAAACCCAAACAAAAAACTCCATGAGTTGAGCTTTAGGGAGTTCAAGAAGCAAGAGGTGCTCAAGGGGATCCTCTGACCCTGGGTGACTTTTTTCCCCAAAGAGGCCAAAGGAACTCAGATACAGACAGCCTGAGTGAAGAGAAAGAAAGCAAGAAAGCAATCTGTTCAAGACATGAGGTTCTTTAACTTGGGGTTTTTTTGTTTAGTTTGGGGGGTTTTGTTGCTGGTTTTTCTGGGGGTCACACCGAAGCTTTTCTGATTAAACACAAAGCTCTGGGTTTATTTCCAAAATCATGAAAGTAAAGGAAACCAGACTTAGAAAACCAAACCAAACCCCTTAACATTTGTATGACTGTATTTGACTAGAGATTATTTTTATCAAAAACTTGAACTTGAAAAAGGCCTCTAAATAAGACACACAAAGCCAAGTTAAATCAGAGCAGGCAGTGATTACCTAACAGATTGGGGATCAAAGGATGACAGAGGAACCCTTACTCACTACTTCACTGTCTTCATGAGTTGTGAAACAAGTAGTACAAAAATTGTTTTCCTTGCTCATCTAAGAAAATCTTTTGTTCTGTGTTGCATAAAATAATTAGTGCCAAGCAAAA
Organism: Calypte anna; assembly: GCF_003957555.1. NCBI lineage: Eukaryota > Metazoa > Chordata > Aves > Apodiformes > Trochilidae > Calypte > Calypte anna. The sequence continues at coordinate 24,697,067 of NC_044254.1, forward strand.
GTATTTTTAGTTTTTCACCTCAGCTAAAAAACTCCAAGACCTCTTGCTCAATCAGAACAAAGCCCTCCCTCCTCCCAAGTTTCTTGACTCTGCATCTGTACCTGACTACAAAAAGCATTAAACCTAACAATAATAATAATAATAACAAACCAAAAGAATAAACCCAAATTGAACAAAAAATCCCCACCATCCATGGAAGACCTATGCAATAAGCTACAGTATAGATCCTTTTCAATTATGAAATTAAAAATGCTGCATTTCTCATGTCATCTCAACTAGATGAAAGGCAGTTTTAGGATGAGTTTTTTGGGGGTTCTTGTTTGTGTTAGACTGTGTCTGGATGGCACCAAATCTAAATAAGGTATGGCCTTAGTCTCTGACTCATTACTGTGTAACAACCAACAATCCAAGATCAACTGTTTATTTTTTAACTAAATGCAGAGGAATGATTGAAGAATTACCTGGAATGGAAAGCTTTCCCTTCTATTTCTTCCACAAACACCTAAAACCTCAAAAATCCTGTTTGTCTACAAAAGATGTCTTCTAAAAATGCTATTCTTAATTGTACTACTTACAAAATGATGCATACAATTAACCAAAACAAAGCTAAACACAATATTAATTTAAAGGAAAAGAAACAAAAGACAACCAGAGTATACCAGGGTATATACAAGTCTACCTTAGAGCAGAAAATCTGCACACAACTTGCTTGCTGTAGCCATGAAAGGCACACCCAAATTTGAAATAAAGGTAATAGCAAGTTGACACATCACTCTCTTACATGAAGCTTCTCTAGCAAGTCATTTTCTTGGAATACTTACCACTAAATCCCAGTTATTTTGTTCAAGCAACGTTATAGCTTCATCAATATTTTCAATACCAGTACATGCCTAGAAATAAAAAGAAGCAATAAACAGAATTAAAAGCATTGATCAAAATCAGTGTATTAATGCTTGTAACTTTGTTATTTTCAGCAGAATGACAGGAAAGATATAGGTCTTTCATTTCTGTTAGGAGAGGGTAATCCAGAAATGAGATTTCAAGTTTTAAACATCAAACATTTGGATTCTCTGTTCCACCAGAGGATTCTTGGGTAACCTTGAGCAAACCACCCAGGGAAATAAGACAAAGTAGTTATTTGTAAAATTAGGACAACAGTGCTGTCCCATTAAAGTGTCCTGAGAATTCTACTATCAAAATTATGAAACATTCACACTACCCTAGAAGGAAGTACAAAAATAATGAGTATTTAAAATTATGTTTGACATGACTGAAACATTTTGTCTGAAGCCAGAACCACACACATAAACCCTGCTGCCTCCACCATCATCTTAGATCCCTACACACTCTGGGTGTTACACAGTGTAGTGTAATAGGAAAAGAAGGTGGAAAGTATGGATTTTTGATCAAAGTGATAACTTATTATTCCATTTACATATGAACATTCCACATGAAACTATTAAACTCAGATGACAGAACAAAACATTTACAGTGTTTTCCTTTCAGACCAAACACCTGCATGTTGTTCTAAACCTGTAGCCTGGCTTTACCTAGTTTAGGAAATCTCATCAATTGGCATTTCTGAAGTAGTGATAACATCCCACAAAGTGGCATAAAAATAATTGAGCTTAATCCTAAACACAGGAGAGCACCTCTACTCAGTGAAAGCCTTGATCCAGCATCCTTCTGTTGTCTTTTTTTTGATCCCCACACCTTTTCAAGTGTTCACCTTCAACAGGCAGAGCACTGCTCTTCATTCTGCCACATATTTGCTACCACTCCCTCTGAAGGATGGATTGCAGATGGATTAACAACAGTTCAGTTTCTTTCTAAAATTTATCTTCCATCCTAATCAAAGCAATGCTCTGTACTTCAGGTGCACAAGGGGAGTTCAGATTTTTACAAGATCTGAAACATGATCATGTTCCTTCTGCTCCACCACACAGTTATATAAAAAGTTTATGTAAAGCTTATATAAAACTAGAGTTTAAAAATCCAGCCTTTCAACAGTAATAATACTGAGTTAAACAGCAGCAGCAAACAGAGCATTTTGCCTGATTCCAAAGATACACAGTCCTGTTTTTCACTTAATGTGATGGGGAAAAGGGAGCTAGGAACAGAAGCAGACTTTTTTTTTTCTCCCAAAACATAAAGAACTATCAGGTCATACATTTTTCCATGCTCTGATTTTTCTCCCAGTTTACAACAATGAAGTAAGAAATAAAAAGTAGAACAGAAATCACAGACTCACTCAAGGCCAATTCTCTCTTCCCAAACTCAAGACTGAAGAATTCCATGCTTATGGAGCATTACATGCAATATGTCTACACAGGCTGGTGGACAGCAAGGATCACAAGAAAGTATTTTAAAGATTTTGGGGTTTTTTTTTGCCTGCAGAGGGGAGACAGCAGGTTCTATTGATCCCCAAAGCTCTCATTGCCAGATTGATTCTCTCAAGATAAAAATTCTTCCATTGCTTATGTTGTGTTAATACTGAATTTCACCCACTTTGCATATGGAGTGCTAAAAAAAAACTTAAAATACAGTTTTGCTCTTCAGAAGCATCACTTTCCTTCTCTTCCACTACTTCCAGTTACTTCTGAAGCTAAAAATGAGGCAACACTTTAACACATTCCTAGGAAAGGAGGAGGTTATATGCTTATGCCAGGTAAGCTTGAGGAGTTGCCATCTCTGGGCTTGAGCTTGTCAGTCCTGAAATCACAGGAGGGTTCATCCTACAACCTACCACTGAAATCAACATTGACAGCTCTGTTGCAAAGGGGTCCAGTCTGAGAAAAGGTTTTGCAGAAGTGAGAGTCTGAGGTTCTACTTGTAGTCCAGTGACAGACACTTTAAATATCTGACCATTACAGAATTAAAAATTTACTATTTATCAGCCCTGCTGTGTGTCAACCTGCAATAAGATCCTGACCAACAATGTGTTCTTCTCAACCCTGGGCTGTGCAGGTGAAGTTGAGGAGAGCATACCTAAAATTCAGGGCTCAAATACTGGGTTTTGTTGCCCCCTCTTCCATATCACCCCTGCAGCTCATCTGACTTGCAGCTGCCCCTGGGCACACTCTCAGCCCATACATACTGCAAATCAATTCAGCTCAACTTGGAATACCTTTATTAAGAGATAAACTAACCAAAATTAACTTACCCATCTGCCAGTGAAAGGAGTCAGCTCATCACAGTGGAACCAGAGTAATTAAGAAATTAAAATGTCTAATCTGTATGTCTACATCCTTCCTAAATCATCATCTTCTTGGTGATTTACTACAATCTAAAATAGAATCCTGCTCATTCTCAACTGCAGAGACATTGGGGTAATAGGAACAGACAGGCATAAGCTTCAACTAAAACCTTTAAAAACCATCAGAATTCTTAGTAGCCAAAAAGCAATTTTGCTGAAAATCCTTGGACCATTTTTACAATCACTTTTAACATTTACTCTCGAGGAGTTCCAGACCTACGAGTTCACTTTCCAGGTGGACTGTTTTTGCTAGTTGTCAATAAAAGAGAAACTCTTCTTGAATTATGAGTATGAATGAATGAGTGCCCCTTATCAATGGAACCATAAAACACCCTGTTACCATCACAGCACACTAATCTTTTTCAGAATAATATTTCAACATGAAGGAGGAGAACTGATTCAGACACCACACACTGCCCTACACCCTGGTCATGATCCACTATTGGTCTAAACATGAGCAAGACAAAAAAAAAAAAAAAAGAAAAAAAGAAAAAAAAGAAAAAAATTGTTTCTTTTTAATTGCTTCATATCAAGAAAAATTCAGGAGAATCACCTGTTTTGCACCTTTAGAATTTTCCCTAATAAACACACAAGACAGGTTGTCATCCCTTGCTGGCAAGCTTGATAAGGAGCAGCTGATCAGTCCCAGAACAACCTGGGCTGCTTCTGCCTTTGTTTTCTGCTCCTGTTAGGGAAACACACACTGGAAACAAGCAGGTTCTGTGAGCAACAAAAAGAACAAAATCCCCTTCCTTGAGGGTTCGTCTCTCATCCCTAATTGCAAGAGCTGATTTAAGTTTTTCCTATGGCTGTAATATTTACAAGAGCTTCTTTTGATAAACTTCTTTCCATGTTATCTGGCTGTGTTTTTATGAAATTTAGAATATTTAATTGGGATGAGGCCAGGGGTTCAAAAAATATTTGTGGGGACACCTGGGCATCATAAGCCTGTAAGTCTTAGGTTTTTTTAGGAAGGCAAGACTAAAATTCACAGGATCTACTTATTTACCATGCATATAGATTTTTTTGCTCATTTTTCATGTCTTTCATTCTACTCAAGCAAGAAACAAACAAAAAATAATTTAAGACCAAAAAAATCGTGTTAAATGTGCACAGAAGCAGAAGGAAGTAAACACAGCAAAGCAGATGAACTCTAAAGACAAAAAACCCACCTTTGTCACTAAGCAAGTAAAGCATTAACAGTTAAGGAGAAAAAATTGGGTTTTTTTATTCATAGATTTTATTCAGCTTTATTTTCATGAGATGTTTTTTTAAAAAAGGGGAATTAAATATTTTAGAATAAAATTCTAATATCAATTATTGATTCAGACAGCAACCAACACAATCCTCTAAGTCACCAAACTGAAAGAAACAAAATACCACAGTAAAGGTAGAACTCTCAAGGATCACTGATTTGAAAATCTTTACAAAGCAAAAAGAAACCAGTGGTTTTTTGAAAGGCAAAGGGAAGGAAAAGGTGGAACAAGTTCCTTCTCCTCTCCTCTCTTCATTTCCTCTAAATCCAGGAGGGCATTTCTGCCCTTCACAGCAGCTCCAGTGACTGTGCAATCTCTTTTGTGTTTTTTTCAGACCACACAAGATGAAAACAAATGGGATGAGAAAACTGTTGCTTTGGACTGAATGCATAAAATCAGGTTCTGAAGTTACTGAATGTTAAAACAACTTTCTCAGCAGCCTGCTTTTCCAAGCCAGGTAAGTGTTTCCACCAGGCAGATTTAGATTTGCACACAATAAAATTTCAGTGTGCTTCTCCAAATTTGTTTTTTTCAGGTAGTTTAGCAGATTACCTTTTGGGATGGAGTGCTTACCCAGATAACCAGTAGGGCTTTTATCTAACTGGCACAGAAACCTTAATCATTGTAGCATAAAAGAGGCAAAGCAGCCACCAAGGAAACAATTCAGTGGGAGAAAAGTCAGAGGGCAGAGACTTCAAGGCATTCAAGACAAACCTAGGAGCTGCTTCCAGAAAGCTATAATGTAGGATGACAGTCTTACTCTTCTAAATCCCTTGCAGGGTGGTCTGACCCCAGCAGCCATAACAGCTGGATGTGGGTTTAAGGCCCCCTGTCACCCCCCCACCTCCATGGTGTCAGGGTTCTGCCTACCTCCACATGGCAGGGAAGCATCTGGCAGCAGCTGCTGTTGGAAAGACTTCTCCAGCACCTGCTCCAGGGATCCAGGCAGTTGTTACCCACTGAAACTGGAAGGGACAACTGGGACTCCTAACACAGAGAGCTGGGCTGTTAATTCTGCAAAAGCTGGGAAAGCAACAAGCAGCTGTTGCTGGCTGGAAAACAGAGCCAGGCTACTGTTGCCCCAACAGAAAGTGGGTGGCAGTTGTTGCACAGAAGCTGGGAGCAAACAGGATCTGGCAGCAAGGCAGGATTTATCTCACCTGTGGCATCACTCCCCTTCTCTAAAAGACAAAATGCAGCAGTCAGAAGTAGCCAGAGGACTACACTCAGCTTAAAAGCCAGGAATTGGATACAGAGGACTCACAAGTCTGCCACTCTCAACATTTTTGTTGAACAATTCTATATTTCCTTTGACTACCAACAGCAACTTTATTCCCTCCAAACAGAGACCATCTCTAAGCTGACCCAAGGCTTTAGCCTACAACATTTTGCACAACAAGTCCAGGCTCATTAAAATCAGACACATGGCTGTGAATTACACCCTGCACCAATCTCTCCTCTAAGGGTCAACTAGAAACAGACCAAAAAAAAAAATATCTCACTTTGTACCTAACTGATGTCCACATGCACTCTGCAATTAATACCCTTGGCTGCAGCATCCTGCAGTAATTTAGAGCAAATAACCAAAAGGATAAAACTGGACCCATAGCTCCAAGTATCCAGAAGAGCAACAAACTCAAGCAGCTCATCTCCAGGACAGAGTGACACCAGTTGTTAACTACAGAGCCTGTTTCCCCTCTCACTAAAGTCACATCCATCTGTCTCAGAGTAAGGCTAAGCTGCTGTGATTCAACCTGATGCCTGAGACATTGAAACAGCTGACACAGATTCTTCTGTGCTGGATGAGAATGAAGAAAAGAGCTCTCTGTCATAAGCATTTTGTTGCAAATGTAGCTCAGTCTGTCTTTTTAATATTTATACAAAATTACAATGCCCAAGGAAATAATTAACTCAAGGCATCAAAAGATTCAATAGGTGAGATCACCAAGGAAAAGCTTTCATCCTTTGGGATCTCCTGCAGCACCCCAGAAAGACAGCAGTAATAAATGTCCATCCATTGCAACTGCAGAGACAGCACCCTAGGAAATGCTTGCTTTTGAAAGTACTATCTGAATTTTTAGCACTAGAAACAGCAATCCAACCAGAGCTAATTCTATTCCATAAGGATATCAAAGATTTTAAAGAGAAATCAAAAGCTCTGGCAAAGAAAAAGAAATATTGTTAAATCAATTCACTATCATTGTGTAACTTACTCTTCAAGAGAGAGACAAGGAGCATGGAAAACTTGTTTTGCAAACAGCCCACTAACCTGCTCACATGGATGGCTGAACTCTCCAGGTCAGCAGCTTAAAAACACCCAAACTCCTAAGAGCTCCTTAATAGCATATAAGATACAGCAAAGGATATTAGTTTCTCCTTGCATTCTCATCCTGCAATATAACCAAAATTTAGCTTGCTGTTTTATTCACCTCCTCAGTTACAACCAGATAGATCAGGTCACAGACACTTCAGCTTCCAGTCAGATTTTGAGTATCTCCAAAGAGTCTGGAGAGCCTCTCTGGGCAGATTATTTCACTGCTTCACCAGCCTTCACTGTGAAATTTTTTACTTTACATTTAATTATGATTTCCCTTGCTGTAACCTGTATTCACTGCCTCTTAATCCTCAGAGTCAGCAACTCCAAGAGAAATTTGATTCTATATTGTCTGCTATCAGCCCCTGTATAGCTGAGACAGCAACCAGATCCCCCTTTAGCCTTCTCTTTCAGGCTACACAAACCCAGCTCCCTTAACCTCACCTTTCACAAAACAAGCTCCAGCCTCCTCCCCTCCTGCACAGCCCTTGCTTCAGTTTGTAAATAGAGGGACTGATAGTGGACACAGTACTCCTGGTAGTAGTGGTGCCAGCAGTACTGAGTAGAGCAGAAGAATGGCCTCCCTCAGGCTCCTGGCATACCAGTGCAACCCACTATGTAGCTACTACTTGTACTAGAGGGATCCATAATGCCCTTTCTAAACACTCCTATTAAAAATCAGGTTTCTGGATGTAGGATTTTTAAACAACCCAATCCTCAGTTCCCTGTTTCTGGAGCAAAGCACTGTTCCTCACTTCTTTTCCCCATCCCTTGTGTGGAGAATCACTGAGTAATCAAAGAGTGAAGTATGAGCAGCCAATGGCAGCTCCAGGTTGTATCTGCCAGAGGTCTACTCAAACCCAGAAAGCTTTAGGACACTAATTCACATCTGACTTATTAGCAACTAAGAAAATTTTCTTGAGAATTAACACGTACACAGTTGCAGGAGTGATCACTTCAAAGCAACTGAAACAAAGCACAACACTTGTCCTTAAAACCAGGTCAGGCTAAACCAATATGCTCAGCCAAGCAAGTAAAGGCTTTAGCACCATACTGTCAGGTTTAGGATCCAGCTGTAGCTCCCCTCTGGGCCATCAAGAGATTCAGCACATTCTGACACTCACAGGTGAGATTTTCTGGGACCTCAGCTATTCTCATCCCACAGTCCCACCTGTCCCAGGATGCCCTCCACAGACTGCATCCCCTCTGTGGCATCTCCTGTGTCATTCTAACCTTGCAACAACCCAACTGATGCAATGAGACTGTTCTGATTCTGAGTCACCCGTGGTTATTAAATCCACTTTTACTTCTTTCTGTTTCAGACAAACACTTGATAAAAACATCCAGGCATATTGACTGAGACACAAACTGAAAGGTCACCTACTGCAGGCAGCGAAATGAAGAGATAAGAATGCTTCCCTGGTTTTACATAACCCAGAAAGCCATCTGGTAAAATTTAAGCAGATTCACCAGCTGTTGGCTTAACAAAAACAAACTAATGCACTTACCAGTGTCAGAAATGGAGAAAGGGTTTAGGCCAGTTTTGCTCCCACCCCCCCAACTATTTACAAGCTTCATCATTCTACTATTTGAGCACCACCTTAAGCAAAACTCTGAAATACAGAAGCACTGGTCCCTTTCTGCAGGAGGAACAGGGGGTAATTAAAAAAAAAATTACGTTTGTGAAGTTCACAGAAAACATTTGCACCTATTAGTAACCAAGCAGACAAGAGTGAACTTTGCCCACGCTCTGAGATGACTGCAAACCTTCTGAACAAAGCAGGCAGGGTACAAAGTCTAAACTGGCAGCATGAAGCTCTAACCACTTCTTAGCAGAGCAAGTTAACTTGACACCACACTAACCACTTTCAAATGGTTTCCAGCAGACTTTGAACACTCTTGAGGCTCTGGAGAAACTTCTGCTTCCAGAATACCATCCAGGCACATCCCTAAGAAGCCTGAGAGCTGAGCCAAGACATGAACTCTTGCCTCCCAAGCCCCATGCTAACACTCCAGTGTTTAAACCACATGAGCAACATACAAAGAGCAGTGCTCAAACTGTGTTAAAAACCAAAGCCAAAGTCAGCACCCATTCATTAGTACTCTGGACTACTAAAGTCATTTGTCTTTCCTGAGGACTGAAGACAGCCTCCATCCAGTAACTACAAAAAGCTTTACTTAGGATTATCCTGAAGTTTCTGTCTTGTCCCAGTGAAGATGTAAACCCAAGGATCTCCTGAATCAGTCTTTTGGCTCTTACAGCATACAGTATCACACAAGAAAAAATGATGGAAAATAAAAAAAGAACCAGAGGCATCAAACCCTTCTGCTTACTGGATATTTGCAGTTATCTTCACTCTCCTCGTTGCCTCAAAAGCAGTAGAGCCTTAAAAATAACTGAAGGAAAAATAAAAGCCACTTTCTAGATAAGCACAAAAAGCACAAATCCACACAAAAAAGTATTTTACACAACATTTCATGAACACATTTTTTTTGTTAAAGAACAGGACCACAGGGGCATGTTCCCTGGATATGGTGTCCAAAACAGGCAATCACAACAACACTCAAGTCCCAGCAAAGCACAAGTCATATCATAACACAGGCCAACAAGGACTGAAAAAAAAAAATAAAATTAAAATCTCTAAAGACAAAAATTATATAAGCTTTTAAAAGCATCAGGAAAGGAAGCCTGGCAGTGAATCAGTGGGACTAAAGAAAGAAGATGCTGAAGATGGTATATAAGAAAGGTAAGGGCACCCAGGAGAAGCTACATGAATTCTGTATGCTGATACTGAGCTTAGGGACCATGCTGTAACAAAACTGCTCTTTGCAGAGAACTCTCTCATCCTAAAGTGTCAGCAGAAACATAGAGAACAAACCACCAAGATCACATTATAGTCCCCAGAATTTTAAAGGAACTTAAATTTGGATTTTTCACAGCAGGCTGTTCTTTGAATCAGCCTTAAATTAAAGTTAAATCAACTTAACACTCTCCCAGTGCTGACATTAGCTTTTTGGAGAATTTTTTTGGGGTGCAAAATATAAGGGGTGAAGATTTCTACAGTTCGGACAGATTTGACTTCTGTACCATAAAAAACAGCAGAAATTCCAATAAATGATATAGAATAAAATTAGTATGTACATTAATACATATGAGGAAAAGTGAACACAGCTTCTATAGAGTAAATTCATGTATCACAAAACTACACAGATGTCACTGAAGAATTAATCAGAGGAAGAAAGCAAGACTAACTCAAGCTGACAATTTATTTCCAGTGTCTTATAACAAACCCCACCACCAAGCTCTTAAAGCACTGACTTCCAGAAACTAGGATGAGGCCAATCCACTCAAATCCTGTTTCTCTTGGCTGTTTCCTAAGGAGCAGCCACTGCTGCAGAGGAGACATTAGGCCAGATGGGTCTTCGATCTGAGCTGATGTGGCACCTCTGATATTTGCTCACACAAACAACCTGACCTTTAAAAAAATAATAACAGAGGTGACTCAGTTTCAGAGGTTTTGTCTTTCCAAATTGTTTCCTGCAACAGCTAAAATATGAAACCTCTCTAAAATAACTCAGGGGCTAAGGTACTCTGCTCTCATTTCAAAACATCTCTGAAGAACTTCAGCTTTAATGAATTATTTTTTTCAAAGAGTAACTCCTGCTGCAGAACAAAGACCTGCCCAACCAGTTAAGCACAGAGGACCAGTAGATGATGGCTCTGATAGACCAAACAACATGTAATGCATACATTAGGGCTCTGGTTTCCCCTCTGAGCACTTTGCTTTTACAATTGCCCATTATCAAGTCAGCTCTGAGAAACAGGTTTAATTCACAGGTATTGACCCAGCCAGCAAGCAGGGAATTTCCTGTCATCCCAATGATGAGGGATGTGTAAAATGTTAGTACTTCCTTCCCCCAAGCTTTTTATTCTCATTCTTACAGTAGTTAAAAGAAAGGACTTACAGCCTTTAATAAGCTATTAACTCTTTCTTCTAGAAGGGATACACATGAGAAGCAGGCTTGAAATGAGAGCTGAACCACAAGAACTGCCCAAATAGAGGGGGAAATTCTACCTGTGCAGACTTTCCAGCACTCACACAGTATGTTCAAGATGGGAGATTCTTAGGACTGCTTTAGACATGTAGTAAATCACTCAAATCCTCATCCTCTCCCACAGCTCATTTCACAGAAAAATACACACTTGGTAGGTGTGTTTGCTGTAAATGATCCCTGCTTACCAAGAATTATTAGCCACATTTTATTTTCAGTGTGCCAAATAGCTTTCCCATTACCTTTCAATGGCAGCATATTCCTAGCCTCTGGGAGTACATAGAATTAATAATGTCAATATTAGAATTAGTATGAGTTGTCATGGCATTTGGAAAAGGATCCTACAGCTCCCACCTCAATCTGATTCAGTGACCTACTAACCCAAATACCTATATGAATGGGCTGATGGAAATGGTGACATGATGACTATGATGTGAAGAGTCTTTTCAAGGTAATTGAATGAAAAGAACACTATAAACCTCTCTAAAGATGGATTGGTGCTCCTCTGGTGAATTATTTCGGTTCTTACAGCTGGGCAGTAATGCTCACAAATCATAGTATCCTCTTTGTTCTCTATAAATGTCAGATTGTATTTCTAATTAACCATTTGTCCTAATAAAGGAGAAATTAGCTGACTTTTCCATTAACAGCTATCCGTGGAAATATCCACATTATCATGTTTCTAAATGGACATCACTCTTACCCCAAATTCTTATTTGTGACACTGGAATCTATTTCACCTCCAGTTTAAAGGCGAGGAAGGTGACTGGTAAACCAAACTAGACTGAGGAATGTTGAGCTTTGGCATTACAGCTGAGTATCTAAAGAAATTAAACTGTTGATTCTTCAGAAACACACAAACAACAAATAAATAGAAGCAATGGCCTTGGTAGCAGACAACAGCAATTAAAATAAACAAACTAAAGCAGACTAAGCATGCAGTATGCTTTTATTGTGTCTCTTGACCCTAAGGCCATTTCCAGCAAACAAAACCAATTGTGTTGCAAACCACGAGGTCCAACTACCAGTTCCAGTGCTGCTACTGACTGGGTTATTATAACATGATAAAAAATTATAACATGATAAAAAGCAACAAGGATTACAAGGAATTCTAATCAAAATGTAAATTAAGAGGTCTCACAGGTATGAGCTTCAACACCCTACAGTGCCCTAAAATCCTCAGCTTTACACTGAAAATCAGCCTGTTAACTATGCCAAAATAAGGAGATAGTAACCTATAGCCACAAAAAAGTCAGGTGAAGTAGTACTGAGCATCTTGGCACCTGACTACTAGAAACCTGGCAGAGTCCACTTTTACCTAAAGACACCCACTATGGGAGTATGAAGAAACAAACCTGTCTATCCCAAAACCCAACTTTTAATCTATAAAGTCCTGCATTTCCTTCCAGCTGCTATGGAGAGAGCTGCACAGCTCAGTCCACCTGGTGAGATCTCAGCTTCACATTCTACAGAGAGAGCGCACAAAAGAATGATCAGGGCAAGACTGAGGTTTTAAGGCTTTTAAGCTCAGTGAGATCTGAACACTATAAAACCTAACATTTAGGTACCTAGGAAAACTTCCTGATTAAAATGTTGGCCTACAAAACTAAAAATAAGTTGGAGGACACTTGCCAAAGATTTCAGCTTTGGTTGGAAGTCTCTTCAGCACCTAATCCTTCATTGAGGATCTTGTTCTAGGTGAATTGCCAAACACTTCACAAAAAGTCTGCAAAGACAACAACAGAAGTCCTTTCTGCCCATGAAAAAGCACCTGATTTCTTTCAGAAAACAATGTTAAGGACAACAACTTTGCTCTTTGTTGAAAACCCCTTAGAGCACAGTTTCCCCTTACTGAAAATGGTTGACACACTCTCTCCAGCCCTCTAAGTCATAATTCAGGGAAAGAATCAAAGGTACTGACTGGAAGCTGTTCCACTTCTGGCCTGCCTTTTTCACCCATCAAATTTTCATACTGGCAGCAACTTAAAAGTGACAGGGAACCAGAGCCAGGATGCCAACACACACAGCAGAAAGCAGAGCTCCCTCATCTCATCCCCAAAAAATTAACAGACATGCAAATTCTGCACGTGGACAGTTAGACAGTGAAAACAGTGCAGATAACAGAGATAACTTGGTACAGGGTTAAAGCAGACAGATGGTTTTTGTATCCACAAAAAAAAAACTTTAAGAATACATCTTGTCAATTGTTTGACAGCACTGTGTTAACTTCCAAGTGAAAAGATTCTGCACTTTCTCTCATTTTAGCCATTCCAGCAGACAAGTAGTCTGATTTATGGTTAAATCTTTAAAAATATAAATAATAAGCTGATGTACCAATGTCATTGTCAATTTTATAACAGAACATGATCCTCTGGCATGCTTGCTCACCTTTCTGTAACAGATGGCAATGAAGTTCTTCCTTCCTAATTCCCCCTTGCTCCTCCCACAAACCTCTGGTTTTATGGAAAAGATTGACACAGTGGTGAAGCTTGAAAAAAAGATTTTTATATACATGGATCTGAATCATACAAAAGCAGTCTCTTGCTCAGTTCAGAAAAAAAAATGCAAATGGAAAATAACTCACACCAAACTTTGATGAAAAGCCAGAAGGAAGAAGAAAACTATTAAATATCTGCTGTTTCAATGAAAGCAAGGATTTTTTAGTTTTGCCACTCTGGTCTAAAGTCTTCCAAGCCAGACCACATCTTGAGTTATTTATTTATTTATTTGGTCAACGAAAAATGTGAATTCAACAAAGAATTTCCTTCTGAATCTTCATGTGCCAGATATTCCTGTAATAAAGAGGCACCCAGGAGCTGGCAGCTCCCACAATACTCCAAAATTTAGACACACTTTACATCTAGAACTGTTGTGAGGACAACCACATAGCACGAACAAAGTGGTCCAACAGGTGAGCATGACTTTTAATGACAAAAAGACACCTGCACTCATTTTTAGTCCCCATCCTAAGTAAAGCTGTAAAAACAAAAGCAAAGGTGCTAGCATGCAAAAATGTAAACATCTGACACTTCTGCCAATACTCAAGGATTGTTTTTCACTCCTGAACAGTTTAGCTATGGCAATTCAACCAACTTGAGTGCAACTGATGTTCACAATTTTAAAAGGATACAAAAAAAAAAAGCCACATCTATTTTCTTTATAACAAACAGTGGACCAGTACATTGTGAGAACAATTCTCTTCAAACCCCAAACTGCACAGATCAGGAACATATTTTGTATCATGTGAGTATGTGGAAGAACACTTTGAAGTTAAACACAACTAACAAAAGAACAGAGATGTTAACAAAATCTGGTAGAAATGGCATGCCCTTACTTCCCCCAGCCTGTGAGCTGTGTTGCAGCATCATTCTTTTCCCACTTGTCATGCAGTTACCTTTTTAAAGCACTCATGTTACCAACCCAAGCCGTTGGGTTTTTCCTGTGGAGTTTTCCCTATATGCCAATGACACTTTGTGGAGAAATTCTGAATTGCATTTAGTGAAACAGCTCAAACTTGCTCGAGTGCTTAACTCCACCACTTCAGCCCCTGAAAACAATCACACTGCACGTGTATTAAGATAACTTTCTGCATCATCTCTCCTAAGTGAGGGTCTAAGAAGGAAAAGTTAGGTTGCTTCTACAGCCCACATGCATGAGTAGGGACTTTGTACTCCCTGGGCAGCATACAGTAACCTCATGAGAAAAGAAGAGGGAAAGAAAATAGTTTTAAACCACAGAACAGGTTTAAATTGTCCTGAGCCATTAAAATAATATACTTGGGTACAACACTTGTTGTGTTTTAACCTATAGTTAAAATATTTTATAAACTTCTTCAATGTTTGTACATATACATACGTTTATATATATAATATTTTAAAATATTTCTCTTGAGTACCTCAGAATGCAAAAGTAACCTGTTATGGTAAAGCTAAAAGAAAAAAGCAAATGCCAGAAGATCAATGGTAGAATCCCTAATGGCTTTGAAAGATACAAAGTAACTCCATGAAAGCTTGACAAAAGCATCACCCATCAGTATAATTATGATTTCAAGGACATTTTTTTAATAAGGAGGAAAACTCAAGTTTCAAAAGTTCAAAAGACCACTGCTCTGTCCCTCTTCAAAGTAACTTGGGAAAAGCAAGCACGAAATGGTAATGGGAATATCCCTCACAATTTTATTTAGCAAAGATCAGCTGAACAAAGCTACAAAGAATTGCTTTTAAAATTTTCAGGGTGCACATCACTCTTCAACAAGACACCTCACACAAAAACAGAAAATAAAGTAAATATGTTTCTGGAAAAAAAAAAAAGGTGCACAAAATATAGACTGGAAAATCATGCAGAATTACTTTGCACATTTTACTTTCCAATTTAATTTTTTAGTGAATGAGTTGTAGATTCCACTGAGTATTTACTAACAGTTCTCTGCCATTTTATAACAGCCTAAAATTAAAAAGCCTACTAATGAATGGCATTGTCTTTACTAATCATAAACTTTAACAGCATGACAATTGACAGTTCATTGTTCCAAAATCATGCAGAATCTTGAGATTATTTTTTTTAAGTGAATGAAATAGAAAAGCAAAGTTGTCTGCTAAAATACAAGAGGAAAAGGTTTGTTTTTTTTTTTAAAGAGCACTGTTATATGATAAAATAATTCCTAGGTTCAGACACATTATGTCAGCCTTGATCCCCAGCTGGTTTCTGTGACTCCACAGCCCATCTGCAGGTTCACAATAATACTTACTTGTCCTCCTGGTACCAAATTAACCAGTTGCCCTTACACCTTTCTTAAGTGCTTGCAATACCCAAGCAGAAAAATACTGGAGAAATGAAAAGCAGACACAGAGTGAAAAGTCTATTAAAAAAATAAAAACAACAAAAACAAAACAAAACAAAAAATTACAAAAAAAAAAACAAACCACACAACTCATGTTAAGCAGCCACTGACTTCCTCATTGCCTCATTCCTGAATGCAAACCTGTTTCAGGTAATAATGTGGGATTCCACAGGAGTTGATCACCCACTGGTCTGAGCACAGAATAAGGGTCCCAGTTTCCTTTTGTTACTGGCAGAACTCCTCCAGGAAGCCCCAGCTTTAAAACTGAGCTGTCACTCCTCACACCCAGGGAAGTATCTCCAAGCACAACCAAATAAAAGTTCATTATAGAAGCATTTTTTGAAACATTTTAATAAATATGGCTGTAACACAGGTGCAGAAAGGGAGAACACTTCCCTGTTATCACCTGGGAGCTCTGTGTGTGACGTCAGTAGAGATATCAGATAACTTTTGAGTATTGTGAGAAATTACATAATGTGCACTACAGCCACCCTACGTGTAATTCCAGAGAAACACCTTGTTAAAAGCACAGAGGGATTTTTTTTTTAATTAAATAAAATAATTTCACGGGTAGTAACTAAGAAACTATCTTTTAAGAAGTTTTACAGACAGACAGCAGCTTAGTAGCTCAATCCAAGAATCTCCAGGAGCCTATGCATGTAAAAAACACTGCAAATAAGACAAAGTTTCAAAAAAAAAAATCTATTTAAAAGCACATACTAAAAAGATATATTCAAATAGAGCCCAATAACCCTCAGAAATGCTTTGGGCTCTCCTCACCATTTCAAATGCAGCTACCAAAAGATATGTTAGAAGATTTGTTTGTTTACTCATTCTTAGAAAACCAATATAAAAAGAAGCAACATTAGGAAGCAATACACTGCACAGACTAACCAGACTCCTGAACACATGCTGATCATCACTTTTATTCAGAGAAAGGCATCATTCTGAGAATATGCTTTAGGAGTTTAAAGTTAAACCATAACCCTTTTGTACAGAGGAAGGAAGGCAGAAAACCTCTAAGGGATATTCTTCCTTTCTACACAAACATGTTGCTGTTTGGAATGGGGTGGGAAGAGTTTTACCATCATTACAACAGCCACAGGCTGAAGCAACCATGAAGTCAGTGATGATGTTATAATGGAAACACCTTTGTTCAGCATTAATCTGTAGCACCAGTAAGTGATTCATGACAAACACTGTGACAAATCATAAGGAGTGATGAGCTTTGTGTCCTCCCTGGCATTTGCCTCTTCTGAGAGCTGTCCCAGGGCCTGGGTGGCTGTAGAGGGTCGGAACAAGCAAAGTGGATGAAAAAGCTTTTTGGGGTTTTTTTTTCATTATTTATTAAAAAGTGAAACTCTCTAAGGTAAAGAAGACATTTTGTTCACACACCTGGGAAAAAAAAAAGGGCACATGTACCCTACTTCTGACAAAAAAAAAACCAACCCACAACAAACAAAACAACAAACAAGAAAGAGCAGAAGGTTTGGAGGGTGGGCTTCTCACACCCCACCCTGGAACCTTCCCACAAAGAAAGAACAAGCAGCACAGCAAGGAGGAGAAAAGAGGGGAAAAAAAAGCAGCGAGAGGGCCACGGCTGTGTGGCGGCGGCTTGAAATTTACCTGGAAATCAGCCAATATCATTTCTCGGTCCATGTTGGACGCCATTGCAGGCGGCTGCGTCCCCGGCTCCGCTCTGACCCGCGCACCTGGAGCTGCTGCCGGAGAGGACGGGGCAGGGGGAGGGAGTTAGGAGCTCATGGAGGCGCCGGGTTCCTCTGGGGTTCCTCTCAGGCTCCCGCGGTGTCCCCGGCCTGCCCTACCTGGCTGCTCGGTGGCGGCCGGGGCGCGGCGGCTGCGGGCAGAGGAGGGGAGGAAGGAGGAGAGAGAGGAGAGAGAGAGAGAGAGAGAAAGAGAAGGAGAGGCGGGTAGGGGGCCGGGAGCGGGGCCGGGAACGGGCAGCGCTGCCTCAGCTGCTGGCCCGGAGAAGAAGAGGAGGAGGAGGAAGAGGTGGAAAAGAAGGAGGAGGAGGAGGTGGTAGAGAAGGAGGAGGAGGAGGCAGCGCCGCTCCCTCCCTGCCTCCGCGGCGCCTGTCGCACATTTTCGCTGTCACTGAGGTCGCAAAGAGGCGCTTTGCGGCCGGCACGTGACCACCCTCCTGTCAAGCGCCGGCGAAGTCGGGGGAGGGGAGCGGAGGGAAAATGGGAGGGAAAAGGAGGAAAAACAAGAAGGAAAAGAGGAAAACCGGAGGGCCGGGCCGGGCCGGATCAGACTAGACCAGACCAGACCGTGGCTGTTTGCCCCTATCCCGCCGACCCCCGGCCCCTTCGGGAAAGGAGGGGAAGGGGCTCGCCAGGAGTCCCGCCCGCGCTCGGTCATGGCGCCCCAGGTCCGGGCTTGGGGCTGAGGGAGCCGCGCGTAGGCCGCTCCTGAGCCGCCTCAGCCTCGGGCACGCAAGGGCTACGGCCCCGGCCCTGGCTTCAGGGCGGACTCCTGGGAGCGGACAGCGCAGCTCCCGGCTCGGTTCGGGATGAGATGCTCCGGGGGGTGAGCTCCTTCCTCCCTCCCCGGCCGCTGGCGGCAGGTGGCGGTTCCCCGGCAACGGCCTAACGGGGCGGCGGGGCCCTGGCTGCAGCCAGCCCTGGACGGGACCGATACCTGCCTGTGGGTGGGGGGGAGAACGGGGCATCCACCCGCACCCCGTGAGAGGGGAGCGGGCGGGCTGGCGGTGGCAGCAGTGTGTACAGTGACACAGTCACTGCCAGCCCCGTAACTTTGTGCTCGCTGGGGAGCCCCAACCTCCCCGATGGGGCAGTGTGGGGAGAGGAGGTGGTGAGGGTCGGGGGGGGTAAAACGTCGAATTTCACTTTTTTCGTGTTTCTCTCCAAAGGAGGAAGAGCACTTTATTTAGGTTTCTGAGCCATGATCTGCACAGCGGCCCTCGGTCCAAGCTCCAGCCCTGTAAGATGCAGTTGTATTATGCACCACAAATAAATATGGTTGTTTGAGCTTTGCTTGTTTGTTTTTTCTTTTCTTTTGGTTAGTTGTTTTTGGGTTGTTTTTTTTTTTAAGTAATGCAAATCCATCTGTAAGGAATGCCTTTTAGGTTTAACTCATACAACCTGATGCTGTTCACCTACCTACCCCCTTAGCACTGACGTTAAACACCCCCTCATTCAGACACCAGTTTTCTGATCAGTCCAGCGTGTTTTGCTCAGCTCCTTGCACGGGTGTCACACCTACAGATAACATCAAGCACCTCTCTTATTAGCGAAAGATAATAAAGCAACGCTAATATATCTTTTAATAGAGTTATTTTGCCGATTTTAGTCAACGCTGCCTTTTATTGGTCTTTCCTTCCGTTCGTGAGGATAACCACAAGAGTTCCTCGGAGCCTGCGAGCTCCCGGGTCGCGGCAGCCGGGCTGGCACCGGGGGAGGGGGAAGTGGTGGGGTCCCTCGGAGAGGATAAAGATCGGAGAAACTGGCCGGGGAGGGACGTACAGAAAAAAAGTTCGAGTGTACCTGTAGGAGAGTCCCTGTTCCCAGGAAAAAAATACCCGTGGGAATTGCTCAAAGCCTGTTTGCCGAGGAGCGCGGGCGCCCGGCGGCAGCGGGGTCGTTCGGGGTCTCCAGGCGGGTTGAGGTCACACTGGAATGCTGCTTACCACGTAAAGCCAGGGAGACAGAGGAGTTGGATTTTATATTTTATCACGTTCCCGCTCTAGTTTATGTTGGCACGGTTTTCCAAGAGGTTTTTATTGACGTTAGCTGAGCAATTCAAGCTCCCCATCACCGACCGAAGGGAGGATGAAGTAATTGCCTTCACACCTGCCTTTCCCTCCCCCCAGTGCAATGTAACAGAGGGTTCTATACTGGTTACAAGGTATGGTGCAGTGCCAGGGACAGCCTATGCTACATTACAAACAAATCCACCCACACATTACTAGAGAGTAAGTATAATAAAGGCTGAAAAGCGAGTTTTAGCAACTGGAGTAAAGCCAATTAATTCCTGGCACGACTTGGCGCCATAGGTGTGCTGTCAAGATTAGTTACATGGCGTTCACCTCTATTACAGTCATATTTTGATTAATGAGATCTACATTAGATCAAAACCAGGAAGGATTTTGATCCAAAACGTGAAGAAAAGGCGAAAAGCTGCACGTGCCCCACATCACAGGAAGTTCAGCTCACGTCCCTTCTGCTCTGCTCCTCACAACCCCTCATTCCCAGCCCCTCGAGGAAGGTTTTTATTTCCTCCAACGAGTGTCAGACAAATTAGGGAGCTGGGATGAAAATCGCTTATTTTGCTCCTTGCAAAGCTCGGCGATAATATCTCCCTCCACAAGGTGATTTGGCTGCCGGTTTTGGAGCCGAACGGGATAAATTTTTCTGTTTTAAGAGCAGTATCATTCTTGAGAGGAAATTACCAGGATTAAGGTGCTGGTTTCTGCAGATTTCTGTCAGACCTGCAATGTGAGGGACGTTCGATGCCATTTTCTAGCCAAGCAGTTTCACTTGCAGGAGGCCTGCAGCAGCCCTGCGACATTTTACTTAATTATTTTTGTTACGTGGTGTGATTTACAGAATATGGGGGGTAAATTCCGAACTGTAAAAGAAAAAAAAAATTAACGGGGCACTGGTTTAAGACTTGCAGGTCTAGTTCTGCGAGCAACAGGTAACACCACCAAAGCCTGTGGAATTTTGGCACTGGTTAGTCACGAAATAACTCATTTATAAGGTGTCTGAATTCTCGAAGCTTTGCATATAAATTCCTTCCTTACGTGTCCTATATTGGACACACTAATGTTACATTAGTTACAAACATCTCTAGAGTTAATTTTGGGGTGAATTAACCTTCATATTTCTGTTTACAAAACTATTAGCACTCTTACTACCAAGCATTATTAAACCGAGGCCCTTAAAAATGCACTTTTTTTCCCCTTTTAGTGTCAATTTGAGTGGGGGTCAGCTGATCATTTGTATAAAATCTCTTTCCCTGCTCCGGGTGTAGGCAAATCATCACCTCTCGCCTTTGCAGTTTCACAAGCAAAGGGGGGGGGGGGGGCATGGATCGGGACAGGGAAATGGAGATGGGAAGCAAAGGGTTGCGGGAGATCCAGACGCAGAGTCGCTGAGACCCTCATCCTCCCGCCTTGTGGGTCACCTCCCCGTGATGCTGGCTCTGTGGGGGCTGCCAGTCAGACCCGGACCCCCCCCCCCCTTCCCAGTCAGATCCGGACCGCCCCCCCCCCTCCTTGCCCCAGCGGGATCTTTCCTCGCAGGGCATTGCTGGAGGAGCCGGTGTTGCTGCCGTCCAGGTTCCCTCTCTAACGCACCTCCCCGAGCTGCCTCACGCGTGTTTACATTCAAATCCGTTTTCTGGTAAAGTCCACGCAGGAAACAGAGGGGCAGATTCCCTCTGCGCCCGATAGGTTACGTGTGCTTATTCGGGGAGCCGTGACATTGCACCTTACCTCTCGGAGGGTTCGCCTTGGCGGAGTTCAGCCCTGAAACTCACAAGTATTCCGGCCATTAAAGAAGTTTAAAGACATTAAACGCTGTCAGGCAAAAGGGCAATGAAGTCCCCGCACTTGTACCATCCGCACTTCTTCGCCCTTTGAAGAAACAGCGAAACCCCCAGTGTCAGGGTTCTCGGTGCCGGGGTGCCTTCCCCCCCAAAAATGGCCCTTTCGAGTCAAGCAAGGCGAGCAGGAAGGCGGAAAGCACGGGGTGCTGCCGTGGACGGTCGCCTTCCACCCTTCAGACATTCAACATGACATTGACCCTTCAGCCTTGACCTTGTCCTTAGGGAGAGGAGCCAGCCTCGCTGCAGGGGTGAACCCCGGTCCCGGAGCCGCTGCCCCGCGGGATTGTCGAGGGCAGGCGGCGGCTCCGGGACCGGGGCCAGGATCGGCTCCGCTGCCTCGGCGGGCAGGTGGACACCGCCCCGGGACCGTGCACCGCCGCTGCCCGGAAGAAGCACCGGGCAGAGCTGTGGCAGGAGCCACCCCCACCCCCGGCTCCGAGTCCACACGGTCTTCCCGCAGTGGCGCAGCGGCTCCCGGTGCTCAAACCTCCTTTTCCTTTTCATTTTCCCCCTCCCTCTATTCCCCCCACCCCCCCTTAGGCCTCAGCAGCGCTCCTCCTAAAAGCACCCGGAGTGTTATGGCTGTGGCGGGGCAGAGCCGTGCCCGGGCTGCACGGCAAAGGGGAACGAGACGAGGCGCCGCGCTCCAGCGGTGGAACCGCGGCCGGAGCTGGGACCGGGGCCTGCGAGGCAGATCCGGGGCCGGGGCGAGGGGCGGGTACCGGCGCTGCAGGCCTTCCTGCCCGGCCGCTGCTGTAATTCCGCCGCGCCTCCTTAAATTTCTGCCGTTAAAATGTGGGCGGGTGTTTCAACTCAAAAAGCGCTCCAATTTTCTTTCTTTTCAAAAAAAGCTGATGAGGTTAAAAAAAAAAAAAAAAAAAAAACGGGGGAAAGGAAAAAAAAAAAAGAAGGAGAGAGAGAGTGAAGAGAGAGAAAGCGGCTCCGTGTCTGTAGGAAACAGAAGTAGGGACTGTTTGTACTTAAAAAAAAAAAAAAAAAGAAGGAGCGCAAAGTCGCGGGCGGAGGCAGAGACCGCGGACCGTCAAGTGCAGCTTCATTTGGAGGCGCTGGAAGAGGAGGAGAGCGGCGGCTGTCAGTGCGCGCCGGGCGGCTGCCGAGCACCCCCGGCCCGGGACACCGGCGATCACCAGCGCAGTCCCTCGGCCGCATCTCGCCCTCCGCTCCCGTCCGGGACCAGACGCGCGGCTGCCACCGGGGAGCGCGGAGCGGCGGCGGAGCCCCGGCGGTCGGCGGAGACGGCCCCGCTCGGCGGCTCCTCCGCGCCCTGAGCGCGGGCGGCGGGACAGGGCAGCCCCCCCGTCCGCCGCCACCGCCGGACCCACCGCCGCCCTCCTGGATGCTCCGGAGCCGCCGCCGGCGGGGGCGTCCGCCGGCCGGGATCGCGCCCGCCCGCTGCGCGGAGGCTGCGCGGGGCGGCGGGAGTGAAGCTGCTGAGCGAAGCGAGAGCGCCGAGGGAATCAGCCGGGCGGCCGGGAAGCCCTGTCCTGCCCTCCGCGGGTGCGGCTCTTCCAGCTCGGCCGTGCGCGGCCCGGACTAGAGACGGAGGAGTGGGATGGAAAGGGGGATCCCGAGCGGGAGTGGATGCACACTGCTACGGAAGACTTTTCCTCGGAGGTGTTGGTGCTAAAGTCTCAGATCCCGACTGTGAACAGGGTGGGTTGTCTTCTTCTTCCAAGATCTCAGGTCTGAGTGAGTCTCCGGTGTACGTGTATATGTTTCCTATAACATATATAATATATTGCATTGCCATTAATCTGTTGTCCCCCCCCTCCCTGAAAGTGGCCAAAGTCTTTAATAGGAGTTACTCTATATGTGGAAGCAAAGAAATCTTCTTTCAAGTGGAGCTGCAGTTTTACTGAATAATCACGTGTGAGTTAGGGGCGGGCTTTTGGCAAGGAGGATTTTGGTTTTTTACGAGTATTTACTACAAGGTCTACTCCAGAAGATTAACCATCCCAATCCTTCTGTCAGTCTCCGATGCCATGCCTGGTTAAAAAAAAAAAAAAAAAAAAAAAAAAAATCTCATCTTTTTTCCGATCGTCAGTCACCCTAAAGAATGGCCGAGCCTTCTGGGAACGAGCTGGCGTCCGCGGCTGCCAAGGGGGACCTAGTGCAACTTACTAATTTGTTGCAAAAGAATGTAAACGTCAATGCACAAAATGGATTTGGGAGGACTGCGCTGCAGGTTGGTATCCAGAGAGGGAGAAAATATTTCATCACTGGTACCTACGTGACCCGGGTTTCCAAAAAAGACAACGTTTTAAGCAGGCTGGTGGATGAAATTCGAGTGGTTTTTCAAACTCGTTGGATGCCGTATTTAATAACGGCTCCAACTGCCTAAAATGACGTACTTGAAATAAAACTGGTCAAAACCACTATTTCAATCGGGGATCACCCTCAATGTCAAACGGGCTACGAGTTTGCTAAAATTTGGTTCTTCGTGGGAATGAGAGAGCTGAGACGAAAAGAAATCAGCTTAGGTGAGCAGGATTTCATAGCAGGTCTGTAAACACAAATGTGCTGAGCTCTGAAGCTTAGGATTTCTCTCTTTTTTTCTCTCTCTCTCTCTTTTTCTCCTCTCTCTTTCTCTCTCTCTTTTTTTTTTTTCCTTATTTTTTCTTTTTCCTTTATTTTTTTTTCCTTCAATATGCTTTTAAAGCCGTGCCTTGTCTTGATTCTGGGGTCTGCTGTCGACGGTACTTTTCCTTTAGCCACTGTTTGGGAGGAATGACCTTTCTGACTGGGAAGCATGCTGCTCAGAACCGAGGACCTTCGATGTCCATTAAGAGTTAGCCCTAGGAGTTCGGGTGCCAGCTGAATCACTTGCTTTTTCATTCATAATTAAGGCTTAAAATCTGGCTTTTGGGGATCGGCTAACAGGGTACTTGTTGCAGATATTTCCTTTCTGATCGTATAGGGTGCTGTGTCCTAATTTTTAAGCGTGTGGCTGTGCAAGCAGGAGTTGGAACTCGTCCAGTTGCGAACTATTGGAACTGATGAAAGATTTTTCTTGTAATAATATCAGATAACGATGGCGAAAAGGCTAGGATACCTAAAAACTGGGAAATAAGTGATTTATAAATCCTGAGGAAAAAATATGTTTGTTTATTAAGTGCAATTAAGGTATAAGTAATGAAATGTCCAAGTGGAGCTTGGACACTTAAAAATTGAGTTTTTAAGCAGCACTTAGTTTGCAAATGTGCTCGAGGTATTTACAGCTTTTTTTTTTTTTTTTTTTTTTGGCTTAACATCAAATTGTTAGAGATAGAATTAAGCACCTCTTGCTAAGCACCAGGAGTGACCCCTTTTTTTTTTTTTTTTTTTTTTTTTTGACAATTTCGCCGAAACTGGAGATCTGTGAGCTCCTCTCTGTCCTGTTAGCACCTAAATAGGGCATCGCAGGGCAGGGCAGGCACTTGCAGCAAGTGAAAGGATTGAAATTAAAAACTTACACAAAGTAACTTCTTTAGGAAAGCAGAAAACATTTAGCCAGTTTGCTTATTCTCGGGACAAGGGCTGAAAACAGATTTTGTCCTCCGGTAATATGTTGGGTTTATTGTTTTTATTTTTCTACAAGAAGCTAACAGTCCATACCCTGCATTAAGGTATATTTTACACAGTGCCATAGCACCCAGCTGCATTAAACAAGCACCCGTGTCCTAACAATACTTCTTATCGCTGCTTAATCACAACAGAGTTAATGAACCACAACAAAAATCAAAACAGGAGAATCTGTCGACTTATTTTCAATATGCATCATCTCGAAATGTGCTGTGGGTGCATGACCACGCTCGAAAGAGCTCTGTGTCAGTGCACTCTGCACAACGCAGATAATCTCTCCATAATCTCTCAATTAAACCGGAGAGCACTCTTCTAGATTAACAACAGCGAATTTATCTTTTTCTTCAGCATTTATGTTTCATTAAACAACTGTTCAGCTTGCCTTGCTCTGTACTTGCTCTGCACTGCAGGCCTCAAATATATGTCCTGCCCTTCTGCTCTCCCTCAGATTTATTCACTTAATGCTTTCTCCTTCTTTGCCTCCTTCACTTCGAGTGAAACTTTGCAAAACAAAAGGCATTTGCTGTACAGTTGTAGCCCACATCCTCACGGCATCACCTTTTACATTAGTTTGCTCCCCCCTGCATCTTTAACTGAAGCCTCCAGCACTTCCCGAGCCTGCACACAGAAAACTTCCACTTAAGCCAAATCCATATTTTTAAATTCACAAATCATCCAGCCTGGGCTCTCTAAAAGTGACCCGAATGTCCAGATTTTTCTAAAGAACAAGAGATCACAATGCTCGGGTTTGCTTTTACATCGCTTCCATCTCTGGTCAGAAGTGAAAGAAGCGGCAGATACGGATCTGGAAGCCTTGAGGCACAGAAATCACTTTCCCCAAATCCCAGACTCTTATCCGCACTTTTTCTCTTGTCTGTAGATACAACACATCGGGCTGCTTTACAGACCAAATGCTGCAATAATTGTATTTATTAGAGCTTTTTTTTTTTTTTTTTTTTTTTTTTTTTCCTTAAAAAGCCTGATAGATATTTTTTCACCATGGGAGTTTTTCAGCAAATCTCTTGTAGAAATTGTATATTATGCTGAATCCAATGCACTGTAATGCTCGTTTATGCAGATAATTTTTTAACCATGAATTTCAAATCAGTGTGTTTATGTTTCTAAGAAAATAAAAAAGGTGGTTTTTTTTTTTTTCCAAATTTAGCATTTACAGTGAAACTAATTACAAGATCAGGAAAATATTGCCTATCGGCTGGAGATTATACATTATCATCTTCTTTTTTTAAAAGTCTTTGAGAAAGTACAAAAAACAGGAATTTGGGGAGAATTGGTGTGAGCTGTAAAGCCCCAAATAAGAAAGATTTGCTTTCTAATTATGACAGTTTTATGATGCTAATAGGAAAATTAAAAAGGTTTCTTTTGCTTTTTCTTTTTTTTTTTTTTTTTTTTTTTTTTTTCTTTTTTTTACTTTTTTTTTTTTTTCCCTGAGAGGAACAATCAGAATACCCAGCTATTGTTGTTGTTGTTTGTTTGGGGTTTTTTAAAGTGATGTTTTTAACAACAGAATATAGCCACAGTTTACTTACAGTGAATTTATGAAAGTATAATATAGTGGGTTTAGAAAAAAAAACCTTCTGAAACTTTGAAACATTCCT
This sequence comes from Calypte anna, assembly GCF_003957555.1. Taxonomy (NCBI): domain Eukaryota; kingdom Metazoa; phylum Chordata; class Aves; order Apodiformes; family Trochilidae; genus Calypte; species Calypte anna. The sequence goes on from NC_044254.1 coordinate 24,723,576, forward strand.
TTTAGCCTCTAATTTTTGGGTGTCATAATGCACCACAAATATTGGGGAGGAGAATTTCTTATAGCATTTATTTTTCGTAGCAGACAGAGCTATGGTAGAGCCCAAATATTTGTTTTATGATAATGCACAGACAATGTAAACACCTGAAAGCTTTATGAAAACACATTCTAGATTTGCTGTTGCTGAGGTAAAATATCTCTTCTTTGGAGACCCTATATTTGATGTTTAACGAGATTAAACAGTAATGCAATGGTGTCTCAACACCTAGGCAAATAAAACCGAGCCACCCTTAGTTTTTGTATAAGAAACTGAGATAACCCATGTTAGAAAAAAAAATAACAAAAAAAAGTTTTTATATTCCCATTCTACACCGCCTGGTTCAGACATTAATCTCTCTGAGACAGAAAACTATTCCCACCTAAATGATAACATCTGTCACCATTTCACCCAGTTTAGTTAAAAATACATTAAAACAGGGTGTTCTGGTGTATCGTTAGTTTTGCAGTGGGTCTCTCCTGCCTCTTTTAAACGAGGACAGAGCCGTGACAAAAGCCAGAGATAAGAAGTGAGGATGAAAACCCAGCTCTGAAGCAAACCCCCCCCCCCCCGCGGCATTCACCTCTTCTTTTTTCTTCCCTAGGTGATGAAACTGGGGAACCCCGAGATTGCCCGGAGGTTGCTCATGAAAGGGGCGAACCCCAATCTGAAAGACAGTACTGGATTTGCTGTAATACATGATGTAGCCAGAGAGGGGTTTCTGGACACTTTGCAGACTCTGCTGGAGTTTGAAGCTGATGTTAACATCGAGGATAACGAGGGCAACCTGCCCTTGCACTTGGCGGCCCGGGAGGGCCATGTGCGGGTTGTGGAGATGCTGCTGGAGCGCTCGGAGTGCAAGGTGGATCACCAGAACAAGAGGGGGGCCACGGCCTACGACCTGGCCAAGCTCTACAAGAGAGCTGCCGTGGTGAAGCTCTTGGAGGACAGCAGCCTCTTCCCTGCAGATATGAATTAAACCCACCCCGGACATGATCACTTTGGGACATTTTATGGCTTTCAGCCTTTTTCTTTTTCCTCCTTTTTAATAACATTTGTTGCAAACGTGCTTCATTTTTTTTTCTTCTTCTTCTTTCCTTTTTTTTTTTTCTTTTCCTTTTTCTTTTTTTGTTTCTTTTTTAACAGCTTATAGTGTAAGTGTCAAGAAATTCTAGAGGTGGGTTTTTAAATAATGGAAATATTTGAAATCCACTCTCCCAGCAATTTCTTTCATCTGCCATTTACAGAGTACTCACAGATTCAGCTGTGTATATGTTGGTTGCTCGTACCTAGTTTTCCACTATTGAGTTTTACAGTTTATTTTAGGTCATTTGTATTAAGTAATGAATTCAAGAGCTACATATTCACATGCTTAATATCGCTGGACTTTTAAGAAAAGGAAATATCTGACTGTGATTTCTCCCACCTCTCAATGCAATCATCCCCTCTCCCACTTCGGTCAGGATTAAGGTTTCCAAGTCCTGATTTGGATTAAAACAGTCTTTTTCGGGGCAACCTGAACTGCCTTGCTCAGACAGAGCTTGAAGTCAGAGGCTGCTTGCCCTGAGGGCAGAGGATGGTGCTTAGAGGCTTTGGGAAATAGCTGCATTTTCACACTAACAAGAGCTTGTAGAAGTAGGTCACTTACTTTCCCTTTGTGTATTTAAACTTTCACCAAGCTGGTTTTGAATTTACTTACCAGAAACAGTGTAAGTGGTGTTTTTTGATTGCCAGAGGTTTTAAACAGCTCACTTTAGTAGTTCGTCTTTACTGTGCAGTGAACAAGACATTTTTTTTTCCTAGTTTCAAAACAACCAGCAGAGAAGCATTGTCAGAGGCAGGAGGACACGAAGGATGCCATACACCAAGTTTTCTGGTCCCTTCATAAGCTGAGTGCAGTGTAGATGCTCTTTAGGAAATACTTGCTTTCCATCAACTATTCTGTTTTGCCTGGAAATAAAGTATTTTAACAATGTAGAAGCGTTTCACAAAACAGGAATATTTGAATACAGAGACACTTTGGAAGCAGCACGTTTGATACTCGGGAATTTATCTATTTGCTTGCACCTAAACCACAATTTAACCATTGAAAACTTTCTATTGCAATCCAGCTGAAAGTATTCATCATACCAAAACTCATTTACCTCTCCAGCTACAACAGGAGCTAACAGGATGCTTAGCACCCTACTGGAAAGATTTTACTATGAAGCTTTTAACATTTGTACAGGAGCTACTTTGGGGCAGATGGACAGTTTAAAGTCGTTTCTTTTGAACAGACTAAATTTTAATTGTTCAAAACAGAAGGTTTAAAGTCAATGTAAAATGAATGGTACTTAAAATAGCACTTAAAAGAGGAGGGGTGTTCATCAGTTTAGATTTTAACTAAAAGAGGAGGGGTGTTCACTAGTTTAGATTTTAACTCTTCAAAAAAAAATGTTATAGCCCCACCAAATCAGTCACGATCGTTTTCGAGTAAAAATAATTTGCTGAAACTGTCTATCACGTTTACTATATGCTCTGTCACACTGCTGTGTTTTCTGATTAAAAACCTCTGTGAAACATGAAGCTTTGCGCTCTGTTGTGGTTTTTTATTTGTCGTTGTTCACAAGGTGTCTAGAGATCGCTGATCCGAGCAGCACGGCAGATAGGATGTGTGGGGAAATAACCCACAAAACACCCGGTATAAAGAGCAATAAAACCACCTGAAATACTGAAATGGAGCAACGTAATCCGCAGGTCCCCGAGGTGAAATCACCTAAACCATTCCCTGTTGCTATCCATCTTCCTTTCTACATGTCCTGGAGGATGCTCCAAGCGTTTTCCTTCTCCACAACCAGTGCCCTGCACTCCTCTTAGGAAGCAGAAACCCTCCCAGCTGCCAGCATCTTTCCCATTCCTTGCCACAGCAGAGCCGAACAGCGAAAGGTAATCCTATTTTTCGCTCGTGCTATTAAAAAAAAAACAATTCCAGCCCCCTTTTGAGGTCCTGCAGCATTTAATTTATGCCAAGCCAAAGTTTAAGTAGTGGTTTAATAAACCGACTGCTCTTCCTAGGGAAAAAATGCCCCGCCTAGCCAGAAATAGCGGCTTTTATTGCATGCCAGAAGTTCAGGTTTAAAGCCAGGACGTGTCACACCACGGTGGTTCCTGTAGCGTTAGCGGGTGAGTCACAGCCCATGTTAAAGCTGGTTTAAAGGTACGTTTTATTTGCATTTTTACTGATGGTTTTTTTCCCTGCACGCCGCTCCCTTTATCAGAAATAATATTATAAATCGGAATTCCATGTTAGATGCTTTGGAAGCGAAAATTCCTCTGCGTTGTCCCAGGAATTTTATAGTTAATACAAATAAACCTCTGAGGAACCAAACAAATAAATTAGGGGGAGGGTTTTGCGTGCACCTCGCTGGGTTTGTAGGTGACCCGAGGTGTCTGGCTGGGCTGGGGGCCGGCTCTCCTGCAGGAGTTTTTGCATCAACTGAGCTAGGGATAAAATACTACTTTAAAAGTCTCACTATCAGGGACCCTTGTACCGAAAAAAGCATTCTAATAACGGATGTGGTCTCAGAAATCACCTTTGAGATTTTTCCCTAATTGTCTGGCAACAGCAAAAAGGCCACTTTCACAAATTCGCCCATTTCGGAAAATGGCAGCGATAATGTTTCCCCGGAGATACAAAACTGCAGGCTCCGAGGTGGAACCGAGAGGTTTTCTTGAGACATAAACCAACTGAAAAGTGAGCCCCAGGGGTAGGGATTGTCCTGCAGCAGCTCAAGAAGTGGCAGCAAACAATATATAAAGGATCGAGAGGGGAGGTATAAATAGAAACAAATACAGTAAGCACAGGGGGAAAAAAATGCTAAGAAACAGAGCATAAAATGTAGCTGTAAGAGGAGTCATTACTGATCAGGCTAAGAACACAGCTGTGGGGAAAGAGCCCTCTCCCCTATTTCACTTACACGGATGAGCAAAGCTCTTACACTTGACCTTTGTTTCTAAATCATCCTCGGAGCAACGGCGGGAGCTGTAGAATTTCTTTTGAAAAGGGGCAGATCCTAAAGGGATCCTACAGGGAAGGAACAGGGGTTAATCTCTGGCAGCAGCACCGTGAGAGGGGGAAAGAGCTCGGCTGCGAATGCTGGGTGAGAGGTGCCCGGCAAAAGCAGGCACCTAAAGTTGGCCCTGCATTTCCACAGAGGAGGGTAAAGCAGATAATATTGGAGGATTAATTAATCTCAGTTGGCAGAGCAGTAAATGACTGCACTTTTATGTAAATGAAAAGACTTTATTTCCAATTTTTCAGTGTGGGGAGAGGAATGAAATCCGTGCTTTACCCCATGGTGGGATCAGAAATCAGCTTCGTAGGAAATGCCATCGCATTGCTCGCATGAAGAAAGAGTTAATACAGTAGGAGCCCAGCACTTTTTTCGCTTTTTAAAAAAGAAAAGGGTATCTTCCACAAATGTACCTGGCAACTAACCGAGCAGCCAAAAGCAACCATGTAGTATTATCCACTTGCTGAAGAACTAAAATTCCCTTAAAAAAAAAAAAAAAAAAAAAAAAGAAGCAAGCAAAAAGAAAAAAGCGAAGAGAGGAAAGCTTCTGCATTTGTTTGTGAGGACTGTGACATTGTGCCAGGCGGTGGGGGGAGGAGGAGGGAAAAAAAAAGAAAGAAAAAAAAAGAAAGAGAGAGAAAAAAAAAAAAGGAGAAGGAAAGGAAGAGAGAGAGAAGAAAGATTTCTCACCAAGCCTCAGGAAAGCCTGCCCCACAGCACATTCAAAATGTCGGTGCTCCCGGAGGGCTTTGCCGGGATCCCCGGGGAAGGGGGGGGTGGGGGCCGGCGGAGGTGCGGGGCAGGTCGGGCGGGAGCGGGTCCGGCGGGCGGGGGGCCCGGCTCCGAGACCGTTAGGTTGTCTGCCACGGTTCCTCTCCCCTTTCTCTTCCTGTCCAAATATTTTTAAATTTACGCGCCTTAAATAACAGTCTGATTTTATTTATTGAGTTTCCTCCGCCGCCTCTGCCGCCGCTTCGCCTCGCTCCCCCGCCGCCGGGGCCCCGGGCGCGGCTGCCGGCCCGCGCAGCGCTCCGCGGGTTTTCCGCGGTCTCCCGCCTTCCCCCTCCGCGCCTCCTCAGCCGCTTTTCTTAGCAACTTTTTTTTTTTACTTTCTTTCTTTTATTCTTTCTTTCCTTTTCTTTTTTTTTTTTTTCTTTCCTTCTCTTTTTTTTTTTTTTTAATTTTTATTTTTTTCCCCTCCCTTTCCTCCCTCCTTCTCCCCGCAGCCAGGACTGGAGCCTCCTCAGCATAACCCCGGTGCCTCCGCAGCCCCTCAGCCGCAGTGAGTACAGACAAGGGACCCACATCTGCCGGGGGGATGTTGATGACACAAGAGTTGCGGTTGCTGCCCGAGCATCGCTCCCGATGGAGCTCGGGGCTCTTCCCCCACCCCAAATCCCCCAGCCCGGATTTCAGGGATGCAGAAGCATCTTCTCCCAGCGCAGCCCACGTAGGAGACAAAAAGACACTGGTTTGTCTCCAGGTTCCCTTAAAATATTGGAAGGAAGGTGTTATCTCCCAAGCCAGAGCTTCTCATGACCTTTTGTTACATTTGAAAATTACAGACAGGCAAAAGAGAGGGGAAAAAAAAAAAATCCACCCTTCTCGGTTTCTGTATCACAGAGGCAAGGAAATGATTCTTGGACGTAGATGACATGGCACATTTCTGATACCCAGATGTGCCAAGTGTTGCTCTGCAGACCCGAATCACAGAGCACCACTCGAAAAACATTAACTTCTGCCACGGAGCTGAGTGGTAAGATGGCTTCTTGCTTTTTGAAGAAGCACTGAGGACAAATCGCCAGGGACATTTTAGAGTGTTAAAGGTGACTGCTCGTCATTCTGTACTTTCCCCCAGAACATCTGAAATTACCTTTCAGCACCCTATCAGTTAATACTGTGTGAAGTTCATCTTAAGGATCTACGAGGAGAACTCCTCTATGCTGGATACTTCAGAATAACCTTGACCTTTCATTAGTGCTTATCCTAAAAGATAAGCCATGCAGGGAAAGCAGGGAATTGGGCAAGGCACCTGCAGAAGCCTACATGAAATGTCTCTATTTTTAAACCAGTGTCAAAATGGCTTCTGAGTCCTAATAAACAAGGGACACCGAGGGGCTAGGAGACAAAATCTCCAGCTTGCTGGCAAAATTCCGATTGATACACACAGGACCCTGCATGAATTTCCTCAGCCCAAGATGCATTTTCTGCCGTTAGCCCAATCAGCACTGCTGAAACTCACACTGCCAAAAAGGGTAAATTCCCTCTGAAAGAAACTGAATCAGCCAAAAGTATAATCAGCTTTTCAGGGAAGTACAAGACCACTGAACCATGTTTCCAGTTGCATTTCTTTGTTCCTCTGTAACTGCTTTCTGATATTTGTAGAAGTAATTAGGTGAGCCACTGGTAGTTATGAGTATTTTAAATAATTAAAAAAAAACCAAAACACCCACCTCATTCTGTGCAGCAAGAATGAGCATTTTGCCTCACAGTGCAGCCACTGAAAGGTTAAAGTCAGTTCACAGCTCCTGGTGAAAGTTTTCGTTCAGCAGACAGTGCCCATCAAGATGGTCTTTCTTTCTCCTGTTACACCCTGAGAGCAAGAAATGGGGCAGCATTTATATGGCAACACAGCCCCCTTCCCTCCTCAGTATTAAGATTATTATCAACACAATGATATTTTAGTGAACACTTTTATCCACGGAGCAAAAGATGCTCACACAGCACAAACCACAATAAAATGCAGTGTCCTGTAGGAACACTGAGTATTCAAAAGCTTTTCAGGGTCTGACCCTCATGAAACACAAGAACAATCCTTGGTACACATCACATTTAGATGCAGAGTGACTGCATTTAGACTGCAGGCCTGAGTAAAGGCTTCTGGTTTTAAGTTAATTGTAATTTTCTGAGGGAATTAATTGTAATGATCTGAGGGAGGATCAGCATGTTTAGGCCTTAAGTTATTACCATCTATTCTGATGGAAATAGGGACATTGGGATACACTTTGTCAAATAAAAAGGAGGGCTTCCTGCCTGGGATGTGTTACCACTGAGGTGATGAACCATTTGAACATCTGCACTTCTAAATCAGGCCTGCCAGGCTGGGAGTGCATTGATCAGACATGAACTTTTTCTTATGTCTAGTAAATGCTGGAGAACAGGCAGAGAAGATTTTCAGTCCACAGTAGCTGGAATACCAGCAGGCCTGGAAACTGAGTTGATAATTGTAAATAGTTCCTACAGAATGAATTAAAAAAAAATAGGAAATTCTGAAAGGAGAAGTACACCCTGCTATAAAAAACCAGCTTTGTATCTGGACATACCATAGTTCTTGAGGGTGTAACTGTAGGTACACAGACAAACCTGTATTTAATCTCTTTAAAGGAATTTTATGGAGAACATCTGTAAAAGAGAAAAGCATATTTGTTTCATGAGCACTGTGACTTTTAATAACCTTGCTCTAACATAAATGCTCTAAATAGTGTGATGGCTGTGGATTTTTCAGATGCAATTTGTTTTAGTTCCTGTAAAACGAGCTGAAACAAAGAACTGTACTACACTATGGTATATTCACAGTATTCACAATCCTGTATTATATATTAGTCTAGAACAATTTCCTTCCTTTACAAGCATTTTAATTTATAGAAACATATTGTTTTGTGTAAAGAAGGTAGTAGATAATTAACTGTATTAATTTAATCTAATTATGGGCCTCTGAGGCAAAAAGCTGACACTTTTCATTGTGGTATATTCAGAGGAGTTAATTGAAAAAACATTGCAGCCACAAGGCATAACATGCCCATCGTGTATCTGATACTGATTCTTTTCTCAAAAATGGGACAAATTGGATGCTCAGGAGAGACAGGGATTACTGCTACTCACTCGAGTAAGGCAAAGTCTGGGGAAGCTGCTTATGCAATGCTGCAGTGCACTGCAAGATCTGCAATTCCAGGGCTAACCACAGACAACTTAATTTGCCAAATTGCGAGATGGTTTTGTAATGTACACAAGTATCTATTACAAATTAAGAAAAGATTGAATGCATTTTTAGCTGGGACGGAGGTCAGAATTTGAGGAGCTCTGCTTGGGGAAGCTGGGTGTCTGTGTATCAGCTCTCAGCTCTGTTTCATCTTTAGGAGGAACCAAGCAGCAACAGCAGCCTTACCCCTAGGAGTTAACAGGAGTGTAATTTGTGTTTTGAAGCTATCTGTATGACAAACCCAGAAACTGACAGCAAATCATCAACACTTGCAACTCCCGAGCATATAAAATTAAATGTATGTCAGACCATCTGCAGTTTCAGAGTAAATTTTCCTATCACCTGATACATACCAAAACTTAATCTTCTGACAGCACTGCTACTTTCATTCTCAAAAGGAAGTAAAGCAGCTCAGCTCTGCAAAGCTTGCCCTCCAGCTGACAGACAGGGCTGGTTGTGGGGAAGCATTTACCATTTATGTTAAAGAAATTCCAGCTGGCAAGATGAATCATCATATTAGAGGCAAATATCACCCTTTGCCCTCCCCACTTTATCACTGCAAGAGTGATGCCTGCAGCTTTAGCAGTACCACGGGGCAGGACACCTCTCCCTCCACCTCCAGCTGCTGCACCCCCAGATTTTGGGGTTTCTCTCCCATTTCTGCTCCTGGGCACACAGAAGCCACTCAGCCCTCCTCAGCTCTCTCTTCTCATGTCTCCAGGTGGTGGTGTTGCTAGCTGGGGGGAATAGAAATTGGGAAGGCAATGCTGGAGTGTGCTCAGTGACTGGGGTGATGCTGGAAGCTCTCTCAGGTGACAAAGAGCCCCAGGGAGCTCAGCCCAGGGCCTTGCTTTGCTCTGCCACTGAGGGGCACTGGTAGAAGCCCCACTTCGAATTTTAAAATGACTTAAAATCTTCTCGGAGGTATTTTGCAGCACTATTTTTTGCCGTGGTTAAAAAAGCAGCTTGTTGCACTTTAGGCACTTCAGATGTTTGTCAATAAAATCAGAGGAAGCCTTAAAAGTAAACAGCTAGTGACATGTGGTCACCTTAACTCCGGAGCTCTGGCTCAAGAGATCCAGAATGTTTGATAAAGCAGCTCTCTAAGAAGAAAAAAAAAAAAAATGTGGCTATGGATGCCATACCTGATTCCTGTTCCTGTACCATTACAGATAAATCACAATTTGCATTGATGTCCAAGTCAAACAATCAGCCTGTTCTTAGAGTTCAGTCTGCACTCACTCTTCTCCCTTGTTGCTTCTTTCTGCCTGGCTCCTGCCTTCTCTTCCTTCTCCTCTGTGCTCTTTTCAATTAACTCCCAGCTTTTGCTGTTCCACACTTTGTTTATCCATCCCTCGGATCCCTGGCTCCTGCCTCCTCGCACTCTTCACTCACTATTTTAATCTCCTAGTTTATTTCCCTCATCTGCACATCCACCCTCTTTATTTTTCCTTAATTATCTCCCCTGGCATCTTATCTTTATCTCCATTATGCTTATTAACCTCCTTACCTAATATATCACACCTTTCCCCACTGCCTAGCAGAATCTCATTATATATCTATGTATAATCTTCCCCCACACACCCCACACATGAAGAACAGCTTCCACAACTAATTCCTGCCCACCACATCCTTGTTCTCCTAGGTGAAACCCTAACCCTGGACACTAAGTTGTCTCCCTTCCATCTACCACCTTCACCTCCTCCTTTTTGCTTTCTGCTCCCCCCAACTCTTTTCATCTTTGGGAGCCATCCTCCTTTTGGCAGGATAGCCTCCGGCCAGGGGTACCCAGACCTCGCAGGCAGAAACCTCTTAAGAATTCAGGAGGAGAAATCGCCGAGAAACGTCGCTCGGTCTCCTCTGCCTCAGGCAAAGCCCGTACTCGGTTGCTCTGCAAAAAAAAGCTGCAGATGGTGCCTGCACGCCATGCAGCAGCCAAAGGCAGGATGGGCTCTGTCAGCACAGCCTGAGCTTCGGAAAAAACTCAGCTGCCAAAAGCTAACAATTCTGAACCGATCACGTGCAAAGGGAGATTTTGTGGAGTCTTATTACTTTGTTACATTTGGATGCACATCTGTGAAACCACACAGCGACGGTGCTGCCAAATTCCAGGCTGCTGCTCGAAAAGGTAGAGGGGATGGAACCGGAGCAGTGATGGTTCCATTTCGAATTCCTCCTCCGGAGAACCGGGGAGGGTGACACTTCTGAATGAAGCAACCGGGTTGTTAGTTTTGAATACGGAGAAAATATTTTTGTAACCTTGTTCTTGAAAGCGGCTGCAGTGGTTTAGCTGGAAACTGCCAAAAATTAAACCTGGGGCAGATGCTTGGCTTGGAAAATCCCAGCCCAAACAGTTACAAGCAACTGAAAACACGATGTTATTAGGAAGCACTGGAGAAGATTAAGCAGACTTTGGCCTCAATGTGGAAGATTTTTACGTCACCTGTAATGAATTTAATAATAACTTTGTTGAAATAAGGAGAATTCAGTCAGATTTCATGTGTTTTTTTTTTTTTTTTTCTGGGTGAAGATATTTCCTCTGAAAAGAAAAGTTATGATCCAGGGTGCTCTGAGGTGAAGAGGGGAGTGCACTGGGACTGAAACTGGGAGCACTGGGGCTGAAGGCTGTGGCAGTTTCTTTGGCAACAAAAGCAACTTGAAAGGTTTACAGAGGTACAGAAATAGAGGATGAAAAAGAGTTTTATGGAGATGAAACTATGAAGCTAGCAAAGGGAAGAAATTCCTTCTGGTGGGAGAACAGCAAAGCAACAGGAAGGGAAATCCCATCATTTTGTTAGCTCTGGGGTACTTAAATACCTGGCTCTGCTCCACGTGTGCCAATGGGTTAAACCCAAGGAGTGAAGCAGGTACCCACAACCCCACAGACTTGGTGCAGGTCCCCAGCAGAACCCCCAGGGACACCACAGCCTAAATGGCTCCTACAGGTGCCCCACATCTCCCTCAGATGACTGGTTTTGCCCTCACATACCAAATGAAACACTTGGGCAGCTCAGGAGTTGCTCTGCCTCCTGAAACCTCCTTTGTATGGAAATGGAGCTGCCAGTCAGGGCACAGGCTGGACAGCTGAGGGAATTACCTGCTTCAGACACCTGACTTAAACATTTGGCCACCTCCTTGCTAGAGGTTCCTGGACACAGCTGGAGAAATCACCTCTGAATGTTATTTTGCACTTAAAATTATCATTCCATTTCTCTGCTGTGGATGAAGTGAGGGGGTCACAGAAATCCTAATACACAACAAACTGTTTGTTAACTTGCAAGTACATTCAGTATTTTTGGGTTTTTTTTTATCTATAATATTAATACTTTAAAATTATTGTAGCAGATCTAACGGACTGTCTGTCACCTGACTGCACGTTTGCCCCAAAGACATGTTCTGGCTTGAAAAGAAATTAATTCAGGAAGTCCTGCAGCCTCTGCTTTGCAGGAAGTCAGGCGAGGTGCAAACTCTGGCCAGTTCATCTCTACCAGTCTGTTTGTCTAGGATTTTAGCAGCAAAATGACACTAATGCTGTAAACTTTCTATGCAATTAAAGTAGCCTGAAATACCCTGAATAGCCTGTGTTTGAAGACATTGGGTGGCACTGAAGCAAAATGTTTTATGTTCATGATGGTCAAAATGGTGACCTGTGATAACACACAGGAGACCAATAGGAAATTAAAACCCCTTAAGCAAAACTCCATCTTCCTAAACACAAAGTTGAATAATCTTGCTAATGCTTTTGCTTGGCATACAAGATCTTTTGCTTTTCATAGAAGTGGAGGTGTTTCACATGTTTAGATTGCTTTTCAGGTTTAATATTAAGCCTGAGCTGAGAGTGCTGAGTTCTGGGAGCACTGCAGCAGTCACACAATGTACCTGACTCTTAATGGGAACTCATGCTCAGCACCTTTGTCCATTTGAAACAGTTCCACCTGTTTGTTTTTTTTTTTCCTTTTTTCTTTTTCTTTCTTTTTCTTTTTTTCTTTTTTCTTTCTCTTTTCTTTTAATCAGGAAAAATGACCTTTAAGGATAGCAGAAAAATTGGCCTGACAACATGATCTAATGAACCATAAAGCAGCCTCCAAAGAGAAAAAGTAGCAGGAAGTTCTTTCATACCAGGTATTAAAAATAGCCTGCACCAAGGCCTGGAATGCACACAGCAGCTCTGTAACGATTTTTCAGTGACATGCATTAGGAAATATTCTCAGTAAATGTTTTTCCTTCCTAACACCCAGCTGACTTCTCTCAAGTTGGGCAATTCTTCCTAGAGATGCTTCTAAGAAGTCTAAAATTACAACGTTCACTTGAATAACCTATCTATTAGCAAGCCACATAATGAGACCATCTGATGGTACAATTGAAGTATTTGAATTTAATACACCATTTTCATAATGGTGCCAAATGAAATACATGATGGAATCCACTCCTTCCTCCCCCCCCTCCCTCATTAGACTTGATTTATTTCTGACAATGAAATAATTTTGTATTGAAGGCACCAAAAGAGAGAAATCACTTTGGGTACATATCTTAAGAGAACAGTTGCTATATGGGAGCACTGAGAATTCTTTCAAATGCTTCCAAAAGGTTTGCTTGTTATTAGGTGCCTTTTATAAATGGGAGGACTGAGAAAAGCTGTATCTATTTTCTACCACACTGAGAAAACCGAAAGGCAAATTATTTTGAAGAACATTTTCCTCAGAGATTGAGGAGCCTTCCCAAAGATTTGGCTCTGGATCTTTGCAGCATAATTTGAGAGGTAATAAAGGAGATGGGGAATAATTACAGTCTAACTTTTGGATTTTCACAGTCCTTGTCTTCTTGGATAACTTCAGAACAAATCTGCAACATCCTCTGCCTGTAGCAGGGGGATCTTAAGGGCAAATTTTTGGTGCCTTTTCTGACTTCTCTGTTAAAAGAACCAATCCCTACCACAACCTTTAGGCTTCCATGGCCACCACAAACATTACTAATTTCACTTTATATTTCAGAGACACCAAAATTCCAGCTGTGAGGGCTCACACCTCTCTCCCACCACAGCCAGCAGCTTCACTAACACACAGTGTTAGTAACACTAACCAGTGTTTCCCAGGTTCCTACTTACCCAGATGTACCCAGCAGCACAACTGGGGTCAGTTCTAATGCCCCACTCATGTCAGTGACAGGAAATATTATGGTGGGTGAAATTCTGCCTTTGTTTTGTCTCCTAATAGCATGTTTTTCCCAATTCCTGTAATGGATATTAAATACTAGAAGCTCATAAATGGTCAGATATGACCATGGTAAAGCAATATGCATTTTTATTATTATTTTTAAGATGAGTAGAATTAGTGCTGGGTCTGGCTTTCTTGAGATGTCTTTACAATATTTGCAAACCTTAGAATGCTTTTTGTGGAGCAAGTGAAGCTTCAAGCTGTTCTTCCTGAGAACACAGAAAAACCTGACCAAGGCACAATCAGATAAAACACCTGAGTTATTTTATCTTCTTACAGTTCTGCAGAATGATAGAATTAAAAAAAAAACCAAACCAATCCATATTTGACATGTGAAAAAACTGTACCACATTCCAAGTAGCTTATTTTGGAAAGCTACATGAATAGTTAAAGCAGGACAAGTGAGCCTCTTGCAGGGAACCTGTTGCTTGATAAAATACTAAGAAATATCTTAATTGGCAGCCTGAAAGAAAATGAAATAGGGCAGACTGAATCCATGTCAAAAATCTGTACCAGAAGGGGGAAGTGAGCATGACAGCTGAGATAAACATTCTGCTTTTCACACTAATAAACACGATTTCTTAAGATCAAGGTGTCTTTAAGGCCATAAAATGGTAGATAAACTGATTAAATTAACATCAAATCCATTTGCTGCTAGTTGCTCTTATGCAAACCCATTTCTGGGAATCCAGAAAAGCAATTTGTGAATAAGTCAATGCTTATTTTTCTACACGGGTAGATATGCAAAGCTGGAGCTGTTTCTGAGGGGAGGAACACAGCTTCATGCATAGTATTCAGCACTGCTCTGAATTACAGGAAGAGGCATCATTCAGGCTGATTACTTGACATGGACTGAAGCAAATAACAGGCTGTATTTTCTGACAGATTTTCTGACTGCTTTCATATAAACAAACATGCCTTAAATCAGACTTTGTCCACTTTGAGGAAAGGATATTTTTAAGAGCAAACTAAGAATTACAGACTCTTGTTGTATCTACCTTTTCTGTAAGCTCTGCTTCCCTCGGTCACTTGTGAATATTTCTGAGTTTTACTGGATACATTCACTCACTTTTCATACGAGATTTGCTGTCACAGAATGTGATATTCAAGGTCAACATTGCAAATGTCACTGTAATCTTCTAGTTGGGCTGATTTAAAACCTCAAGTCTTTTCTAAACAAACATGGGAAATATCATTTGCATATTCAGAGAAAAATATTTCTTTCTTTTTCCAAAATCTGCTGTTATTTTGCTTGCAATTTTCATTCACATACTTTTTATTATCTTCATTAAGGTTGCTGACGTATCTGAATTAGCAAATCTTATTCCTAAATGGGGCAAATTTGAGATCATCCATGAAAACCAAAGCAGAGCTCTGCCAAACCACATTTGCATCCATTTTCCAGAAAGGAAGAGAGTGCTCTGTAGCACTGAAGGTTACACTTTTGTGGTGGGAAGAAATTCTGATTTTTACACTGTTTGCTGGCTACATACAAGAGAAGAATAGACAATACAATCTGAGCTTGGGACAATGAACAGGATGTCTTTAGAATATTTTTATTACCTTGATCTTTTCTTCTGCTTGAGCCAGCATTCCCCTTGAGAGGAAGAGAAGTGATGCTGAGACAACTTATTATGGCAAATTAATTGTACGGTCTATTTCCCAAGCCTTTAATTTGGCCACAGCAACCTGCTTAAATCAGATGATTTGTCAGAAAGTGACATAAAAGAGAGACCAATTAAAGCCTCTTTTAAACAGGGTAAGGGAAAAATCAAATTATTTAACCTCACCAAAATTCATGTTACTTGAGATTTTTTTTTAAAAAGTTGCCTGAAGAGGTACACTGGACTGAATGGTTTTTTTACCTCTTGTAACAGTTAAGTCTGAAAATTGGAATATAAGTTTAGGATAGACATGGGGATAGATGCACCTGCTCAAACCTGAGCCATCTACTTGCAAGGCAGGTCTCTACCTGCATGGGTAGGGATGAGTCCTTTGTGAAGAGGCCAACACACGATGTCCCTGCTGCTTCCAAGCCAGTGAGTCTGAATTTAATCTTTTACAGCATGCTTTGTTTTTCTATTTTTTTAGCTCTGGCATTCTAGGAAGTATTTCCATGTGTGTACCCCTTGTCTGAATCCACTCCTGTTTGTGGGCCTCTGTGATTAAGCAATCCTGGATCCTTAACCCATTGTCTCCAACTTCCTCAGCCTGCTGCTCAGTTCTTCTCCCACAGCTGTATGGATTGCAGCTTCTCAAAGTCCAGTTTGATTCAGACTCTCAACACAGCCACTTATGCTGGGCATAAAACCTTTTTTTGGATCAGAAGGGTAAAATTTTCTAGCTTAATTTAAGTAATATTTTTCTGAGATAATTTAAAGGCAGTGGATACTGGAGACAGATTAGAATTTGGCATTTTATCAGCCTCTCAAGGAAATCTCTCCCTGAATAAACTCTGTTTCACTGGGAATACTTACTGTTCAGGGAGCAACACTTAAAATTTTCCTTGTCATGAAAGAATTCTGCAGAACTCACTAGAAGAAGGTTGCATATCACCCAAAAGAAGACTTCCAGTAGCCTGATTACTGCTGCATCCATTTCCCACAAAGCAGAGAGGTGTCAGGGCTACCAGGGCATCAGCCTTTGGGAACAGGACACAGACATTTTACTTACAGGAAGCAGAAGGTGAATAGACATGAACACAAGCTTAGCACTGATAAAATACTTATCCTGATGCACTCTGAAGACAATAATTTTCCACCTTGTTAGCATATCCTCAAGATGAAATGGAAATGGAGAACTACCTTTCACAATATTAAATTCCAGAGAAATGTGATTCATGGTTGCTCAGGGATTCTTTTTGCTCAGCTGACCTTGAGGAAAAAGATCTGTTTCATTCTGTGCCTAGTTCCTTCCTTTCCTGGCTCTCCTTATCACTTTTGGGAAGCCAGCACCACCAGTGACATTCACTCTGCAGGCTCTGTGCCCCTGCCTGGTCTGCAGATGGGGGACAGGAGCAAAACCCCTTGCAGGGACTGGGCACAAACTTGTCCTAAATGTTACTGAAAAATCCTAATCTGAATCCTGCTCCCAGATATCCATTCATTTATTAAGAGCAAATAGAGCAGACAACTAACGCTGCACTTTTTTTATTATTCAAACCTGCTGCTAACAATGAAGAAGCTGATGTCATTCCCTGGATGTGACAAAAGGACTAATATTATATGCAGTAAAAACAATGAGTCAACAGTTTCTATGCCCTTGAGGTCAAAGCATTCAACAGTTTTGAAAGTAGACTGTTCTTTTTTGTGCACAGAGCTGGTAGATGTACATTAATACAAAACATGTAAAATTAAGATACAATTTGGAAAAAAAAAATAGTTTTTTTTAGTTTAAAGCAGAATGCTTCAAACTAGAAGTCCAATTAAAATAATTTATAACATGAATTAACTGGTTCAGATTTTTTCCCAGATATGTTAAATGTAATAATGCAAAACACTTTTTTTTTTTTAAGCTAAAAAACCCCATTATCTCTGTTATCATTTGTATGATCTTGAGAGGCATTCTGCAATCCTCAGCATCAGTAAGAACTGTGAGTATTAAAGCAGCAACTAAATAATATTAAATGTTCGGGAGATATTTTGTAATGGTCTGCAAGATAAGGAAGACCTTTAACATGGAAATGTGTTTTGAGAGGCAACTGAAAACCAGGATTCAGACGACCAAAGCTTCTCAGATTTTCTGCCATGCATGAATTTTTGATCCAAACCTGGCCAACAGCTGCATTTAGCTTGGGGTAGTGCAAGAAACTCCTCATACAGAGAGTGAAACAAGCACAGAGAAGTGTCAGCTCCAGGTCATTTAAGTCAGGAAGAGTCTGGAAAAGAACCCAGATTTCTCAATCCCTGTCCAGCACTCTGCCCACTGGGCTTCATTGCCTCACTGAGTATCTGCTTGGTAAAGCTCCTTTGCAGAACTAGATATAACTCAGCAACTTCAAGCATTTTTCAGCTCACCATGTTGTTTTCTGTAACAATTTTATTTTGTGGAAAAATAAATGTGTCCAACTAGATCAAGCTGCTGACACATGATCAAATGCAAGAACATCCCAGGCCAGTCTCTGTTCCTGTTGTCCTTGCAGACCAAATCCAGAGACATGAGAACAAACTGGATTATATCTAGATTATTCAATGTGTGTAAGAACAAATATAATTTTCCCTACACTGAAGAAGCTGACAGAGTTTCAGAGCCCTAGTGTGGAATAATTAACACACAGCATCCTGACAATTAATTTAAATGAAACCTTAGACTCTGAATCCCAAGGAATTTCTTCTGGCATGCTGTCAAAGCTTTCTCAGTTTATGCTGCCCACTGTATTGTTTCACCTGAAGTAACAGCAGACATAACCTGCACAGTAGTAGATCCCAGGCCCATGTTACACCTAACCCAAAACACAGAAGAGTGCACCTGGGAGGCAAGCTGCTCCTTACAGCTTTACTGAAGAAGTAAAAGCAAGAGGGATGGCTCAACCTGATCTTTAAATTCTTTGTCTTCTAATGCTTAAGAAAATTTTACATGTCTTATCTTTCTTATCTATCTTTTCGAGTTATTTAAAAGAAATATTTAAGCCCTAAAAATATCTCAGGTGTTTTAGAGTCAGGTCATCCTGCTCGAGGAAGATGAGGAAGCTTCCGAGTTATCCAGCAGTCATGGGGGCTCTGGGACTCCACACGATTCCTTGCAGGAGACAGAACTCAGAGGATTTTAATGATGAGGATGCACTTCTGTATGCAGACATTTCCACTACAAATTCAGGGGCAAGTTGCTCTTGCAAACTCAAATATCTCTTACTGCTTACTGAAAACCAGCACCTGCAGGTACTGCAGGGAGATTCACAGGTGCAGCAGCAGTGTTAGGGCTGATGTTCAAGAGAAAACATGTAATTTTTCCTTTCCTGGGATCCATACAAACACACCTAATCATACTGAAGTTATTATTGCTCTATTTAATAAATAGACTTATGAAGAAAAAACAAACATAGGGGCTCATACTACACTGTGTTCCAAGAAGGGATCTCAACCTGACCTTTGTTTATAAAGCTCTGATCCTTGCAGCAACCTTTGAAAACTTGCATAACATTAAGTACCTTAAGTACCACTGAAGCTGCTCCTTTGTTAAACAGGATATGACAAGTTTAAACTACAGACAGAGATTCCTATTTTGGAAAACACTGAAGCTCACATTTTAAATTAAATGTATCCTCGTATTATTTTGTAAGTCAAAGCTTACCTAAGCAGGCAACACTTCCAAAAGAATATTGTAATAAGGTTCCCTCTCCTCTGCAAAAAATAAAGGAATATTAACTTAGAGAAATTAGCCACATTATGTTTAAAAATTTTGCTAATATGAGCAAAACCTGAGGAAAAGTAAAGTTCTGTTCAGTGTTAGTTTGACTGTCAGCACAAAAATTTCAGAGCAGCAGCATTTATAAATTCAAGAAGACAAATGTATTCTTGATGATGAATAATAGAGATAGAAAACAACAAAAAGCTTTTCATGAAATGGTGAAGGAAACCATTAGGCTCTGGGCTATTTTGGATATGTGTTTATCACATCACCATTAGATCTGGTGGTGGATCAATTCTTTATTATTTGTTGCAGTGTCTGTTTGGAACCTCACTCATAACCATCATTTCAACAAATCACTTTAGAGAGTATAGCATGATATTATTGATCTGCAACAGTATTACAAACTCCAGGATTATGAACAGGAAAAGTATCAAACAGCATTGACTCTAATTCTGGTTTTCCTGTGCAATACAACTGAGATCATGCTGCAGTATGGATATGGATTTAGCTATAGCCCAGGGGGTAATATTTTTTGATGTTCTAATTTGCTTCACATTTCTAATTTTTTCATGCATTAATACAGGCAAGAATGCTTTATAATATTAAAAATAAAAAAGCCAACAAACTGTTTAGCTGGAAGGCCTTTTGAGAGAACATCATATGGTTTCCACTAATTATTCCATAAAGTTAAGTCTTTGCCTTATTTTCTCTTCCCTGGTAATTTTCTATTTTGGGGAGTAAAAAGGGGGGAAGCTTTATACCAATTTTAATCTATTTTCCCTTGTGGAACAAAGTAGGAAATAGTCATAGCATGCATAATACCTTAGTGCTGTCCATGGAAAAGAGGTTGGCATACAGACCATGAGAGAAATTCCCATCCTCTTCTGGACAGATCCATGCCCCCTTCCAGGAGGGAACTTGGGTGACCATGACTTGAGCAGGAATTTATGGATGGAGAAAAAGCCTCCTTCTGAAACCCAGTATTAGACAAGCAAACATCAAGGGACTTCAAGTGGGTATGGTGGGTAGGCTCTCTTATTGAGCTGAAGAAATAGGGCAAGATTTCAGATGGAATCATTTTCTTGCAGAATGTGTAATCTGCCCTGTCAGTGAGAATGAATTATTATCCCCACACAGCATTCCATGAAGCTAGAATGGTATTACTCACTCTGCTAACAGAAACTTAGTGCTGTGGTTTTGGTGACCCACTGAAAATTTATTCTGATCTTTCTTGTGTTTCCAGATGGAATTGTACCATCTTCTTGATCTTGGATCAGAGTCTATACTGAAAACTTTTTTTTAAAAAGTGATTTAAGAACAAAAGTTTAAGTGTATTTATTTGTAAATGCTGGTTATGGGCCTCCCATAATGAATCAGTTTTTTCCCTAAAATTCTTGCTAAGTACTTACCAGGGAACTATTTTCTTTTGCAAGTGCCACATCATACACAAGTTTTTAGACAAGAATAAAGCATTGCTTTTGAAATAGGGGTGGCTATTATCACTTCAAAAGTGCTTATATGTATTTCCTGTGCTTAGATACAGGGTAGCAATAACAATACCACAATTACCAGAATGTATAATCTATAATGCAGCCCTGTGTAAATCACCAGAGAGCTGAAGGAGTTGCACACATCCTGCAGGATACCACTGCCACTCTGAATTGTTTCCGGTTAACACTGTGCATCTGCAGGATGATTTCTGAGCTCTGATCACACTGACTCCTAACTTAGACTACTGGAAGTTACCTTCTTCTAAGATTTAATAGGATTTATCATTAATAATTTATAATTAATTATAGATTTAAGTATAGACATGGAGTTAAAGTGTGTTTTGGGCATGATTGCCTGAGTGAGAAACCAGAAAATCTGATTTGGAGGAGAAAGAGTTTCAAGGTTTTTCAAAAACCACCCATGTGATTTTCAACAAAAATGCAAAATTGGTGCAAATGTTGAAAGGGCAAAAGTTCAGGCTTTCAGGTTGGTTGTCAAACCACTACAATAAAGCATGCCTGGGTTTTACACACAGTGGAAATTTAACTGTACGATCTCAGATGCTCTGCCATTTGGAATAGAACATCATTTCTTCTCTGTATAAAATGTGAAAAATAGACATTTTTGAAAGTAATTTAATGAAGTCAGAGATAAAGCGATGTCCAAACTAAACCTGAAATCCATACATTGAGTTGCAACACACACTGCAGCCATCTGATCAGAACAATCTTACAGAACCACTCTGAACATCACTGTGGTGACTGAGTCAGTTCAGACCACCTGGGCTGACTCAGAAATTAAGTCTAGTTGACCTCTGCAGTGACTTTGTACTTCTAGTTAGTTCTCTGATTCTGACTTTCCCCAACAGATGTTAAAACCAATGTAAAGTTTTAAAATACTGTAAACGACTTAAAAATGTAATTTTAAAATATGATCCTTTAAAAAAAATCAACAAAAAGTTGTGGCAGTCGTGTTATTTAACAGCTTTTAGAACTGGACTCAATAAGCCTCCAATTCTCATCCTACTTTATGGCTGGGGGGCAGACCATCTTTCATGGGATATATATAATTTTCACAAGCCACAGGAATTTTAGTATGTTTTTAAATAACAATAGAGCAATTGAGAGAAAATATATTAAGTAAAATCTGTTAATTTTTCTCTGATACAGGCCTACCATCCAAAAAAGAGATTCTAGAAGGAAGTGGCAACCAACTAGATGCTTGCTTGAAAGGTATTTTAAATGATCCCTTTTTCTTGCTGCTTTTGGTGTAAAAATATTGTGATAAGTGACTCAAACTTTATCCATCCATTGCAAAAGCTCAGAGGGAATATTTATTGTGTTAGCAAACATACCTGTATTGCAGAGGTCACTGAGAGAAGCAGGGCAGGGGTGCAAGCAGCAAGCATGGCCACAGGCAGCTGAACTCAGCACACATGTGCCAAGAGGAATGACCAAGCCCCTCTGGGCTTCAGCTCTTCTGGGACATGCAAGTCTGCTACACAACAGGGCAGCCTTTCAGATCCACACAAAGAATTCTTTCCTGTAAGCTTTATTGTCTTTTCTGTACTGGGTGGTTAACTCATGTACTCATTTTACATTCCCTGTTACTACATTTTACTTCCTCTTTTGGCTGATCTTGTGTAGAAAGTTGCCCAGAAACTCGATCACCTGTACTAAATACAGTTTGAGATGGCTCCTTTTTAACCATGACTGAAGAATTAAAACTACTACCACTTCTTAACTGCACATACTCATCCAGTTGCTCTCATACCAGGTCCCTCTGTAAGCACTTCATACTCCTTTGGATTAATATTCAACTATATGTTCTCATATGACAGGGTAATGGGGAGCCTGGCTATCGAAAAAACCCTTAAAATTAGGCTATCATGTGCCACAGTCACACCAGAGTGAAAACTGACTTATCTGAAGCTGGGGATGAACAATTCTGCTTGTCCAAATCCAGGCTGACTCTTGTGGCACTGCTGAAGCAATCCAGGCACACATCTCCTTGTGGTCTCCATGGTCTCCACATCCATGGGGCACAGTGTTTGTGTCCTTGCTAGGACATTCACAGCTCTCCTGGTTGTATCTCTGCAGATCCAGTTCTTCTCTCCTCATCTACCTCTCTGCTTTACCTTCTGCTGTCTCTTCAGTTTTGCACAGGACTTTGGGCAGTCACTGGGGTGTGGGACTTGATCCCACTCAGGCAGCTGGCAGACCCAGCTCTGCTTACATGTGTGTGAGTGGTTTTAAAAAAAGCTTGCAGACCAAAAGATATTATGCTTATAAAAATTATTAAACCTTGAATCATGCAGATAGTCGAATCAGTTAGACAGGTAGAATTATCCCATATTTTTCTGATTTATTGCTAACTTTTTAGCTGTGGCACCACCTTGTGGACATCACTACATGATATGAAAAGGTGACTAGTGACAAACTAAAACAGAGCAAGCATTTTGGGAAAACAACTACATTCAGACATGATTTGCTGAAGCAGAGTAAAATAACTAAATTTAAAAAACCTATTCCTAAAAATTCACTTACAAAATAAAATTTATAATATCTTCATCAGTGCACTCAGGTATCTTTGCAGTTTTTACCAACTCTTCTGAGCATCAAGCAAGAAGAGGGGTAGCCCTCAGTGGTAGCCTATTTTTGCTACTTGCCTGATGAGCTGGCAGTGTCTGAACCCCAGTTCTGTTGCTGTTGTGCAGAGACATTACTCATGCAAGCATCCCAAGCAACCAGATTTGCTAAGTCAGAATTCTAACACTGAACACACAGAGAAAACCTTATGTCCTACTCCCCAAATGTAAAACTCAACATTAGTACCCAAGCTAAGCCAAACCCAAATTCATCCCTGACAGAGATGAACTGGTGGAACCTTTTAAATGCTTGCTGGAAAACAGCAATAGCAAATGAATAAATAGATGTAGTTAAACTCCTGTGGGGAGGCTTGCTTGGCATCTAAGGAAACTTTTAGAAGAAATGGTGTAGCATGTGAGAAAATGAAACCACTCTGGGAAGACACCAAGCACAGAAAACCTTGGACCAGATTTTCTGTCAGCTGGGGAAGGGAACTCATTGTGATGGAGTTTGCAGATCTTACTCAGGGATGTGGTTTACTGACTGTAGGTTTTTGTGACACCTTATTCACATGGATTCCACAACCTGCATCCTTCACTCTTCTTATAGCTATGCATGTTTAGGAAAAGAGGTAAATAATCATTGCTGCTACCACTGCTGCACAGTCTTGGAAGAAGAGGGATGAAGAACACAGCACTGGCATTGACATGGCCTCTGGACACTCTTAGCTGAAAATAATCTGATTTACAGGCACTGCACCAAGAAAGAAACCTAGGTGGCATTGAAACTCAGAGTAAAATTTGCTCTTTGTTAAATAACCACTTTAAAAAATAATGTTAATTGTAGGAGAAGTTACCAGCTGAGAAATGGAAGACTGGATTACAGGAATAGAGTTAAAAGAGCTGAAGCAGCCTCTGAGACAGTCCATTCCTAAATGAAACAGATTTCTAATCTGAAACAGATTAGCAGGAAAGATCAGAATATGCATCAATACAGATGTATAGGAGTTTATTAAAATGCCATGAAATGCAATTGAATATCTTGCTCAGTATAAAGACTAGTTTAGAAAATACTGGAAAACCACCTTTAGCTAACATAGCTAAACAGACAGAGATGGCTGGGCCAAAAGAACTTTGCAATTAGTAAAAAAAAGTTGAAGCAAAAAATGAAAATGTACTTTTTTTACAGTAAACATTTCCACTGATAACATAAATTGATAGACCATACCTGTTTGAGTTCCTGGGATACCTGAAACAGAAGAGTCTGAACACAGCAGATGCATACCATAAAGTTATTTTCACATTAATCTTTTTAACTTTCTTTTTTATGTAGATATTTTAAACCATTTATGGTTCATTCCAGAACAGACACTACTCTTGTTGGAACTGGTTTCCTTCACTGGGGAATAACACTATTGTACCTGTTTTAAGAAAGAACATCAAATAAATTTCATTTATTTTCCTTTAATACCAGATAAATTAAAATCTCTTTTTTAATATGACAATGACAATACAACTTTCACAATACAGATTTTTTTAGAATTGTTTCTTAGAACCTGTTTTATTTTCTTTATTCTTCAATAAACAAAAAACTATCAAAAAGATGAAGCTGTTCATGCTGCTAAAATTTTTTCCTTTAGTATATTCATACAATAAATTTCTGTTATTTTACTATTTATGCTTAGAAATTCCCTAGTGTAAGTGCACTGTTTGAAAAAAATGTTGGGCTTCTAAATTAATAGAGATTACTCTTAGTGACTATTATAATTATTTTAATTTTAATTTATTTGTTCTGAATAAATAAGGAATTTGCTTCCCCTTATTCATAAAGGGTGCAGAGATTGTCCTTAACTCATCAAGGTAATTCTGTTCCCTGTTGCAATCAGTTGCACTTGTGCAGCCTTATTAATGGTCCTGGATGTATCTGGATGGAAGTTTTCATCCAGAAAATTGCAGGAGTGATTACAGTAACCCTGAGGTGAGTGACACAGAACAGACTGTGCCAAGTCAATTCTTATATTGAGCTCAGTTTATAAAAGTATCTTTGTTATCTTCCTGAGCAGGTGGAAAATGTTATTTTGCTTTCATTCTCATTCCCCTGATTTGGTTTCAGAAAGGAAGCTTAAGCTGTGTGGTAAAAAGATCCTTTTATTTCCAGAGAAGTATTTTCTCCAGATTTGGAATTCCCTTGAATGTTTTAATTCTCTCTTTCCTGAAAGTCAACAAAGTAGCACAGCACTATATTAGAATAATTTTCTTTCTTTATTTCTTGCTGAATTAGAGCATCATTGGCAAAAGCAAATTCCACAGCATGGGTGACCTTATAGCACTTTATGTATTCCAGAAACAAGATAGAAACAAGATCAGAGGGCTCTAATAGTTCAGAAGTATTCAGTATAAAACCACTTACTCAACTCCCAGATGGAGAAGACAAAGTCCTGAAATTCTGGTGCTACTCTACAGCTTGCAGCCAGCTTTCTGCACTTCTCCATGCCACCAGCACAGAACTGCAGGGGGTATTGCCAGAAAATTGGATACAACAGGCGGTAATCTGGTCAGGCTGGAGAAAATCCTAGGAGGTTAAGAATGAGAAAGCAGCCAGTAACCTTGGGGCAAAACTGTGAGAACAAAACTCTTGCATTGGGGAACAGAGGGGGTTCCTACCTCAGGGAGAAGTGGAGGTGGGCACCCCTACCTCAGGGAGAAGTGGAGGTGGGCACCAAAGCCCAGGCATGAAAGTTTCGGGGGGTCCTCTGACAAGAGAAGGATGTTGAGGTGGCATTTAGAAAGTTTGCAGAAAGGGATGGATAAGCCCAGCCTCCTCCAGTCCAAATGCAGAGCTTATCTGCTCTACAGAAAACCAAAGTGCACAACTCTCCAGCTATCAAAGGCAAGGTAACATTCTCAAGTTATTTAATACTTTTTTTTTTTTTTCATTGAATGAAGGTTGCATAAGCTTCTATGCTTATTAGACGTAAGATTTAATTTCCTGTATTACTGAGAAATGGTGACTTGGAGCTATGCCAGGCTTGGACAGCTATAATAGGCTATAAATTTATAAAAGGAAAACAGCAGAAGTAGGAACTGCTGCTAGAGGTATCCTGTTAAAATAACACCCTCCCCACCAAAAATCCCCATCCCACACAAAGCCTACTGCTAACAGAGGAGATGTGCTGTAAAAGCAGTAAGTCAGGGGAAAATGGTGGCAGAAGATGGGAACTTAATGACTAAGTTTATTTGACCCTCATTTGTTATTTATGCCTGAAAGACTTAATTCTGTGGCTTCAGGATGGTTTCCTTCATTGCAAAATATGTCTTCTGATAATTAGCATGGGTGTTATTTATATATTTACATCTCAGTCTAGAACACACAATGCAACTCCACATACAAGTAATAATTATCTTATTGTTACTTACTGTTTCATTTGTTGAAGTGCAAATAAATAAAATGAAAAGCTTTATAATCCTTGTGTAATGTTCCTCTATTTCTTGTTTTCCAGAGTGCCTTCCCTCTTTCTTAGAGGCCATATGAAAGAAAAAGAATTTTCTAAAGAAGGATCCAGGAATTCTCAATACTGCAGGTAGGGTCCTCAGCATTTCCACTATGGAAAAATCACAAGTAAATCTTCCTATCACTATTCAGCTGATCTAAAAAAATTAATTATCTCTACCTTTCTGTAGAATCTTTTGTCTATTAGGAAATGGAAGCCATTTTTAATTTCAGCTTTCTTATTCTGAAAGTGCTATAATAATAGTTACAAGCTAGCTGAAAAAGTGCCATAGAATATGCAATGTAATTATATATTTAGATTTTACCTTGTTCAAATTATGACATTTTCAGCTTAATATCAGTACTAGTAAGGACAGAAAGTGTGCAACAAATCAGGAAACACTGCATCATAATGTACCAAATATTCCTATCTAGAAGAAAGTATATGGCAAGATTAAACTAGGCAATAAAGATTAAACTAAAATAGGCATTGAAACAGAAACCCATTGAAACCATCTGCAGTCCAGCTGAAGTGAGAGATCATTTTGGGTACTGTCATTGATAGTAAGGCCTGACTCACTTCTATATTTGTATATTTAAGTCAAAAATCACTCTGATGAGATATTCAAAATCCTTAGTACCTCCCATTATGCTTTTTCTGGGCCTCAGCCATCTGGACATATTTCAAGGGTCACTGCCTTTGATTTCTTTAGGATTCCTACAGTCAAGTTTCAGCTAAAACCCTGACAAGACATAGGAAAACTGCTTCAAATATTCACAGTTATCACTGAGGTTGGAAGCATCTTTGGAGATCATCCAGTTCAAACCACAGCTGAAAGCAGAATGACCCAGAGCAGGCTGCCCAGGACTTTGCCTCCTTAGGTTGAGTATCTTCAAAGATGCCAACTCCACGACCTCTCTGGGCAAACCCTGTCACATTCTCTTGTCTCTTAAATCATCTTCATGGCCCTTCTTGGTATTTGGTCCAGCACATTCATGTCCTTCTTGTCATGGGGAGCCCAGAACTGGGCACAGTACTCCCACTGTGGTGTCACCAGTGCTGAGTAGAGAGGAATAATCACCTCCCATGCCCTCCTGGCAATGCTTTCCCTAATGCAGCCCAGAATGCTGCTGGCACTCTTTCCCAGTATTTATATTTTACAGATATATCAGAATTTTAAGGACATGATTAGTTGTATATTTTCAGGGCCTGTTATTTACGAGGGCATTACAAAAGGTATTATTTTGTTAATACATGTTTTATGTCACTAGCAGGGATACATGCTCTTCCTAAATAACTGGCCCATTAAAAATAGATGTTTGGGATGACTATGTACAGTCCTGTAAAAACATCTGTGTACAGCACACTTCTAGAGGTTAACACTGAAAATCTTTAGCAGTGCAAGCCTGGTATCTTTGTAGGAATGGAAATCTTGCATCTTGGAAAACTGCAGTTCAACAGAATATGAATTCTCAGCATGAATATGAATTCTCAATTTCATCATGGGGTTTGTGTTGACATCTAAAGATAGGAGATTAATTACCAATATCTTTAACTCAGAGATAACCTTTTGTAGCACTAACATCCAGCTCATAAGCTTCCAGAGTTTCCAAAAGCACTCCACATTGTTTAAGGAGCCAAAAATCCAGTTCTCTCTCCTGTACTCCTGAGAACCTTCCACTTCCTCTGCAGCTGCCACAGTGCAATTGTGCACTTTTTGTACTGACAAGACACAAATTTTCTTTGGAGAAAGGTCCATAGACTTTCCAATGAGTCCTCAGGCAGCCTAAAGCAATGAGATGTTCTACCAGATTTGTTTGTCTTGGCACAGAAGAGAGCAACCTTGTTCTTGAAAAATCCACATTCAGTTCCCCAACTATAAACAATTTTCATCAGTTCTTCCATCTGCAGTATATGCCTTTGTTTGGCAAACAATTTGCAGTGTTTCTTGTTATACATGTCAAATTGTTTCTGTTCTGCATGAGCTATGATGACTTAAAGGACCAAAGTTCCATGTGGTGGATGGAGTTTGCTCCCTCTGAACCAGTGGTAGCCTTTCTGCTTGGGTTGGTTCAGGATTTGAGTTTCTTACAGGCTGTGATTGTAGAAAACAGGAACAGCCAGGCAAGGCAAAACTCCTTTCCATTAGTGAACATACCACTCCATGAGCCAATATACAGTCTAGCTTATGTCCTTGTACCTTCTGGAATAGTTTAAAGCAGGAAGCAAAATAGTCTTCCAAAAATACAAAAAAAAAAAAAAAAAAAAATCCTTTCCATACTTTTTCCTATAAAGCTATGCCAAAAGCCCTGGGAAAGCCTTTTGACTATTTAGCTAACATGCTCAAAAGAAAATTGGGAGACTGGCAAAAACCCACAATGTAATTAGGACAATGCTGGGATTCAGATTAACATTAGGAAAAGCAAACACCTTTCACACAACTCCCAGCTCTCACATACCTGTACTGAAGGGAGAACAAAATTTAGATGCTAGGAAGCAGGGTGGCTCTTCCCAAAACAACAGGAGTTTGGCCCAGGTGGCCACAACCTGCACGAATTTTCAGACTTTCAAAGTGCCTCCTAGCAGCCTCTCAGCCTCAGAGATGCTGAATGTCTTTCTCAGCTTTTTCCAATGCAGACCAGATGTTGTATTGTGATAGTTCTCTCATGGGCCTTTTCCATTTCGACTTCCCATCAGCTAGGGATCCAAAGAGACATTACTTGAAAAACAGGAACCATAAAAGAGCCAGGAACTTATAAATTAAAACATAAACATTAATTTGTTTTCCAAGATGCAGATGTCTTTTGTCAGTTCAAGCCTTGATCTCTGCACCAGTTAAAGGCAACAGTTGTTCTGTGGAGGCATGCACTGGAAATCAGCCAATGGGCATTAACTTTTGG
Source organism: Calypte anna (assembly GCF_003957555.1). NCBI lineage: Eukaryota > Metazoa > Chordata > Aves > Apodiformes > Trochilidae > Calypte > Calypte anna. The sequence continues at coordinate 24,752,674 of NC_044254.1, forward strand.
TTCTGATTGAACTGGGGAAAATCTGAAGCAGAGAGACAGAATTAAAAGTTGTGATCAAAATTAATGGCTGATGCCATTAATGACATCAATACCAGAAAAAGTGTCTTATCGTAAGGAACAGTAGAATTATTGAGCCTTTTTGGACAGGGCTTGGAAGATTTTCAAGCTGTCTTTGGCACTGGGAGGGGCTTTTCTTTCTCCTTACCTCCATGATCTTTTATGGACCAGGATCCATCCCTGGGGCAGTGGATCCCATGGAAGTGGCCAAGGTTGTGGCCCTGTGGCACCACCACAGCTCCACAGAAAGGGACAGGGCTGGAGGAGGAAGGGACAGAAGCCAGGGACAGTACAGGTGCAGAGTACTGGAACAGGCTGACACCACAGGCATGAAAACATAACTAATGAAAGATAAATACTTTAAATAACTCTTTTGGTAGAATACTACAGTAACATCAAATTGTTCTTTAATAGTTTCTAAAGCACTGCATCCCTGCAGAAGTTATTTGCCAAGACAAAACACTTTCTGGTCAATAAAACATGAACTTTGGCATGAAAGATTGGCTCTGGTGAGTCTTATAAAGACCAAAAGCTTTCCTCCTGCTGATGAAAAAGAAGAATCTGCACAAGCCACCTAGCTGCAAAAACCTACATTGCTGAAAATAAACCATAAAGCACTATGCTAAAGTTGCACACCAAAGTTGAAATGAAAATGTCATTGTGAAGACACAGTTTTAAGAGAAAACTCATATTATGAGCACAAGTGCTCAGAGTCCAACTGCAGATATTTAAGTTGTAGCAGTCACTTGTAGTAACATATCAAGCCTTGTTTTCAAATGACCATTGAAAATCTATCTTTTAAAATGCTAAATCACTTGAACTTATTAAATCTCTTAATATTTTGTGCCAATAAAATTTAATATGCAAAGATTAAAAATAGTAGGAAGGCTAGAGGCAACCAGAGAACACATTTACAAAAAGATGCATAATAAAGATAAAAGGATGAAGACTTTTTTAACATGACCTACATGTGCACTAAATTTTTATCTTTAAAAAGTAGCAATTTCCAAGTCCCACCTCTTCATTCCCTTTCAAAACAGTTTTATACACCTACACAACTTTTCTGCCAGGATTACTTACTTCAAGTTTACAATTAAACTTTGAATTTCCAGTCCTGCTATATAATTTCTTGATAAAATCTAGTGGTACAAGAGATTTTCCTAGAGCTTTCTGCTCAGAATAAGTAAACAGTTTGTCCTTTATGCCAGGGGTTGTCCTGTGTGTTGCTAAAGTCCTGATATTTCCTTCCTTCAGAGCAGACAGAGGCCAGAATTGAGAATATGCATTTTTCTAAGGTTTTGCCCTGCTCAGACAATTCTTCAATCATGCCTTTCACCAAAGCCATGGAAATCTATTTCAAAAGAGGCTTTGAACTGCTATAAGAAACAAAAGCAATCAGTCAGGAACTCCTAGGCATCCACAGGCATTTCTGTGATTTTTAAAATAACATGCTAATAATTTGCACCTATAGTTTTATTTGTCAATCTATTCAGAATGTTACCTTTTAAGACCTATCTATGTTACAAATGAGTTGTGTTCCTGAAATCCCCAGACTACTTAAGGCTGAAAATCTAAGTCTGCATTCAATACAAAGTAAACATTTCTTTTAAACTAAGCTGTAAAGTGGCAGATGTACACTCACTTTTACAGGTAACATGAAGTATTAAAATACATGGTACCTGATATGTCTTTTAAAGATTTCATCCAAAATTCTTTCCTGTCTTTATGATGTCCTGATCTTCAACTTTTGTCTCTTTTTTAATCACCATACTTAGTCAGACATCCACCTATAGGGACAGCAACCTCCACTCTCCTCCCAGCAAAGGGCTGGCTGGCACCCTACTCACATGCCAGATTTCAAGCAAACCACTCCATCCAAACTTTCCCTGGACACACCAGCTTCATGGCCAAGAAAAGAGGTTACATTTTCAGTCACAGATGAAGGATTTCTTTTGAAGATGGGATTCAAGTACTTATTTGTCTCCTGCTTAAAATTCACCCAGATTTAACTTGCAAATCCAGTGAAAGAGCAGCTCTTGTCTACTGTCACCACTCAAACCTCCTACTGGGATCATTCTAAAACCTTAAAATAAAGATCATCTGCATTATGTCTTTTCCTGAAAAGGTTATGTTGCCCATGACATTATGCTTTCTGCATGCAGTGTAACTGTCAAATGCCAACCTAAGAAGTGAAAAATGGAGTTACAGCTGGTTTAGTGTGGAGGCAGCTCTGCCAAACTTTCCCTTGGTGTTGCTGTGCTTTCTGGCCATTTCATCAGAGCATTTATCATCAAATGGAAAAATGTCACACAGCTTCCCAATTTCATTATATATAAGAAATGCAAAACTATCATATAGTAACCAAAATGCTTCAGAGTCACAAAAGGATATTTTTGTTATATGCATATATTTGTCTATAGAATATATATATTCTATTGATGTCATACTGAAATTTAAAAAATTGCTTTTATCACAGGCTTGTTTTCACTCTCATTTTACCTTTGTAATAGTCTTCCTACCAAGTATGTTTGCTCACTGGATCTGGAGTTGCTGGTCCTTTTCCATTAGCTTGCCATGAAACTAAGTATTTCCTTAAGAATGTATTTGTGAAGTTTTCAGATTCAGTTTTTGTGCACACTTTTTAATTCCTTCTGTCTTAACAATTTTTTCAAAGAATGTCTTTCTGCCCTTACATGATTTTGCCATCCAAAGACTCATTTACACTATAAAAATTCTACAGGAAACTACTTTGTGAATTCAAGGCAGGATTCAGGCTTGTTAGTGTTTTGGTTTATTCAGACTTATGGGTTCTTAGAGGGGTCATTATTATTTCCATCCCTGTTTATCACCTCTCTGTAATTCACTATTTCTTACCTGTGGGAATAGTCTTCAAAAAGCATATGCTGATTTCTACACATTCATGAAGCTCTCATATTGCCCAGCAATAGGAAGACTCCCCAGTTTATTGCTACCAAAATACCTTCAGATCTTCTAAGAATTTCCAGTCTCTGTTGTGCTGAAGTAGCTGTTGATTGGTTGTCCACAAGATGGGGCTTCAACAACAGAAATCTTTTGATCCAAATTTTAAGACTCTTGATGCAAAAGCTGTGAAGGGCATCACAGTTGACAGGAAGATTTTCAGACCATGCTTTCAATTTCTGGCATAGGAACAGTCCTCACAAAAGGAAACCCATTCCCCATTTCTTGTGTAAAATCAATCTCTCAGGAAATCAAAACAGCAGAAAGTGATCTGACCTTGTCTTTAACCCTTGCATTGTGCTGGTGTTCAGTTTATGACTAAGTCAATATACACCATTGCAATTTTCATGCATCTTGCAGAGATCTGTAGGATTATTTACTTCTACAGATGCTTTGTGGGAAGGATGCAGTCCAAAACACCAAGTGAGGTGTATGCTGCTCTGAGACACTTCCTATGCCAATATGTAGCCCAATATATTGACTTCTAAAGCAGCCAACTAATCTACTGTTAGGGTGTTCTGGTTAAGATGATAACATCTGCAAAAAGAAAAAAAAAAGAAAAAAAAACGCCAGAGAAAGTAGCTCCAGTCTGTAATTTCTATAAGCTTAAATGAAAGAGGGAAAAGTTTGCTATTCTAAAAACTAGTGGTAGGCATGCACTTCAAAAGAAAAAAAAAACTGATAAAAATTTTTTTTCTTTTAGTAGGAACAGACAAAGAATACCTCTAGCTGACATTTTTCAGTGTGTTGAAAGTGTTTGTTATAGAATCATAGAATTGGCTGGGTTGGAAGGGACCTCAGAGATCATCAAGTCCAACCCTTGAACCACCATTGCGGTTGCTAGACCATGGCACTGAGTGCCACATCCAGTCTCTTTTTAAATATCTCCAGACACGGAGAATCCACTACTTCCCTGGGCAGCCCATTCCAATGCCTGATCACCCTCTCCGTAAAGAAATTCTTGCTAATGTCCAACCTAAACTTCCCCTGGCACAACTTAAGACCCTGCCCTCTTGTCTTGTTGAAAGTTGTCTGGGAAAAGAGACCAACCCTCCCCCGGCTCCAACCTCCTTTCAGGGAGGTGTAGAGAGCAATGAGGTCTCCCCTGAGCCGTCTCTTCTTTAGGCTGAACACCCCTGTAGCAAGACGAACCTCTTTCAGGGTACGGCGCTTCAAGGTCCAACCAGGTGTTCCAGCAGAGACTCATGAACAGTGCTCCAAGCCTATAGCCACAGGGTTGACTAACCTGGATCGGTGCTGTTGCTCTGAGAGCAACTGATCTCTCTGCTGGCTTGCTCAGGAGTGAGCCCCACCTGTGTCTCAGGCCTCACCTTTTATTGGCCCCCTGGTCCTGCTCATGCGCAGTTGGGGCCCACCCTAATCAGGCACAGGTGGGCTTGACACAAGCTCATGCCCACTACCTGGTAATTAGTGGCACCTGGTTGCCTCATTTCACTACACACCCCCAGCTCCCTCAGGCTCTCCTCATAGTTTGTTTAAATAGTATGCATTTTTTCTTCTAAAAATAAAGGCCTCCCTTCCCTTCTGCCAGGTAAGTAAGCTTAAAACAATGGAGATTTTCCTGTCTTATAGGAAAAATCCTAATCAGGAGAGACTAACTGGGACTGTACCTTCTTGTATCTTTAAATTGAGATTGCAAGGAGTTAGACCACGGTACCTGAAAACATCATTCAGTGTCCAGAAACAATTTCAACACTTTTTTGTGTGTCTAGGAATGACAAAGATAGAGGTGATCTTGGACTGGGAGAGAGTGGCATTTCAGAGGATCACACTCTGCTCATGAAGCTTTCCTTGTATCACTTCATCACTCTGGTATTGCAGAAGACACATAGCTCCCTACAGGAAAAAAACAGATATTTTAGGCTACAAGGAAAATACTGAAAATCAGAGAAACAGGAAGACTCAGGAGAAGCTGAACAAGATGTGTTTAAATTGTGCAGCAGAAAGCATATCCAACTTGGACAAATGATAAATGCCTCAATTCTCTTTCAAATAGAAAGGAGCATTTGGGATACTGCCTCATTGTTGCAGTGAACTGAAGGCTTTGTAAAGAACAAAAAGCCTCCAAGATAAAATTCAAATTCAGATGACAAAACATCATGTTCAACTTCATATTTCTCATTAGTTGAGGACCTGCTACTCCAAGAATCTGTTTTTTTCCCCACATCTTTACCAGCATATTCCTGAACTCAGTGATGGTACCTGATGACAGACCCACTGGTGAACTCTGGACAGAGCTCAGTCCTTGCAAATTCTGGAAGTATTTACTCACAGTAAAAGGTGAAGAAAAACCAGCACTCCAGTTTTAGTATTAAATAAAAAATATTAAAATAAACTAGAATTAAAATGACATGTCAGCAATTCACACCTCCCCAAACACCACAGTTACTCTGCAGTCATCATGATTACTTAATATTTTGCTGTTTGGAACTTCACCACCCATTTTACTTACCTAATTTTTCACCTACTGCCATGTCATCTTACTGACACTTCCTAAGGATTAAGGAAAAGAGAGAATTAAAACAACACAGCAGCTGTAAATCACCCAAGAGAGATGAAGTAACATCAACCAGCCTGGAACCTTCTGGGCTTATCTGGGTATAATCTACTGCAAAAAACACTCCTGAGACATTTGACCTAATCTGCCTTTAAAACCTTCAGTGAGATTGCCAGGTAATAATTTCCAGTGCTAAACTCCTTCTGCAATTTCCAATTATTTCTTAATGTCTACCTCAAATCTCCTACTCAATCCATCACCTCTTGTTCTAAATCCACTGAACATACAGAAATATTTATTCCTTCCCTCTACAGAGAAACATTTTACTTTTTTTAAGATGATTGCCATTTTCCTCTACACCTTCCTCTTTTTCTTTAAACAACCCCAGTTCTTTCAGTCTCTTCTTAGATGATGTTTTCTTGTTCTCTGATCACTCTTGAAGTCAAGGCTGAGGATGTACGTGGTACACTTGAGAAAAAGGAAAATTGGCTCCTACACAAAATTCACCATGAATCTAGGTGGCAGAGGGTTTATTTGAAGAGGTTACTTTTGTATGATGTCTGCTTTGTTGTTTGATGAATGCCAAAATACATGGCCTTTTTCTTCTTTGTGAAGTGTAGGTGACCTAGTGCATGGAGCAGGGAGGCATTACACTCCTTGGTGATAAAACACCTTGGATCTGGGGAAAACAGTTATTCTGGAAGGCAAATTTTCAATGCCAGTAATGGAAAACCTACCCTTACCATGATGGTATCCTTGGGATAAATTGATAAAAGTGGTATTTGTGATACCAGAATAATTCAAGCAGAAGCTTACTTAATTTTTAGGAACATGAGTAACATGCTGCATCACAAAGTACATTTCAGGGAAATGTATTTGTTCTCTAATTGCTTTCTAGTGCTGCATGCACTGTCTCTTGGAAACTAATAAACAGTTGTAATACAAACTGAGAAATGTCTACGGTTCACCTAAAATCCAACACAACTACAAATAAGGATATACATTTTAGAAGATGCTATGCTCTTTATAGCCAGATAAATTAACTCAGTCATTCCCATAATCAGATTCATATATATAATAGAAGAATGTAATTTACTTCCATTCTCCTGAGGTATACAAAGCCTTTTTTTTCCAAAAAATGGTTTTAAAATTGTAAACTGCCTTTTTAACCAACACTACCTGAACAAACAACACTATCTCTGAACCTATGGGCACCCTGGCATGGAGACACTGCACTCAGAAGTTAGCTAGGTTTCTGTATACCAACTGAGAAAACAATCTTACCCAGAAGGAAGACAAGACACAATAAGAGATTATAAGTGCTGGGAAAATCAGCCTGATGGAAGAAAAGCAAGTAGAAAAAACTTTCCCATGCTAAGGACAGGTCTTTGAAAAACTTCTGTTGAGCATTCATGAACACAAGAATTTTTCAATTCTGCATCTCCAGGACCACTGTACAACTTCTGAGCTGCTGGTACAAAGCCATTATTAACCTACTTGACATGACAGGAGTGACAGGCCTAGAAAAAAAAAAGTGGCTTAAACCATCCCTACTTTGAATAACCCAGTAATAACTTTGAATAGCTGTCCTTCTTTCAGACCTTTCAGGTGCAGAGTCTGCCATGCTGCAAAGACAAATGGGAACTACTTCTTTGTTCTCTGTGAGTCCACCATGAAGAACACATCTCTTCTGACATTGGATATGTATCCATCTTTCAAGTGGAGCCCAGACTGCAGCATCCTGTAACCTACTAATGGGAAAGTTTTAACTGGGCTTAGCAGTTACTCCATTTAGAGACCAGCCTCAAGGTAAACAAAGGCAATACCTCTAGTGTTGGACCCAGGAATATGTCCCAGCTGTGTCCTCACAGTGTATCTGGAAGAGAGATGAGCCACATTTGTACTGACATTTCCAGAGAAACAAAATCTTGGCATGTGAGCCAGTGGGGAGGCACCATATGCACCCCAGGACCTGCACACTTTGCAGGACCAGGACTGCAAGGCACACTGTGGCACATGCCTGTGGTCTACACTGAGCTACACCAATGACACAGAGAGAATAAATAAACCATGAAATGACAGCTGAGTAAGGAAGTCTTTCTAGTAGTCAGTCCTCTTGTTTCTGAGGTTACCACTGCACAACTGAAAATACCAGTAAGAGAGCTGGAGTCTCACCACCAGATTCTCACAGCAGACAGCTCTGACATTGCCTTAACCTTGAAATGACGACTGGGTGAGGCAGTGGTTTGCTGGATTTTCTCCACTGCTTGCTTGCCTAAATTCTCCCATTAAACCAAGCTGAAACAGCCAAATGACCAAGTCATGTGCAGCTGTCATTACTATTTACAGCAGCCCTTTCCAAAGCCTCTCCATCACAAGCAGCACTCACAATTCATGCACCATTTTTATTCTCCATTTCTTTGAGAAGCCAAAGCCTGTGTCTGAACCCCATAAAAACACCCACAACTTTTCTGTTACCACATATTTTACACTGGAGATGCTTACATTACCCATTGATGCACAGCAAAACAAAATTCCTAACACTATGGAATCTCCAAGAAAGAACTCACATGGATAACCAGCAAAAAGTCTGCCCACCACAGGACCTCTCAAATGTTTAAGTAAAAGTTGTAGAGCCAACCACATCACTGTGGACAGCTGGTTTGTAGATACTTTGACCTAAGATGGAAGCTGTAGGGCAGACCAGAGAAGTCTGGCCATGCTGTACTGCATTACAAGCTGTACTTCCTAGCTCGTCTCATTTGCACCAGATTTGCTTCACTTTAAAAAATACTGCAACAAACCAGATTTTTAAATATTTCCCATGGTCTGAATCTGAAAGCCAGGTAGGGATTCTGAGGAACTGTCCCAGATGACAAAGGTGGAACATTTAAAACATTGTCTTCTGAAGAAAAAGCATTGTTCCCCTCTCCATGGGTCTGTGCAAGCATTTTAACCCCATGAAAGAGGGGTGCTCACTCTCTTGAAATTTGCATTTATCTATACTTCTATCCAAGCGTAAATGATTTTAATAAAGAAACAAACCTTAGTATCTGCTATTCCACATATTGTTTACAATGGCATCTGCTTATCGCATAAGCAGACACAAAACCTGAAGGCTACCTTTAGAAAAGGCAGAGTGATACAAGAATCTGCTTTTCCCTCTGCCCCATCTGTTTTCATTGTCCCATAAATACATCCCGTCCCCTCCTTACGCCAGCGGGAAGTACCAGAGGAACCCCCTTCCCTCCCTCAGGAACACCCCAAGGGTGAACCCCCCGCCGGTGAAGGATCCTCGGCCTCACACCCACCCCCACCCGCCAGACGGGGTGGGCTGGGTCGGTGCGGGCTCTCCCTGCGGCCGCATCATCCTCGGTACCGCCGGCCTGACTCGGCCTGGTCCGGTCCCTCCGGTCCGGAGCGACCCTTCCGCCCCAGCCGCGCCGCCATGCCCGGAAAGCAAACAAAAACAAAGCACTCCCGGGGGTGGAGCAAAGCGGCACCCACCATTTTGGGGGGGTGGTGGTTGCTGAAGGGGGAGCCCATCGCCTCTCAGGCGGCAGCATTCGGACGGACGTCCCGTCCAGTCCCGCCCCGCTTCGCCTCGCCCCGCGGGACGCACAGCATCCCCCTAAGCGCCGGTTCGGGACCGAGCTCGGTTTTACCGGGGCCTTGGGGCTGCTTAACCCGGCCCGACGGGGAGGAGTGGGAGGAGGAGGAGCCAGGGCGGCCTGTGCGACAAAGCCCAGTGCGCAGGGAGCTGGTGACCAGGAAGCAGAACAGCGCCGGGCTGCCGCGGGGCGGGCGCACCCCACCGGAGCCCGCTGCCCCACGCCGCCCCCCCCGGGGGGTGGGAGGCCAGTCCTGCCGCCTCCCCCGGCTCGGGGGGTCGGGGCGGCTGCGGAGCGAAGCGAGAAGCGGCTGTGCTGGTGTTAAGCCGCTTAGGGCCGGGGCTGGCATGAGCCTTCCCGGTGGGGCGGCTGCGGGCTGCGTGTTGCGGCGGGGAGGCTGAGGGTGCGGAGCCACCGCCGGCGGGGGCTGGCGGTCCGTCCCTGAGGAGGAGGAGGAAGAGCCCCCCTCCCCGGGGAGGGGAAGATGGGGAACTGCCTCAAGTCCCCCACCTCGGATGACATCTCGCTGCTTCACGAGTCCCAGTCGGACAGAGCCAGCTACGGGGACGGGGCTGAGCCGGATCAGGAGCCGCCGCCGCCATATCAGGTAGGGGAGGGGGCGGGGAGCGCGGAGATCGGGGGCTGGAGGGCAACGGGAGGGAGCGGGGCGGGCGGGGGGAGCCCTGGGGAAGGGGGTGAGGAGAGGAGCGCAGGGCAGCGCAGCCGCCAGGCCGCAAGCCCTGAGGGCCGGGCCGGGGGCCGCCGCTGCCTCTCTGCCTTCCTCCCGCTGCCGCTCCTGCGCTGGGCGGCCGCCCGAACCTCTCCCTTTCCGCTCAGGCGTACCCGGGAGGGGGGAGCGGTGGAAGCCGCTTTGTCTCCTCCGGTCTCGCACCTCGGGCCTCTCTCGGCAGACGGGAGGCGAGGTTCCGGCGGGGTGCGCCGGGCCGGGCCTGACCGGTGGTGTGGCGGAGGTTGGGGTGTGTGTGTGGTGATCTCCCCCGCTGCCTGGCGGGGATCGGTCGCCGAGACCCCGAGGGAGGGTGAGGGGTTCCGGGCCGGGTGTCCGTCCGGTACCGCGGCCTTTGTTGGTGCCCGCGGTGACATCACTGTCTGGCGCTGCGCTCCTCGGGTGACACTCCGGGACCGGGACCGCGGGAGCGTGTCGTGTCCGGGCTTTGTCCCGGCCCATTCACCCTCTCCCGGGCCCCGCTCCCGTATTTTTAGCAGCATCTGATCCCTCCTCCCCAGTAACTCGCAGGGGGATCCTGTTTCCCTCTGCCCTGTGGGGCACCAGCAGGGAAGTGTTTCCCATTGTTGAGTTTTATTCTGTCTCTGGTAAAGAATATGTTAATTTACATCTGGAGGACGAATGAGGGGGAAGGGGAAATGATAATAATAATAATAAAAAAAATTAAAAAAAAAAAAAAAAAGGAAAAAGGAGGCTGGGTATTTTCTCTTGCTGCTTTTCCTCCCAGGAGAATAAGGTTGATGTAGGGTGATGATGGCATTAAGATGAAAGCCCCTTCCTCTTGCGGGAAAGGGGGAGATGAACTTGGGGTTTCACTTGTCTGCTCCTTGTATCCCTATCCCCTGAAATGTATCTCAGCTTCAGTAAACTGTCCTACACGAAAAAATGCAAATCTCCCCACAAACTTACAGAATTTCCAGTGGTATAGCCGCACATGTTATTCGAGTTTTTAAAGTGTTCTCCTAGCTAAGATAACTGGCTGTGTCCCAGAGATAGCTATGGAAATGACACCTCAGACACAAGTTCTAGAGGGGGAATTGACAGCTCTCTGCTTTCTAGGCTGGGAGTTACTCGGGAGTCTCAGACCTTGACATACAATTAACAAAATTGCAGGAAGTATTTAACTGGGCAGATACATAATCTACAAATGCTTGAACAAGTTCAAGAATTTACAGCCCTGTTAGGAAGCCCCTTAAGTGTTGAAGAGGATTCCCCTACGTAGCAGTGAAGCAGCACTTGTGTTGCTTGGCAGTGTGTTGGCTGTTTGTTGTGTTTGGGTCCAAAAGCTTAGTATTAGAATAAATTTACTGATGTGAGGATTTTATTTTTTTTTCCCTCACTTCTAAAGTGAATCTGCTGAAGGCGAATAAATAGAAAGTGCTTGGTGGCAAATTTAAGTTTTGTAAAGGTCATATTGTTCTAAATTAAGCCTGAATTGTCCGTGAGGTATAGGAAGGCATTGTGTTTTTGTCAAATCAACATAGAAAGTTTTAACTGTTGATGCCATTTGTTGCAGTTACATCTGTGGTGCTAGGAAGACCTGTGGAGGTTTTTTTGCCTTTGACAACAACTTAGTAGTTCTTGTACGAGTCACAAATCAAGTGTATGCATTGTGTAGGCCTTCTTGTGTGGATTTTAGTGCAGACGAGTACTCTTCCTCTATCCTTGCTTTTTAATTTTTTTTTTAATTAAGAACTATTTTTAAGTGTGGATTGTTGACTGACACAAAGTAGAAAGGAAAAGAAAGGAACTTGCAGATGTCTGTTACTGAGTAAGTGTGTTCATAGCAAAACTTCCCTGGCTTGAACAGAGTTTGAAAACTACCTTGTGGAAGCTATCAGTTTGTGCAGGAAACTAGGGATGGACAACTTAAAATCTAACTGCTGAAATTTCAGCTGGAAAAAGGACATATTTTAGAAGAGAATAAAATCTGGTATGTTAGCATCTCTTGGGTTTGCAACAAGGATGTGTCAACTTCCTGACTAGGTCTTGCAAGGTATGCAAACTAGAAGGAAGCTTGTGGGATGGAGATGTAGAAAGTTACTTCTGTATCTCCTGTAACTGACTTCTGCATTATGTTGACATTTAAAATACTTTTTCATGTTCTGAGACAATTGTGCCATGGGCATCCTTACGGGAATCTTCTTGAGCCATGATTTTTATTTAGCTATTTATTTCTAACTTCAAAATGCACCCTTAATAATCCATTCAGTATTGCATGTCAGAAATTTATTTTCTCAGGGAGTGCTATTGAACCAGCTGTGTAAAATTCCTGCTTCAGAAAGTAAGATTGAAAATTGAGTTTGAGGTAGGGACAAATGGAGTAACAGGAAATACAATTTCCAGAGGGATGCTCTGCATATACCTGGTACAGCAGAGAGGCTTCAGAGAGAAAGCACCTTTTTAAGCAGAGTTATGAGACTTTGGTCCATTAAAACATCAGCCATTTTGCAATGCATCTAGCTTAGTGGCTGACATGAGAAATAGTTAAAACACATCAAAAAAAAAAGAAAAAAAAGAGTGTGTTTGTGTGTATGAGGGAAAGTAAGTGATTTCAAGAGTAGATCAACATTTTCATAGACAGATGCTAATTTTGGATGCCTCTGCTTTAGAACCCAGAAATTAAAACTGTTTTTCTGAGTGTGAAGCACATGCAACTCCATTTTTTACCAGTGAATCTGTGATTAGGAAGGAGTTAGCTTTGGTTTTGTTTTCGCTCAAGTCCTCAAAATTGAATATTCTTTCAAGTTTGTTTTCCTTTTCTGTGTATGGCTTCTTCGCCATCTGTTGGCAATATGCCTTCTGCTGTTTTTCTATACAAGTTCACTTTTTTTTCCAGTTTATCTTACTTCTAGCAGTTCTTCTCAAAGACTTTATTTTGCAGAACAGATGTGCCACTTCTCTTAATTCTTGTCTCCTATTTCAGTTTTTAAACAGTTCCTCAATGGTTGCAGGAAATAATTTGCTGGTTTATTAAACTTGGGAATTTTACACAGTAAAGTACAGAATATTTCCCATCTTTTCTCCCTAAGTTTGCTGTGGACAAAATACACAGCAGTCTTCTAAAACAGATGCATACTAATTGCTCAATAAAGAAGTTAAAAGCCTGAGAAATAAATGCAAGTTCTTGGTATTGATGCTGAACTCATAAAAGCACATTTGATGCATTGGTGTGGCAGGCAGACAACAAAAATATTTTATCCCTTTACCTGAAGAGATTCAAAGCTTGCTCTGGTATTTAGAACAACTCTGTGTTATCTTACAGACCCGGATAAAATATTTGTATGGAGTGGTTTTTTTGGTGGTGTATGTGCTTGTGTTTTTTTGTTTGGTTGTTTGGTTTTTTAAAAAAAAATACGTGAAGGGATTAATTTAAAACCTTTTGTCCTGGATACTCCTTTGATTAGACTGTAGGCACAAAATGAGATGAGAGATCACAGACATGAGCTTAACCCAATGTCATGTTCCTATAATCTTCCAAAAGCTGCTGGGGACAGCAGGTTTGGAAAGCACAATTTAGGATGTCTCATGGCTTCTCTTAAACTGAGCTTGCTGCAATAGCTTCCTTGAGCCTCCTCTGTTTAGTGAGTGTCACCTGTACACGTTGTACCCTCATCCCCATCCAGCTGTCCTCTTCTGTGTGAAAACTGTTCCTGTGGATCCATGGATGTATTTTGCTTAACAAAGAAACAGCTTTTATTATGCTCTTGTCATGACTGAAGTAATATATTATATTGGTTTTCCAATGCTGTCTTCTCAAAGGCGTGGTAATTAATGTCATTATGAATTTCAAAACAAATTAATTTTGATACAACAGTTGCATCCATTTATAGAAACATCCATACAAAGCCCTCGTGGGCTGCAAATCGGATAATTTATCATTGGTGATTGCATGTATTGTACAAAAAGAAACTATGGCAGTATAATGTATATTCAGTGGTTGTGCAAAGCTAGAACTGCTGGTATATGTTGGAACAGGATAAGAGGAGGAAAAATGTGATGGGAAAACATGACATGCAGAAAGGTAGCCATGAAAGAAGAAAACTAACTAGTAAGTTTACTTTCATGTAGCAGAAAGGAGTATATTTAAAAATTGCATATGCAGGTCCTGCCCTTCTCTCTTTTTGTCCTCCACATCTTGCTGATGACTTTTATGAATTGCAGTTGCATTTGTGGATGTGATCCCCAATTCCTCATGCCAGAGGGTTCAAGCAGGAGTGTCTTTCTTGCTATGGGTTACTGGCTGGGGTCTTCTGGCTGCAGTGCCAAAGGGGGAGATCAGCTTCAAGTGAGGAGAGAAAGTGATGAAGGAGCTGAAGTTGAGAGTTTGCTGCACAGAGATATGGTAGAGTAAGGCAGTGATGTATTTTGCATTTCTTATCAAAAATATCCTTGCTTAAGCTACTTTATATAACTCGTTTTCAGAAGTGAGCAAGTGATACAGTAATATTCTAGATTAAAATCTCTTTGAAAGACCAAGTGCTAAGTGATAAAATCAGTTCTGATAAATTCAGAAAATCTGTAAGTCCTTCATGTCTTATGGTGCAGCTTTGATAAATTATTTATATGTGCAAAACAATAAAACCATTTTGAGTTTTTATTTTAAATTGTTATAGGGATATACCGTTAATTTATCCAGAAAATGATGAAATACACATATGAAATTCATTGTAATGGCATCCAAGGTTATTTGGTTAGTGAACAAATATGCTGTGACTGTTCTTTCATCTCAAGAACTTAGCAAGTTGTCTAGAGAATTGTGTTGCTGGTTGGCAGTGCTAGATGGAAGGTTTCCTGAAGATGCTAAATCTGTTTCTAGATAACAGAAAGAACTGTGCACCTGTGTTTCCTATCTTAATGCATACTGGTTTCAGTGTTGCCTGTCAGGCTGTCAGACTGGTCCCATCTTCCATTCACTAGTGAAAAAAGCTGGGAGAGCAGTGGGAAAAGAGAGGAAGGAGGACAAACCTGAAAACAAAGGATTGTCAGAGAGTTAAGCAACTTTTATCTTGAAAATTCCCATTCATAAACTGGTTTTAATGAATATTGGCTGAGTATTGTAATTCTTTGTCTGCTTCAAATAGATTTTTTACCTACAGTTGGTTGTAAACATGCATTAGGCATGGCTAATGGGGAAATGGGAAGTGGATGCTGATGTTTGAGTTCTCTGTTACTGTCCATTTTGAAAATTGGAGCCAGTTTTTATACTTGATGTTGTTGAATTGGCAGTTGGTAAAGATCTGTTCCTACCCATTTTGACCAGAAGCCTTTTTCCAAGAGGAATCCTGAAAATAATAGGCTAAGTTTACAACTATATTTGATAAATATTTACAATAACATTTGATTTAGTGTTGCTTGCTGTTTTACCTGATTTTCTGCAAGAGAAGTCTTAAAGTGGATGAAGATGCTATACAAGGCCCCTCCCTGTCTGCCCATGTCCTGGTCATCACTTAAGCTAAGAGAAGAAACTGGGTTTAATGAACATTTCTGCAGACCTTGGTAATGTTGGGGTCAAGTTGGTTGCAGACTGTAAGGTTCAGAAACTAAAAATAATGCCACTTGCTTGTGACAGACTTGTGTCTTCCAATATTTGTACTTGTCCTTGTTACTGCCTCCCCATGGGCACATGAAGAGAAATGTCTTTATACTTTGAAGAGGTAATGGTCTGTGGAATAGACTAAAGCAAATCAGCCATGACTTTTCTATGAGGTAATGAAACAGTTCCTAAGAGACCAAAGAACTACAAAATGAGCAGGTTTTTAAGGTTGTCATGACTGAGTTAGAAGAAAACCCTCTCCAGAGGAAAAAGCTGAAGAGTCACCATTCTTTGACTGTAAAAGGTAAAGGAAGCTTCTGTCTTGATTTAGACCACAACCAAAATTTGCCTTGAGGTTGGGAAGGTCTCAGAGAGAAGGAGTTTTGCTTCCTGAAGGTAGGATGTGTTCTTGTAAAAGATGCTGTCTTGTCATTCTGCCAGCCTCTTGGGGGGCAGCCACAGCAGAGTTGATCTGTAGCTCTCTGCTGCATAAAACCACACCATGGACTTGAGCAACAACAAAAATACAACGAACCCACCCCCAAAACTAAACAACCCCACCAAAATCTACCAGAAAATTACTCTAGCAGAAATAGCACAAGCATTCCTAAGTCTTTGTTCAGGCTTCTGTTTAGTCTAACTTTTAGCAAATCACATAACTGGTCTGTGCTTTGGTTTCCTCACTGTAAAATGAGGAGGAAAGGAATAACGAAGTTTATCTTTAGTTCAGGCATGCTTAGTAATTTAATTCCTGTTTTTAAAGGGCTCCATGATAATTTGATTTTAATAAAATAATATTCTCCCAGTATAAAATGAACATCTGCAGGAATTTATGACAAACTTGCTGCTGTAGAGAGGGAGCTTTATCAGAAGATCTGCTTAAGGCAGTAGATAAGTCTCCTAAAATCTGTTTTGGAATCTGATAGTTCAGCATTTATTTGGCAGCCTGTGTTCCAGATGTTCAATTAGTGGGAATGAAGAGGCCTTAGAGATGGTAACAAGAAATCTTGCCTAATCAGGATGATGAATCTTTGTTATGCTGGGAGATTGTGCATTCCTTCGGGCAAGCCAACCCAAACAAGCAGTACTGCCCTCCCCAAAATCTAGGACCACCGTGTGTTTAGGGCTGTCCTATGTTTCCTGTATGTACCACTGATTCCCTTCTGTCATCAGCAGCTGCGTTGGCCATACATCTGGACTGAAGAGTTCTGAACCACGGGAAAATAAACTCATTTTATGTTTTGAAGAGATAATAATCTGTGGAACGGGCCAGAGCAAATCAACCATGACTTTTCTGTGAACTAATGAAACAGTTTTCAAGAGGCCAAATAGTTACAGAGTGGTTGTTTTATTTACCAACCCTCTGTCGGAATCTGCTGGCCGCTCTGGTTCTCATCAGCAAAGAAGAAAGTCAGAATGCTGGTGGCGTATAAACTGCTGGGCCAGGATCCACACACAGTGACACGGACAAACAGCAGATGTGTGCAGCAACTGGAGGAGAAGATAAAAGGACTTTCCTTTCCACCATGGCTGCATCAGCCAAATCACAACCAGCTGGTTCACTGCATTGGCCATTTCTGCTGAGCCACCGGGTCGCTTGCGCACGCGTTCTGCTGCGCACGCCCGTACCCTTGTGTCAAAAGCTGGGGTGGTTTTTGAGTGTGCTCATCCTGCCTCTTTTTTTAGGCACTGGTTTAGATGAGGGGTGAGGTAGGCCTGATGTGCTTAGGGGAGGACTGAAACTGTGGGAGGAATAAGAGAAACTGTGACTCAGGAAAATAATTTCCTCCCTTAGCCCCAGCATGCAGTGATGAATGTGCAGACTGCTATCCCTGCAATACTGGAACTTGTTTGATGGTGTTTTTTGGATGCTGGAGGGGCCTCTGTGTCCTCTCACCTGGTTTTTCCTCACTCAAAGCAATTTATATTTCTAGAGGCTTAGTTTGGAAGCAGATCATGTATGTACTTCACTGAACTCCCAGGCCGAATGCCCGTGCAGTGACAGCCTCATTCTTAAACAGAAATCACAGCTGGCTGACAATGCAGAGTTCTCCTGAGCTTGGGATTGTAGTAGCTGTAGAAACATTAAGGAAAGTCTGGGTTTATGACTAATAAGATTTAATGAAGTGCAGTGGTAAGCAAAAAATAATTTGCTGCTGGTTTGGACAAAAGGAAGGAATCTGCTAGCCATGCTGAAAGGCATTCAGTTTGCCATGTAGTGCCAGTTTCTAATTTTTTTTAATGGTAAAATCACTTTAAATAAATAAATAAAAAGTCAGACTAGAATACAACCCATAAATACATCTATAACATAGCTATATATACTTGGACAGTAGTTCTGTAGAGACTCTAAACTTTCCTTGTAGTCCTCACCACTGTTGTTCTGTATGGCTCTCCTGAGAGTTTGTACACAAGCTCTAGCCAGAAGGAATTGGAGCAATATTTATCTGACATTATTTATTCCCAGAAGATGCATTTTGGTAGTGGGGGATCCAGATCTCTTATGAGTCAGTGTGCAAATGTTGCAGAATTGGATGGGGCTGGGTGCTTTTGCCCTTTCTGTTTCAGAGCTGCGGGAGACTTATCTAAGAGATCCAAGTGCATCAGATTCCATTATTTCAGTATCTATGGGACAGTATAATGCATGACTACTCTGGGATGTTGCCTCTGTCTGACTTATTCATCATTGTAATTAAACCCAGATACAGAGCTTGTCCTGTGCCCTGAACGTTAATCACAGGATTTTATTAACGTGGCTGTCGAAATCTGTAATTCAGACATGGTGTAATTTTGCAGTATGGATTAAGACCAGTATTTATTTTGCCTGAATAAATTAATTTTGTTTGAAATTCAGAAAGAGAAGTGATTGCTTTCAGGTTTTGAACAAACAGGTGCAAGCATTGCTTGACTGCAGACATGTCAAATGGCTAAACTGGTTTGGGCTGTACTGTTGCTTAACAGAAAGCAGTGACCTACTGTATTCAGTGGAAACTGCATAAAAAGCTCAGATGAGCAACTAATGCTCTAAATTCAGATTTAGGTAAGACACTGATATTAATATTTTAACACCTGTAGTCTTCATTTTGTGTTCTAATACTTGCTTAATTACTCTTGCCAGTTCCTGTTGCTTTTGGATTTCTCTTGGTTGTTTTCTATTGAGGTTTGTATTGCAGCAGCATCCATGTATCTTCAATTTAGCTTATGAAATAATTAAGTCATTGCTTTAGTGTCTGCTTCACAGAGTTCTGTGATGTTACATCTACGCATTTGGAGACCTTGAGGCAGATGTCCCATAGAGAATGGCATCCTTGAAGTTATATTTCCCTTCTTGGAAGGAAACAATATACCTTTCAAAATTCAAGCAAAAATACTTAATTTAAATTATTTGTTAATTCTTTTGTAGGGTAGTGCTTTCAGTTCCAGGGTTTCTGAGGCCCTATGGACTGGTTTTTACAGCGCTCGCAAGACCTAATAAAGTCCTATTTGGAGTCACTAAGCTGAGAATACAGGTTTGCACACCTACCTGAAAATTTTTTAGGATCTGCAAATTGGAAAGTAGTCGGGAGCACTGCATAGGTAGTGTTGCTCTAAGGTCTGCCCTGGGACAAGAAGCCTCCTCTGCTTGTCCTGGTGGAGACACAGCTCTTTAGCTAATGGCATCCGTGTGATGTTGCAGTGTCTCTGATGGTCAGGTGGAGTCTGCTGGAGTCAGAGAATGGCCCAAACCTGAGTAAGATGCTGAATTGCTCTGCAACCTTCCCTTGATTGGTTCTTAATCTCTTGGAGGAGATTCATATGATAACTTCCCTGGAGCTCTGCTGGGTTGTATACAATCCTTCCAGCCAGTCATCTGTACAAACCAAAAGTGAAGTGCAAGGAGGGATTTTTACATCATGTCTGAATTTAGACAAACCCTCCTGGAATAACTTAAAAATTTAACTTTTATTTATTTTACTGTGTGGCTAAGCTGTTGAAAGTAAGTTTACCAAAGCATGCCCATTCTTTTTGTAAAGATAGTGGATTCCTTGATTTACAGTAGGTGAAGTCAGGTATTCTGAGACATAATATTTAATTAGTTCTGTTTTTAAAAATCCTTTTGAAAAGAAAATGTACCATCTATACAAAATTTTCGTGCTCCAAGTAATCTTCTTTTTCCCTCTATAAACTATATTCTTGTTCAGTAAGTAACCTCTTTTTTCCCATCTCCCAGTGGAAGCAAGAATGACCTAGGTCTAGAGCTTCCTGGGGAAAAGGTCACTTGACTCTAAATATATCTTTTGCTGAAGTGTATTTATGGGGCTGTCACCTACTCTGAGCTTATCAAATGAGAAAAGAGCTGTAGTTTTGGGTGAGGCAGGAAAGAAGGGTGTTTTATCCTTCCTCTTTTTTTGAGGGTCTATTAAATACATCTTATGCAGGTGCCACGATCTGGATTCCAGCACAGTGAAGGCCAGACATCCGAACTCCCAGCTGCAACATACAGAACTCATGTCTCTGTGTCTTCTCAATGTGTTGTGGATGATTATCTCTTGGTTAATGAGTGAATTAGATGATGCCTTTGTGCTGGCAGGAGTTTCTGCAGTGGACTCTGGATGTGGTATCCTGGGGTCAATGTCTTCTTCACCTTGGTAGGATCACGCAGATCGAGGTTCCACCAAACAGGCACTGCTGGCAGTGTTGTTATTGGAAAGCAAAAACTTGGAAGAGGATAGTGACAGCTACATAACAGATGCTACCAAACAAGCTTTTGGTGTTGAGAGATCAGAAAAATGTTTTCCACCTCAGGGTAGCAAGTCGGGTGATGAAGAGCACTGTGAGCTGTGAGAAGTTTGTCCGTCCCGTTGTCAGCTTAAGGCATTTTTTTTTATGTATGGGGGAGTTTATCTGAGTCAGTGTGTCAGCAGCATGAGCTCTTTGTGCTTCTGCAGCCTTTCTGGGGAGAGGAGGGCACTTTCTGTATCTGTAAAGAAAAAAGTGCTGCTCTGGCAACATCAAATACTCCTCCACTGGGGACTTCACCTTACCAGGGACTGGTGCTGGTGGAGACCATCAGAGCCCCTGTTTTGGAGTATAAACACCTCAGGCACATGGGGAAACTGGCATCAGTGTTCATTTAACTTGATTTGAGGTTGGATTCTGCTTCAGCACTTAAATGATGGTTTTGGCAGACGCTGCTTGGTAGTGAAGGCAGCTGAGGCCAGCGGGGAGGCTTGGGGACCTCATCAGGTCATGAGATGAAACCAGGCTAAAACACAGCACACCTCATGGTCTGCCTTGTGTGCTTCCATGGTTCTGGTTCAAGGAGGTCTGATCTAACCAGATCAGACTTTACTTTTCCCTCCTGTTTTCCACTTTGGAGCCATATGCTTTGCAGCTTCTTGGTGGTGGCTTTGGTGCTTATGTGATCCCTCAGTGAGTCAGCTCATAACCTTCAAATATCTGAAATAGGTTTTCTTATTTTCTTCCTGTCAGCTTTGTGAACCAAACTGACATCCTGGTGGAGATGATTTATCTGCACCCTTTGCAATGTGTATATTGCATTTTACTTTGACATCTCTGGAAAGGTCTAGAGCTGTCATGTATTAGGCACGTGCTATTACCACAAATTATTACAGGAGTTTTGGCTTCTCTGTGTTGCAATTAAGGATGTCCTGGGACACAACTGCATACCAGAGCATGCACAGAAGGAATGTCTCATACTGGTTTGGGCACTGAGTGTATTTGGGATACACTTCAGCAGGGTGGTAGGAGGGATTTTGCTGCTTCAGGACAAATCTCTGATGTAGACAAAGCTTTAGTTCTGTTTCTCCTAAATGTGATTTTTCTGGTTTCAAAAAAAAAAAAAGCCCCAACAAAACATGAAAAAGAATGTAAATCTGTCTACCACAGCCTTTATTAAAGACACTTGGATGCTTTTCCTTGCTATTTTCTTTTTTAAAGACGCTTCATTAATGTTAGCTAACAGTTCATGAGTAGATTTGGTAAGTACAGGAATGGGTGAGGACTTTTCACAGCCTGTTCATGTTGTGCAGCAGACTGTGATATCCCTTGGGACAGAGCTGACTACAGTAACATCATTCATCTGCATTGTGGGGTGCTGCTCTGCCTCTTTCCTCACACAAGCCTTCCAGTTATGACTCCATGGATGCTTTCCAAAGTCTGAACGTAACTTGGCAAGCTTTGTCACTGCTGTTAGGAGTTTGATTGCCATTGTGCATATGCATGCAAGGACTTCCCAGTGTATGTGGCTTTTAATATAACAGCCTCCCTGTTGTCTAAAACGTTGAGAATTAAGAAATTATCTAAGTATGCAAGAGCAGAAGCTAATCTGGCCACCTCAGTTTGCCTGTCCTGTTGTGACTCCCTGTTCTAGTTCTGTGTCCTTCAGGAGAGAGGCCACTGGTTTCCAACTGAAGCCAATTTTTTGGGTTTGTTTTTTTTTTTTTAAGCAAATTGAGGGACAAAACCCTATTTCAAGAAATCCACTTGAGAAGCAAATTTTGCTGCTGCTAATGCAGCAGTATCAGCTCTTGTCATTTCTGTGGCAACTCCATGCTCTTACGTAGCTTGAAACCCCATGCTCAGTACCTTTCTGAATTCAGAACCAGTAATGCTGAACACAGTAGTAAATGTCATCTTTACACCTTTTTTTTACATCGTGAACTAAGTTGGGTCAAGCTTAATTTTTGGCTTGAAGACCTACAAAAAAAAAAAAGCTCCAAAGCCACAGGAGCTGAGGCTGCTGGGGTAGTGAGGGATACCTGTCCTTGGAAGTCATTGGTGAGCAAACAGCCCAGCACCTTATCAGGGCTGTGGGACACTGCAAAGCTGTAGAAACAGTTTTCTGATAAAGATTGTTCACTGCCACTACTGTTTCCTTGGTTTATTTCACAAAATAGGCTGGCCAGGTTTCTGTTTGAATACAGTAATGCATTTCATCTGGACAGAATATAACTATTTAAATTCAACTAATAGTTACTGCCCTTCCTCCATACTTAAATAACATCAGAGTGAAGCAAGATGCATATTTTCTTAAAACCTAGATGCAGAATGATAACCATGTTCCAGCAATGAAGTGTCTGTATATCAGCATAGGGTGCAATAATCCCACATAAACTTCTTCAGTGAAACATTAAATTTTGCTTGCCACAGCCAGACCCTTGCCAGTGGGGCAGCTTCCCTGTGCTACTCAAGCAACACAAGAGGGTTTGTGAAGATGGACATTTCAGAATGTCCTGAAACTTGCAGCTAGCTTATGGTCAGCAGAATAAGCTTAATAAAGATCTTTATTCAGCACTGCCTTCACTACTGCTTTTACCTTGGACTGTGCTGCAGGAAACAGGGTTTGGCCGAGAACTTCTGTCCTGCCATAGCTGTGGTCCAGCAGTGCACTGTCAAAAACCCAGCAGAGATCAAACCAGACTTGCTAATGGAAAATTATTTTTCCTAGGAGTTTCTTTTCTTGCTTTTAAAGCTTCTGTTAATGTCTTAAACTTCTAGGTGGATCCACTCGTGACAGTGTCTGCTGATGTTTATAATTTAGTGAACCCTATTTTCCATATTTTATTTAAATTAGCTTTAAATATGACAAGTGTTCTTGCTAGTTGTTGTACTGCATCACAGGTTTTATTAATTTGTATAATGGCCCTGTTCAGTACAGTGTCAGAAATGGCAAGTTAACAAATGGGTGAATTGGGCTGTTTCCTGGTGTCTATGAACAAGATAACATATGGATAGTTTCTGTGCAATCAGAAATTTTCTGCAGAAAATTCTACAAGCCTCTGGTCAGCTCTGCCCTTACTGCTCCTAAATGGAGCCCCTTATGATCAACCAAGAACTAAGGCTCAAGAAGCTATTCCCCATTTTCACATTATTTGTGGCAAATTTGCACCTGTTTTTCTTGGACTAAACAGATCTTTAATTGGTTTTGTGATGTTCACTCTTCTGATTTATTTAGAGATCCGTCCCATATCCCTTTTAGACTTTGTTTTTTTCTAGGCCAGTGCTTCTATTTTTATTTTGTTTGTTAGTGGATATGATATCCAAGCAACTTGGTTTTCCTGAAAAACAAAAGCTGGCTCATCCATAGTCAGTGAAACTTAAAAAAAAAAAGGAAAAAAAGTTAGTATTAAAGTAGGGCATGTTTTAAGTGACCAAGGGATTGCTCACTGGCTGCTCAGCATCTTGCAGGGAATTTTGTCATTGTGGCTGATACTGAAATTCATATCAGCCAATATTTAATTTAAATCTGCACCTCAAAAGTCTAAGGGGCAAACAATTTTTCATCCACTCCTAGCTTTTATCCTCGCTCTTTGGAGTAAACCATTCCATACCATGCAGAAGACCTCAGCAGGAATGCAGCATTGTGCACAAAGTGATACCAAAAAATCAGGACCAGGCCTGTAAGATATTTCAAGGCTGATTTCTGTACCAAGCTTCAGCAGAGCAAAGACATTTTCTTTAACCCTATTTGCTAGTCTGAAATAACTCCACTGGATTACTTGCTGTGTGGCTTTCAGCAGGTTTCATTTGAAGAACATTGTGCTAATTTTTGCCAAGTTTTGTTTTGATAAGTATTGCTTTGTGGATACTTTCCTGATGCCTGAAAGTGTGTTGGTAGCATAATGACATCAGGCTTCCATTTCTGCTTCTGAGGGCAGAAATAGCACATAAATCACCTCTAGTAGTTACACTTCATTGCAGAGCCTGAGCAATTTCCTCGTACCCACGTGTCTGATTTGTAGTATTTGAAAGTCACAGGTTGTTCCTGGGAAATGAGTGCTTTTAAATGTGGACAGGTAACCCTTGTGTTTCCATGTGATCTTCTGAACTCCAGCACTAAATCTGATAGTATCTGTGACTGTATTAGGTGTTCAGGGTTTCTGGTGTACTTCACACAAGGGGAATGATCCCTCGTTGCCTATGGATGAGCTCAGGCTGGAGATCTTCAGGCTTCACAGCTGCTCTCACATGGGCCCATTGGGCTGAAATGGGCCTTTGTCTTCCAACCAGTCAGTCCATATTCAGAAAAATAACCTCTCTGTGTTCATGTCCTTCCTCTCAAACACTTCTCTGTTTTTCTGAGATTTTGTGGCAGCCTGAGCCTTCATTTGGGCAAGTACTTAAGTAGGTGCTTGAGTGCCATGTCCCTGGCAGCAGGGAGGTGACAGGGTGGCTGATGGTGGTCCTGCTCCTGCCTGGCTCTGGTGCTGTGCTGGCTGCATGTTGTGTGCTGAAAAAAAACACCCTGGCTCTGACATAGAAGTAAAAATCTTCATTTGAAAATCCTTACAAAGTGTGCCACTGGGGTAGTAGTGGGGACATTTTAAAATCTTGGACCTGCTTCAGTTCCCACTTCAAGCCACCTACTCTGAAAGCACCTGTGCTTAAACAAACACAGGTGTTTTTGGTGTAAAACCAGCACAAGCAAGCTTTGGAGAAGAGTATTTAAAAAACAAATAAACAAACAACACAGACTAAAAATATTTCTTTGGCAGGTGGTTGGGTTATACAGCTAGTGACAGACCTTGTGGCTTGCTTTTCTGTGAAACTAAATGTATGTGACCTGTCCAGTGGGCTGGATGTATCATAGGTAGTGGTAAAGTGAGCATGGGTTTTCTGGTGACAAAAAGAAGACCTGTCCCTGTGCATTGAAAACCTTAAAATGAGTAGGAAAAAACCACGCTCTGGAAATACTTCTGCTTGTATAACCAACTCCTGAGAGAGCTATTTATGCTTTCTCTACCTGTTCTTGGCACAGGCCTCTTTTCTGTTAGAAGAGGTCTGACAGTTGGATGAGATCACACTTGGATTCCTGCCCTGCGAGCTAAAAACGCAGAGTCACTGCTTGTGAGGACAAGACTTGGCTGGAAAAAAATAGAAGCATTGCCCTTGTGTTCACTGCTAATACTGCAATCTTAAAGTGGAGCTTCCTCAAGCTTTACTGTGCCTCAGTAGTCATACAGATGGTCCTTGCTTTTAGATGGAGCACTGCTTAAAAAAACCCCAACCCAGCAGACCAAGAGATTCAGTAATAATTGTATAATGCCTGAGACATCCCTTTAAGATTAATAAATGACCTTCTGAGATCAGTTGATAGCCTGAATCAGTGCCTTGGGCTGCTTACTGCTGCTGCTTATTAACTCAAGAGTTGAAATAATTAATGTTTCTATCAAATGACACTAAACAAATAGCTGAACTGCATTTTGTGTGTGTGTGTGTTCATTCTCACTGCAGTGGGAGATGGCAGTGAGGAGAGGTGACTGTGCCTGCGTGATGTGGCACCTCGGGCTGCACTGAAACCTCTTTGAGTACAGCCCCACAGTTCAAGGGTGTTGTCTCTACCCCCTAATCCAAACCCCATTCCCAGCTTCAGTTTCAAAACGTGGAAGAAGTCACAGAAATTCCTCCTGTGGGCTGCCCAGCATCTGGTGGAAGGGAGGAGCTGATGGGAACATCTTTGTCACATTGCCACTGGTGACACCTGGGACACCCAGACGTGTCCAGTGCCTGAGGTCCCCTAAGGTGTGGCATGTGTGAGGCTTCATCTGTCTGTGGCCTTCCAGCAGGTTAATGCAGAGATGTGCTTAAAAAAGGCTGTGGTTAAGCTGTTGCAAGACACTGATTCTATTTTTTAATTGGCCTCCTGGTTGCCTCTGCACAGCCCAGTCCCGTGCTGCCCTGTCTAGGCTGAGGTTTCAAGCCACAGACCTGGACCTTAGGGCCATCCACTCTGTGAGAGAAATTCAGATGCCATTAAGAAAATAAAAAGGCCCATGGAGTGTACCATCAAACTGCCAAGGTGTGGCAGCTTCCTGCTTGAGCAAGCATTTGTAATTGGGGATGGTTTCATTAAAAAGGCAATTAAAATCTTTCAAATTGAGTACCAAGTTACAATCAAGCAGAGTAAAACATTCTTGAATTTTGAAACCAACTCTGCTGTCACAGGCTGCTTTGCTGATGTGGTCTCAGAGCAGGTGCCCCATGCCAGCAACCTCTCAGCTTCAGCTTTTCTTGCTCTGTGGTTATGCAGACCCAGCTCATCACCAGCTCCTTCTGCTTTTTGAAGCTCTTCTGCAATGGTGTGTGGATCCTTACCACTCTTCTCCCCCAAGTTATTTATCCTTGGTAGAGCAATCTGTTTTCTCTCCTTTTTTTACGGCTTGGCAAAGGTTTGCACTGTGTGAGAGTTCCAGTCTGCTCAGTCTCTGTTTGCTGTGAGGCCTGATGGAAAGTTCTCCATCAGGTTTCTCCTTGGTTTGCCTTTGTGGAGGGAGCCAGTTGCTAGCCCACCTTCCCAGCAAAGCAGGGAAACCATCTCCTATGTTGCCTGTTCTGTGAGACTTCATTGGGTAGCAGACTATAGCTCTATAAAAAGAACTACTGTGTCCTCTTTATAACC
This sequence comes from Calypte anna, assembly GCF_003957555.1. Taxonomy (NCBI): domain Eukaryota; kingdom Metazoa; phylum Chordata; class Aves; order Apodiformes; family Trochilidae; genus Calypte; species Calypte anna. Next base: position 24,779,524 of record NC_044254.1, read on the forward strand.
TTTTTTTTTTTTTTTTTTTTTTTTCTGCCAGCTTACAACTGGGTGGCTACAGAAAAGTATTTTGTGTCATTGCCTGGGGTAGTACAAGAGGGGTAGATGATCTGAGATAGCTGCTGTTGATCTGCCTGTTTGTTTTGTTATCTGTGTTACCTCTTATCTGAAGCTAAAATTGATACCTCCCAGAAGACCTGACTTGGGGGTGATGTTCCAACTGGGGCTGTTGTCTTTATTTAAATCCCGTTTTAGGAACTAGGTCTATGTGTACTTGGGTTTGATACTGATGGTTTTACATGTGTGTTGAAACTTGCTTTAGGGCAGGGCTGTTAAATTACTTTCTGGACAGCCCTCTGTGCCCAAGGAAGGTGCCTACTGTGTCACTGAATGGCACTTTGAGCCTAGAGATGACATCGTTTGTCACTTGATCACTGAGCCTTTGATATCTCACTATATACTTTCAAAATTCATATTTGCATATATATTATAGATTTGCATATATATATATGTATATATACGTTCTTATTAGTTCAAACTAGCACTTCTAAATGTACATAAACACATCTTCTGTTTACACATGGAATTTATGCTTTAGCAGTCCTCCCCTGGATGACTGCTTCTGTCTTCAGCTTATGTGCATTTTGGTGTTTACTTCCTCCCTATTTTGGTCCTTTGTCCCCAGCCTTTCCTTTTGGCCAAGGAGGGCTGATTTTTTATTTTTTTTTTTAATTTTACCACCTTGTTCCTGATCTACTCAGAAGGGCTGTTTTGTTAGAATTGTCTGTGAGCTGACCTAATTCTTGCCAAAAGTAAGTTTTATCACTCTGCCTAATTTTTAAGTGTTTGGAGTCAGAATTTCTCAACTGCCTTAAGTCTCTGACGGGGGCAACTCCTCCATTGCTCTCTTGGCTGCCTCCTCCCAGCTTTTGGGTGGCTGCAGAGTGATGCTTGTGGCTTGTTTGCTTTCCATGAGGTGAAGAGTCAGTCGGATCAGTGTCCTGAGGGAAGTGGCAGGACCCCTGGTTCAGAGGCAGCACTGTTTTAGAACAGCTGGAGGCAGCTGTGCCACAAATTCCCCCCAAAATCAGCAGGTTGTGCATCCTTAGCTTGTCTACACCGAGTCTGGGGTCCCTGTTCAGAGGATAATGTGAACCACTGCTTTTTCTGCTTGGGCTGTGTTTGCCCACCTGAAGTCCCCTCTGTGCCTCTGCTCTCCATCAGGTGCCTCCCTGTCTGCTCATCCTCACCAAGCCCTTCATGTAAGGCACTTGCACAAACTTGTCTTGAGTGATGCAATGATTTGGGGGTTATAGGATGGGAGATTGGGGCCAAGCTCGTGTCTCAGGAGCACGTGGGAGCTTCAGCTTTATTGTCTGCTCTACCCTGAGGTGAGTCAAAGCCTCCAAGTGAGTGGTTTGGGTGGGTGTGTATGTGGGATGGTGTCTGGGACAAACCACATGTGTCTGAGCTCATGGGATGAGCCAGGCAGGCTCTGGGCCAGGCTCTTTGCTGCACTGCACCTGGGACATGGCACAGCCAGAGCCCAGGCTGCCTGCAGACTTCACATGTTGCCCAGGATGATCAGTGGTAGCATTTTAGCTGCTATCCCTTAGACTTACGCTACAGGCAAGATGCTCTGGTTGATGCTTTACCATTTTTAGAGAGTAAATGCCTGTCTGAAGGAAGAGTGAACAATTCTCCTGTTTCTGTGTGGATTCTTAGCATTTTCTCTGGTTTTCCATCATAGCTCAGGAGTGCTTCCCCCATCTCTCGTGCTTGAATGCAACCTCCAAAAAGCATGTTAGCTGGATTAATTTGAGTGCTATTTTTTATTTTTGCTTCCTGCTAGCCAGCAGTTTTACAGCAGTAAGGGAATGGGACACTACAGGTCCCCTCTGTCCCTTTCAGCAGAGGAGACAGACATTTGTTTGTTTTCAGCCTCTTTCTGCTACAGGACTGGTTTTTTTTTTTCTTCCCAAAACTTCATGGTTTTATTTGTTGTTAAATCTGCCCCTCATTTCTCCAGCAACAGTCTCGCTTGAACCATAAGTGCTGTGTTTAACATAATCATAGCACTATAATAACTGTCTGCACTTGCCAGTCATAAGAAGGGGTTTCTGCAAAGATAACCACTTGGTGTAAGTGGGAGAGAACATCTACCAGTAATGCAGATGTTGTGGTTTGCTTGTGGGGTGAGATGATCCACATCCATGTGCTGTTCTTCTACCACCAGCTGCAGAAATGACTGCTGGCCCCTCCTGCTAGATTTTCCCCTTGCCCAGCTGCTTTCCTGTCTGGTCCCTGGGGTATACAGGTCTCAGAGGAAGCATTTTGTGCCTGAGTGCCCTTCATTTAGTGTTTAGGGCCAAGTGTTCTTTTCTGGCTTTGCTCACTGCAGCAGCTTGACAGAAAAGTGTGAATTTTTTAAAATTGTTTATAGATCTTTTCCCTCCCTATAGAAAAATAACCTATTAAAATAAACATGCCAGGAGCTGTAATAAGAGGACTTTATCTCTCAGAAGTTGTGGCCTGATTCTGTAAGTGGAGCTGTCAGTGAGGCTGTCTGGGGAGATAGAGTCAGTTCTCTGGTGGGTTCTTTGGTCTGGGATGTGTTGGTGTATGTGTTACCCAATTGCTTGAAGAAATTTACACCCTGTTTGATGGGGTCACTGGAGAAAGTGAAAGGGAAAAGGTATAGCTAAAACCAAGGCAAATTAAGAATTCATCTTGTGGAACCATAGCCAAGGATATGGCCTTTCAGTCAGAGGAACCTGCTATGCAGCCTGGAAATGTAAAAACTGTCTGGTTGTGCCAGGAGATTGTGCTTCCAGGGATTAATTACTGCTTTTTAATTACTGCTTTTCCCCTACAACTCCTTCTTGCTAATCTTTTGCATGTAGGTTTGTATTGATGGTTAATCAAATTTCAGAGCAGGTGACTCCACAGAGCAGCAGGTGAGTTCCATCTGCCAGGGAGGGCTGGGTTTGCACTGCCCAAGCTGAAAGGGGCACCCTGGAGTATTTATCTTGGCAGTAGGGTTTGTGTGACAGCACAGGTAAGAAGCTTGAAAAAGTCCCTTTTTATAGCAGCCCTTGTCACTGTCTAGTGGCAGGCAGCAGGCAGGATATGTCTAGTTTGTACTTCCTCTCCCCAGGAAAAAAGTTGAGCTCAGGGGACAGAAGATAACTTGAAAAGTCAGCAGCCAGGCCTCAGTTTCTTTCGTGGTTGCTTCTCTTTTTCAACTCTTCAGCTGTTTATTTCTCAGTAATTTCAATGGGGTAATTGTGAACAATGCAGAGGATGATTCTGCAGATCCATGAGGCCACACCATCACTGCAGAGCCACAGTGGCTTTCACAAATAAAAAAACCTCTTGAAATGGTGACTCAAACCTCGTGTTGCTTCTTATTTGGTGTTAGCAGCTGGAGAAAGGCTGTGCAGGTTCTCCAGGTTTCTCCCCTCCTTTGCAGACTGTTTGTCTGTTGAATATTAAGTACTGACCATATCTACAATGTGCAAATCTTAAAACTCCAAAATTATCACCTTCCCTTAAGAGTGTCCTGGATCCCAGTGCAGAGTGGTCCTTGCTCAGTTATTGAGAATTGCTCTCCTGCTGGCTGTGCATCAGTAAGATAGTAGTGCACACTTTTATTTCTGCATGAAAATTATCCATTCAATATTTATAATTCTGATACTAATGAACTTTAAAGGACAAACTGAGATGTGAAATTTTTCATGTTGTTGCTGTGGTTTCTGTGTCCTTCAGAGCTGTCAGATTTACCAAGGAATATATCAAAAAAGTAAAATCCAAAGTGGTTTTGTTTGCAGGGGTCACAAGCAGTTCAAGTAGCTCCAGCAAGCAGTGGTAGCAGAATAATCCATTAATAAATCCTAGAAATCAACTCTCCATTTATTTGCCTTAGAGTTCCAGATGAATCAAACATAGATTAAAAATTTAAATTGTGTGATTAGCCTTCTTAGGGAGAAACATGGGAATCCTGAGAAATACAAGGACTTAGAATTCTATTTTAAAGTTGAGAATGTGTTTAGTAGAGCTGTGCAATGAATCCATTTAAAATGCATTATTATTTGTGAGGAGAGGACTGTTTGTATCTTCCCACATTAAAAAAGAGAATCAGTCTTTGGCATTCTTGAAAATTTGGCAAAGGGTCAGGTTTGCTTAATATGGTGTTAATTTAATGTTTAATTTCTTTTCTGATTACTGATTTCTAAGCACTGTCAAGTGAATGGAGTCTTCCAGACAAACCCAACTTGTGTCAGGCTGGCTCCTCATGTCCACACATGTGTGTCTGATCTGGTTGGTTGTCCCAGGTGTCCCCTCCAAGTCACAGAGGTGAAAAGAGGGGATTTTTTTTGAAAAGGATTTTTTTTAGACTGCAGTGTTCAGCTGCTGCATTTCCTTACACTGCTACCTGGGAGCAGGAATCTGGAAGATTGGGTAATGATTTCATTACGTGATGTTTTATAGCAACTGGTATTCAGCTTTATAAATGAGCTGCTCCCTTCTACATGGCAGAAAAAGGTTTTTATGGTTGGCAGGCTGCTCGTAATATTCTGGGGATTATTAGAGTAAGCTGTAGTTGTCATATAATACACATTATAATGGTGAGTGGTTTTACAGTAATGTGTCTTGGGGGAGGATATTATTTCAGAATGTGTATTGACATACAGATGGAGTTTGAGTCTTTTCACCCAGCTCAGAATGGCATTCACAGAAAAGGCCTCTGGACCATCATTCCAGCAAGTTCCTTATGAGTAATAAAGTAGCAAGAAGTGAGATTTTAATAAAATTCAGCAGGGATTTTGGGGGGGAAAAAAAGCAGCAAAAAGCACGTTGTTGGGTTGTTTTTTTTTCTTACCTCCTGACTTTACATATATAAATTGAAGTTGTTCTGGTGTGGATTAGTTATTTAGGCTGCCTGCAAAGCACCTCACCTTAGAGGTGAGAAAATGGGGCAGCAGCAAGGCTGAAAGGTTTGTAGAGGGATGATGAGGATTGGTGTGGGCAGTGATGTTCCAGGGACCACTTCTTCCCAGAACAGTGTTGGGGAGCAGTGAGGTGGATGTGGCCTTGCTGCTTGAGAAGCAATGCAGCTGCTTTCAGAGAACACATTGCAAAAAAAGAGGCATTTACATATCATAGGGATTTCAAAAAAGAGCTGTGGGAACAGGTAGGGAAATGCAAATTGAGCTGCTATATTGGCATTAATTAATTAGGTGGCAACCACAAGGAGTGTGAGAGCTATACCTGCTATTTAAAAAAAAAAAAAATCTAAAAAAAGGCTTGGGATCTGCATAGCTAGGAAGATGTTTGTCCCTGGTGATCTGGCATCAAAATGCAAATAAATATCCCAGGGTGAGAGAGACTGAGAACATTGGATTAGATGAGGAGGAAAATTTAAAGATGAAAACCCAGCCAAGAGGTCAGTAGTGGAAGGCAGGTGGCTGCAGACAGCATCTCGGGGACAACAGTGAAGCTTTGACCTCTGGAGCTATCAGATGTTATGAATTATTCATCTCACCTTTGACCTCCTGAAAGGATAATTTGTGCATGTTGGTGCAATTACTAAAAACAAGAAACAAACCCCCTGATGACAACATACTGTGTGGGGAAGAGGGATCTTAAAATAATCTTTATCCAGGGATTAAGAGTTTCTGATCTACCACTGACCTGTTTCCCAGAGTATTACAAATTTCATTGCACTTGCAAAAACAAGATGAAAATGGTGTAAAACAAGAGAAAATCAGATTTACAGCAGCATAAGTAACCAAAGTAGGATGTACTGATGAAAAACCTCCCTTCTTCTAGGTGAGAATCCAAAATGCGTTTGGGAATCTGTGTGCAGAAACAGTGTCTGGACCTTTTAAAAGTGAAAATGTTTATTTGTATTATAAGTGAAAAACACAGACCTCCAGAGTCCCTCTGTGATTTCTCCCCTCACTCTCCCCAAAAGGAGGAGGAGGCAGAGTGAGATGAAGACACAAACCTGAAGTCTAAGTAAGTCCTGAAGTCTAAATTAATGCTGTTATTAAGGGCTGAGTAAACATTAGGAAGGAATTATTTCTGTGCACAGAAAGGCAAGGAAACTTAGGCTGACTTTGTATACAAGAAGTTCTCCAGGACTGTGGCCATCTGTTTCACCTCTCTAAATTCTTGAGGGGGAAAAAAATTGATTATTATTGATTATTATTGATTATAATTGATTATTTATAAGTATGTCAAGTGCCAGAAAGTGTTTGGTTTTTTTTAATGTCATTGCCTGACACTTAATGTATAGTTCTTGTTATTTGTTTTGGCCTTTTTACAGTGTTTTTGCATGGAGGAATAGAGTTAACATGAAATTTCATCTTAGTTTGAAATGCCTGGCACTTTTATCATGTGATAAATAAACCAGATGCTGGCTAGGAGGTCAGTATTTTGTAATTTTGTCTGCCAAAACATTTTCCATGGTAGATAAGGGAAACGTGAGACACAAGCAATAAATTCACGCTCGTCTTTGGAATAAAATAATAATTAGTTGGATAACACAATCTTTTTTATATATATACATGTCAGGAGGTCTCTAGCTACAAATATAAGTTGAGTGAAGTCTCGAATTCTCACATTGTGACCCCTGAACTGGAGTGAGCAGGACCTTGCCTTAACGTGGGTCAATAAAAGCAGCCAAGAAAGCTTTGCAGAGGGGTGATGGACCCCCACAGGTAGGACCAGGTTCTGCCCTTACTGGCAGCTTGAAATAAATACTGGATGAGTTTCACTTCCAAAAATGCTTCAGGGATTTGGTAGTGGAGAAAGCAGAGGATGCAGCTGTAGGGGTGGATGCCCAGGGGGCTGAAGGAGCCCAGCTTGAGTAGGGGGGTGCTCGGCAGGGTCTGGTTGAGGCAGCACTTCATGCAGTCTGCTCCATCTCTTCCTTTGCTCTTCTTGGGGATACTGAATGTCATTTCAATGACCTTGAGCCAGAGGAGTCTGGGCTCTCCTCATTCTCATGGAGAAACTGTTTGCTTGCACGATTCTGAAAATAGCTGCTAAGCACACCTCTCCTTTGTGTCTGCTGGGGGGAGAGGACTGGTTTGGAAGGTTATAATTTGACTCTCAGCAATGCCTTCTTCTCTTGCGTTGGGCTGTGTGTACCCAGGGCACTGCTGGCTCAGTCTGGGCAGGCTTTTAATAATAATCAGGAGGTGAGATTAAAATGCTGTCTGACAGCCTGTGGAGGAAGTGACGGGGTGGTCACCCTCTTTCCTTTACAGTAGCACAATGTATGCATTTTTCACAGGAGCTTGGCAGCCACACCAGCCCCAGTTTTTAATATTCACAAGTATGAAGACGTCATGGTGAAAGGCAGCTCCATTTTCACTCAGAGTTCCTTATCTGACAAGAGATTCTTGTCTAGTATGTGAAATTGTAGAAGCCCACAGCTGGCAACTATAAATTCCTGCCTGAATGGGTTATGTCAGACATGTAGTGCAGGGTGGTGGCTCTACTGGGGGAGGGGGGGACATGACCTGAGACAAGGAGGAGTTTTTCCATATAGTGCTGGTGGTCAGGAAAGAGTGTGTCTCCTGGGCATGGGAAGGGACCTGGGGGTCCATCCATCAGGCCCTGGTTCTTCAGGTCTCCATAGGGAAGAGGCAGACTGCAATATTGCAGACCTGGGGTCCCCAGGCAAAGAGCCCCTTGGTGGTTGCTCACAGTGTGTCCTGTGGAAGATGAGACCAAGGAAAAGAGGTTTTTATCTGGCCTATTGCAAGCTTTCAGGTTGTGTTAATTTACCCTCCAAGATGTAAATTACAGATAGCACGACCAATTTCTGATTTCAGAGTTGACCAAATGGGACAGTTTTAACTCTCAGTGTATTGTATTTAACTGTAGTTTCCTTTTGCTGCATAATTTCTGCTGGGGTGAGGTGATCACTTTGCTGCTCTTCTGCTATAGACATTCACTACCAATTGCCACAGCTCCTTTCAGATATTTTGAGAGTTCCTTGGATCTTCTTTTCTTCCTTTTTTAGCCTTTTTATTTCTGCATCATCCCTTGCAGTCATGGTTTTGCCAAGGGGAGATGTATTAAATACAGTAGCCTCCCCTCCTGCATTTATTAGCACCAGCCTGTGCTGTGCATGTGGTAACCTCTACTGCTGCTCCTTTCTTTTTTTCTAGGATGGAAAGGGGAGTGCATCTTTCTCCAGGTGCTCTGCACCTCTTTGTGAGGAATAAAGGAGTGATGTGTTCTGCTATTGATGCAATAATCTGGCCAAAGAAGGGTAGAAAAGCCTTGAGGGGGGGAAAAAGGTTACTAATAGTTTGTGGTGTTAAATTCTTGCAACATAAAAACAGTCCTGGGCTCTTCCTGGAGCTGATGTAGAGCACAGAGGGGTCTTCAGCATTTGGGAGGGGAAGAAAATGCTTTGTTTTGCTGGCACCAAAGGTTGCAGAGCCACTTAGTGAATCCTGTTACATCAGACAGGTCATCCCTAGCTTCAGCTGGTGCTTTCCCTTAGGTAACGCAAACCAGTAAAAGGCAGCTGATGTAGAAGAAATCTTTGATTCTGTGAAATAAATACAGTTTAGAGTAGCAGGGAAATTTATCAAACCTACAGAACCCACTGGTGTTTTGTCTTCTGAACCTTCTGGTAATTCCTCTGGGTTGCACTGGGAAATAAAGGGGGAAATCCTGGTGGAGCTAAACTGAGAATTTTACCCCACAGCTGAATTGCAGGTGGTAGGCACGATGTTAAAAAGAGAACTGCCTGGCAGACTTGTGACCTTGAGCATTTGCTCTGCCACAGATGGTGGAAGCCCACATCTCCCCTGTGCCAGTGAGGGGGGAGAGGGAACTGTGGTGCAGCTGCACCCACTCCTGCAGTCTGCTTGCTGTGCAGCACATGTCCTCTGAAACACCAACTTCTGCACTTTCTCAAACTGATGAATCAATGCTATTCTGTCTCTGCACCAGGTTTATTTTCAGAACACATCTAGAAGTTGAATTTTTTTTCTCTCCTCTTTAAGAAGTACCATTAAAACACAGACCTGTGGCAAGAAGTCACCTCCCTGTTAACAGCAGGATGATGGCAGCACTGTCTCCTGTTTAAAATTGGTATCTACACCCAAAGAATTGCTTTAAAAGCAAGTAAAATAAACACTGTATTAATATAACTGGTAGTGAAATTATCTGACCTAAAGTTCATTAATATTTAAAAGAAGTTTCTGAAGTAGCAGAGGGAAGCACTGTATAATACCTATACATTGCCTATTTTTATGTTTGTGAAATATCTACTTCAGTCCTACAGCAGTTGAAATCTAGGTTGGGAGACCTTGTAAAATCATACTAATATATGAGAACAAATGTAAAACTTGGATGAATCAAACTTATTGTCCAGGTGAAATTTTTTTAAACACTTAATATTGAATCTTCTGGATTGGAGCTTGTGTGGCCCAGAATAGCTCATGGAAATTTTAGTTATTACAAAACCAATAAAACCTTCCTCTCTAAAACTCTTTAACAATAGGCACTGTCCTACAAATAATCCTTCCTGAATTAAAAAAAAAGTTAAAAACAAACTCACTTTTGGTTGCAAATACTGGGAGCTTTTCCTCAGCCATTCCCTTGTTAAATTCAGTAATTTAGCAGCTAACCAGGTGCCTGCAAGGTTGATTTTCCTGCTGTCAGGTGGAGTTGGTTAACATGGATGTCAAGTATGAAGGATTCCCAGAATTAAAAAGCTTTTACAAAGAACAACCACGAGCAGCTCCTTGCAGGAGACATCCTCAGTTCTTCATCCCATCCTCAATAGCACCAAATTTGCAATTTGGGAGATTTTTAGGACTGAGAGGACAAACTTAAACACCCAGCCTGTGCCGTGGTACCGAACGCTACCAAAGCCTCTGCAGGTTTGTGGGGTTTTTTTGGTATTCTTTTTTTTAACAGAAGTATTTTAATTTTAGGAGCAGGTCCCTGTTCCTGTTTATCACCCAACTCCAAGCCAGACTCGGCTGGCAACACAGCTGACAGAGGAGGAACAGATCCGGATAGCGCAGAGGATCGGTCTGATCCAGCACCTGCCCAAAGGAGTCTATGATCCCGGGAGAGACGGCTCCGAGAAGAAGATCAGAGAGTAAGTGTCACCTCCTCTGCCTGTTGCATGGGTTTTTGACATTGCCCTGAGAAGCCTGCTCTTGCCCTCCTGTTTTTTCTCTTCAGGGACTCTAATCTAATGTAGCTTTCTGAAAAAAAAATATATTCCCATGCAGAAGTCTTTGTCTTGTTTTCCTGTTGCAGGTGAAACTTACCTTTCCTGACCCACGCAGCTCATCTCCTTACAGGTTTTTTTTCCTCTTCATCCTCTCTTGACAGGGGAATAATTTCATGTTGCTTCCTCACTTTTATGGGTCTCTTTCACCTTTTCTGATTTTATGCACTCTGCTGAGCTGCCCCCACCATGCCCTGACTACAAAGAAAATACCAAAACCATCCAGTGCTTGGTGGAGCAGCACTGACAGAGCAAAGAACTCCCCACAGTTGTGACAAGAGGTTGATTTAAGCATTTCCATAGGGGTAGCTATCTCACTACCTCTAATTTTCAGTGTGGTAACAGCAGATTAAATATTTTTATGATTTTTTCCTCCCCCAGATGTGTCATTTGTATGATGGACTTTGTTTATGGGGATCCTATCCGATTTCTGCCGTGCATGCACATTTACCACCTGGACTGTATAGATGACTGGTTGATGAGATCCTTTACCTGTCCATCCTGCATGGAGCCAGTGGATGCAGCACTGCTTTCATCATATGAGACTAACTGAGCCAGGGTTTCTCTCCACTGAACCTTCAAGGAGACCATCCACTTTTCATGGGTTTGATCCTTTTGTCACTCAGCCCAAAGAGCCAGGAATTAGGAATTAAGATCATGCACAAAGTATACATTTCCTAATAAACAAATAAAAAAAAAATATTCCTGAATGGCTGCAAATATTGGAAAAAACATAGTATTTTAGAGACTATAGAAAAGTAGGTTGTTATTTTTAATGTAAAGCCTTGACCCACCATTGTCTTTTAATGTTTGTTCTTACACCCTTATATAGGAATTGTGTAAAGTGTTACAGCAACTGTAAATGTTTAAACTGCGTGTATCCAATTTTATTAGCAGCAAGGTAAGAGTATTTTTTTCCTAAATAAAGTAACCAGTTTTGTTCAGATTCTTTTCACAAGTCCTGGCATTTGGGTCAAGGCTTTATTGAAATCTACATTTTATAACACTGGCACAAAAGAAATAGTTTTAAGCTTGTTTGCACAGTTCTTTTTCCTTTTTTTTTTTTTGTTTTTTTTTTTCCCTTTTTTTTTGTTTTTTTTTTCCTTCATTGGAGATGAAATTCATTGCCTTAGGTCTTTTTAATAGTGTATTGTTATTGTTGGGCTGGCTCTATGCTTGAAATCCAGTTTATTTATAACCTGTTAAAAGTGCTATATTTTGTTTGCAGTTAGGAATATGCAGACTTCAAAGTGATCTCCTAGCTTGTAAGCAACTGAGATGCATTATCCCTTTTCTACAAGTGAGGTGGAATACGAAGAGATGAAACAAGTCCTACAGAAAAATTTCATGGGTTTCATGGGTTTTTATAACTTTGTTTTTGATGAAACAACAGTCTGTAAACTCTTAATATGTCACCTTCAACTTGATCAGCTTAAAAGTGGGCCAGAAGGGCAATAAATAGTTAAGCTATCACAATTGAAAAAAAAAAAAATTATAGTAATCTATTTGGAATTAATGAAGTGTTAGTGTTGATCACTTATTCTACTTTTTTCCCCTAAAAATGGTTGTCTTGGATCACAGCAAATGGATACTGCATCTCTCGTTCTTGTAGTTCTTAGGTTATCAGAAGTTAAGAATAAACATACTGTATCTCAGTCTCCTGTATTAAATGTATCTGTTAAGCCCTGCTGGCTGACACATCAGTCCACCAAGCAGATATGAAATCAGATATGAGGAAAATATATTTTGTTCTGCTCAGAAATGCAAAGTTTATATAAACACAGACTGTCATACTAGCAGTTGAGAGGGGAACACAGTACTGCCATAGCCAGGATGACACAATTAGCTAATTTCTATAGCAAACATTACATGCTTATTAAGAGATGTAGCTGTAGCTGTAAAGATCTTTTATCTATTTAGCATGTTTGGGTTTCTTTTATTTTTATTTTTTTTTTTTTTTCTTCTCCTTAATGTACCCGACTGTGACTTTTATACATTCAACACAATGCTGAGACATCATCTTGCAAAATGAGATTGCATCTCATGTTAACCACAACAAATCAGGGAATGTTCTTGTTATTCCTGTTATCTTTTCAGTACTTGATAGTAGTGTTTAAAGACTCAAGTACTTTGAAGACTTAGTGTAGATACAAGATAGAAGAATGTGTGTGTGTGTTATGGAGAATTTCTGAAGGGTTGGTCAGCAAAATGTAGAATTGCCACGATGATTTGTTCATTATTCCTGCAGTTGACAGCAACCTACTCTCTTAGGGAAGAACTCCAAGTAGCAGTCAGAAGGAATTGAAAGCAGTTTCCTCTTGTAGATTCACTCAAATTGCTCCACATGTATCTGGACACAATTTTTTGCTGAATTCATTACATGCCTAATTACACAGATCAAAATCTAAGGAGAGAGACCTGAAGTTGTGCAATATCATTGTTCCTTTTCATCATTCCATGTGTGCTCCTTTGTGTCCTCCTTTCTGTCTGTTTGTTTCAGGGTGTTGGGTTTTGTTTGGGGGTTTAGTTTTTCCTTTTTTTTTTTTTTTTCATTTTTGGTGGTAAAACAATGTCCACATTAAGTACTCATTTCTTTTATCTTGTTAAAACTGGCAAATGAACAGTTTGAAAAAAACAGCATTGTCATGTTGGTATTAGTCTTTATTTATTACAAGACTTGATTAAGAAAGATTTGAAAGAAACATGAAGTGACCAATTACTGAGCTGAATGCTTTTCTAGGCACTTTGTATAGTTGAACTTTTAACACTGATATATTTACTGGGCTAAGGGAAAAAATTACTTTTATTAAAATACTTGTTAAACAGCAAAAAGGTGTGAAGGGCTAAAACTAGAGTTGATTACACAAAAACATTCCAAAAAAGTTCAAATTTTAGCTTAAAGACAAATGTGTAAATATAACAAATAAATCAAATGCTTTTTTCAAGTTTTTAGGTGCAATGCTGTTCTGGATGATTTCTAATTCAAAAAGGTAATTGATCTGAATTAAACACAAAATAATGTGTAACCTGAATTTAGCTACAGTTGTGAAACCAGGTCTGTGTCTTAATTCCCCCATCTGTAAGATGAAGGTTGTATTTACCTCCTGTCTCAGAGGTGTCTGACAAATGACTTACACTTCAAACACATTAAAAAAAGTCCATTTACAGCACAGCTGTTTCCTAACCAGAGCCAACTGCAGCTCAAGGAGTGTAAAGGTCTGGCTCTTTCTCATCTCAACCTGAGCAACCACAGTCCTGATGCCAAGGGCTGGAAGTAAAGTTTTCATGGAGAAAAAACCACAACAAACCCTTTGTAGCTCCTGTGTGTATCGAGCTCTGTAGGTACCTCAACAGTCATCAAAAAATCTTGCTATAAAGCATTTCATAGTTAATTAAATTTCATTTAATCACACAGTTCAGTGTGATTAAAATGCTCAGTGCAACAATGCTGTTTGGGCTTTGGAACTGTAACTGGCAAAACAACCCCCTGGCACAGACCCAGAACTGCTTGAGTGGATCCTCAGGCTCAATCCTCTGCAATTTTAGGCATAGGATTTGAAGTCCACATCCTGTCCTCCCCCTTGTCACTGCTGGACACCACAGCCTTGTAGCAACCTGGTATCCCATTCCAAAACTAAGCTGGCACAGAAGTGCCACAGAACAGAGCAGTCAGGGACCAAGGGCATCACCAACATCCACAGTTGCTGCACAGCAAGGAAATGGCTTGGTTACATTTGCAGACTTGAGGAGGAAAAGGATTTTGTCTCACTGGACAGACAAAAGCAAGATTCCCACAAATCTGGTGCAATGACAATGAATCCTGAACTTTATAAAGGCCTTTATGCTTCAAAATTCTTTCATGCTCCTGGAATCACCATTTTAATCATTTTATGTCTAAGGATGTGATAATCCTAATTACTTGTTTCCAGTTCATTATGTAAATCTGAGAGGGATGCATAAAATTTCTACATAAACAAACAAAAGCTCAGAGAATTTCTTTGTGAGGAGCTGGTGTTGCAGAAGGGCTTTAATCACAGAAGGTTTTAAAAATTCCTACTGTCTTGCATCTTCCCAGGGCTGAAAGCAATGAGGTGTTTGGAAAGGTGTCAGTCCTCTTTTTTGCAGAGGTAGAAGTGTATGTTTCTAGACCAAGGGGTTATGACATACCTGAATTTACTTAAGTTGCCACAGTTTCAACACTTGGAGGTTTCCTGTCCTTGTGCAGTCCTGGTAAGGATTATTCTCCTGCCTCACACTGTCATTTATAAATAACAAGATGGCTGAAACCAAACATACAGGACCTCTTGTTAGTGAAATCCTGGATTAAAATGGATTTAGAAACAAAGTGGATGCTAGTTGATTGCAAATAGTTGGGTTTTTATAGACATTTTTAATAGACATTTTTATTAAAAACATACATACTAGTGGTTAACCTATAAAAGAATATGTTCAGAGGAACCCTTCCTGACTTAATACCCAGAATACAAATTAGTTTCAAGGATTAACTTTTCCTTTTATACAGCATTTAACTTTGAAGAACATAATTTATGCTAACCATCCTTTGCAGATTATCTGGCACTTAAACCTCTTCTGGGGTGAGAGTTTAGGGGCTTTGGAATCCTTGGTATGAAATGCAAGGCTAATGCCTTTTGAGGAAAAAAGAACAGTTTAAACATATTCAGCAAAAAGCATCTTTTTGATTGACATAGAAGAACTAACTGCTTGCATGCTGATTTATTACAATATCCACTCTGCCCTTAGCTAAGCAAAAGCTGCAGAGGTATCTGTGATGTAAAAAAAAATATTTGTGAAAATGCCTCTGTGTTTTCAGCAGCACAAAGGTGTCTACTTACTGAGTAAGAGGGGACCACAACCATCCTATAAACCAAGAGCCCCCAAACCTCTGTCCTCTCTGCTGGAAAACAAGTAGGAGGTAACTTCATAAACCTCCTTTTTGCAGCACCAGCCTCTAGAAAACACTTATCTTTAATTTAAATTAGGCATTTCACCAAAACCCTGAACACACCAGTAAATGTTCAATCCACTGCACCCTGGCTGCACCCACACCACTGTTTTTCACTGCAGGCAGACAAATTTCTACCTTTTTAGCATCTTTTTTCCATCCCTTCTGCCACGTAAGTGAGTGTGTCTGTCTAGTCAAGAATTCTCCCTGGCTGAGTAGACTGAGGGAGACAGAGGAGGCAGAAGTTCAAGGGGAAAAAGGGTGATTCCCTCCCAAATGATGTTTTGGAGCTGTGCCACTGAGTGGAAACTTCATGTCCTTGAACTCTCCAGCCTAAAGCTGCTCTCTGGTGAGGTTACCACACTGAAGGGCTCTTTCTAGACTGCGTATTTGTTTTAGGATTTCTCCTTGTAGAAGGCTACACACTGCACACTTTGTTTCCTTTATGATCCCACAGCAGCCCCTTAGCAATGACCCTGAGCCTCCCTGCATTTCCCTCAGCCCTCATCTGAAAAGGTGGCAGAGGTTTTCACTTCATATATTTAAGCTTGGGGTTGGCTTGTTTTCTTTTTTAAATTAATGAATTCAATAGTCTGACCAGTTCTGACAACTTCTCAAAAGAGGTTTGGCTACAGAGCCTGCTACTGGTGTGTGTATCAATACATACACACACTCTTTTGGTGTACATCTATAAATCCTTTTTTATATATAGATGTGTGTCACAGGTCATATACATTCAGCAGACACGTGGCAGAGCCAGTACCCAGGAGCTGCCTGTTCCTGGGCACACCAAGCCAGAATTATTTGCATCAGCAATGAGCCCAGCATCATGGAACAGAAACCTGAGCCAGGACCCAGGTATCCACAAGCCCTAGGAGTGAATGCCAAAGCAAACAGCAAAACTCTAACTGGCCCTGCTGGCTGCTGCTAAAAAAACCCTTGCAGCTGCCCAGCACGGGCTGCATAACCCTGGTGGTGATGACAGGAGTGGAGGGTACTGTACCCAAATGAAGATGACATTGAACATGATCCATCTGCTGTATCCTGAGTGATAAGATGACATTGCTTCCCCTCCCTAGGATGATTTACTGAGCTCTGCTACCCACTGGAGATAAATTCCTATTTTTTAGTCTTCAGATAGTGTCGAGCAAAGGCATCAGACTTCTTTATACCAAAACATCAGGAAAATCACCACATTGACAGCTCCTCCCAGAGCTGCACCTAGGACACTACCACCACCGGGCATGGCCCCTGTGCCTCCAGCACTTCCAAGCATCCCACACAGCTCCAGCCCTCAGGAATTGTTCCTTACCTCCAAGCCTTGTGTGCTGCAGGATAGAAGGAACAGCAAGAGATGAAAACTCCAGAATATTCAATATTCAAGCTTCACCTTATCTCCTCTTTCTCACCACATTGCTTTCCAGCCACAGACCTGAAATTGTTGTTACAGTGCTTGTCTAACATGACATAAACATTTCTGGTTTTTTAAATTGTTTTTTTTAATTGAAGCATCCCATAAAGACAGGATGGGAGGGGTGGGGCATGGGGTGTTGTGACTGCTCTGCTTTGTGCTCTTTCTGTAAAATAGTCAAGGAGAGACAAAGCAAGTAGAGCTGAACCCAGTGCATATATATATATATATATATAATTCTAAATAAACATTAAGCCAGAAATGGAAGTAAGTAGGTCCAGACATGTAAAATACCCAGAAAATAATGGAACATGGCCTAGTCCTAAAAAAACATTATTGAATTTGTAGCAAACACCATGCAGAATTTTACCACAGTGCAGTGCTGATATTTATTGGCCGTGTTTTTATTAGTAAATCTTGGAGACAGGGATTGACTGGGCATCATTTTAAAAGAAAGTATTTGAATTAAACCTTTTTTTTTTTTTAAACACCTGAAGCAAACCTAGATAGCATATCCAGAAAATATTTTATGACAGATCATTCCATTAAACTACTTGCCATGACATGCTCTGCTTTCAATCTCTCACAAAAATCATTTGCAGAACATCATGAGAAAAGGAGCCAGTTCATTTCTAGTCTGTTCAGGTTTTCCAATCTTGCTCATCAGTGACGTTTCCAACCACTTTCCTGTGCAGCTGTAAACACCATGACTCACCTCTCCTATCATCTCCCCTTCCTCCCAGAGGAAGAACCCTGTGGAATGCATTCTTTTGGTCATTTCATATCCATTTGCTTTGCTTTTATGCCCAAGAAGTCCACCTTGCAGGTGGAAGTGGAAGCAGAGAGGGTTCTATTTAAGCTCTTGGGAATGCCTTCTGCATTCTGGGCCTGACTCTAGGAAAACCTGGTGTCACCCAGAGCACCATTACTTGGTGCTTCTCTTGGGCCAGAAGCAAGCACAATGTCAAAGCCATCATCCCATCATCTTTGAGCTGTCTTGGACCCAGGCCATAGATCAACCAAGGCACTAAAGGTGGAATTTAATGCTGAAAACAGTGTGAGATGGGAGGAAATGTTTGATTCTCCTGTTGGATGCTGCTGTATTTTAGAAAAGGCAAAATTGCCTCAGTGCTGGATCACTGCAGTGTAAACACCCTGAGGCAAGGGACTGTCAAGAGTGGGACAGGCTTGTTAATTAACCCTCAATGACAGAATGTGTTAATTGTTGATTATAAGAGAACTGCGTATCAGTAATAAATCCAAGCATGTTCTTATGCTACTGGTTTAGTTGGGCATTTTAAGTACTCTTAAGTGCTCCTCAGTGCTCTAACCCTAAGTGAGTGTTTCCAAATAGTATCAGTCATCAGGTCTGAGGCTTCACTGTAATCTTAGATCATCAAGAAAACCCCTGAGCAGGCTCAGCTTCAGCCCACCACGCTTTATCCAACAGGTTCTCTCATCTGGTGTTACTTACAGGAGCTCAATGCTGATGTGGTTACATCTCCTTAGGCCTCAGGATAAGCTGCTGGCTTTTCACCCCATATCCTCCCTTTGGTTTAATGAGGGATCATGCATGGATTCCACATATCACATCTGATGATAAAAAAATGATGCTCATTTTACTGCTTTTCCTTTCCTGACTGCTGCCACAGCACATGGAGCACCTTGGCAACTGCTGCAGACATCCAGGAACCCAAGTATGAATTTTCCCCTTCTCAGCTACTGGTAGGAAACCACATGTTAGTGATGCAAAAAAACCCTAAAAAAAACCCTAAAAAAACCCTTACAAAACCTTTCTGAAAGTTTTATGATGAGTGTCTTATCAAATATAGAAAGCTTTTCTCTGCTGTAATAGTAGTTTGCTTTTGGTTAACTTCTCTGGGGCACAGGGTGGGTTTCTCCAGCACTGGTCAGGCAGAGCAGAGTTTGAAAGCAGAAGGAAATGCTGCTGCTTCTGCAGAGGTGGTGGCTGCATCCAACTGAACATTTCCTGATTCCTAAGCCATGCTGAAACCCCTGGATTTGTGATTCCATTGCAGCATCTGCTGTTTGCTGGTGGGTGAATTCACTGACCACTGAGGCTGCTTGAGAACTTCCACCAATTGTGCTTTTCCTAATTCATGGGACTCCAGGGTGAGGAAGCAATTTCCCATTCTGGGGAGCTGCTTCAGGCAGAGAGCTGCAGCTTCCGGAGAGGAATTGAAAAAAAAAAAACCAGCATACACGTTCCAGCCCTGACAGAAACTCAGGTTTTGATCTCTAGCCACAGAAGAGTGTCAAAATGAAGACATTTATGAACCAAGAGTAACGTGGGCAATTAAAAATGTTAACACATTGGAAAAGGTATATGGGGACAATGTACCAGACCTTCCCTTCATTTTTAGCAAGCAAAGTGTTCTGTTCTTTTAAGGAATTCAGATTATTACAGCCTGGAAAGCTTTGTTGGTGCTTCAGGAAGGTGAATATTTCCTGCTGAGTGGGAGCTAAAAAGCTGGAATGAAAGCACAGACTGGTGGTGGGTAACTATGATAAAGTCCTCAGGTGAAACTGGAGAGCAAGTCCATGATATGACCACTGCTGGTGCTCAAAGATGCTGTGAAAATCTCAGTGTTTTCATCACTGCAAAGAATCAGGAAAGTTGAATGCATATTGCACAGTCTGCCCTTTGTGCAGCATCAGGCAAAACTCTGTTGTGGGTGAAATTTCAAAGAGCATTTCAGTGGCCTTGAGTACAGTCAGAGGGATTGTTCTGTCTGCAAAGTACAATTTATGCCGATTTTCATGGCACTGCTTGCTTCAAGGATGCTAAGAAGGCCAAAATATTTGAAAAGGACACAACTGGAAGAAGAGGCGTTATAAGCATGAAATAGAACAAGAACCTTTTTTATTCTGTACAAAGAGCGACCGAATTTTTACACGTGAAGTTTTGATGTGCAATATGTAAATAGCATAACTTCATACTGAATTTTATCTGGACTGGATTTATCTGAGTAAGTCACTTTTAAAAAAGGCATTCTTCATCTCTGATTTGAACTTGGGGAGGCTTTCAGAAAGTGTGTCTATTTTTAAGACAATCCAAGTTCTCTGTGTTGAGGAACAGGTGGTTCTGTCTCCTTGCTTGGTAATTTGCAATTATAAAACAATTTCCTTAGAGAAGGTAAAAGCAGAGCTATAAGCTGTCAATTTTCTGCTGGGAACAATCACTTTAAGAAGAATATTCACTGTGAGGTACCTAGGTATGAATCTTCCTGACATCTCCATTGGAGAAAAAGGGCTGCCAGAAGACCTCTCATCTCCACATATCAGAATGGGTTATAGGGAAGAAGCTCTTTCCAAAGAGAGGTAGAAGTGTGCCCAAAAAAAGCTACAGACATAGAAATATGGAGCTAGCCTGGAGAATAGTAAATATGAATCAAAAATGTGTTATGTCTGACTTCACCAGAAAAGCAGCAATTCTGTGGCAGCACTGGAAAGCAGAGATAGCTCTTTGCTGGCTTCTCAAAGCCCCTTTAAACATAGAAATTCCCCCCCAAAAAATAATAAAAAGACCAAAAAGATAAGGAGCTCTCCTTTGTGAAAAGCAGAGCACTGTGCCAAGAGAGCCTGCTCCTGCTCCAGCCCCTCCTAACAACAGGATCATGGCCACACAATCCCTTTAAACATCAACATCTCAAGTTAGGCAAACCTAAGAACAACTGTTTTAAGACTGTCACAGTAACTACTGCTGTGCAGCCACAGCAATATTGCTGTTTCTTAAATGACCTTCCAGGACTTGTGCTTTAAATCTGACTCAAACTTCAAATCTGTTCTGATGAAAAAGCTTCCTAAGGAACTCTCATTTTTAAACTTGTCAAAGAAGTGATGCAGTTTTACAGTCACTATCCTGCCCATCAGCTCCTTGGTGAATCCTTCAGCTGCTCTGAGCAACAAACTTGACATGAAAACCAAATTGAAACAGAAAGTCAAGATATCTGCATTTTCATCACCAGCCATTTTCTTACAGAAGCACAAATCTTTCTATCCACAACTGGAAATGCCCAAGATCCAGAGCTCCTCCTTGTTCTGTTTCTTGTGCACTGGGATTTTCTCACACCATTTCAGCTAAATAGGTACTTGGAAAAAGTTTTGCTTCCTTCTCAACTTCTAGCAGTATGAATTCAAACAAACTTTTATAGCTGAGATTAAATCCAGGGGTCTTTAAAGTCTTGTAGATTGTTGGGTTTTTTTCAGTCATTCCCTGTTATGTTGGGAGCTTGCTAAGTAAATGTTGCAAACACAAGAAAAAAAGGCACATGTGATAGAAAAATGAATTACACAGATGTAAGTATTCAAAAAGCCACTGCTGGAAAACCAGTATTTTTCAGGGTTATGGTTGGTTTGAGAGGTTTTTTGCCATGTTATTACATGAGGTTGGCGTTTTATGCCTCAACTTCAAAATTGTAAATTATTTGGTTTCTTACTGACTTGAAAGAGAAGGAAAAACAATTCTATACTGTCAGTATCTTCTGCATCAAAGTTTGTAACAAACAGGACATCAAAGAAGAAAAAGTTACTACACTGCTGAGGCTCCAGAGTGCATTCCATTTTCTGGGGTGGATTTGGCTTGGTGCAGGGCAGCTTGAATTCTGAAATGTGTTCTTGTTTCCATGGAGTAATTCTTGTAGTTTTGTCTAAAACAAAAGCAGATCCACTCTGATGAGTACATATTTTAAAAACATTTTAAGCTTATCTCTATATTATTGCTTTAAGTAAAACAACTGTAGGGAGCAAAAAAAGCCTTTCTTCACAAGCTCCTTTTTTGCCTACTCTGAAATACAAGGCATGTGTTCCTAGCCAAACAATGCAGCTCCTTGTTCTTTATTTGTAGTTCTACTTGTCTGGCAGTTACCAGAAAAATATAGCTTAATAAGTAATTGAATGTGTTCCACTCCATCAAAATATTGAGTTCACATTAGGTATCTGTAACATCCACTTAGTTTGCATTTAGAAAATAGATTTTCCCTCCTCCCCTCTGTAAGTAAAGCTGCCAGTTTTTAATACAAACATTTTCACTTTTTTTTTTTTCTTTACTTTAGTAAGCTGGATTCATTTTAATTCAGCAAGTATATTTAAAAGACAGAGAGACAAGACAAAAAAATAGAAAAGAAAAAGAAAGAGAGAGAGGCTGTCCTGACCCATAAAAGGGAAACACCCCATATCTGCATCCTCTATCAATAATGTGACCTGTGTATAAGAAATAAGGCCAATAAATTTACTGCCCCAGAAGCTTGGAAAGGGAAAGTGGGCACACAGGAGACTCTGAATCAGCTTTCAAGCAGCAATTCACCATCCTGGGAAAAGACAGGCAGGAATTCCCCCAGAAACACCCAGTGCTGGCAGGAATTCCCCCCTAAACACCCAGTGGCTGACTCAGCAGTGTCCTCTGCCTATAGCTTCCAGTAGCTATGTCATGCTCTGGAGGGTTACAGAATCATGAAGAGAAGCTGTGTTTTGATGGAAAAATGCCCCCCAGGACCACATAAAAACTCCAGATCCTACTTAGTAGGAATTAAGGTGTCAGCTCTTGCAGGATGGATGCAGAATCCAGATGCCAAGGACCACGCTGACATCCCTTAGGAGATGGGTCTCATCTTTGCAGAAACATTCCATGAAAAAGTCTGTAAACCTAGAAGTATTTCTGTTCAAAACCTGTAATTCAAATCAAGCATGGAAGCATGGCAGCCATCACTATGGCAGTGGCAGCCTCGTGGTAAAAATAAGGAATTCCACACCCATCTATAATTTCATTTATGCAACATCCAAGTGGCTGAATGAGAAAAAGAGGTGACTGGGGGGTGCTGTGTACTACTATGAAACCCTTTGGAGTTGTTTTTTTTAAAGTAAGTAGGTTTTATCATGCAGATTCTGCATTTCTCATCAGTAGGTTGATATTCTTGCTTGTAGCTCCCAGTAATACAAATAGAAATATTTCCACACACAAGCAAGCCAAAACTGTTTATCATCTCATTCCACTCTTTCTCCCAGAGCTGAAACATTCCAGCCAGCAGCTGTAGGTGGATTTAGGTCAAGCAAATCAAGCATCATGCACAAGCTGAGTGCTGGCCTGCACTCTTGCCAATTGCAAACCTAATTCTGCAGTCCTAAAGCCCACCACAGGCATCACATCCTCCCTCTGGTGGCTGCAAGGACGTTCAGCATTTCCAGATGGATGCTCATAAACCTTGAGCATTTTAATGCACTGTAAAGGTTACAGGTGGAAATATAAGGACTGCACTTTCTTTTTATGACTTATGTGAGCATAGCAAGTCTGAGTATTAACTTCCCATAAGTTGGGTAATAATATTTTAAAAGCTTTTGTCTGCTGGTGCTCTCCTTTAATCCAAACAACCCTCCCTGGAAGGGACCTGTGACCTGAGCCAGACAGAGCCACCAGGGCAAAGTGCAAGCAGCAGATGGACAGATGGAATGAGGAGCTCTCAATCCTTCATTTCCATCCTTTAGAGAGACTTGAATAGAAGGAAATAAGGAGAGGAGGAGAGGTGTGCTTTGAGGAATGTGAAACCAATGGAAACACTTCCATTGCATTTTGCTAATTGCCATTTCTACTCTTCTGAGTATCTCCCATGAGTCTGCAGAGAGCCAGGCTCACAAGCACAAGAGATGAGCAATTGCAGTATTTTCATTTTTGTGTTGACAGCCTTTTGGCATGATTTCCAGCAGGCTGATTCACTGCTCTGCCTGGCAGAGTGGACTGAGTTGGACAAAAGCTCAGCACAAAACCTGTGACCTCTTTATAACTTATTGCCAGACATCAGTTTTGTAGCTGCTCAGACCTGCAGCTGGTGTGACTGCACTGGGAGAGATGCAGCCACCTGGCCTCATCCAGGATCCAAGCAGAGAGGTGAAATACCCTGCTGCAGGATGCTTCAAGAGGGCAAGGGCTGTTTGATTTGGATTCCTTCTGCTTCTCAAAAAACTTAAGCTCAGCAGAGGTGCAAATGCTTACTATAATAAAGAACACAAGTTCAACTATTCCTGATAAATCTACTTTGCTTGAAATATCAATCAGAAAATAGGAGGTGTTTTGGTTGCCTTTCAGAGGCAGATGAAATATTACAAAGGGAACTCAGTGGAAGGTGAAGCATCATCTCAGCTGCAGTTCATCAAGGAAAGAAACCAGCACTGTTTGCCATCAATTGGAGTAATGCTATTTTAGTCTTAACAGAGAGCCTTGATTTAATTTAATACATCTTTTAAGTAAATAATAAAGAGACTACAAAGATTATTGTATTTTGTTACACATGGGTTATTTCTTATGGAAACCACTGACATTCATGTAACATCTTTAAGATGTGGGGTTTTTTTTTCTCTTATGAGGAAGTATGGTTAAGTCACAGACTGAACAATCAGATAATATTTACCAATAAAAAGGTCAACACCAAAACTACTGCATGTATGCTTCCACTGAAAAAATGAAACACTGAGTTGCCAGAGTATTAATAAGTTGTTTCTGCTTTTTGCTAACCAGTAAAATACCATACAGACACATCAAACATCAGTACAAGCTTTTCACTTGCTTACTTTGCTTTTTCCAGTAGTTTTACTGCTTCTTCTCTTCTGTCCTGGTCTAGATACAGTATGGCCAGCTCCAGCAAGGCATTTGGAATTAGATAATGGTCATATTTTATCTTCTTCTCACTGCATTGGAAATAAAAAAAAATAGCCTCAAGTTCTTGAAATGGTATATTGGAACTGTTAAATAAAGGAAACAAACACAAATAAACCATGAAATAAGATAAGAAACCATCAACCTCTGTTATAACACTTGTCATGTTCTCTATCCAAAGCTACCATCCAGGTTATTAAACATCTATTTTGTGTAACTGTCCTGCACAAGTGTATTATTTCTTAGGAGTACGAAATATTTGCTTTATTATCAGGGAAGTATTAGAAAAGATGATAATTTTATGAGCTCTCTCCATGTGAACTGACTAAAAAAGAGATGCCATGCACTGCATGGAGTATAAAGGTTCCAAGTATTATCATGCTGCCATCTGTCCCTGCAGACTGCATTTGGCTTTTTGGGTACAGCTTCTTCATGACTGGTAAGAGGAAAGGATGGGGGGGTAGGGGGAGGGGGAAGGAGTTGTATGTCAAAAAATTTCTGTATGTATAGTCCCCAAAAAAGGGAGAAAATATCTGTCAGAAGTGCAGATCTGCAATTCTTCCATACATGGCTACCAATGCTGGCAATTCCAAGTGATTCCCTGATACCAAACTGACTCCATAGAATGCAGTCCTCTCCCTTCTGTTCATATCCCAGTTGCATCTCCTCTTACTTGAAAGGAAAAGTTACTGAGAAACTGAAGAGCTCTCCCTCTGCACCCCATATGAACACTTACTTCAAATAGATGTAATTAAAATGGTCTTCTGCTTCTGAGATCTTGCCCAAATGTTTGAGGCATAAACCCTTTAACAGTTTTATCACACACTGGTCATCTGCTAGTAATTCTGTAGCTGCAAGATGAAATAAATAGCAAGTTTTTAAAAACCTGAGAGCAGCAGAGACTTTTACACAAGTATGGTGTGAGCACAAACCATCTGCTGAACACAGGACAGAGGGAACTTAGTGGTCATTTGAGTTCATTTAATGCAGAGAGAAATGTGTCAACCTTCTCATAAACCAGTCAAACTTTGTCTAAAAACTGTTAGACTGTTCTTTCCCTTCCTACTCCCTTTGAAATCTACAATCTTATTGTTCTGATACCTAAAAATTAAATATTTGGAAATATTAAGTATTTGGAAATACTGATGTCCAACTTATGATCTCTTTACCTTATGCCTTTATTGCCCTTGTGTATGCACAGCTCTTCTCCTCCCTTGACTTTCAGTCACATGTTCTGTTTCCAGGCAAGACTTTTATCAGTTCTCCACCTTTCTTTAGCTAAACACAACTATGACAAACCTTGCTACCTGCACCTCACATCCCCTCATCCTTTTATGATTACCTTCTCTTGACCACTTTTGAGTTTACACTTCTGAGTGCCCAGAGCCTTACAACCTTACCAGTGTCTGCTTTAAAGTCATCAGTAACAACACTCTATCCAGTAGGAAACTTTTGCATGATACATTTCAAAGCAAACATCTGGCTTTTTCTTTGCGATTCCATACAGGCAGCTTAGTCTTTAGGTTTCCAAGCAAAACCTTCAGCTTGCTTGCTCATTTCCAATTCATGAAATGCTGGCTGAAAAGAACTTCTGCAAAACCTGTGATAATGCTATTGAATGGCACCTGTTTTCCCTAACCCTTACCTGGTTCTTCCTTTATCACTCCAAGTGACAAAATGCTGACACACACTGCGTGAAACAGCTGCTGTTTGGAAGCCTGGATCCTACAACTGGAGTAATTTTTATTGCTAAGTCCCACAGAGGCCCCTGCACACATAAGACACCAAAGCAAATCACAGGGAAGATGCCCAAAGACTGCAAGAAACTCCTTTAGAAGGAACAGGAAAGAGGGCAAAAGTTTACACAGTAAGTACATGGACAGTGAGGTGACTCAGGGCCTCAGAGGATGTACTTCATAAAATTAAAAATAATTAAAAAAAAGGATAAAAAAGGCAGATCAGTTGTCTCTTCTGCACTTCTATTGCAAGGAGATGTTCATACATGTTTATTTCCTTTCCTTATAACAAATCTTCCCTGGATTGCAGAAGTAAACATTTAGAGACCTATCCTAGGCACAATTATGCAGATAAGATTTATATCTCTAGGAATTACTTCCTAATAATCTACCTTTTACATCTTGTATGTAATGTAATGCTGCTACAAGCACATCGGACTCATAATTTTATTGTGCTGGATTCTTACACTGTGAATCTAATGGTAACACAGTGAAAATGCCTGAAAATTCAACAGTTTAGGCTTAAATACAGTCAGGAAAGCTCAGGGAAAACATGGCACCTGGAAACAGCAAGTCACTATTTGGTACAGGTAATACTTTAAATTGTTGGCATGTTCAAAATACATCCCACTTTTCACTTACATGTCCTCATTGTGTTTTATAAACATGAAACAGCTTCCACAAATCCCTGCAAAAAAGCCAACCTTAGCCACAGTTTAACAGCTAAGGAAAAAAGGCAAAAGAAAAATAATTCACTTATTCAAAATAATGTAGCAAAATGGGTAACAAAGGAAATGGAAGGGTGGAAAAGCCTTCTTCCAAGATGTCACCTCCACTGAAAATATTTTTCTGTTCTCTCACAATTAACTAAAAAGGAGACAGCTTCAGCCTTTCAAGCAACTCTTGCAAATCTTGTGTAACACAATGTGGACAGGGAGACCAAGGTCCTAGAAAAGACTGCAATGCAGTGGTTTAGCCCATGCTGCTCTGTCAACAGAGGCCTGATCCTTCTGCAGGAAGGCCCTGCATAATAATAAGGGAAAATATTTAGTAAGAAAGAAAAGCTGAAGTAAGAAAGAAAAGTAAGAGAGAAAAGCTGTGCAGAGTGGTTGCATAGCCACAGGACCTGGGAGAGACTGGCAAGAAAAAAAACATCAACTGAACCTTCTCACAGATGGCTAATTCACAAAAGATGTGGTAGCAGAACCTCAATTGTGCCCATTGCCTTACTGCAAAAGAAGCCCATCCATGGTGTCCCAGATTTGTATTTATTACTAAAATATTTCTACTATTATTTCTAATACTGCTTACACAGCAATACCATTCAGCCCAAGGACACTTTGTAAAATGACAGTTTTCAAACAGAAGATTGACCTGTCTTCCACTTGCCTTTCTAAACTGAAATACAGTATCTGAGGATAATGAAGTTTCATGATCTAAGTTATCAAGCCAATGCACATGCTGATTTTGATCTAGCAAAATAAACAGGCCTTTGATACAAGTCACAAACTGTTCCTAATACACATCTGTGGATGGAAAATGTGGACTTTCTGCTATTGTAAGTTATTCTTATTAAAAAGGAAAATTATTCCTATCTGCAAAAGCAGTTTCTCTCTTCCTTATGTTCATCCCATGATCAGATGAACTCTACTGAAGAGTCTCTATAGACAGATACCATCTTTAGCTATTGCACCTTAGAATACCTGCTTAAACCATATCACACATTACCTGAACTTCTTGCCAATGCTTCTTCTGCTTCAATTAGAGTCTCTAACATGCCTTCTGTTAAGTTGGGACACTTCCCAATTACAGCATAGCCATTCCAGATATACATCATTTCCTAGGGTCAGGGAGAAATGACAGCATCATTAATTACAGCACTGGATAAATACAGTTATAAAACACTTTAGTTTATCTCTGTGTGATGAAAAAGTTACAGAATCCTGAAATAAAAAGTCTGTTGCAACTAAGTCATTGCAACTAAGAACTTGTTATATTGGTTTTCAGAACAAATTAGGCAACTAGAGCCTTTTACTACACACAATGCAAGGAGGATTACTTGAACAGAATGCAAACAGGAGGTCTCATTTATAGATGAAGGCAAGTCCCAGCAAAACACACAGACTTAACACATTCATGGCATATGGATAACTCTCCTTTTATTAATCACTTTCACTTATTACTTTTGCTTTTTAGTTCTATCCCAACCAGGGCAGTAATAACTACAATGTATTGCTTCCCTAGGAAAACATGAAATCTCAGGAAATGACAAAACAAAAAGAAAACCAAACATCCCATCTTTAACCAAAGCTTCAAACAAACCAACAGAATTTTAGAGCTAAACTGTGAACTTCTTAAATTCCTCATATTGGTTTGATGTTCCCATAGAAAGTAACTTCTTTTTTATTAAACTGTACTTGAATTTTATTTTAAAACTATTGGTTTCGTTCCTATTTGTTACTGGGGTTCTCTCTTTAGTGTATCACCAGACCAAACGTGCCCAATTAAAGATGGAAATTTCATACAGACTTAGGACTGGTCACCATGAGATGTTATTTATCCTCCTTTTTTACACGACCCAGTCTGTATTTAGTAATTTAAAGCTTTTGAGTAAAATCACTGCACAGTGTAACTCAGTTCTGGAACTACAGTGCAAAAAGCTGTCAGACTAGAATAGATGAAGCAGTTTGTTTAACCCAGGCACTGTAGCTTTCACCATCTGGTCTCTACTGATTGGAAACTTGCTGAACTTACTGAATCTAGAGTAGATTTGTCAACGTGGTTTTGACACAGAAGTACTCAAACTACTCTCACTCCAGGCTAAATCTCTGAGTCTTGTAACTGGGGACTCTTTCCTCTCAGCAGGTCCCTTCACAGGGAAAAGGATAATCCCCGAGATGAGATTCTGCATCCAGGTCCACAGTCTGAGGGTTTTGGACTGTTCAGCTGCGGCATCTGCTGCCTCAGGGATGCAACTGCAGCAGCAGCACGGGAGGCAATGTCCAAACACCTCTCCCTGAGTTCTGCTAAAATCCCAGTACAACAGCCCAGCCAAACCCCAAAGTGTACATTTTTTACTCTCTACAATCTCCAAATCCTGCAAGGCAAACCAAAGCGACCTAATTCTTCTCTCATTTCAGCCTTCTGACTTAGTGGGGAGCAGCCCCTGGAGAATACCCACACCGTGGCTGTAACCACTGTGTTTCTTCAAGAAGCAAGCACTGTGTCACACACCCAGCTGGTGGGCTGAAAAATTACTGTCCCCCTGGTGTCTCAGGCATTTTCTTAAAAGGGTATTTACTAATTATCCAGCTGTTCCTCCAATGCAACAGCTCAAAGCACTGCAAATGTAAACACCACTGCGCTCGCCAAACCAGTGGGCTCAAAACCCTTTTATGTTCTTTTACATGTTCTTTGTAGACAAATTTTTGTAAACACACAAGGAGCAAGGCAACGGGCACCTCATGCAGCTGCTCTCAGCTGGCAACAGGGAACTGACCAGCATCATAGGCAAAAAACCAAAAAAACACACACAAAAAAATAAATTAGCCATATGCAAGTTTCCTGCAGGGGTAAAGGATTTGACTGTTTCATCTCAGCACCCATGAGTTGCTCTGGAGCACACTAAAGAGATGCTTACATGTTTCCAGTTCTTGTACTGTTTCCTTGCTTTTTTTCCTCTCCCTCCCCATTTCCTTTGTACCTTTGAGTCTTCTTTTAGTAATCTCAGTAAATGACATGTGACAGAAGAGACTTAGGGCAAAGTTCCTCAAACGAGAATCAAAGGAAAGCTGTGGGGAGCATGCTGGTCTGTAGCTGGAATAATGAGCTACACATGCAAGACATTTACATGTCACAAACAACTGGCTCAGTTCCCTGTGGCTGGTGCATGCCCCAGTTTTACAGCATTCCTTGCATTCATGTGGCTTTGCTTTGGGAACATTCCAGTCTCCTGCAGAGGTTTTACCTTAGAAACATGGAAAGATACTGTTCTAATTATCTCAGGTTTATTTCCAGACATTAAAAAACAAACCAAAACAAAACTATAATAAGGAGAGTTGTGTGTGTTTCTACCTTACCAAAGGTGGAACAGGCAGAGGAATGGGGTTTGAGGAAAGGTATCGCCGAGCTTTCCGAATTGCAAACTTTTCTGTAGGCAGTGACTTCCCTGCAATTTTCAGTTTCAAACTGGGAACAATCCTGAAAAATTAAAGGACAACGTAAGAAATTTCTCTTCTGTGAAAAAAAGAATTTAAAAAAATCCCATTTTAAAATTTAAAACCCCCAAACAAATAGTATATGAAGAGCTGTTACACACCAAGCTATCACTACCTCTAGGCAAGCTGAGGAACCCATATTCACAAAAGATGCCTTAATGCAGGGCATCTGTATCTCTAGGCTTCCTCTTTAATCAAGCAGGAGGAAGAGGGACTCTTGCCCAGCCAAAGAATAAACTGCATGGTGTGCTTAACTTATAAAGGGCCCCTCTCCCTTCACAGACTAAGAAAGAAGCCAGGTAGCTTTTGTCAGTGTTTCTCCCAAAGACCAAACTGGTTTGTAATGGATTCCAAACCCAGTGAAATCTGCTTGTAATAACAGAAGGTCTAAAAAGCATCAATTCATTGTAAGCATATACAAAAGTGATGTTTAGAATTTGTACAAAAATTGAAAAAAACCAAAGTAATCAATTTTCTTCAGCCCAGCACAGTTTAGATACTTTTGAGCTCAAACACTGCAGCTGGGTTAATTCGCTGTATTAATAATGCACATATTCACTTGCACATCTAGCTCTCTCATATTCCTCTCAGACTGAGAACCCAAGAAACCACTGGTACTGATGCTGTCACCTCTAAGGATGTACACATACTGTAGCATAATCCATTGGAGGCTTTCAGATCTCACATTAAAAGAAAATTAAAGGAAACAAACTGATAAAAAAAGTGAACATTACACTCAACAGCAGCATCCACTCTATGGCTGACAGACCTCATGTCCTGTCTCTAAAGTATTTCCAGGGCTGTCTTTAATCTAATGGGAATGTTTCATTCTGTAATTTCTTACAAGTTCAACACTATTTGTGCTGATCTTCCAAGTTGCACAATGAGCAAGTTTTCCTCTCTTCCCCCAACAGCACGACGTGAAAAAATAAAATATTTTACCTAAATAATTCAACTTCATTATCTCCAAAAGGACTGCAGTCTTCTGGTCCAAACATACTGAGATAAGCAGCTTTCATGTAAATGTAAGTAGCCTGCAAATGGAATCAAGAATATCTGTACAGAAAAATGAATTTACAGCATCACCTATATTGATCTAAATCACAAAACAGTAACAAAGAGGAGGAAGCTGCTACTTTTGCTCACAAACAGGTGTAATCTTACAATACTTCACGCAGGATATAGTTTTTTAGTAAGTGGATTATAGACATTTTTTTGTATCATGTACATCTGTTTACTTTGTATCATCTTATAGTTTATGTCCACATTCCAAGCACAAATGTCATGTTCGTGTAAAGTGTATTTTTATTACTCTCAGGAACACATACTAAGAAACTTATGAAAAGGCCATGCTCAAAGTGGAAAAAAAAAAATACTACTACATCATCTATGTGCCCAATCACATCTTGGTAGCATCCCTCAAATGTTAGGTTTTCCAAAACATGAAACTGTTTTGGAAAGGTTTCATTATTTCAGATTATGGAAAGTTCTCATTTCACAGGGATTGCTGAGCAATGAGAAGGAAGCACCCAAGGAAAGCAAAGCAGCAGATGATGTTAAAACTCTTGCAAGAGTGAAGAGTAACAGCTGGTGAGTTCTTGTGTACTGCTTGAAGGACTCTACAGTAACCACAAGTTTCAGGATTTTTCTAGAGTATTTTAAGCTATGATAATCTACAGTGGAACCTAACAGTGCATATATGTAACCATCTTTCATTTAGCTCATGTAGTTTACCTATGTAGGTTACATATTAATAGGAAGCATCTTCTCTGAAGCCCCTGCAATATAGTATAAAACTGTACACACAGTTTAAAAGGACACACATTAATAGTAACCCTACAGCATTTCAGAATATTAAAGCTTTTAGCCAGGCAGTGCATCCCTGGGTGAGCCCCATGGGAGCTCCTCAGTGAATCCACCTGGCTGAACCCATTGCTGGAATCCCCAGGGCACAGAGAATCCACCCTGAAGCTGTCACCTGAGTGGGAGCACAGAGAATGTTGCTCTCACCTGGCTGCTTGGACCGTATGTCAGTTTTGGTTCCATTTGACAAAAAAAAAAGACAGGCAGAGATACCCTCCCCCCACACACACCTATTTTGATCACGTTTAGAAGAAACAAACCAATAAAGCCACACAACCCCAGCCAGACTTAATCCCTTCTGTGAGATTTCCCTGGGGTGTGGGGGAAGACAGAAGGTTACCAGGGTTCTGGACAGAAGAACTTCTCCCTCTCAGAGGCACAGGGCAAGGCATCTCTAATTGTATTTATTTTCCTGGAGGCACCACCCTGGCTAGCCTCACTCACCACCATAAAGAGCTTACATCCATAATGTAATGAAAGAAATGGCAACTCAAACCATTAATTGCAGTGTGTTGATGACACAACTGGTTGCTACACAGCAGAACATCTTTTCACATGCTGTTCTTCAGCTACAAGTCAAGCCCAAAAGATTTCTATCTGCCCACAGTCTGTTCAGATCTGAGCGTTTGCAAGTCACATTGTTCTGCAAGAACCACAGCAGGTTTTGTTTTACAACCATCTTCAAAGCTACAAAAAAACCCAACCTGACTGAAAGTTAAGACACTCCAGTGCCTTGTGCCCTCTTGTTCCACTCCACTTACCTTTGACCAAGTGTTTTCTTTGCTCAGCAGGTCTGCATAGAAGAAAGCCATCTTCCACTGCCGCTTGTAGGTGAAGCACCACATCAGCTCCCAGTAACACATGTGGTGAAACTGCTTCCAGTACTGCTGAGCCTCACAACATTCTTCATACCTATGAACTGCCTGGACAGAGATTTCCAAATGCTGCCTTAATCATGTGTCCATGCACATACACCAGTGTTGCAACAGGCACTGGGGTTCCATGATCTGCTGGCACAGCTCCTGAAACTTCCAAATTGTTACCAGCCCAGTGTTGGCCCTGAGTTCACACCCACTGTGGTGCTAGCAAGTTTATCTATGCCACAGAGCTTCCTCATTCTTGGATGTTTTAGTAACTTCTAAGCATAGGTAAAATGAATGTGCCTAGGGAACTCAGGAAACTAAGGTGAGGGGAGAGATGCTCAGCTGACATTTATTTACTGAAGCTCCAAAGATTTCAAGGGAGCAGTTACACTGCACAGCAACTCACAGTCTGTCTCAGGGTACTTTGGACACACATCCTTCATCTCCCCAGTACTTTCAAGTCTTGTATGACTCCCCGTGCAGAATGAAGGCAAAGGATTGCCACTGGATATTATTAAAGGCACAGCTTTTGCTTCAGGGTAGGAAAGACAATGAGAAAACTGTGTCATTAATAGCAGTGGACTAGATTATCAGAAAGCGAAAAGCTTAGCAAAATGAGCTGGCCAAACATGCTAGTTAAAATAGATTTCAAAATTCCTACTTGTAATGCATAAACTACAAATTACATCCAGGCCAAAGCCACAGGAAGCATTAGCCAAGAAGAAAACATTGTTCCTGAAGTTCTTCTAAAGCTTTTGAGACTTACTTTCCCAAGAGCAGAATATTACTTACCGCATCAATGTTACCCTTCAGTGTTTCTATCCTGCCTGCAAAAAACAGGAATATGGCTCCCTGTAATAAATAATAATAAAAATACAAGTATTCTATAACAGTTTTCAAGCTGACCATACAGTCTAGATCTTTCTTATTTGGCAAGAAAACATTCTTACACCAAACTAAATTTCGATTCATTTTACCTTTGGATAGCGAGCTAAGTAAGGCTTAAGTAGTCTTTCTGCCTCCTCAACATTTCCTTTTCCTGTCCCTAGAATGCATAAAAATGCAAGGGAGGAAAACAGTAATAAAACAAATGAATAAATAAATAAATAGAACAGGAATGCAAGGTACTGATTAACCATCCTCATCTGACCAATATGTAAGTTCCTCTCTCTAGTAAGTAGGGCATCAACACAGGCTGGTGTTGCACGAAGCCAGCAAGCAGCAAGACCTCAACAACACTGACTTGAAAATTGACTTATGAGCAGCCCAACACATTCTGTAGAATGACTGAGCAGGAGACAACAGATAAGTGTATCTCAGCAGAAAGCTATCACTTCCCAAAAAAGTCAGGGATCACATACAAACATGGACAAAGTCCTGGAAGTTACCACTTAGAGCCATTATCTTAAACTCACAAATAACCTCAGGGCAGATTTATTTCTCACAACTTCCTTTGCTACCCCCATCTTCTCCCCTATGTGTTAAACAAACCTCCACCTTGACTATTAAGGTGCTCTTCTCTCCAGTTATGTTCACTATAGTGAAATCACCCACAAACAAGTCACATTTAATCTGATCACGAGCAAACAACTCAGTGACAAATAGGTGATGGAATAAATTTTTTCCCCCTCTGTGTCCCACAAGAACTAATCAATTCCAAGAGTTATTATAAACAATCTTACCTAACACAAAGGTCATGAAAGTATGATAGCAAAGCAACAGCATGGTACACAGCACCGACCTAAAGCTGTATGATGATGCTCCTTCTTGAAGCTGCAGCAGACCGTGCTCCTGTGCAGAGAGAGGTGAGGAAGACAAAGTATTGGGAAAGAATCACAGTTGGGCTCTGCAGCTCTGTCAACTCCTGCAGTGTCACTACAAGATTGCTCACTCACCAAATTGCCAAAATGCACAGACATAAATAGCAATCAAAGATAAAAACGCACGTGTGAAATTATCCAAGTTTTTCATGAAATTGTTGCTTAGACTGGAACTTATCTGATGGGAGGGCAGCAATTTGGGATTTATTACATGGTTAAGATAAGAGAATGAATGTAGATAACTTATCACCATCATCCCAGTGCTGAACAGCATTCCAGAAACAAAAAACAGAGTTTTCAAATGCAAGGCAAGTAACACACATCACCATCGTGCAGTGTATCCCTGTTTGTTGTTATTCACTGCATAAGCAAGTCAAAGATACCATGAAAAAAAAAATTAATCTGCAGATAGCAGGGCAAAGGATAACAGGGCAAAAGGATGCTTTCAAGTATGTTAAGAACAAAACAAGCTTTGCAAAGGTGTTGGCCCACTACCACCAGTGGAAAAATATGATGAAAAGAAGAATATTTCTGTTCCCTTTGGGAAGAACTAAAGCAATCCAGTGTAAAGCTGTATTCACACTCATGGCGAGCACTGAAGAATTCAGGTTCCTGAAGCAACAGGATTTAAGAGCCCATTCTAGGACTGGTTCCATGATATCAGAAGCATGAATAGAAATAATGCAAACACATTAAACATGAGATAGATTAACTAGTAAATATGGACAGTAAGACATCCACTGAGTGTTGAAGAAAAGTCTGTTTAAAAGTTACACTGGGACTGCAATGGAAAGTTACTGGGACATGGTGTACATGGCTTCAAGTGCATCCTTTCAAACCAGCTACACTATAAATAGGGACCCTGAGGGATGCCTGTTGGAGCCACTGTGGAAGGCACCACAGAGAACACTCAGAGCAGCATCTCAGCAGAAATTTTTTATTTTTTGTGTGTCCTTGTCAGCAGAAGAATGTCACACTACCTCAACCTTTACCACTCACTGTGCAATCCCTCAACCCTGCAATCATGTTCTAGTGTTGATCATATGTGCACTTTTCCACTTAACTAGTGTGGTTGTTTTCACAGTTATTGTGTGTTCTTAAAAAAAAAAATCCTAATTGCATTAATTACTACATTATAGGAAAAAGCACCATTAACACACAGATTTGCAGGTCAATTAGTATAAAAATGCAGTAACCTGGACAAAACAATGAAGATACTGGCTTGCATGTCACTTCAGAAGAAATGAAAAGACAGCACTCAGCAAATAAAGCCAACTTTTTTTTTTCTGAGAGCAGAAGTTTGATTGATAGAGATTACTAACAAAATATGATATATTCCATTCTTTAAACTGCCCTAGGAAAACCACAAATACTGGAATTTAAAAAAAAAAATTAGTTGCAGTGCAAGGCAGAAGTAAAACAAAACAATCTGTGGAATGAATTTTGGCAGAAAAATTTCCAGAGTATATTTCCAAACTCCTTTTTTTTCCAAGTGAAAAAGTCCTCAGGCTGGATAGTTCACTAAGCCTTTACTGACATCAGACTTACAATGCTTGACCTCTTCCATGTAACATAAAAATACACATAAAGTGGCTGCTGATCACATTTGAGAATAGCACTAAGAATGGCAGAAAATTCAGTATTAGTCATATAGAACCATTTAATTATTTATCAGGTTGATCTCACTTATTTTAGTTCCCCAAATGTATGTTAATACAGCCAAACACAAATCTATCACACATGTGAACAAGAGTGCAACTCACACCCACCCTACATGAAGCTGCATCCTGGGAAGCAGGAGCTGGGATCTCCTGGGAGAAGGACATTGCCCATTCAGCAGAAGAGCTGCAAACCTGGCACACTTGAGACCAAATTCTTAAACCAAGCAGGCACACAGGTATGGAAAGCTCACCAAGCAAGTTTGTTCACTCTGTGGTATGTCCATAACCCCATTTTGCCCAGTACAGGTATCAATGAATGCTTATTTTTCACTCTGCCACTGGAATACCCCAAGCTTTTTATAGAAATAACAATATAATCAGTAGACA
The DNA here is from genome assembly GCF_003957555.1 of Calypte anna. Taxonomy (NCBI): domain Eukaryota; kingdom Metazoa; phylum Chordata; class Aves; order Apodiformes; family Trochilidae; genus Calypte; species Calypte anna. The sequence goes on from NC_044254.1 coordinate 24,816,378, forward strand.
CAATCTGAAAAAAAGAAATCTGAAGTGGGTGTTATCAGAGTTTCAACCCTTGCTTTTAGAAAAGGCTGCAGCAAAACTGCTTCTCCTCAAGAGAACTCCTACAACTTGCTTCTGTAAAGGCAAGATCCCCAGGAAAGCAGGATGATGAAGGGAGGGAATGGGAAACAGGTTTCAGATGCTGTGTTCAGGCAGCCAGATTCCCTGGGCCTGTGGCTGGCACAGACAGAGGCTGTCCAAGGAAGAGTTCAGCACAGAAATCCAGGTGAGACATTAATGAAATTACCTTTCCAAGCACCTACTTTTTCTCCACAGGGAGCCTGTGGAGATTAGCAAAACCTTATCAGCCAAGGGAGGTGTCATGAGTTGGGAAATATTATTACACCCATGTTATCCTCACCTGGAGCATTAAACTCACCATCTTGGTACTAAATCACACACAGCTACTACTTGAGCCTAAGAGGTAACTCTATAAACAAAGTACACTCACTGCTGCCAGTCACTAAGTGAATATATTATATTTAATTGTTAGGGCACACCTTCTAGCCATAAATAACCCATAAACATCTCCCACACCTACGCCACAGGTGGTGTGAGCTGTCCCAGCACACCAAGAATGAGCTTCCAAAATTCCTTTGAAGGCCATAGTGCTACAATAAAAAAGCAGATGTCAAGGCAGCAAGTGCTCATAATTTCTCCAGAAGACTTAAATGACATTAAAACATTTAGGTTTTGCTTTCAGACAAGATGTGAGTCACTCTGAAGGGCATCAGGCACAATGTAGAGCAGAGAGCAATGACATTACTTAGAGATGAGTATGATGCATTAGGATAACCCTCACCTTGCTGTGCAAGTTGCTCATAATAGCCCATAATCTCTTAATTCCTAAGACTGTCACCACATCATACCACACCAGTATCTCACTGGTTTGATCCTTCTTCCATCTCATCCAGTGCTGTCATTCAGGACTCCCCACACAAGCAGTGGGGATTCCCCCAGAGCAAATGCAGAATGAACAAGGACAAGGATCAAACCCACTATCAGGCAATGCTGAGACTTGGTTTGTGTTTATTTAAGCTGTCAGTGACTAAAATCCAACTACTTTGTTAAAGTGAAAGCTCTTCAATAGTATTTTTAAGCATTCTCTTTTAATTAGGGATCTTGATGATGGAAGCAAAGCAAGGTCAGCATTCATGTGCCCTGACCTGATCACACCACTGCAGGCTTTGCAAGGAGAATGGATAATATGGATAATACTGACAGCTTTTATGAAAAACAGACTAAATGGGCAAATGGGGCATCTCAATGTATGCCATGAAAAAAATTTTGATTTAACCTTCATTTTAGATCTGCAAGAGGCCAAACTACAAATCAAAAAGATGCTCAGTGGGAAACTGGAATTCAATTTATTACAAATTGAGAAAGCAAAAAATATTCTTCAGATCTGCTGCTTTGGGAAAAACATCCTCCTACATCAAAAAAGTATAATTTGACAGAAATTGGTTATAACTGAAAGTTTTCCTGCCTTCCCCTGAAATCATGCTGTCATCTGACCCTTTGACAAATCTCAATTTACATAGGGTGGGCCCATGTCAAACTCTTCCACAGCTTGGCACCCCCAGTATTTTTAATTGCCTATAAAACAAGGACAAGAACAAACATTACGCTGAGACCTGACAGAGAGGTCAGTAAGAAGGTTTCAGTGATTATATGGGAGATACATCAGCAATTAATGATGATTAAACATCCAGATGGTACCCAGGGTACAAGGAAGACATGCCCTCCCTGATGGTCTGTAAGACATAAATACCCACAAAAAACTTCTCACAAAAGTGGCCTGATCTACACTGAACCTCAATGCTAAAATGCAAATTCAACACAGGTAAACTCATATTTTGAGTAATGATACAGGGGAAAGGAGCTTGAACAGTGGCACAACTGGCACAGCTTGGGAGTGAAAGGGAACGAACGTGGCCCGAGGTTGTTACTCTTACACTTTCTTGATCTTATCCTACCTACTATTTTGAGACTCCAGACTGCTGTTAAGTTGATCATGTTGTCCACAGTGCCCACAAATGGCTCAGAAAGTAATGGAGCTTTGGGCATGTCCTCATTTACTATCAGGCATGACATGTCTGAGAGACAAGAAGAGTCCCTCAGGGAATATCTGCTGGCTGGAAGGCAGATTAGTATCCTGAGAGATATCACAATGCAATTTGATATCCAGCTTTAGTAAACACATGAGCCACACCAAAAGCAAAATGTCATTCAGGGCAAAGCAGCTCTCTCAGATCAAGGCACAAATGAGAGCTCTCCTCCCCTTTGCACACTCTAATGATGCTCACCATGAGCATTTAATGGAAAAGTCTGCAAGAGCAAACACTGATGTATTCAAAATGGAGCACAGGACATGACACACAAACTTTCCCTCTCCTCCTCCTGTATCAGTTTTTCTTTCACTTTGAAGTCTCTTCATACTGCAGGGGCCAGATTCCTCTTGCAAGCTTTGGAAAACCTCCCCTAGTAAGGACTGCAAACACAATGGCAATTTGGCTTTTGGCTTTAGACACTGGGCTCACAAATGTTAACTGCAAAAAGGCTTTTTTTTAGGATGTTAAGATAAATGACCACCAATGAACTTTGATCAACATCTTTAAACACTCCCTTGGTGTGCAGAGAGCAGGTTTGTGCTTAGATTTATGGTAATCTAGATCGTGATTCAGTGGGTTATTAAAAAACTGGGATGGGAACTAACTCATCAACACAAATATCAGCCCACTCATAGCTATACAAGAAATCCCAGAGCCAAAAAAACCCACCAGAAATTCAATTAGAGGGACAATTTTCATCTGCAGTAATGAGTATTCAGCAAAGTATTCTCAGAACTCTGCTAGTTCATGACCTGATTGCCCTTACATTTCTAGGAGAACATTTTGCTTTAAATGCTCTGTTTTCATAATTAGCAGGCAGAACTATTTGACTTTTACCTCTACTGCTTGTGAAACAGCTCATGGTCAACTCTTGGAAATTTACAAGTTCAAACCTTATTTTTTTAAGCAACACACTTTACTTTCAGATTCAAGACCTTTTCTGCAAACTAATAAAATGGTGATGGCATTCATCCACCTGTCAGGTGAGGTTGCAGCTCCTTGAAACTTGTTTTCTGAATAGCAAGCATTACAAGAGAGTTAAGTTTTAACTTGTTTATACAGCTTTTGCTGTGTCTGTGGGACATCCAACATTTACCTTACTACCCAGAATTTATGAAACACGTGTGACTAGGTTAAACCAACCATGCTTTCTTTACCCAGGAATCTGATCTCACATTTTACTGGTAGAACAAGAGACAAAGGCAAGTACAAGACATCGAGGCCAAGATATTCCCACCAATTTAGCATCCTGTTTTGGAACCACAAATCCACAAGAAAACTAACACAGCACTTTCTCTGCATCCACCCTGCGGAGTAACTCATGTTCATGCAAGTTATGGTGCTTCATTACTAATCTTCTGTCCTTAAACTGCATGCACAAACAACATAGGCCAGGCTGGTTACTCTCTAGGCAAAAAAACACTCTTTTAGGCAAAGAGAATTTAGGTGCCACACTCAAATTATCAGTTGCTATTAAAGACATAGAGAAAAACAATCAGAAATTAAATAGATTTTTTTTTACCCAGTTGGATGTCATGCAGGAGCCTGTCAGAAACTCTCAGATACCATGATAGTGACTAACAAGTAAGCTAATATATTAAAGGCTAAAAATACACTTTTTTGCTATGGATTTCTAAGCACAATCACATATTGTCAACATAACTGTGTTAGTCATTGTTCAACAATGATGAACAGTTCAACAACAGTTCAACAGTTGTGAAACAGGATAAAGACAATGGTACCACAGTCTTTGAAGTGTAATAGTTCAGACAAAAATATAACAAAAAACCTGAGCTGCATGAAAGCATCAGTGCCAACAGTGAGCATGTGATACCAACCAGAAAGCTTCAGAGGGTTACAGATGAAAAGAGAAACTCCTGTCTCCATTTTTTAAATTTAGAGTAAGAGGAATGTACCAGTAATATTTAGCTCACACTTACCTTGTTCCCAGAGAATCCCACAAACTCCAGTAACCTCAGAATCCGTGCAGGAAACATGGACAATGTCTACAGAAAGAAATGCAAGTTAGGCACTAACAGGCTTTCTGCCTTCTGGTTTACCACCTGCTTCCTACAACTTTTCCACATATTTTTGTCTGATGATTTCCTAGGTAAATGTATACACCTGCTATGTTTTACATACAATTTAAACAGAAATTATTTATTAGAGAGGCCTTGTGCCTCCAGGGTTCCCTGCATAGATAATATTTACACAGAACATGTTTAAGTAACTCTAGTGCTTCTGGCATGTTTCAGAAACACTTGGTACATATTTATTTTTTTGTGAAGGAAGCCTAACATTTGGGCATACATCAGACTCAGAAGAAGTAACACAAGCAAGGAGGAGCACCAGGCACTTTCTACAGCCCATCCCCTGAACAACCATGTCACATCATCATCATCTCTGGGTCAACATACCCAGAGCTCTCCTGCACTATTTTTTCACCCACTTTCTGACTAGAGCACAAGCAACAACAGCCAAGAGTGGCCTGAACATCACCCCAAGCCCCACTCACATCCCCTGCCCCAAGTCTCTGGTGGCTTCCCAGGTGTCCTTTACACAGCAAATGGAAGGCAACAAGCAGAGGCAGCTGCTGCTTCTCTACAAGGCTCTTCCTGGCCCCAGCCCCAGTGAGTGCCCCCTCATGAAACTGCAGCATCTCTCTCCATCCAAGAAGCTCCCAAGCATTGGTCACTTGGCTACTGAACACCCAGGAACCAGGGAACCAGGTTCCTGGAACCAGGGCACAAGCACTCAGATGAATTCCCAAAGAACCTGTCTTTGGGCCATGTCAGAAGAGAATGTCAGAAGAGAATTCATCTCCCCCTGAGGATGTGCAAGTGGACCTGCACACACAGAGCAGCAATGTTCACACTGCAGGCTCTTATTCATGAAGTTACCACTGCCTGACATCCTTAGACAAGAGACCAGGATCTTGCATGTACCCAATTTTAGACATATGATTCATAAATGTCAGTAGAATTGATCAGGTATTTAAATTAAGATTACTTTCAAGAGATTACAGGACTTCAGTTCAAGAGAAGAACCATTGGTACATACCAGATTAAATGCCCCAACTCCAAGTTTTACACCTCCCTCAAAATGCAGATGGTTCTCTCCCTTGACATAATGTGGAGATTGTATAAGGCTGTCCAGCTCCCTGAAAATGCACATGAATCTGTTAGATTGTCAGTAAATAATATGATTAATTGCAGTTTAGTAAAAAAGTAACCCGATTACCTTGAAATACATTGCATTTATAAAAAAAAAGACAACACTTTGCTGGATTATCAACAAATCATTTCTGTCACATTACTATAAATTAAAAAATAAGAAGTTGTGGAAATCAATTCCTGTCAAATCTGCAACCACACTTCTGCCTGGAAATGTTTCAGGAGTGGCTAATGACCTTTACTGCTGTGAAAAGAGGTGATGGGGCAGTGCAGGAGAGCTGAATTAGCAAATCTGATTCCAGTTTTACTAATTCCTGGTATTCCCTTTTTGTGCACACTCATTCAAAAAGACACTTGTTTTATATAGGAAAAGACAATTGTAAGAAACATTTTAAAATGAGGTGTATCAAATTACTTCTCATTATTTTTCTCACTTCCATAGATCTCAGCTTCTTAGTGTCCATTTCCCTGTGTAATCCAGCTGGATTTGAACCTGTTTCACCTCCAAGATTTCTACAGCTACATAGCTATAGCGTTTTACACACTATCATTTTAGTTTATGTCATTAATTACTAGGAACAGTAAAAGATTTATAATGGCAGCCTCATATTTGTGTTCAGGCTGTCATGTTTTTATTTGCTGGCTATTGCCAACAGCTACAGGATTATTCACTGTAATTTCAGTCTTTACCATGGGACTGCATTTAGAGTCTCCTACAACTCACACAAATATGGACATTATCATCTCTCTCCTTTTTGGTGAACTTCTGGAGAATCTGGACTGAATGCCAGTTTGTGTCTGCCAGACACACGACTTACTGTGGCTCCTCCAAGTCCAAATTTAAAGTCTTAAAATAAATGAAAATAAGATGCATATTTAGCTTTCTTTCTAATAAATTATTCATGTACGTCTGTACTGCTGTGAAAATTTTCTGATACTTTCTATTAAGTGAATGTTTCATTCTGAATAATTAGTATTCCCTTTTATTTCATTCCATCTTTTTTTACATCACCTGGTAACCTTTCGTCCCTGAAAGAGAGCTTCAAAACTTCTCTCTTTGCAACATTTACTCCTCCTGGTTTTCAGGGTTGCTGCTGTGGCAGGTTATCAAGCAGTACTGCTGACAGCAGGGAACTGAAGGAGGGCTTTTTATACCAGAAATTATGTTGTAAATAAAATTGATCAATCAAATAAAGTCCGATTTCCAACTTTTATTGTTTTTTCTCTTGCACCAAGCTCCCACCAAAACAGGAAACAATTATTTCTCCCCCATCTCAGGTACAGTACAAAACCTTCACTGCCCATCTCAGACACCAACTTTCTGTCTTAAAATACATATTTTAGTACTATGCAAGCTGTTACCAGCATTCTTTTGAAGCAGACCACCCAACAGCTACTAGATTAATAACATTTTCTTATTACAAACACTAGAGCTGATCTTAATTTATTGAGGCACAACTGAGTATGCTTCCCATGCAGTGCATTTTCATGTAATTTTTAGAATTGATTATTGCACTTCAAAGCCTTTAGTACATGTTGAAAGGACTTCTCCATAACTTCCTGGGTGAAAAGAAACCTGCTTGAGCAGATGTTTTTGGTTTATAGACACCAAGTAATGGGCATATTGTCAGTTCAGATAAGCAACTCTGCTTATCATTTTCAATAGCATGAATCTTCACTTTAGAGTAGAACAACTGCCATACTTAAAACCAAATTAGAAATCCAGCTAACCAAATACTTCACTCAGACAGTGGCATATGCCTGGAAAAGCATCCTCCAGGAACTGACTGTTCAGGGGTTTCATGACATGGAGACTGCATCTGTGCCACGATGCTAACCAAGCTCTCTAAACCCATTTCCTGTCAAGGTGTTTAATCTCTTTGAAGCCATTTACACTTTTTATTGCAATCTCTCCAGTTTATTGCCTTTTAATTTTGTTTTAGTTTAGTTGTTTTAGTTTTGTTTTAGTTTAGTTAATTTAATTTTTGTTTAGTTTATTATGAAATTATTTATGCTTTAGCTACTGGTTTTAGAAGTTCCAAAAAGCTGCATTTAGAACTATAAGGAAATGCCATAATATATCCCCAATAACTGCAAGACCTCCAAACTGTGGTATGCAGACACAATGAGTACTACATCATTTAGGACAGTTGTTTGGGGTTTTTTTAAACATAATTTCAAGGCTACAGTATTTGAGGTAAGCAAACTTTGGGGGTTAATAGGGTTAGAATCTTTACAGTCCAGATCAACCATAGCATCTATGTCCTCTGTTAGCCAAAGAAGGAATTTGTGTGGGCTAAGAAAGGCTATAGACATGTGGCCCTCAGTAAAGGTTGTAATAAATATAACAGTAATTAATTTGTGAACTGAGCAATCCAAACAGCAGCACTTTTTACTGAAAAGATTTGCCTAATCACCTCATCACTTTGACTCACCTGTATGTTTGGTAACTGTTTCGGACTTTGATGCCTCCTTTTATGAAGCTAACCATATTCTCATCCTATTAGAAGGGAAAAACATCAGCAATATGAATTTGTTAGCACTGTAAAGAGCTTTGGTCTTCTTGAGATAGACACATAACCACCAGCACACAGACAACAGAAGTCTGAGAAACAACAGATGGGTTTAGGACTTCCTTTCTATATTAAAATATCTTTAGTCTGTTCAGACATATACACTTTGGTGCCTTTTCTGATTTGTTTGGCCCTTGTGACCTTCAGACCCTCTGAATGTGCATTAACACACACAGGGACTAAGCTGATAAGTGGCACCTGAGGTCCATGCATTTGTGGCTGTTTCAAAAAATAGCTCTCTCCCGTTTGTCCTTCAGCACAATTAAGACCTTCCTGGCTCAGCACCAGACACAAATTAACTGCCTGTCCTCAGGAGTCTACAGAATATTGTTTCACATCCTGAAAGGGAAGTAGAGTAAGCAAAGGTGCACAGGATGTGCTCTTTCTGGTCTGAATACTCAAGTAACTACAAGATCCATCCCGGTAAGGTAACACGATACTTTATAAGCTATGATGACCTGACAACTTACAGCAAAGTGTACCTGATGGGCCAGTAGTTTCCAATTGGATTTCAAAGAGAGAATTCTTTAGTCTCATTTCTTCCTGGTGGCAGTTTTCTTGCCTTATCATATATAATTTGTCATTCTGCTGCTACATTGGGATAGGAAGACTACATGTGTTTGAGCAGCTATTTTTTGTCTGATGGTATTTTAAGAAGCTATATGAAGCATTGTGGAAGAAAAAGCCTGGATTAGATGAACATTTTGTTGTTTTACTGTAATTGCTAAGGAAACGGGGTCCAACTGTCCTCATCAATATGTTAACAAAGAGACAGACCCTGCCTCAAAGAGCTTTCCAGCCATCTGGAAGTCAGGAAGATAACTCAATCCAAGCAAACTTACACTTCAGCTTCTTCCAGATTGCTTTCTATGAACTAACAGAGGAAACCCAGCAGCCTGAACTGAAGGGCAGGGGTTCACCCTGCAGCCAGCAATACCTGGGCCCTTCACAGTCATCCTTAAGCAACAATGTCAATAGTGTTGAGGACACAAACCATGTGCCATAAATGAACCTGCAGTTCCTGGTGATATATCCCCAGAGACTGGAATCCTAATAAAATGCAAACAAAATAACCACAGAAAAGTGAGACTCTATTTTTATTTCTTCTGTAGAAAAAGTTAGTTTTTAATTGGCAGCAGGGCCTACAGCATACCCAACTATCAGCATAGGTACAGCTGCATTTTCCTTTGAATGGAAAAAAGACAAAAGAAGATGGATTTTAAATGTCAAAATTCAGAATATTCATGAGAAATAACCAATGTGAGAATAATTGAGTCCCTGAAAAATCCAGAGACTAATTTTTTATGTGTTTTCAACTGGCTGTGGTCATTCACATTAAGCATTAAAACTAACCCACTTCAATAGCTGTTGGGTCCAAGTGCCTTTGTTCAGTTTTTAAAACCAGTTCATGTGTTAATGAAAAATTAAACACAGATTAGAGGAGGAAGCAAATGAATAGACGTTCTTTGTGCAGTAGAGGACATGAATTTATCTTCTTATTTCTAAATCTCTCATGCATCTATAAGCATTTTTAAAAACAGGTACCTGTGAAAATTGTGCTTAAAACCAAGAGACACTGCATTATGCGCTCCTTTCTTACAGGCACAAGAAACAAGATCTGAAAAGCCTTGCTTCCAAAGCTTCAGATATCACCCAAATTGTTCCCAGTCCTAGAGACTAAGCTGCAGTGAAATGAGGCAACCAGGTACCGTCTAATCCAGTTATGTTTTTGTTCATTTCTTGAGTATGGAGGTTTCCCAACAGGTTACTGACCTCCTGCCAGAGTTCCCACACGGCCGCAGAGGACGGGGAGGAGGAGAGTTCTTGCTCCTTCGCCCGTGTCACCAGCTTCTCATTAACAGGGGTGCTTGCTGACAATCCCATCTTTTCCTTTTTCTTGGTCAACCAGTGGTAGGGAAGGAAGGGTAGTGGATCTTCTTACCCAACTCCTTGGGTTTTCTGCTAATGGTAGTTTGCGCCAGACTGGTTCCCTTTCTTCCGATTCATCTGAACGCAGGCTAGATCTGGGTCTATGCCCACATTCTCCACCAGATGTAGCAAGACAAACCTCTTTTAGGGAATGGCACTTCAAGGTCCAACCAGGTGCTCCAGCAGAGACTCACGAGTAGTGCTCTGAGTCTGTAGCCCTCAGGGTTGACTAGCCTGGATCAGGGCTGTTGCTCTGAGAGCGACTGATCTCTCTGCTGGCTTGCTCAGGACTGAGCTGAGCCTGTGTCTCAGGCCTCACCTTTTATTGGCCCCCTGGTTCTGCTCATGCGCAGTTGGGGCCCACCCTAATTAGGCACAGGTGGGCTTGACACAAGCTCATGCCCACTACCTGGTAATTAGTGGCACCTGGTTGCCTCATTTCACTACACTAAGCAACCCAAAGAACCCCAAAGAAATAAATACAGATACAGATAGCTACACCCTGGCCATTTAAAAATCCAGCATCTTACCAGAACATCACCACTAGCAGCACTCAAAATCTACTGGTTTTGCTATGAATCAATAGTTTCCAGCAGAGGAGCATGGCAGATCTCAGGAAAAGGGTACAGTTCATAAACTACCATAACCAACATAAACCTGGCAACCCTCAAACACTATAAAAATCATCACTTGCATTTCATTCTCTGTCAGTATCTTTGATCCAAGAAGCACAAGCCCTTCATGAATGTGGCTTTTTTTCTGCAGAGGTGGAGAAGCCCCCTGTATATAGCAAGTACAGACAAATCAAGAAGAGATATCACTTATTCCAACTGTGATTAAAAATATAAATTGCAAGCTGGAGCCCAGGTGAGTGCTGCTCATGTTGATCCATCAACAAACCAAGCTTCAATAGTCCAGACAGATAAAATATAAGAAACTCTCTTTTCTTTTAAAGGCAGGTAGCACTGTTTAGCAAAAAGCACATGTGGAACCTAACAGCTACAAAAGCTGTGCAGGAGCAAACAAGTGAGAAAGCAGCTTGGGAAAGGAAACATCATCCTGACCAAAAGTCTCTCTTCCATTCCAGCACAGCACAGCTTCAACCACCATTTATTTATTTACTTTATTTAAAACCCGATAGCCCAATACACAGTATTTGAGTATCAGTGCTTACATTATGTTACACATATCCAAAAGGGACTGGAGAAGGGTGTCATGGGGTGCTCAGTGCTATGTGCATTGAGCTAAGCATTTTTAGACAATCATGAGGATAACAAAACATTCTGCTACCTCATCAGCAGATAATCTAGATCTAAAGAATCCATATTTAATCAGAGTTCTACATCACTGGGTCAAACTAGGGTCACCCACAATTTCATTAGTTTAAAGAAAAGAAACCTGCATGTTGTGTTATTTTTTTTTATCTCAAAGAGCCATGGAGGAATCATACCTGAAGGAAGGTGAGTGCTGCTCTCTGAAGTAAGCATTCAGCATAGCAAATTTCTGCATGGATTTCCTCTAGTGTCACACAGAGGGAAGAAGAAAACAATCAGACAAACAGTAATTAAAAAACAAACACTTAGCCCATTAATAAAGTAATAAAATTGCAAAGCTCAAACTGAGAAACAACTTTTCCAGACTTGCTTCAGTGTTTCAGTTCCAGGCAACTGAAGTAACTTCAAACAGAAAGGACAGAGAAACTCAGCAGGAATTTCCATGGTGCTTTCCAGGAATTCCTGGCTTTAGAACCTTTCTAGGCATTTCCCTATTTCTTTACAGGTATTTCCTTATCCAGCAATTTTTTAAAATGCTGAATCAACAATAAAAAAACCCAGTGATTTTTCCTGTGGTGACAGTACCCAGCACTGACCCAGGAAATGTCTAAGTGACTCTGTGAGTGAATTCAGTCTGCAGTAGCACATTGGGTGAACAATTTTACACAACTCAAATTGCAGGGAAAAAAGAAAAAAAGGAAAAGAAGAGGAAAAAAAAAGGGAGAGCAAAAGCACTGTGCATGTTAGAGCTCATCTTACCTTCAGTGAAGTGTTCAAGGCCTTGCCTATGCACAAGGCTGTTGATAGAATCAGCTACTGTAGATTTCTTCCTAAATCTGCAGAAAAGTCAGTTTTGTCATTCTCAACATGAAGCATCAGCAACAGAGAACATCATCTTTTAGCTGCCCACCCATACAGGCACTGACACAACTTCCAGTGGTCACCAACCCTCATTCACCTTGCCAGATCCCCTACAGAACTTGGTCAGCATGGTCCTCCTGGGACCCATTTTGCAGAGATCTGTCTTGATGAAGGGAGGTAATAATGGGGCTTTTTTGATTTACTTTTTGTGCAAGTATGCCTGTAGAAGTGGGGGCACAGATGACTCAAAGACAGCTGCAGTCCAACCATCACCAAATGGGAAGGTTCTGCAGTGTCTGCAAATGATCAGTAACCTCCAGACACTGCAGAACCAGGGCTACAGACCAGATAAAAAAATCTAATTGACAAGAAAAGTCAGGTATTGCAGTAAACTCAAGCTTTCAAGACTAAACTAATAAAAATCCCACATGGTCTGATCCTCATAACTGAGCCTCCTTTGAGCAGGAGGGCTGAAAGACCTCTTGATGTCCCTTCCAACCTGTCTTCCTATGACTTCTATGACTTTTTAAGCTGCATCTTTTTCAAAACTTTCCCATGAAGGGACAACTTAATGACTGAATTGCTCCATACTTACTTTTGACAGGTGGCCTGAGCTTCCTTCATTGTATTTCCTGCATTCAGGATGTCCTGAGGATCAAATGTCATCATAGCCTGCATCTCCAGTATGGTGGCATAAGTCAGGGCATGATACATGCTATCTTTAGTCCTGCAAGAAAACACAAGATGCAAACCACATCTGATTTGATTGGATTACTACTTTTAAAAAACCAAACAGAAATCCAGCTGCAGAGACTCACCAGTCTGATGGGAACCAGGTCTAAAGAAAATAAAAATCAAACAAAGAATAGGCAATATAATCAATAAATGGTGATACACTGAGATTTATATAGGAAATTGTGTCTACAGCTCCACATCCAATAACTGTGCTAAGATGTTCCAGTTCTGAGCTAAGGATAGACACTTAACACACATAACAAAGCACAGGAATTAATCACATGGCTAACCAGTCAGAGGCCATAGAATTTTTTTTAATTTTATTTTTTTAATGAAGTATATAATGAATACTACAACTTGTGACACAAATCCAGATATTCTTCTATTCTGGGACAGCTACTCAGGACAGTCTCAAGGAGATAAGTAACACAATACTGTAGCTGTGGCCAAAGTAGAATCTTCTTCTAATAGATTTTCCCATTGGCAGCATTCCCATCTACACCAAACATTACAGCTTTTTCCTTCTCTACCCTTCTGGCAACCTTCCTCTCCAATTTGTTCAACTTGAATATTCCTCTGTGGAATTTCAGATGGTGCCTCTTTTGCAGAAAGCAAAAAACAATTAACTCTCCCCTCCATCTAGATCAATCCAGCAGAAAAACCATTCTGGGAAGTCAGCAATTGCCACAAGCCCATGCCTGTGCTGACACCCATCTCATCTCCAGTGTAAGAAAGAAGAGACAAATAGAGAAATTAAATTTAAAAAAACAGGAGAGTCAGGACAGCTCTGTCTCAGCCTCCTGTCATGGTTCTTTCATTAGATTAATAATGTAAAGCAGAAAAAAATGACCATGCCTGAAGTGTTCCTGTTCATTTGATAAACTCATCATTCCCTGCAGGTGCAACCAAACACACTTCATCTCATAATTAATAAAATAAAACCCTTTCAAAGGTTCAAATTCAAAGCACAGTGAAGGCACTGAAATAGCCCCCTTCCAACATTTTAGAAATTTGCTTTCAGAATCAAAGCAGACAGATAATAAATTCACTACATTAAAAGGAAAATTGGTACTTTTCACATATACATGGTAAAGAGGGATTTCCCTCTCCAGTAATTTGCTTCTGATGCCAAACCACTCCTGCCCTAATCCATGGTTTTATCTCATCTGCTTCTAATATTTAAAGGGTACAATAATTGATGTTTATCATTAGGCAACTGGTACTTATCAACAGAAAAATTTACTCTTATTTGTTTGTTATTTCTTTCCAGCAATTGAGAGGCATAGAAATGCAACCAAATCTAAATTATCCACTATATTTACACCAACCCTACAATTAAAGTTGCCAGTTACATCCTGGCATACTGCCAGGAGTTGTAAGGATTGCATTTTATATGGATGGATACAGAATGAAACTGAAGAGCTTTTTCTTTTTTTTTTTTCCCTTCTTTTGACTCCTCAGCAGCACTTTCCCCAGGACACTGTTGCAGTTAACACGCCTTCCTGATAAAAATACAACTAATATTCTGATTAATGACTTCTCCCAGTAGCTGGCATCACATGGCTGAATAAGAGGATTACAAGTAATATCTCCAGGCACTCGTGGAGTTATGCCACATGCCTCTTCTCCAACTCTGGTGCAATCACCATCATCTTGTAGCACTGCCCTTGCTTGAGAGCTGTGGGAGCACACTTGTATTCCAGCTAGAAAATAAGGACCTAAGTGAGGATGGTGACAGCTCTCTGCTCCATCTGAAACACAGAAAACCAAAAAGCTTGGCTTCCTTTGGCCTCAGAATTAACCCAGGGAGAGTATTTTTTGAGAAAAACAGTGACCAAAATATTTTTTTATTCCCCACAAAATATTTTTTGTGGCTCCTTTCACAGTAATTCAGAGGCAGGACATGTATCACCAGGATTTGGTATCAAGATGCTTCTAGCAAGTGAAACAAACCCAAGAGCACAGAGTGCACAGATCATTCATCCAGGTGTAGTCAAGCATGAGAGATTGAGGCCCAGATGGAAAGAGCATCAGAAGACTCTGGTCTCACAGTGCCTGAAAGGTTTTCCTTCTCTTTGATTAGAGATTCCCCCCAATGTCAGAACACCCACTAGACTCACTGCATCAGCTTCTGTAGAAACTCTGTTTTGGTGAGTCCTCATTTTCCAATAAAAACTGGTTTCCTGTGAAGACTTTGCCACTAGCATGAAGTTTCCAACTTGGAAGGACCATTCTGACTGCCCACCAGCCTGGTCCCCTCATCACCAGAAGCTGCCAGAATGGTCTAAGCCAAAAGTCTGCAGTTCAACAAGAGGACCCTTGAGCCCTTTTGATCTGAGCCATTCTCCAAAAATTCAGAATCTCCTAAAATCTTTCAGCTAGGAGGTAAAACCAACAACAAAGTTGAGTCTTGACAGCAATGTGTTTATTTACAAAGACTAAAGAAGTTGTGTTTTTCCAGATTACAGCCATAAAAAGATTAAAGAAACAAGAAGTACTGACCTTCTTCATATTCTTGACATCCTTTACCATAAATTGCTAACTTGAGCTTTCTGCAGAGCACAACAGAATCTTTATCCAAACACTGTTTAGAGCCTCATTTGAACTCCATGAGCTTCCCCTTACTCTTTCACTGCTCCCAGTGTGATAACCACACCTGTGTTAAATTCATTTCTCCACCCCACTGAACAACTTCATGTTTGCTTTTGTTCTGCAAGGGCAAGAACATTCCACCACACCATCAAAACAGCCTTTGCTAAAGGCTTCCACTGCTTCACCACCTCTTTAAACTTTTTGAGGTCAAGTGTCAAGTTAATAATGAATAATTCCTTATATATATTAATTTATATTATAAATATATAATTTAGAAATTATCAACACCTAATATTGTACACTGGGTTAATTTTAAATATTCCAGTGACAGTAAATAGCTACAACAGAACATGACTATCCCAATAAAAGTGTATTCCAACACTGGAACTAACTGAGCAGTAACACAACCTCTTCACACCTACCTGAGGTGCTCCCACATCAAAGGACTGAATTGACCTTTCAAACACAGTCACTGCAGAATTAACATTCCACCAAATGCCTTTTGGAGACCATTTTCAGCATGAAGTCAACTGCCCAGAATGAATCATTTTCATGCTGTTCTTACAAGACTGCAAGCAGCAATCCAGACGTGCTGCAGCTCACCCAGTGATCCAGATTACTCTGTGTCAGGAATTTATCTTTATTATTTACCACTCTCCCAAGTGATTTGACATCAGCAAACTAGCAGGTGATTATGCCATGCTCTCCTGCAGGATAATTATTAAAATATTAAATATTTCTTATGTGGAAGGATAGGGGACAGCTCACCAGAACTCTTTAATTTATGATTATCTGTTTATAACTACATGAGGGCTAAGATCTAATCAGCTTTTAATCAATTTACTATATGTATCTCATACAACCTCAAGGTTGAGAAGGAATATGATATTTTTTTCCCCTGGACAGTTTCAGTGTTTTTATCCCAGTTAACAGTTTACATATTGAAAATCCCTGTTGAGTTTGGTGACTGAATTTAAGAAATTTCTTAAGAGTTCTTAAACTTAGTGTGAACACTCTATATAAAAGATTTATTTAATTAAACTTACTGCAGAAGCCACAAGATAATTGGAGCCCACTAGTATACAATGATTGTTAATGACAATAAAAACTGTCTCTTAAATCTAAAAGGTAGCTTAAGGAAACAAGAAAAATACTTAACATGAAGGAAAAATGCCAGATTATATTTTATGATGGATTTACTTTTCTAACAGGACAAAAAAAAAAGAGATTTACCTCAATGCAAGTCTAGATGCCATCCTCATTTATTTATTTTAAAGCTGTTAGGAAACATTTTAGAACTTTAACTCTCACACATTGCCAGAACTGCTCTCAGTTACACATGGTACAAATCAGTTGAAAATAAATTTACTGTGAAAGCCAAATGTGAACAATTTAGTGAACCTGCAATAATATAATACAGAGCAGAGGTTTTCCTACAATGTAAGTGGCAAAGCTGAAAAATCTATGATATGAAATCCTTTACAAGCATGTAAAAACTGAAAAGTATTTCTTCAAAGGCAGTATGTTTATGGGCTGTGAAAACCAATTTAAAATCTCAGCATGCTAAAAAGCACCAGTAAGGAACTGATGATGACTCCTCAAGTAAATACTCAGTATTAGCACATGTGCCCACTCTACAGCTCTTCATTCTCTGAAGAGATGGCATTTATCCATAATGGGCATCATATGTGGGGAAGCAGCCTCCTGTTTCTGAATTACACTCCCAAAGATCATAAGCCTGTACTTCCCTCACTGAAAAGGCACCAGGAAAAAAGGGTCTTCATGTAGCAACAGGCTAGCATGAAAAATCAGTTCCAAAATGGTTTTGCAGTGAGGAATAGACAGGAACAAAAACAAGAGTATCAGGTAAAGAAAAGTATTTTGCAGGGCCCAACAAAAGATGAATGGAAAACATATGCAAAAGAACAAAATGGATTTACATACACACCCCCCTCCCCACCTACCTGAGTTTCTGCAGTGTTTTGAAAACCTCTCTCAGTAATATCCCTCCCTACTTTATGCTAAGCTGAGTGATCATTTCCAGATGAGAATAGAGGCTGTACAGTCAGAAATTAATGAAAACACAGTTGTTATTCTCCTTAACAATTTTATGATATCTTCTGATGATATATAAATAAAAAGCAACACTGCTGAGAATAAAACCAGGATTATTAATACATCTGAGCCTACAATTTACCACCAATGTATTTCTCAGACTGTACTTACAGGGCTAAGCTACAGATTTTAGCATCAAAGACTAAAACAGCAAAGTAATCATCATCTATAATAATGATTCCATAGGTAATATTCACTACAGTTACCCCTGATGCATATCAAGCACACACTACTGCACTACCTATGGATTTTATTCATTTCCTATTCCAGTGACCTGAGAGAAGGCACAATATAATTTGCTGATGGCTCAAAAAAGTAAATGGAGCAACCAGGGAGAAAAATGTGAATTAATCACAGACTATAAACCAACAGCAGAGGTAGCTTCAGGACAGGGTATGAAAAATCACAGACACTGTAAAGAATCAACAATTTTTAGAAGTTATGACCTCACTGCTTGCAGCTGGGCCCCTCATTACAAGCTGGGTTGCAATGTGAGTGGGAAACAAAATGCACAACCACAACATGGAACTGCAAAATAAGCTGTGAGAAAGTTTCTGCAAGTGCTAATTAAAAAAATAAGTGTGTAATTTGTACCCAAAGTAATGTGTCCCAGACCTATCAGTTCAATCATGGTCACTTGCTCATTTCAACAGAAGATTATTAATTCCAAATTCTCACAGTATGGAGAAAAATAATGAAGCAGAAGGGGGGAAAAAAGTGTCAGAAGATGGCTTTTATTCTTTCAGGAGCAAGAATCTCATATCCTGTACTACAGTTAGTGGGCTACTTATTTGGACCACAATTCAGTACTTTCTGTAGAGATTTCTGATCAATCTTGCTATTTATTCACCCAGCTGTAAAGCACTTACTCTGTCGTCCCTTAAACTTAACACATTAACTTACTGCCCCCTTCTGAACTAAATCCATGCAGTTTTATCCAACTAGACAGCTAGTTGTCCATTCCCAAAAAGATGGTGAAGCAAAGAAAAATAAACAGTGGAAAACTAGTAAAAGGAATCAACTTACTTTGCTTGTAAAGAAGCCAAAGCATCTGAGAATTTGTTATTAAGGAATAAATCCAGAGCTGCCATACACTCCTGCAGTGCTGTGTTGAGGTCCAATGGAGATGACCTGCCAGAAGAGAGGATAAATTCAGCACAACTCCTAGCAGTGCATTACTGACTCATTTCCACCCCCCCCCATCTTCAGGTGTAGCCTTCTTCCCCTGTATAATCTGCTATTCCATCTCTAGTGACTGCAAAAAAATCAAAGTGTCTTTTATTACGTTGGTGTTTGGGGTTTTTATCTATGCTCTTACTCTGTGACAAATGGAAAAGAATTCAAGCTTTGTACTTTCTGAAAATAAGATAAACTCCATGTGCTTATAAGGAAGAGCTCAGACATGCTGAAGGTACCACCTGGGAGCATGGCAGCTTGGGCAGCTCAGGTATCAGGAGTGGGTGGCAATGCATATCTGTGAGGGTGAGAGACCCAAAAGTCTCAAGATTATCTCAGTGGCTTCATCTGGCAGTACTTTCCTCCTTTAAAACATTCAGATGTCAGCCTGACCTGTCACAAGGGTTCTCAGCTGGTCTTTGGGTTACTGGCAAGAGGATAATACTGACCAGCTGAGGAAGTTTGGCCCAAGTTCATCCCCACCAGAACTGCTGGATAAAAGAAACAAACAAACAAAAAAAATCCACAGAAGAAACAATAAGGCCTTGCAGTAACAAAGTTAAAGTAACCTGGCCAATGTTAGGACATCTGCATCTGATGATCAAAGAGCCACATTGCACTAGTATGCTGTATACAAGGCTGTACAAAAGAGTTCCCCTCCAAAAATACAACCAGATAATCATCACGTTCCTGACTCTGAACAGCTCTGACTGATGTGATCTGTCTTGTGACTTATGCTACTTCCTTAAAAAAAGGCACAACAGACATTCTGCTGATAGGAAAAATAGAAAGCAGTCCTGGTAACATCCTGGGTAAAAGTCAAGGAAGCACAGAACAAACAGATAGCATCAGTAATAACCACTGACTGTTATAAGAATAATGACTGCAAAGAAAAAAAGAGGAAAATAATATATATGAAAAACAGGATTATAAATTTGAGACACACATTCATAGTAGCTGTTGACATCACACTTTAATTCACTGCAAATCCTTCTGCACCAGAGAGACTCACCAAGTACTTTGCAAAAATTGATTAACTAAGTCCTGGCTTCTGTCTCACACAATTTCAATATCATGTCTGCCTAACTATTCTGAGCTTTACTTTAATACTTAAAGCTTTGCCAATTATTGTTTACATCTATTACAATTCTTTCCTGCTTTTCTAAACCTGAGTCATAGATACAACAGCATACTTAGCACCATGTATAACATACTCTCATTTCTGTTAAAATACTGAGACTAGTAACATTTTACCTGGGATTTTTGTTTGTTTCTTGTCATGCAGGAGTATTACCCCATTCAATACAAATAAACCTTTTCAAAATATTCCTTTGAAACAGAAAGATGACACAGAAAAAAGCCCTGTTGAAGCTCAAAGCACAAATCAGATAAATAAGATGTATTAGTTAACTTGGCATCTCCTCTGGAATAAACATTATTAACACAGTGCCAACCCCAGCAGCAGCAAAAACCCAAGTTGCACACAGCAGGAAAAATCCAAGGTGCAGACTTCCCTCATGCTCCAGTGAAACCTGACATTTGATGCATTTCCCAAGGAAAAAAGAGGACAGAAAGAAGAGGGCAGAAAGAAGAGGGCAGAAAGAAGAGGGCAGAAAGAAGAGGGCAGACCTGAACACAATACACACCTTTCAGAAATGCTACAAACCATCATTTGTTGCTGTTAACAACAGGAAGGGGAAAAAAAAAAAAAAGAAAAAAAAAAAGAAAAAAAGAAAAAAAGAAAAATTAAACTAGAGGGTGCTGAGCATTTTATCAAACTGATTAGTCATGCTTCAGTGGGCTGCAGTTTCTCTCCTGCTTCCAACAGCAAGATCAGAACTGCCTCTAAGCCAAGTGGAAAATGCTGTGCACTGCTACTTACCTTTCTGCTAAACCCCCTGTGTTTTCTGACATTGTCATTTGTCTGCTCAGAGGCAGGGACACCCAGCAGCAGCAGCAGCACCCGGTGCCACTTCACCCGAGTGACAGTCACACTGCCAGCACAGCACAGGGCAGAGCCTCTCCCTCCTCTCCCATTGGTCATTCTGGATGTTGGGATGAGAGCTAGGAGCATCCCTGGCTCACCAGGTCACTCACATCCTGCTGAAAAAGAGAGGCTGGGAAGCAGGTCCAGGAACACAAAGTTCCTGTGTCTTACAACTAAGATAGAAAGCCCTGGCAGCTGCCAGCAGATCTGTCATCTACAGACCTGCCTGAAATTAGTGGCAGCATCAGCTACCTTTCATTCAGTACAAACCAGGCAGAAGTCAAATATCCCTGTAATTACAGGGATAATTAGCTCAACAACAAAAATGACTGCGGGTGGCAGGAGGCTGCATCAGGAAGGTGTGAGCCACAGGGAGAGCCAAATGAGAGGCAGGAGAACTGAGGCATTAATACCTGCAAGCACTTCTCCCCAGCAAGGATTCTCTGCAAAACAGACCTCAACCCCCCAGCCACACTGCTGCTTTTTAGTGATTCCTATAAATTTGGGAGACAGCAAGACTTTACACATTCTTTGTCAAAATCGCTCTTAGATGCCATACAAAATGACAGGGGTTGGAATAAATAATTTAATTTGTGCAGGGAGCTCATTTGGCCAATTTCTGGTCAAAATAAAATAGGGTATTGCTCCCAAACTGCTTGGCTGGCACATGACAAGTAGTGGTCCTGTATGAACAAAGGGCAGCTACCAGCAGCAACAAGTCATCTCTGTTATTATGACAGCTGGACTGGAGAAGCTGTTTTAATTATCTAAATTAGCTTCTCCAAGAGCATCTAGCAAACAATTATACATTTCTTTTCTCCTACATCCACAGTCTTACTTGTTAGATTACACAGGGAGGTACCAATACTGAAGACATCAACTGCTGAAGGAATACTCAAAAAGTATAAACAAGCAAAGGGTAATTTCAGGAAGTTACCCTGAAGGCATTAACATACCTGATTAAATCTCTTGTTGGTTTTATTCCATCCTGTACAGGAAAAACCTGTGCTGCACTTGGTATAAAAATGATTGTAATAGATCCACAGGCTGCCCTGCTAGTGACTCCATTACATGTTCCTAACAGCACTAGGTGCCTGAACAACAGCAGGAAATACAAGACTAAATACAAAAACTAACCTAGGTTTTCCCTCCTCTGAAATGATTATTCATTATTTTTACTAGCTGTTTACACAATTTCTAATTGACACTGACTGAATTTCTCCTAAAATACCTTTAAAGTTCTTATATGGTGAAGGCTCTGGCAGTTTCTGCCAAGTCCTTCAAGACTTGAGTTGGCAGGTTATTTATTATTTGAGTATTTTCTGGAAACAATTACATGGTCAGGCAACCTTCAGCATCCAACATCTCTTCCATCACGTATATGTATGTTTTAACTAAAGAAAAAATAAGATTAATTTATTTTTCCCCCTTTTTGGGGGCAGGTCTTGCAGGAACAGTCAAATGGTTGTGGCTGGATTATGAAATCACAGTTCTCTGCCCCAGGACCATGACTGGAGGTGCTTCCTACATCATCATGACATCCACCTTAACGTGAGACCTGATCTCACTCCACTGTATCTCCACTGTCCCTAGTAGTAGCACAATTACTCTGGACATGCCCTTGTTACTTACACATTAAATTCTTTTTATGCCAAGAGCAATGCTGAAAAATATAAACAAGCAGAACTAAGCAAAATTAAACTTCTGAATATTAATGCAAAGTAGAACACTTTAAAAGTGAAGAACCATGGCCAAAACCATGGAAGTTACCATATTTCTGTGTAAATTTGACTGTGAGCATGATATTGACTGGCCTCTTACTCTAAGTTTGCAGCACAGATGCTTTATGATTTGTCATTGGGTTTCACAGATTTCATTAAAGATAAAAGATGATTAAAGAGATTTAGAGAGAGTGGCTTCTAGCCACATCATCAGAAAAAAAAGTAATAAAGTGGAACTGGAAGAAGGTAACTCTCACATACCTAAAGCAGCTTCATTTTTACTGAAGAGAAAGTAGTAGTAAAATGATATTGCTCCTTACGAACACTGTGCCACTTGGGCTACCGAAGCTTCATCAGTGACAACCCTTCAAACCATTCACAGATGTGAGGAGGACCCCTAAGCACATTTAAAAGTCTGAGTTTCAGTTAAACTTTACAACAGAAAAAAACCACATCTGGAAACACCTCCAACTTCTGAATACAACCTTGCCTGCTGACAGCCAACCCACCGTGTCCAACCAATACTGCTCCTGACACCCAGCTCTCCCTCTCATTCCATGTTTTCCAAATACATCCACTGATGACAAAAATCCTTGCCATGCCACCACTGTCTGTCCCCAAAATCATCAATAATCACAGAGACTTTACCAGATACCACAACACACCTGGGGTTCTTTTCTTCAGCCTTTTCAAGTTTCCCAAGTCATTCCTGAAGGGATGACCACTTTTTTCCTTGATAGATGACTGCTTTGAGCAAAACAATGTAACTCACTGAAAAAATTTACACATTCAAAGAAAATAAACGGCACATCACTTCGGAAGAATCCTTCTCCTTTTTTGCAAACATTTCCAAAGCTCCATGAGATCTGAAATTATCTCAGATGAATGGCTCTCTCATTACCATGAAAAGGAGAGCCATTGAGCAGTTCTCACAAGGATTGGTTACTATTCAGTTTTCAGAAAATACAGAAACCTCTCCTTTGAAAGTTAATGCAAGAAAATTAATTCCACTCTATCCTTCCATGCTCTATGTGTCTAGCTAGTTATACCTCAGCATTTATCTTCTTGTGTTCCTGAACATATTTTTGGCCTGTGCCAAAGACTCCTCGGTGCAATTATTTTTAAGGACAAAGCAACTGGAAAAGTTTCAAGATTCACCTTCTCCCAGTATTCTGCACAGAGACACAACAGTGATGCAATTCTGGAATTCAGACGATCTTAGTCAGTAGCCCAAGCTTTATCTGGAGTAGACACAGTTTATCTTTGAGGTTAACTCAGCTCTGAAACCACAGAGTTCTTGACGCCTCCGAGGGGCTTTTGTTAAAGATACTGAAGCTTTTGACCTTTTTGTTTCAGAGAAAGCTTACAAAACAAAGGATTGTGGCAAAGTGAGCAGAACAAAGTTCAGGGAACCCACCCGGCAGACTTGGGTTCTGCCCCTGCTTCCACCGCTGTTTAACTTGCACCGAGCAGGATCTAGGCTGCATTACATTCATAGTTCTCATCCTGTATCTGAATGTGCAAACAGTGCAATAAATTCATTAAGATAGGTTCGCTCAGACAAATAAGAGGTATTAGTGGCATTTTTGCAAGTTTCTTTTCCGTGTTGCACTGCCACGACTGCTCACAGAGTGCTAAGTGCACCATTGTGGGTGATTATCCCCACTCAGGAAAACTGCCTGTATCACAGAGAAAGAAAAAAAAATACACAAAGTCGAAAAATAATGTATATGTTTTGCTCTGGGAAATTATAAAATATCAGCCCTAGCAACCTGGAACTGCAAGAACCGATTGGAATGTGCCCAGAAAAAATTAGCTCACCCAGGGTCAAAATTAAAACGAAGTAAATTATCTCTAGCACTAAAGGAATTGACAGGAACACTGCAATTAAGCGTAGATTTTCATCAGGCATCAGCCTCGACTGATGCTTAGCAAGTTTTAACAGCTCTTTTTCAATTCAAATGCTCTACAATCTTTGTCACCTCTAAAGACAGATGTGGTTTTATCATGCTTTTTTTTGTTTTCTGAATACTTTTAAGGCCTACTGACAACCTTACAATACCTGTTTGTTCTTTTCCCAATGTCCTCTTAACTTCTCACAGCTTTACTGGCTCAATTTTTAAGGGTCTAACCCTAATCATACCAATCAACTAATGAGAAATCAGCAGCAGCTGCACATAACCATGGTCTTGGATGGCCTTGTGCACATACAGGCTCCCAGCAAAGAAAATAAAGCATTAAGCAAAATGCAAGCTCACGTCTGACACGTTCACAGTGAGAATCCAGGCAAAATCATTAAGATTGGTATTTTAAGAACTACAAGATCAGGGTAGAGGGGTGCCTGATTTCTGAAGTCGGTGAGAATTCAGGGAGTGATGTTCTGCAATTTTCCCTTTTGCTTAGATTCTCCATTAACTTAAACTTAATAAGAATGAGTGCTAGGTCACAAAATAGTTACCTAGGCATCCTTGCTTCAGTGTTTTGTAAAGTTTCATTTGTACTTTTATACATGCTGACTTACACTTCATTTTCAGCCTTCAGCATGGTGACAAACACGGAAGGGATAAAATACACATTTTGGCCCCAAAGGCGTTTTCCTACAGTATTTGCTGTGAGATGAAATGTTGCTTGTTTTGATATTTTGTTTGGTTTGGAGATTTTTTTGCATGAAATTATGCAAAGCATTTTTAAAATAAATGACTGTAATAAGTTTCGCTGAAACTTAAAGATAAATAATCATGGTTTTGTTTAAATTCCGTTGCTGAGCAGTTTCTTAGGTTCTCATAAAAAGTTGCTTTGCCTTTAATCATTGCTTGACATGAAATTTCAGGTTATGTTTCCCTGAGAGCTTCCAAAAGACTTGGTATTTCAGAAGCCATCTGGTAACTATTTCTCACAGTACCTTGACCAATAACAATGCCACTTTCTCTCAAATTAAAATGCAAGCACAGCACTTTAATACACCTTTAGAATGCTCTTGAACCTACCTACTAAATCAATACTCAAGAACAGAAGTACTAGTTGCAAGTTTTCTTGGCACTCAGTATTTTCAAAGCCATTGCAGAAAGTCATTCTTAGGAACAACGGCTTCAAGAAGCAAACTATCTGAAAGGTTTTTTCCAAACAAGATGATTCTATGACTCTATTCCCCCCATTTTAGAGTGCAAAAACAACACTAAGCTAGCTACGGGAGGATTAAAAAAAAAAAAAAAAAAAAAAAAAGCCAAAACATGGTAAAGCAGTTGAACAAGGCTATTACTAACACAGGTCTCATTCTGGATCATCAGCAGGGCTAAGAGGCTCTGTAGTTTTTAATCCTATGGGACTTTGCTGCTTTCAGAGTCCCTATCCCAACTACCTCCACTCTCTGTAATAACTGCTAATATATATGCCATTAAAAAATGAGCTCCACTGTGTAGCTTACCTAATTTAAAACCCAGGAAACGTTTTCCATCATGGTTTCAGCAGATGATAAAAGGTTTTGGGCTGCTTGGAATCCAGGGAAAGCATGAAGGCAAAGACAGAGCAAAACTCCTGGCATGTCACCAGGAGAAGACCCTTTACCACTCTTCAAAGCAAAAAAATGGTTCCCTGACCTCCCAAACAGCTGCACTCTTCAAGGTTTCTACTCCAGCGCAGGTTATAAAGCAGATTATTTCGAAAATCTCTCAACCAGGGTCTCCACGGAAGAGGCCTTTAATGTAGCCATGCCTTAACTTTACCCTGCCGTCATCACCGGGGAAGAATGTTATTTGCACACTGATTCAGCAGTTGAGGAAACAACTCGCTCAACACGCACACACACAAGAAGTTTTATGTATTTTAGGGGCAGTGGGAGCGCACACGCGGAACGCAGCAAGGGAAGTCATCCACCTGCAGCTCGTTCATCGAGGTGAGGACGAAGGCATCGAGTTACCGGGTAATTAACGTCGAGGGGGCACTGTCAGGGCGAGCTGCAAGCTGTGCAAACAGGAGCTGAAGGAAAAGGTCTTCCAAGCTCTTCCACAGACTTCACAGACATGACACTACTCTTGAGTAACACTTCGGACACTCAAGTTAATTTGCATGTCACTACCGAAGGGCTGCAGCACCGGTGCGCAATTAGTTCAAGATAATGCTTTTCTCCAAGGAAAGAATAACGCAAAAATCAAGCGAACCCCCCCACATACGCACAAAACACAACTAGACCCTAAACAATAAAACATGGGACCCCCTAAAAGTACAAAGTCAGTTTCTGCCCCTTCCGTGCCTGCGTTCAAGTCGGTAACCGGACACGCAGGTGAACGGAGTCCTTTGCCCAAAAGCTGCGTGGCGTGTGGTGACAGAAAAAGGCGGGCCCGGTACCAGCCTGGGCAGCGCCTGCCCGGTGGTCCCGGCCTGCACCGGGCCGGACCGGCCCTAAGCCCAGAGCGAGGAGGGGACGAGGTGGGGGGAAAGCAGTAGCTCCCCTTATCCCGTCGGGAATCATTCCCACAGCTCACAAATCCTATTCACGGGCTTCGGACCGAGACGGGCTGCTTAGCCAGGCAAGGTCCCGCCATCGCCTCCCGATCTCCTGCGAGCATACCCTCGGTTTTGGGCGGTACCGGGACGGGTTATCCCACCGCCCCTGTCCCTCTTTCCCCCCCCAGGACGGAGCGTTCCCAAAGCCTCAGGGGAGGCAGTGCTGATCCCAAGGGACCGCCCAACCGGAGGCTACAGAATAATGGCGGGAGAGACCCGGCTGCCCCCCCCACCCCTCCTCAGCCCCGTACCGGGCTCCGCCGCTCCCGCTGTGGGCTGCGCGGGAGTCCATGGAGGCGTCACCGAGAGCGTTCCCGGCTCCAGAAGCTGTGGGAAGGGAGGCCGGGGCCGAGAAGCGGTGGTGATGGTGGTGTTGCTGGTGTTGCTGCTGCTATTCCCCGGGGCGGGCACCAGCCGCAGCCACCTCGCATGGTGTGAAGCGGCGGCAGCGCGGAGCCTCAGCGCATGTTCGGGCCGGGCCGGGCCGGGCCCGGGCGGAGGGGCCGCCCCCGCAGGTGAGCGGCTGCGGCAGCGCCCGCCCCTCCGACGGCAGAGATCGGGGTCTAGAGGGGGGGAGTCGGGTCCCTCAGGAGAGATAGGGGAATGAACGCGGTGTTTGGGGACACGGAGGGAGCTGGAGGTGTCACTGGGTGCCAGAGCAGTGCTCGGGGCCCTCCTCAGCAGCTGTGGGGAGGGAGGGAGAGAAGCCCGCGGCAGCAGCACCTGAAACCATGCGTGGTTGTGGAGTGCTGGAATTAAGAGTGATTAATTCCTCTTGAGGGGAAAAAAATAAATGCCAAGAGGAGGAAGGTTTAACTCGTCTTTAACCAAATTTTAAAGTAGCCAACACTCTCCAGCGGCTTGCTCCCAAGAAAGGGGTTTGCCTCTGCCCCCAAACCCAGAGCTACAGTTGCCTCTGGTATCAAAATGGTACCAGCCAGAGGAGGAACACCCCACAGTGCTTACATTTCAAATTTGCCAGGTCAAAACCGAATTATTTAAAATACAGAGTTAAAAAAAACAGATCTAAACTAATTGAAATTACAAATAGATACACAATATTGAAAAAAAAAATGGTTTAATTTTGCCATCACGTATATTACAATCCTGCCAAACCCTGCTGCTTCAGGGTTACAGGGATAACAGTTCAGAAGAGATTAGCAAAAGAAAGGAGGTTGTGGGAGGAAATGAACAGGAAGAAGGCAAAAGGTATACACAGCTGAGGGAGTGGCAGGACAAACAGAAGGACTGGGTTGACATAGAGAAACAATGGGCACATTAATGAGAACAGTGGGCGGATAAGGTTAAAAAAAGAACGAATTTATTAGCTGCACACCGACAATGTGGTTCGTGATGTGCAGAAGCAGAGGGAGGCGGTGGGGCTGCCTCATGCTCCAGCGCACAGGGTGCTGAGGTTTGGAGAGAGAGAAAGCTGAGACAGCTGAAGAGATTGCACTTGAGCAATTTGAGCTTGATCCTTTAGCCTGACAACAGGCAGAAATTCATGATTGTCCGTCCTAGCTACATCAAACATTTTAGATTAATAAGGGGTGTCATAAGGAGTGGTGAGGAGCACCTTTAAGGAGGTATTTTTATCGATGCGAAACCACATTTTTCAGCACGAATTACCTGTTACATGCACTTAGTTTTTTGGGTTTTTTTTTAACTGCAAAGCTTGTATGTTCCAGCTCACAACTTTCCTAATGGTGATATTTACCAGGTAGTTCTGCACTGTAGACACATCCCATTTTCAATAGGTAGTTACATTTAACCTAAAGAACATTTTCCAGTAATCACCACACTGTGTATTCTGAATTGGTTTTTCATCTTTTAGGGATTCTGTGTTGCAGGGAAAAATATAGTTAAAAAAGCTAAAACAGGACAAATTTGCATCACTAGCTTTGACCAACACCACTAGATCATAGGTTGGACGGGATGACCTTGGAGGTCTCTTCCAACCTTAACATTCTGTGATTCTTTTACTACAGTCTGAATTATTGTATGCTCATGAACAGTTTGTGCTTTTAATATCTGACAGTGGTCTCCACAGAATCAATACTGACTCTGTCCACACAGGAAAATCAGTCTGAGTCAGAAGATCAGGATGAATCCTTTATGAATCCTCGGGCACTGTCAGATACAAACCTGAAAAATCTGTCAGTTTGCAGAAAATGCTTCAAGGCTTTGTTGCTGGACAATGGGAGCTGTAACAGACCTCTGAAGTCAAAGGTAAGAATTTCACCCTGCATTATCAGCAAACTAAACCCTCGAGAAAATATGTAATTGAAAGCAGCACTTTTTAAAATTCTTAATCTATTTCCAGTTATTTTTATAGTTCTGGGGTGCAACTGGCTGCTCATGCTTAACAGAGAAAACACCTTATAACATCTCTCCTGCCTATAGGATACACACAAGTAGAATGGGATAAAATTCCTTTTACTCTGCACAAGATTGTCTTTTCAAATTACAGCAGTTACCTAAGGCACTATCAGACCCATTGTTCCTTAGAAAACAGGAAACAGATTAGCATTAAGAAGTGGTTTGTCCAAAATCATTTAATACATTAGCAAGAGATAACAAGAAACAACACCCTGACCTCTTGAATACACATCCAAACAATGCAGCATTTTACCCTTCTATCAGCTAGCTTTAAATCTAATGCTTTTTATTTCAGTTTAAGATTCAAGCTCCTACCTGCTCCAGATCTCCCAACTTTAGCACAACAGAAAATTCTGAGCATTTGGAGCAATGCAGCTGGCATTATTTTTGATATTATTTTTTATATTTTTTTGATATTCATGTTTCTTTAATCAGATTATAGATGAAAACAACTTCTGTTTCAGAGTATTATCGACCCAGACTTGATGGCTTGTCACCTGACAAATTAAAATTTCCTTCCCATCTTCTCTGGGTTGACGTAGGCCAAAATGTACTGCAAACCCACAAAACCCCACAACAAGCATTTCTCATACTCTATCAGTCTATCAGCACAAAGGAAAGGTGTTTTTACTTCCCATCCCCTCCCAGCTTTTCTCCACAGAAGGAATTCCTTAACTTTGTATCATCTTCCCTTCCTGCATAGGTGCTGAGTTACAGCTCTGCAATGAATGCAGTTTTCTTCATTTTAGCCTCAGCTCCCTGGAAGCAGAAGTATTTTAGATGCTTTGGTGGGATGACTCTGACCAGCACTACAAACCCCAATGGTATCATTAAGGCAGAAAGATGTGAAGACCATTTGGTTGTTGCTCTAAGGCTTAGGTACTATGAATTTGGGAAGTCTGTTTCTCTCTCTCCCCAACCAGTAGTTGCACCCTTAGCCACCATTTCAGAGATTTGTTTTGCTTCCCTGTCCTCTCCCACCTTTAAATTTTAATACCTACCCCTTGCTGCCAACAAGAAAGGTAAAACACAAATTATTCTGCAGAGTTCAAGAGGTCAGTGATGCTCACATAGGAAACTAAAGCTCCACTCCACCTACCAAAGGGTAAGTTTCGAATTTGGATGAAGAAAGATCCACAATTTGGGGCAATTAGTTTGGCTACTTCCAGTATGAATTGCTAACTATCTGCTTTTAATTTGACATTATCTC
The DNA here is from genome assembly GCF_003957555.1 of Calypte anna. Classification (NCBI taxonomy): domain Eukaryota; kingdom Metazoa; phylum Chordata; class Aves; order Apodiformes; family Trochilidae; genus Calypte; species Calypte anna. Next base: position 24,846,753 of record NC_044254.1, read on the forward strand.
GTGTTTTATAATTGCACAAGGCAAACAATACCAAGGTAGAACACATCAGCTTTTCAATATTAAGCAGAAAGGGGTCAGAGTCTCTATCACACCAAGCTTCCTGGCTTAGAGTCCACTCTGCTGAAGCAGACAGCTTTCTAGAGTACTCCACTGAAAAGTCAGCACAGTATGTCATGTATGTATGAATTAAGCACCTTTATTGCCATTTTATTCCTTGTCAATGCTTCAAAGGGACACAGCAGACTTAGCATTAACTCCCACCAGAGTCTTCCAATAGTTTCTAATCAAGTTGCTTCAGAAAATTGCACTGGAAATGTAACTGTCAAGTGGCCAATCTGCCTGTTAGGCATCAGATCATCTCTTCAATCTTGTGAATGCAATAGGAACTTTTACATGACAGAACTTCATGGTATAGGAAGTCAGACAGTGAAAAGAGGGTATCCAGTTATTCAAGATGATTAGCACCATCTTCAGGTTTATTATAGAGTTAATTGCACACAATTCGCAGGGCAGACAGAGGGTAGAGAGCAGCATAATGAGAGGCTCACACACTCAAGATCAAAACTTGGCAAAGAATTTAAAAGGAAAAAAAAAGCCTGCAGGAGATTTCATATAGTCTCAAGAAATATGTGAATCTGATACAATTAATGATACCATGTTGCTTCCTCCAACTGATGTTCCATTAAAAGAAACTAAGTGAAGAGACTCGGGTCCACTTAATCGAGTATATTAAAATCCAGCACTACTTTAACAAAAGAACACACATAAATGGCTTCCAGAACTCCTAAACCTCTGACAAAGTCATCTACACCTTCACATAAAGGAGACATAATGCTAACAGATATGCTTAGAAGAATTATATATGCTGAGTCAAACTAAAGATCTCTTAATCCCTGTATGCTGACAGCAGCCAGCAGAGGATGCTTACATTCATTCATAGGTAAATCTTTTAGTGTCTAAACATTTGGGCTCTGCAACCCTTGTTCTGGTAAAAAAAACCTTGGACAAGAGTAGCCTGAGCTTTCTTTGAAGCTGCCACAACTCCCAGTGAAGCAACAGCTGAGATTACTCTGTGTTTTAGCTAACTTCAAGATTCAGGGAACTTCTTTCTCTGCAAATTAACCCATTCCTACTAGACTACAACTGGAACAGTTTCTTTTGTTTGCATTACATCTCAGTGTTGCTTTACAGCTCACTGCACCCTTTTGCAAAAATAGGCAAACAGTTCACACTTATGTACTTAAACTTTATTTCTTCATAATTACAGGCTATTGTTAGAATTTTTAAACAAAAGGGAATTCTATAAATAGAGGCTAATCCCACCCAAACAAGTCTTTTTTTTTTTAAAAAAAACAAACAAACAAACCAAAACAGTTAAAACTTCATAAAGTAATGCCATTTAACTCACAGCAGTGGTTTGTTGGTAGTCTGAGTAAAAGTACTGTAAGTCAAGAGTCAGTAACATGAAATGTAACATCAAATGACTCAAAACTTTAAATTCCATAAAGGAAAGCAGGAATATATATATAATATATACATATAACATTGTGTTGGTCCACTGAGTATACATTTTTAACAAAAGATAAGAAACTATGTAATCCAGTTAAGCATATGACTTGCAAGATTAGTGTACACTCGTAACAAAGATGTATAGATAAGTTATAACTATTTAATACTTGCAAAATTTTAAATTACTTTTTTTTGAGCAGGTGTTTAAATGCCCATTTCCCAGTGCAAAAGAAAATCCATCCCAGTCAGGTTACCTGTTTTTCCTTTAAAATTGAAAACTACCCTCAAACTCCTGCAACAGCAGCATTGATAATTTGTGGGAAGAGCTTAAATATACTGAAGCATGGCTGAGTTCTCCCCTTTCCATCCCCCAGTGCTGCGTGTTGGAACACTTCAATTCCCTCAACAGAAATACCACAGGTTAAAAGTGCAAGGAAAAAAAAAATAAATCTCTTTTGATGTTTATGCTGCTGCCATTCGTTTTTCCTTAGGGCAAAAAGATTATTCATTTTGGAATTATTTTAATGAAACCAATTCTCCAGAATCGAGTTGTTTCAGAATGAAACAATAAGTTATTTTCATTAAGTTATTTTCATTAACATTCTATCAATCCTACTCTGACTCAGTGACCATAAAGAAATAATTCAGTTTAAGGTGCAACTATCAGTTGGCATTCAATAAATTACATTACAGAAAACAACTGTGGTCAAAAAAAGAAAAAAAAAAAAAGACTACCTGTTTTTTCTTTATACTCTCAATCCTATTTCAAATTGAATTTACTATCCTGCCAGTTCAGCTGTGTATTTCACAGGCAAAAGTGGCTCAAATAGCAGTGGGGTCTCTAATTTGACAGTCCTCTTGGCCAAACAACAAATGCACATGAATCTTCAACTTAACTGCTTTATAAAACAAAACAGGTCTGAAAACCTATGACCATGCAAGAAAAGCATTAAAGTTCCAGAAAGACAAACTCTTTCTGACTTAAGACTCCATGAAGATTGCTATTTCAAATCCAGATGCTGAATCTTCAATGAAGAGAAAAATCTACAGGCATACATTTAAAATAAAGCACTCCACAACTCTGGCATTACTAAAATCTCTTAGGTGGATAAAAGCTTTCAAATGACTGACTGCTTGATGGGAGACAGTCAGCCATGGCAGAATAATTGCTATATTCACTTCAGGCTCACTTACCAACTGCTGAAAGATTACAGTCAAACTACAATCTTACAGTCTGCATTTTAAACTGATTTGCTTACACCTGGGAAAAGTACTTTGTTCTCCTGAAAACATGAAAGAAATTGAATGTTAAACTTAAAAGTTATTCAAACAATAACCAAAAGGATTGAACTTAGCAAAAACATTCACTACACTTTCAGAAACTGAAAACTTTTCATAGTTTCTTTTATATTATGTATCATCTGAGTAACATTTAAATAGGTTAGGTCTTCAGGAAAAGGGACAAAACAGTTGATGTAAGACAGAATCTTATTCTAAACTTCATGCTTCTGATATTTCAGATTTACTGAGTGCAATAGCCAGTTCCAAGTCTTCTTGCTCTTGCTGTTTCACTCTTGCCAATCTTTCTTTCTCTTCTCTCTCACTTTCCCTCTTAGCCCATTCAATCATGTCTTCCTCAGTGGAATACTGCATTTTTAAAAGAAAAAATAAACCAGATTAATAATACAGTGATAACCAATATTAGTACCAAGCCCTTGGTTTAAGGGACAATTACAGTTTAAAAAAATTTCTATAATTCTAGTATTAAACAATTACTTGCTTTTTAATTTTAATACACTTGTAACTATTATCTTATGTTTACCTATTAAGAACTGCTTAGAAGCCATCCAATTGATGCATATTTATGCATTATGCTATGTTTCAAAATTCAATATAAAGCTTAAAAAAGTTATGAGTAGAAAGTGCTATAATTTAAATTCAGACTATTCTGGATGAAAAACAATCTTAACATGAAAATTTTAATGAATCAGGAAAACATTCTGCAAAATACACTCCTATGCATATGGTGGAACATCCTGATTTCCTCTACTTATATTAGGGATAATTTTTCCAGATGACAATGACTGCAAAAATTAGAATGAATGTTTTTAATTGTGCAGAGGAATAAGACTTCTGCAAAGAAACAGCAGAATAATAAGGTAACTGTACAGTTAGAAGCCTGGTATAGAAAATGGTCAATGTGATACAACAGAAAGAAAACAGCAAAAAACAAAAGAACAGGTTTTTTTCCATGTATATTGATATGAACAGAATGTGAATTCAATTTCTGTGGTACTACTTATAAATGAGAGACAGTTAAGGAAATTAAACCTAATAAAATACAGAAGATTTTGCTCAAGTTTGTTTCTAGTCAGCATGCAGAAAAGGCAAGAGGAAGGTGAAGCCCATGTTTTCATCCATGTCCCAGAGCTAAGTCTGACAGGATTATCAGAATATACCCCAGCAGTTTATGCTTTGAGCTGCTTCTTTGGGAAATACATGTAGAAAAGCTTGAGGTTTTGTCATAGTTCAAGTGTTTTCAATAAATGAAGCTGGGAAAAAACTTTTTTCTTCATAAAGATAATTAACATGTTTGCTTCTTCCTCCACATTTCACATTCTCTCCTTCAAACTGGCTTCTCAGTAACAGTGATAATTCCTGAAATGCTATTATTATCATGCTACAAGACACATCAACCAGTGCAAGTCAATTCTGAAAGCCTGCCAATCCTCAGTTTATTTCAATCAAGCACATAGTTTATTAGGCCTAAAAATAATTTAAAAAAAAGCAGTATGATCATGATACTGTAAATGCAAATTGCATTTAACAGGTATCAAGCTTCAAAGTGAGATGATGCCTTTCAAAACTCCTACTTGCAAAAGCTCAAAAGAAAAAAAAAAAATATAGGCATGCACAAACCTTTAGATTTGCTTCTACTGCTTGGACACCACGACTTCTATGAGATGGATTCTGGTTATAAAGAGACACTCACTACTTTTTACTTCATTGTATGTAAATCTGGAATCTCCTAGCCATTCAAAACTCATCAAATTATATTTCATTAATGTACATTGTTAGGAGGCTGGTTATCAATATTTCAGTACATTGAAATGATGACCAAACAGCTCAGTGACAGCTAAATTAAATCACACCTTTTGTTTTACTTTTAATTGAGGAGTGATCAGTGTTTGGTATAGTTAAATAATTTAGATGTGCTGCATGCTCTGATAAAATGGATAATCTCTAGAACAGATATGTCCTATTTTCTAAAAGCTAGGAGGCTTCCATGAAAAAAAAATACAAAAACAATGCTATTTAAACAATAACTAGAATATTTTGCAGTACTTTGTTTTAGGACAGCCTCAGTGGTAAATTAATTGCAAATTCAGTTTTATCTGGAAATCATATCCCTTTTGTAGATGGGATATGTTTTAATATTTTAAATTAGACTGAAGACTTCAGTGTGAACAAGTCAAAGCTGTCATTATACTGAAACAAATGTAAAAAGTGTTTACTCACAGTACTGAAGTTTGCAAAATTGTTGGGGTCAGCCTCTTTACTGATGCTTGTAGGAGCAAATGGATCACAGAATAGATCTGCTTCTTGTTCTTTGGGAATGTCTGGGGTGGGGAAAGGCTGAAATGGATCTCTTGGTTTAAAGGAATCTGAAGAGTCTATTTGATTGATAGGTCTTTTCCCTTAGATTAAAATGAATTTAAAGTGAATTTAAGATAGCAGGTAATAAGATGGCAAAAATAGTTTTTCTTTAAAAAATAAAAAAATAAAAAAACCCAAAACCCAAAAAAACCCAACAAATTCAGAAGCTTCTTGGAATGCAACTTCCTCTAGTAAACTAGTGGAGCTGGAAAGACTTCAGAGGAAGGGTTGTCAATTTTAAAAATGAGGCTATGGTCCACAGTCTCCTTAACAGTAACCAGGTGAAAAAGGAACATGTCTGTTAATGCTTCAAGACAAAGTACAAAGTTATGTACTCACTGACTATTCTGGAAAGAAAATTTCCTACAGTTTTGACCCCCTATGGTATTAGCACAGTAATTTTTACTTCTGCCTATCCACTGTCCATGATAATTCCAGAAAGGCTTTTTTAATATGATCCAAACAAATAGTATCACGATTTCATTCAGAGACCAGAAATACATTTTTAAGTCTTCAAAACACCACATCCTCTCACTATGCTAACATCTGGGACTTCTCTAGTTTATAAACTAAAAGAAGTAGGGAGAATGATAACAAGCAATCACAGGCTTAACCATTTTGTTCATCCTTGCCTATGTAGCTACAGAATCAGGAACAATCCCCCATTTATCTTCTATTTTTCAGCTTAACCCCAGCCAGCTTTCAACACCACTGAGGATATCAACCCAAATACTTCCAAGAACAGTTGAGCTGAATTTCATCCCACCAATTCTCTCCATTTGCTACTGCTTACAGAAAAGGTTTCATTGCTGTTTCCTGATCTCAACCAGTGGGTTCTGCTTAAAACTTGCTTCTATTGCCATTTTAAACTACAGAACCAAAGCAAACTGCTTACTAGTTTGTATATCACTGTTGCAAGTTTCTCTGGAAATTCTTTCATAGACCAAAAAAAAAGAGATTCTAATCTGGCAATGATTTAGAGAGTACCCTCCAGAAACATGATTCACTTAGCTCCCAGATAACCTTGCCATGATGGTTCTCATTCACTGATGATGTTCTATTACTGGCAAACAATGCATGTCTGTTTCTTGAATAACATGGGAGAAGCAGCTTCAAAATGGTATAATAAAATTCAGGGAATTTTATTTTGACATGGGAAGGATTAGGAATAGCAAGAAAATTAGATTCACAATCTCCAAATCTGCCAAAAAAGAATTTATGCAACAGATTTAAGAGGAAAGCAAAGAGCCCTTCTATACACTTAACAGTACTGTAACAAATTCAGAGTAAGATTTTGAGGCTTTTATTTGAAAAAGCACTCCCTTGTTTTGAAACAGAGCAAGGGAGTAATTAAAAAACAAATACACTTAAATATTTCCATTTAAAAAATTTCTCTTAGGAAAATAACTTATTGGGAATGGTTATCAAGATAATCACAGTATCATTTTTAACATGTGCAAATTAAAAGAGGCCATTTCTCTTGTCATCTATTGACAGGGCTGCTGCTGTTCTGCCACTAGAAGCTTGCATTTTAAAAGTGGATCTGTAAACCACATCGGAGCCATTCCCAAACAAAGAAGTCAGAAATCCATTTTTTGTTTTAAATAAGGATTTAAATTACCATCACTTAACATTTCAACTGCTTCAGTGTTACTGACAATGAAACTGATTACTTGCAAGGTATGAGCATGAACCAGATCTCACGTGAACATCAGAAATTAAATAGCTGAGTTTAAGCTTTAGTATTAATACTTTTACATTTACTGTGTTCCCTTCTAAAACACGTTTAAGTTTCACACTACAGTTTTCCAAAACATTTTTAAGATTAACCCAAATAGTGTGATAGTTAAGGAACAATGAAGTAGTTTCTTAAACACAGGACAGAAGTTTTATAAAGAATACTAGTACTGTATTTTCCAATCTATGCAAAAAAAAAATACTGACAACAGGGAGTCTCTTGTAACACGGGCTCGTTGCAACCACAAGAAGGTGTTGTTATCTTTGATAATCATGACCTTTGGCAGAAAGCAGGGTGGTCATGGAGAATACCAGAAAATTCAGAGATCAGTGAAGAGAAAACAACACAGGAAACTTGCATTTATTATTATAACATTGTCTCAGTTTACTACTACAGACCTCTGGCAAGGCCACCTGGAAAAAGTTTACCTGAAAACCCAAGACAGTAATTTAACTCAATTTATTTTGCATTAAAACAAGAGGTTTTGCTCTAGATAAAGCACACTGAATTCTCACTTTAAGCTTAGCTTAATGCAAAATTCACAATATATCACATTAGCAACCATATGGCTTGCTGCTATGCTATGTTTTTGCACATAACCATAATAACTAATTTTTTTTCCTGTTTTCTAAAACCTCTCTTCAAAAAAACAAACTATGATCCCAAACACCATGCAGAACTTTTTACTCCAAGGAAACCAGAAGAGATCAGGAACAGGCTTGATTTTTGATCATCCATTCTAAATTCAGACACTTCACAATCCCCTCATAATTACTGTCCCACTGCCAATATTGAAGCAATTAATTGTTGACAACATCTCAGAATAAGCTCTTACCAGGTGGTGGTGGGCAGGGCCTTGTAGGAGTTCCTGTTTTAGGGGGCAGTGCAGGAGGAACATCCTCATTTTTAGCTGGTGGTTCCTCAAATAAGTTTTTAGTTATGATCACACTGTTGACAGAACCTGATGTGGAAGAGCTGAAGGGATCCTCGTTGTTGGCCTTCAGCAAAGAAAACAGCAATATACACATTTTCAGTGCAATTCTACTATAATCTCCCTTCTTTTCAATGATGTATTTATTTAGAACTGAAAGTTTGGACCAAGACAAAAAGAAAACATTTTTGTTTGCTGTTATCATCCACATACATCCAGGAAATTCAAATTAAAAATTGAACAGTTGGTGTTTACAGGAATACAAAGTTGAATGCAGTTACACATGGCAAAAGTGTAAACTACTTTTGCTGTTAAACTCAAGAAATTAAAAAAATAGTTACATCATCACTTCAAATATAGAGATAAAGCCACAAAAATTACATTGATCTCTTCACAGTGGACCTGCAGGACAATTTACTGTCAAGATCTCTTTTCCAAGGATGTCAGCTATTACAAATTTTTAGTTGTGGCAAAACTAACAAACTGTTGGTATAGAGATTTAGCTATGCCTTGTCACTGTAGAGGTTCATAACAGTTTCTGTGAGTGGCAAAAGCTTCATATTACCTTTGTCAGAGTGCTGAAGTCAGCAAAGCCACTTCCAAAGGAGTCATTTCCAAACAGAGAGGCAAAGGGGTCTGCAGCTAAATGCACACACATCAAGCAAACAGAATGAAATAAGTTCAATGCAAAAGACTGAAAAAAATCCTACAACAGAAGAGCAACTGCTACATGTTTACCAGCAGACACTGTTTAAAGTGAAGTATTTTATGAGGTGGGCACTTAATTAATTAGCTTTTACAAAAACTCCAAGTGGCAGCTATCAATTAAGAATAATAGTTCTCTTGAACAGGGAGTAATTATAAAGAAATAATGGTATTCTACATTTTAAAAAGTTAAATTCCATTGAGAGGATACAAAAACCCCATACTACTGTATGTTCTGCTAAGATATATGGATGTTTTTTGTGTGTGTACACCCATAAATCTACATACACAAATATATATGAACATAACAAGGGCTCATTTCTGACTGTAGGGCTCCATAATATCTAAACCCCATCTCAATCCAATTTAACAGTACCCTTTCATTCTTGTGTGCCTCAAAACATGTAAAACCACCTATTCTATAAAGCAAGAAGTGCACTGTCTTTACTAATACTCACTTCTGCATCTCTAAAAAATGCCATTTTCTTCCTACCATTAAGGTGAACAGATCTACACTCCCATGAATTCAAGTTTTGGACTACCACCTGTCAGTCCAACCTGAGAAAACAGGATACTCAGGTCTTCCCTAAATCATCTTTAGTCCTCAGGTGAGAGTATGACAGCAAAGCAAAAGGAGAAAACTTTAACAGAAGTAGTTATTGTTCCCCACATCTCCTCTCATCCTACAAAGTTATCTTCTATATTAGTTCAGAAATTAACATGACATCTGTAAAAACAATGCTAATGAGAAGCCATAAACCATTCATATAGTCCTCACACTTAGAGCAGGGTATTTCACCAGTTTCAGGTAAGGCAGAGGAACATTTTGGCAGAATCATTCTTCAGTGATATGCAAGACTGAGACAGTTTTGTGCAATAAAAATATCTCCCCTGCAAGCCTGCACCTTATGCCATACTTTTTAGTAAAATTCAGCAAACTTAGGAAATCCCTAAAATGCTCCACCACAAATTCAGTTAAAAAAAACAGAAACAAAAATAAGCAAAAGCAAACAAAAATAAAAGCCAAGAAGTCTGATGTCTATAATCGAATTTTACCTTGATCATTTGATGTAATCACAGTTGTTCCACCAGGAGCAAAAGGATCATTCTTCTTCAATATCTCTGTCTAAAATAAAAAAAAAATTCCATTGGTGGAAAATTTGTTTTTCATCTTGAAGATCCCTCACTCTAAAAATACAACCATGATCTATTTTAGTTTAGGAGTTTTAAGATAAAATATTTTGGAAGCAGATTTTTTCAGCCTCAGTAAACAAATCTGCTACCAGAAGCTCCTCAGAACAGTGATTGATAATTTCAAAAAATGGAAAAAAGTACATGATGTGCAACATCCTTTGTAACCATTAACATAAAATTTAGGAATATCTATCACTCAGATTTCTACAATCAGAACCATCTTCATGAAGATATAACTACAAGACATCAACACCATCAAGTTGAGGTAAAATATTTATTGATCCTGTAAGCCCTGGAGGCAAAATTCCAAGTGTCTCCAGATGAGATTAATCTTGGATTTCTTTCAATGTTGAGGAAGTTCCATCAGCTACCAACAGAGCTCAGTTCACTATTCTCAAATGTTTTGATCTGTGGAGCAATGAAACTCCACACCAAAACATTTTAAAAAATGCTTTTATTTTTACTTCTATTTAATCTGTGACTCTTTCTAGAAAATAGGACACAAAAGGAAAGACAGAGCCATGGGGTAAATTGTATCATTCACTACACAATTTCTAAATATCTGCTTTTCAAGAGGTGTCCAAATACACAAAATGGGTTATTTTGTCCAAAACTTATACAAGGTATGCTACCAAACTTACTGTGTTGTTATTACTGCTGTCTGCAGTGTTAAATGGATCAGTGCCAGCAGTTGCAAAGGGATCAGTGGAGGATTGTTTGAAAAAACAGTCAGCTGCAAAAGGATCTGAGCCTTTGAAGGGATCACCACCAAAGGGATCTAAAAAGTAAAAGTTTCATTAACATTTCTGCTAGCTTTACTTAGCTCAATGTCCTAAGAACTAAATATTTTATTGCTTCTTCATACTGCAAGAAGGTGACACATTTAAGACTGAAGATCTTTCATCTGTGAATAATTTGTATTCTGGAACTCAAAACATTAACCAAGCCAACATTTTCTGTACATCATGAAAACTTTGGATAGTGCAAAAGGTTCTGTTCCAGAATCATCTCAGCATTCAGGTTCTTTAACCAAACCCCCTGAAACTGAAGCATTTACAAGTCCTAATATTTCTCAGAACAATCCTACCCTCCTCTCCTTCACACCCTAAACACAACTGATGTTTTATTTGGCACTTGGTCCATAATGCTATTTTGCTAAAGCCTTCCCTACCATTCACCTTGTTTTTCTGTCACCAGTAACTCCACTCAGAAACAAGCAAATAATGCATGACAGTGCCTATAGAGCCAGTCTATATAGACACTCCTCATCTTTTTCAGTATTTAGTTCTAAAGAAAGTTGGTAAGGTAAAAAAGCCTTTAAAAGAGACTACAGTCCTAATTCACTGCATGCAAGGCAAGCAGCAGGAGTTTGGGGCCTTCTGTTCACCACCTTCACAGACTTAAATCCCAACTAAGGATGCTTCCAACAGCAAGAAGTTGACTGGCAACGGGCCCCTCTGAAAATCCTTAGAACAAGAGGCCAGCTGCTTCTGTTCCATATCTATCTATCCTACAGTGACTTTTTTGGGTCATTTCTACCTTTCTTATGCTGAAAGCAGCAACACTTTTCCCCACATATTCTTTTAGTATGAATCATTTAGAAGTACAAACACTTTAGAAGTTACCAAGTTACTTACCAATTTTCCCAAAAGGGTCATCTTTGAAGGGATCACCTGTTTATTTAAAAAAAAAAAAAGTTACTGGTCATAAAGCACATACTTGAAGTCTTTTGGATACGAAGTCATTTCTATGTCTAGAATTTAACAACCCTCACACAGAAGAATATTTTCACTATTTTCAGTAGAATGATAAGTGCTAGCATTAGAAAAAGCAAATACTAATCAAGTTGTTCACTATCAGCATGAAACACACAAGAGCAGCAATCTCAAAGATGCTTTTGTCTGTAAACACCCACATTATGCAGCATTTGCCAGGCCAACCACTGATAACTGAGTCCCAGGTCTGTTTAATTCTCATGGGTGTCTTCAGGTAGCTCTGAAGTGTTAATTCCTGTACTGGGTGACTGGAACCAATTTCATCAGTTGTACTTCCTCATCTACATCCAAGAGACAGATGTTCTGTCTATTATCTGAACATCCTCAGCAAACAAAGCTCAGAAGGTTGGCTACTAACAGAGAGACCTTTTTCCTCTAAAAAAAAAAATGTCCTGATGTGCTGTGAGTAGAATCACTTCAACATAAACAAATACCAAGCAGTTTCTACACAGAAACATTCAAGCTGTTTTAAATCAGTTTAATTTATTCATTAAAAGTATTAAATCTGCACTGACATTTCTCTCAGTAGTCAAGTGATCTGAAATAAATTTAGCTTATTTTCCTTTTGAAGTGATATGAGCTCAATTGATCAGACCATGCTGATTCTGAAAGCCTGTAAGATCATGTTAATGTGGCTGAAAACATCTGCTTCAGCAGCTAAGCCAAATTAACTCCCTCCAAGTGACTCCATATAGACAGTTCACTTCTTCCAACATAAAAGAAAAAAATAAAACCAGAACAACAGCATTCGTCAGTGGCAAGTTCTTAAAATAAAGTATAGCACTTCCACAAGATAAGCAGATGGTGCAGTTCCACATCACCTTTTTCTGAGTGCCAAACTCACCAAAAGTAGGCCACAGCCATTCATTCTCAACCACCCACACCCTTCCTGCACCACAGCTCCCTGAACCCCCATTTGATCTCTTTGTGGATCTGTGCAGCACACAGAGGTATGAGAGTGGTGAGGGAAAGGTGAAATTTTCACAGTTAATTAGAAAGTCCAGATGAAAGAAGGAAAAAAACACTCTGGAAACTCTCATTTCCATTTTGTAATGCTAGTGGCTCCACACTCCTGTCACTCCCAACACCTTCACATTTATTCCATGAAGAGCAGTCCCAAGGTGAAGATGAGTCTGAGGTGTTCATACAATACCTGCCCACAGAGGAAAGTTTACTTACTGCCAACAAAAGGGTCAGACTGGAAGAACTCTAAGCTGGCTTCAGAAACTAGATCAGGCAATGGATGAGATTCAGCATCAAACGGATCTTCCTGGGCAATGCAAAAGTGGAGAAAGGTATTAAATTTTTAAGACTTACCTGACTGAAAACATTTGTGTTACTTTGTGTTACCATTTAGTAGCTTCTTAGAGATAAAAAAATCCCATAGCCAGCTAGAATTTTACATAATTCATGACTGGACATCCAAAACATTTCTCAACAGCCACCTGCCTGCTACATGAGATGACAAGTAAAATGAGTAAAAAGTGACAGTTTCATTTCCCTTTTGCTCTATGACCATGATGCAAGCCTCAAACAGCTTAACTACAATTTTTAAACTTACTTTTTTCTCCCCCAGATCTGAGCAAACTCACCTTTTTGGGAATAGCTGCAGCTGGAGTCTCTTTCTCCTCTTCCACAACAGAGGCTGTTGTTTCAGGACTATTCCTTACCTACATAAAGGTAAAAGAAATTAATTATAAATTAGCAAATAGAAGACTACACAATATAATTTTAATTCTTAAATAGCTAAAAGAATATACTTCAAGGGATTCATACTTCTTATAGAACATACTGAAATGTTCCATAAATCCTGAAAAAGTTTTAAAAAAAAATCTTTTAGAGTCTACTGGGACATAAAGAGGGACATTCAAATAACACATCTTTAGATTTGGTGTTCTATTCCTTATTCCATTCTTGTTGCACCAACTGGAGACAGCTGCTCTCCTTTATAGCTAATTCTACTATGCAATTTAGGATATTTTGCTTTGGGAACAAATACAGAAAAACTGTTAATGCCACTTTCCAGCCAAGCTGAAATTTCTTCTTCCTGTGCTTAGCAGCTTTCAGATTGCTGCAACACAGTGCCTCACAGTAACACCCTGAAATTTGACTTGTGCAAGTGTTTAAATACATTATCAATCTTGATACATTCTTAACTTATTCCAGCATCACAGCTGCATTGCATCACGATCAAGCAGGCAAAACACTACTCACTGGAGAGACGCTGTTTGTTTGTTCATCTTCTGCTATGCTTTCCCTTTCAGCATTCTCATTAAGGTTAGCAGTTTCACTGCTGCTGTTGCTAAGACTAGAATGATCCACAGTCCCATTAACAAGTGTATTATGTGGCTGAGAGTGCCAACTAAATTGGTTGTTCCCCAATTCTTTCAGCTCAAGAAGTTTTGTCTGCACCTGTAGATAGAAATAAACAGATATGCATCAGCATGGCAGTACACAGAAGCCAGTATATCACCATCCCCTCTTAAATCTAAGCTACAATTCTCACTTTCAAAAGCAAATATAAACCCCACATCATTTCAAAGAGAGAAAAGTCTGACATAGAAGAGATACAATTTAATTGAAGGACAGACCTGAGAATCTGCTCCTGCCAAGGAAGCAGACAGCATCACAGACAACATCAAGAGTTGTTGCTCTATTTCTATTCAAACTCTTAGGAGTTGTAAAGCTTTCAGGGTCTTTTTGTTTGGCTGGTTTTGTTTGTTGTTGTTTTGTTTGAGTTTTTTGGGAGCAGAGTGGCTGCTGCTTGTTTATTGTTTTCTTTTTTAAATTATGTATTTGCAATTGCCTTGAACTCCAAATGAAAAAGCCTGCTTTATCAGAACTCTCATCTTCCCAGAAAGAAAATTACAACCTCATTATTTTCTTCCACAGGACCTTTGAATTCTACAAAATCCACAGTATATTTTCCTAAACAGCTTATTCTATATTTTTTCAGCACTATGCTTAATGCAGTGTCTCACAGCAAACAGTCACAACCAACCTGACAGTTATGAAGGAATCTTTGAATTTCACAGATATCAGAGAAGGATGAACATAGTTCAGATATTTCAGTGTGTAAACCCCCCTGACTTTTGCTAGAGCTCAGTCACCTCATAGAATTTTCATTGGCTTGCCCATGTCACAAGTCAGATAGCAGCAAAGAGGACATCAGATACCTTTCAGATACACTGACCTCAGACTTGTCTAAAGCATCAAAGCACCAAAATTCATTATTTGTGAGCCAGGATACATTATCTGTTCATTGCAAGTACCTCTTGCTCATATACTAATATTGAAACAGCACAACCTTCTCTCTACCCGTGATGAAACAATGGAAAATCCATTTACTTCTTCTTTTCTAAACCTCAAAGCCAGATTTAAAAATTAAGTTATAAGGCTCTTCAGTAGAGCAAAATGTGAACACTAGCAGTGGAAATAGTAAGACAAAAAAATTAAGTCAGAAATTATTTATGTAAAATGGCAGACCCCAAAGTCAGCCCTTCCTACAGTTCAAAATTAATAGGAAGCCTTTTTGTTTTGTTTTTAATTTGATAATGATGAGACTGATTTACATATTAGATAGCTGGCAAGACAAAGAAGAATGATGAGGAAAGAGTGTGCAAGCTAATGCATAACTGAAGTAATAATAAACCCCTGATTACAGGTAAGAGCTGAAAAGTGCTGCTTTAATCTAAAAGGAGACATCTCAAAGCACAGTTCTGTGCTTAAAAACCCGTGCACCTTTGCTTCTCAATATCTAGTGTCAAGCCAATTTATTCTTACATTCACCTTACTTTCTTTCTTCAATAATGCACTAAGTAAATGTTAGCAATTTTATACCAACTTCACATTAATAAAAGAAGAGTGAGAGCTTGCCCCAGGCCATAGCTGAGCAAGAAAGCTTAAATAACTATATTGGATATATAGAATTTAACATGCATTATCCATCTTTCATTCATTACAGGAAGCCAAATTATTGATGATGAATAATAAATTAATCCCTTTTTATTAAGAAACTTGAGAAAAAAATCATGGAGTGTATCTTAAGTTACTTGAGTCAGCCTTTAAGAATACCAACAACTACTAGCACATAACATATGTGAGTATCAATATGTTGATGGCACAATCAACTAAAAAAAACAAACCAAAACACCTTCACCTTTCCCTTCCCTCCCCTTCCAAAAAAATACACTAAAGGTTGTCAGCTAAAAAATAAAATATGATTGTTTGTTTATTTGTTTTTCACACTGCCTTACTGAATTGATTTCCTGTTGTGAATCCTGCAGATGTTGCTGTAGAGGTCCCAGCTGTGCTCTCCCAGATTCTAAGCAATGCTCAAGCTCTGCAGTTTCTTGCTGCAGGCGACTCAGCTCCTCTTGAGCTTTGGTCAGTTCATCTTCATAGGCTGAAATCTTGGATTCCTGGCTTGTTATTTCAGCTTTCAGCATAGCAATCTAAAGCATGGGCAAATATTTCAAAGCCAGCTTAAAAAAAATAAACAACCACACACCTACAAACATATCCAAATACTATTATTTATGACCAGAAAAAGTAAAAACCTGAGAACTGTTGCAGATATTACATAAATCATTCCTGAATAAAAGGTTAATTCTGTATTGTTCTCAATAAGATCATAGTATTCTGGCAGTTCTCCTGATCAAAACAGTATTTCTAATACTGAAAATACCCTTTTAGATAAATAAATACTATAGCTTTATGTTGGAAAAAAAAATCTATGTGACCATAAGATGATTTTTTTTTAACCACTGAAAAATCAGTCCCAATAATTAGTGTTTCTCATTACACTAAGATTGCATTATAGTTTTGCATTATTTGTTAGCACTTAACCTTATTTGTGGGCACCCTGATATTAAATTAGGAGGTGACTGAACTAAGCCACATTATTTCCTGTTCTCTGCTAGTCACAAAACTTTAACACTTAGGCTGTTTATTCATTAAAAGTTTTTCTCCTGCCCCAACAACTGTAACACTACAAGGCTGAGTTCTTCAAAATGAGGCATTTCTTCTTCAAAGGGCTTTAACCACTGGACCTTACCATATGGGCTTCTTCTGCACACTTCTGCCTGATATCATTAAGTTGTTCTTCCAACTTGGCCTTCTGCTCATCAAGATCATTAAGAATTTCCTGGGCTTCCTGTTTCTGAGCTTGCAGCTTTTGCAGATGACTGCTCTCCCTCTTCACTTCATCTTGTAGATCCTGTAATAACACAGATTAGTTTTGCACTTGTTCCCTTTATCTTCCCAACCACTGAATCCCACAGTGAAAAACTGCAATACTCAGATTTCAAAGTATCAACAAATTATCTTTCCAAAGCTGGCATTTACACTGTCAGATAAGCAAGTATTCTCACATTCTAATACACAAAAAATAATCAGGTTATTTGCTATATCTTGAGCAGAAGAATCTCACTGAAATACTGAAGGTCATACATCAACACAGATTTTAAATATTTCACTTACAGGGAGGTTAGAGTTTCATTTGAACTTGTAAGTCATTGTTATTTGGGTGCCACATTGCCTCTCTCCTATGCTTGAGCAGGAACTTGTTTAAGCAACACAGTAAAGGGCCACAACAGAGCATTATTAACCCAAATGCACTCCCTTCTAGAGCATCTCTGCCTCTGAATTCACAAAAATAAGGCAAAAACTTATTTTCCATGCAGTACTGGTAAGAAACAGACATGCCATACACAATAATATGGCATTTTCTAATTTCTGAAACAGCAGTAAATATATACCTTGTGTTCTAAGTACATTAAGTAGCATTATATGATAATTAGTTCATATCTGAGCAAGAGGAATAGGTATGATTCAACAAACTGCAGAGATAACATTAATAAAAAGTCAAGAATTGTCGAAGTCAAGAGGAAGACATAATACAGGGAGATCAAAAAGGATGAATAAAAAGAAAAAGTATTAGATGAAAAGAAAGATTGCAGCCTTTCCAAGAAAATATGGTAATTGTAGGAAGAATCATGAGCAACAGTAAAAAGCAGAAATAAAAGAAAGTTAAGGATGGTAAGAAAACAAGCTGATGAGAATTTCTGATTAAATCATACATTCATGTGCTACTCTAAGGTAAGATATGCTGTCCTTTCTTAAGGGTGTTTTGTTTGGGATTTGTAGTTTGTGAGGGAGATAGTTTATTCACGTGTGCTAAAACTTCCAGATAATCAGGACAAAAAAGACAGATAAAAATAGAAGAGCATAGATGCATAGAATAGCAGTGAGATGCTAGGGAAATAAGTAACCTCGAGATAACTTGAGGACTACATATAGAAACAGCACAGATGCTTTTATGAACAAAAAACAACCTCCAAGCCCCAAAAAACTAAAACCAAAACCCCCAAATCACATCTGAAGTTCAGTAAAGGGCCTATGACTGATGTACAGCAGTCAGACCCAGTGAATTACTGGCTATTTCTGATCTATGAAAGAGAAACCAAGGCACATACAAGAAGCTATTACAGCAGCTACTGACTTGGGTAATTGGGGCACTCTTGATCCATTAATTTTTCACTCTGCTTTGAAATCAGAGTTCTGATACAGCTGACACTGAACACATGCAATGGGGGAAAATGTAACAGCTTCAAGAGATTTCAGACTCCTTTCTCTGAAAGGAAACAGGGATTCACATAGACACAAGCTAAATATAGATCCTCATCACTCTTGCTTCTGTTCCTTGAATCCCAATGTCTGTTCTAGGCACAGCAGCAGAGAGGCTCTGAAGAGACTTGACTAAGACTGATGGCTCCCAAAAGACAAAAGAGAAAAAAGCACCAAGAACAAGCACCAAAACCTAAACATATTCATATAACCACTTCAAAATCAAAGATTGGAGTGGATACAATACACAGAACTGGGATACATCTTCATGAAGTAAACCAGGATCCAATTAAGCTTTGATTTCCTACAACAACCTCAGCAGAGAAATATCATCTTAATGCTGAAGCACTGAATGAGATTATCCATGAAAACCACTAACATAAAACAAAAAAACAAACCACACACTAACATATAAATAACATAATAAAAATAGTATTTTTTGTGGTAGTAGTAATAAAAATGTATTAGATTTATCATCATTGTAACTCCCATGGATGAACTCCCATGCTAATGTATTGAAGGAGAAAAAAAAGTCTAGAGATCTGGATTTTTGGAGACAGACAGTGGATTTAATAGCTTGCTGGTCTGTGCTTCACCAAACAATGCATCTGTTAGGAACTGTTAAGCCTGAACAGCACAGGAAAGTTAAACTCCACTGACTTTCTAATGGCTTTTGTGCACTGCAATGAATAGTAGGGAAAATCCAATGATGAGTGAGATACTCAGCATAAATCTCTAAAACAACTCAGGCCAACAAGATCAAGAAGTAAAAAAACCAGAAAAATTCTGGACTAATTGGAAGGCAAACTTATCATAGAATCATAGAATCGGCTGGGTTGGAAGGGACCTCAGAGATCATCGAGTCCAACCCTTGAACCACCGCTGCAGTTACCAGACCATGGCACTGAGTGCCACATCCAGTCTCTTTTTAAATATCTCCAGGGATGGAGAATCCACTACTTCCCTGGGCAGCCCATTCCAATGCTGGATCACTCTCTCCGTAAAGAAATTCTTTCTAATATCTAACCTAAATTTCCCCTGGCACAACTTAAGACCCTGCCCTCTTGTCTTGTTGAAAGTCGTCTGGCAAAAGAGACCAACGTCCACCCGGTTACAACCTCCTTTCAGGTAGTTGTAGACAGCAATGAGGTCTCCCCTGAGCTGCCTCTTCTTTAGGCTGAACACCCCCAGCTCTCTCAGCCTCTCCTCATAGGGTCTGTTCCCAAAATACCTTTCACATTTCCCTCTCTCTTCTCTGAATCAGTGTCTCACATGCAGTTTAATTTTTTCCCAACTGATGAAAGCTTTACTATGCTTTGTTCAGGAGTTACTTGTTAACTCTGTAAAACAAAATTCTCTGCTGCCAAGAACATTTAATATGTGAGTTTATTATTCCTGTATTTATAGGAAAATGCTAATCCAAATCCCAGACTAAGTTAAGGACATGGTGACCTATCAATTTCTTGGTCTTTGTTACTCTGACCATAACTTTTCAAGTAAAACAGCCCTTACTCTTTGATGCTAAAGAGCTGGTATTTTAAAAAGAACATTAAAACCTACCAGTATCCTATGTTTTCCCTCCAACTCTTTTGCTGTCTTTGCCTTTTAGTATCTATTTACATAGTTTATAAATTATTTTATAGAAGAAAATCTATCATTCTTTCTCTCCTCCCACACACCCCAGTCTGTCTGCCACACTATGGCTATAT
The DNA here is from genome assembly GCF_003957555.1 of Calypte anna. Lineage (NCBI taxonomy): Eukaryota > Metazoa > Chordata > Aves > Apodiformes > Trochilidae > Calypte > Calypte anna. The sequence goes on from NC_044254.1 coordinate 24,866,598, forward strand.
TTGAGATTATAATTTGCATCCATGGAAGTAATCCTGGTAATTAAAACCCTGGAGTGTGATGCCATGAAGCTAAGCCTGACTCGAGGTGGTGGATTAAAACAAACTGGTTTTGTACATCTCTTTAGAAATGTCACCATTAGAATAAAACCAGATGAAAAAAACATGATGTAAAGATATTCAGAGGACAGTGGTGACAGATCAAGAAGTTCTATAAAGTTTCCTGAAATATGCAGATCCTCCAACATTCAGGAGCTAGAAAGGCAGCAGAGATAAAGGGCCATCAGTTTAAATAAATGCTGCAGCCATATCTTATTTGATCCTGATGGTTTCTCATTTTTCTGACAAGCCTATAGCAGACTGTTCCTTCTGTGGAGGCCAACAGAACTCTGTAATTCTGTATATAGCAAGTGACAGATAGCTTGTGTCACCACTAAAAGGTTAAGGACCAAAGGCAAATGCTTCCAAGCTGCTCCTCTGGATACAATGCCTTCATTATCCTGTGATGCTGCTGCCTACCAAGCAGTAAACATATGCAGATGACTCTAATACTTTAACAGATAACATTAAAGGAAAGGTTTTCACTTAGCTTTATATACATTTTGTGCAAAGACACCAGAGAACTCAACCTTCACACACACACACAGATTCCAGAACACAGTAACAGAACCATCCTGCCTGCAGCACCAGAAACGCCCAGAAGAATTTTTAACAGTGTGAAAAAGCAACCTGCATGGACGAAAATCACAGACATGGGCAACTTGTGCACGCATTCCTGCAGCTGCTGAACCTGCCTGCCATTGTGACTACCTGATTATCTTCTAAAAGGTCAGACAATTAATTAACATCGAGGCTTTAAGGATATTAAATAGCCAAGCACAAAATTCTCAACAGTTGTAACACATTCCCTCTTTTTCTGCCCCGAGAAAATGCAAAAGTTCTGCATTAGTTTCTCTTAATCAAATACACATTATTTAAAACAAAGATCCTAAAATAAATGTAAGTGATCAGGTAGCACACTGAAGTTTTTTTTTTCTGTTTGATTTTGGTTTGTTTGTGTTTTTTTTTTTTAAGCAGCAACCATAGCTGCTTTTGCAGCTTAAAATTTAACTGAACTATTGCTTTGAAGCATTTAATTCAGGGCTTGGCCAGACTGTCAGCACACTAAACACTGATGCTGACTGGAAAAATTTTCATCTCTGTAAAGCACTTGATTTTAAACATTCTTACTCTGTATTTATTCTGAATATTTAAATATGTCAATATTCTGGAAATTCAATATCATCCTTTTAAATAAAAATCAGATTATTTTTTAAATTCTCTTAAGTTAGGCAGAATTAACTTAAGGCAATATTCCTCCCAAGCTGGTAATTACTGCGACTCTTTAGGAGCCCTGCACACAAACCTTTTTAATTCAACCACTTAGGTTTATTAATTGGCAGTGCTAGAGTGTCCAACTTTAGCTGTATATTAGATAACCTTGCTAAAAATAATTACAGAAAATAAAAATAAGAAATCTATTATTTTGTAATATTTTTTAATTTAAAACTCCATGCAGGCTACATATCCTAAGAGCTCACACCCCACATTCATACAGAAAATATATTTTAAAATACATTCCTTTTTTTTAACAACCATTTTTTTTGTCTTTTTGTAATGATGATCACATCACTGAATATGTGATGTGATCTCAAGACTCAGTAATCCCACTGCCTTTAAAGCACCACATGGTGTAATATCAGGTGTCTGAAGAATAATTTTGTGTCTTATTTACCTGGACCTCACATGTCCTCTGCTTGATGGTATCTTCTTTCTCCTTCAGGTCTTGTTCTACATTATTCTTTTCCCTAGAAGACCAGCAAACAATGCAAGAATACTTAAGAACATCAGCTACAGCAGGTACAGTTATCCAGCCCCCTAAGCCTGTATCTCTCTTTAAATACATAGTGAAACATTAAATACAGAAGAAGGAAGGATTTCTGCTTTCCAAATTATTTGCAAGACAGAAGCCCACACAAGTGTTCTGCATAAAAAAAAACCAAAAAACCCCCCTATCTTTTCATCCAACTGCACTTCAGTGATAAGAATGGCTCAAAAATGGAAGAGGGCGGGTGGGAGAAATCAATGAAATCCTGCCTCCAGTGATCTCACTGTTGCTATGGAGCACTCCTCTAATGAAAACTGCTGGGAAAAGTGGGAGGGATTGCATCAGATTCCATCTCTTAACCCCTGCAAACACAGTAATTCCTATGCTAACAGCAACCAGGACATTTCCAGCAGGCCAATCTAGCTGATTAATTAACTTTCCCTATCAGATTTTAGATATATTTGTTGGTAAGCTCTGTCAGAAGAGCCAAGGCTGTCTTGCTGTTATCAGAAACTCCAGATGTAGTTAATTGCTGTGTCATATCAAATCTGTCTCTACAGACATTTATTTAAGTTTAAAAGTGACTACTGATGACAGGGGAATTTCATCAATAAATTCTTGGCAGTCAGACATAACAATAGCTTGCAAAAAGGAAAAAAACCAAAATGCACAACTCTGAAATGTTACTGTTTTAAATTAAGTCATAAAAGCCTTTATCTCTAGATAGTATATGGCATCTTTTCTCCTTCCACAGAGGAGAAAAGCAGTATAACATATACAGTTTTAACCCTGTCCTCTGTATAGAGATATTTACTTACATAAGGATCTTATTAATAAATTAGCACACATATGAAAAGTTAGATTTTGAACAATGATAGATGTAGCATTTCTAAATTAAATACCATTGTGAAAAGCTATCAAATTGTATTATTTGTACATACTGAAATTAAGATGATTTCATATTTTAATAGCAGCAGACTGGTGATCTATCTAAAATTGTTAATCTTACTGTTTACTCTTACTAAATACAGTAAAAAACATTTCTGTCTCCAAAGTAAAACAGATCTGCTCTAAGTTTTCTTTACTTAAGTTGAGGAATTCCTGATCATTGCTAAACCACGTTCAAGAGAAATTAAAAACAATCCAGATGTCACAGATCTTAAACCAACATTTGCTCTGAAAAATAATGACTACAGATTACATCCTGCTACTATTTATCTCAGTATCTGGTTTAGCAGCACCTCATTGAGTATGCTGAAAGGGAAAGTTTGCATGGAAAGAAAAGGAAAGATGTGGAAAGAGAGGCTTTGAAGAACAAGGCTAAGTTTTTTTATGTGTGAACCTTAAGTTTCATACAATTTCTCACTCTCCATTCATCAGAAAAAAGCATCATGCAATTTTAACCAAACCTTTACCATTTCCATCAAAGCTATAGCACATTCCTCTAGCTCAATAAACCAGTATTTGTGGCATAACTGGATAGCTAAAGCACTGCAACGTGGGGTTGCAACAAGTTCCATTGATCCTGCCTCCTGTACCTTTCCATGAACAAAGGGTCTCAATCTCAATAAAACATTTCCACAGATCTAAGTACAAGTCAGGTTGAAAAACACTTATAAGCCCTCAGACACAGATCAAGCACAACAAACACTCAGGCATATTACTCCTGATGGAAGATAAAAGAGAATAACTGACTAGGTAAGTAAATATTTGTTGTTTTTCCTACTCAGGTATGAAATCTGAGCAGGAAATAGAAATGCAAGCACGTAGGTGTGCTTTAATACACAGTTTTTTAGATGCCTAAGAGACTGTCAGAGGTGAAGACCACTTCCTTTTTATTTCAACAGAAACCAGGTACCTAAACCTTGCAGTCTGGACTATGCTAAACAAGCAACAGGATACAAAACCAACCCCCAGGCAGCTTCCACTGCCCAAATCTCAACACAAACAATGAACTGGAAAACATCAAGTGAAAGAAGTATTGTCAGACAGAACAAGAAAAGCTTAGACAGCAGTCTCAGGAAAGGAAAACAAGCTGAGTGTGTGGAGTCCACAGATAACATATCCCCTCCTCCCCCCCCAGTGATTTGTCTTTGTTTTTAAATAAAAAAAGACAACAAGACAACACAGACCTACTTAATTCACTAAATCTTCTGAATGCCTCCATTTCTTTTACAAACTATCTGGTATGCCCCTGTAGGAATGCTCAGCAACTGAAAGAACCAAAAAGAAGTAACAAAATTGATTTATTGGATATGACAGATCTCAGACTTCCTGGATCATAAAGTCCTTTAGCACACCAGCACTCAAAGAAACCAAAAACCAAAACCAAAATCAACCTTGGTCTTGCCAATAATGGACACTTGGAACCAATTCAAGTCAATTTCTTAAATCAATACAATTTCCCTATCCATTTTATACAGTAATCAGATCAGGAGAATTTTCTATTAAGGAAATCAAAAGCAATGAATAAAAAAATATCCAAACTAATGGTCTGTTTCTCCAATGAAGACACTTCATTATCTAGAATAAAAAAATCTTAGTTTTATATTAATTTGTGAATGAAGTCATTTATAAATGGGAGCCAGCATATTGTAAGTATTTGTGATAGCTGACAACTGAGGAGTCCCCACATCAGTACAGATATCCAAGCCAAATATGAAACAACCCTGGGCAGTGCTTGATGCCCAGCACTTAAAACCACCTCAGTTACAAAAGCAAATAATTATAGTTCTTTTCCATAGTAAGAGGCAGATTACTCCTCATAGAGCTGGTAGCATTATCTACACTCACCATTGGCCAACAATTCTTATTTTCAAATGCATTTGTAATTCTGGGGATTCCTACTGTAGGAGTTTGGCAATGCCAGAAAAAAAATGCCTAGGGTTTTCTTAGCTTCCCATCCCGTTTCTTTCCTCCAGTCTTTTCAGCTGTAATAACTCAGTTACTTCCGAACCAGATGCTGGAAGAAATAATCCAGCCTACATCAAAATTCTTACCATTGATTCAATAAGAAGCTGTAAATTTATGAACTTTGAAGACCTGATGAAAGTGCAGGGCAGGGAGGGGCTGCCTGTTTTTTCTGGAGATATTTTGCTGTTCCTTCTTTTTGAGACTTACCAGCTTTATGGCCCTTTTAACCTGATTTATATTCAGGACAATATAACTGTTGCTGCCCAACATATGTGAAGGATGGCACCTTTGCTGAGAAATACTAAGTTAAGCTCAACTACTTAACATGCTTTGAGAGGAACACAGTGTAGGCAAAGCATTATGAAATGTCACTAATTCATGGGCTGTAGATAGCTTTGAACACACAAAAGCAAAGCAGGGTTTGCAGAGGAAGAAAAAGGTTCTATGGCTAAAAAAAAAGGAATATTAAGAACATCTGGTCTGGCCTCCCACAATCCTGATCAAAAAAGCTTCAAATAACTTTCTAAAAATATGGTGCAACTGGAACAGAACTTAGAGGCAGCAGAGCTGACAGGCTCAAAAGGATGAAGATTCCATAACATCCCCAGGCAAATCATTCCCCCTTTTAGAGAGGAATTATCTTCACTAACAAGTGTTCTGGATTTTATTCTTCATCCTATCCTCAACCTCCACCTTCCTGACAGAGTTTTAATTCAATTGGATTAAAAAGCTACTGACTCCCAGAAACCTTTCCCACACAAACTCTTGAGCCACAATCATATCAGCCCTGTATTCTTTGCTCAGTCTCTCAAAAAGCTGTATTTTCCAGACACTGTCATTCTTCTGAGGCATTTCCTCTGCTGCCTTTTTTTTGTTTGTTATAAAGAGCTCTTCAAAAATAGATTCAGTTTCCATTAATGGGTCTCTCAAATGCAGCTCTCATAGATACTTCTCAATGGAATAATGGACTAGAATTATATTACATGCCTAGTTCAAGAGCTGAACAATATTTCTTGTTTAATAATGAATAAGAATAACTTGAGTTTATCATATAAAATGTAATTTAACTATCAAGACTCAAAGTGTATTTCACCAGTTCTAACAAAAATGGGGATCTGACAAAAATGAAAAAAAGTTTCCTACATTTACTACAAAAAATCTGTTGCTACCTGTACTTAGGGAAGGTACAGAATAGTAACAGTTACTCTGTGACTAAAATAGTGCTTCTATGGTGGCAAAAGGATTTTTAAAATTGAAATATTTATTTTCTTGCAAAAAAAAAAAAAAAAAAAAGAATTTATTTGAGCCACAACTTGCTTCATGGTATTAAGAGTCAGGGAATCACAGAATATTAGGGATTTTAGGGGACTTCTGGAGATCATCTAAGTCCAACCCCATAATCATTCTCACTAAAACCAGACAAACCTCTTCCTGGTATAATTCAGTTTGACAATACAGGTTTAAGCCTCTCATTGTTAATCCAATTCTATTCTGAATCTCTAAATCACATCCAAGTAAATTTCCCCTTTCTAAAAAATTAATACATACTAATAGTTGCCTCTTCAACAATCTAATATTCAAATGTGTGTTAAATAATCAGCCAAGCATATTTGCCACTGAAGAAATGGAAATTCCTTTCCAAAAGCCACTGTTCCTTCATGCCTCACAGTAAGAAAAAGCAAACAGGACACACTGTATGTTGCAAGCCCACCTGCTGAAAACCAACTTCATCTAAGAATTCATGCTAGTGAAAAGTTTATTTCCAAGATACTAATAGAAAATATACATGGTTGTAAATGGTATTTTAAGATAATATAATTGAGAGCCCAAAACTGGAACTAATATAATTTAAAGAACAACAGAGGAAGGCAGAGCTGGGAGTGAGGAGGCAGTGGGAGTAATGAGAGGGAGAATAAGCAGTTGAAGTGAAAAAATATGTATTTAGGAAACAGACTGTGCTTTGACACATTGCCAAATTAAAACCTTCCTACGAGTGACATGAATTAGACAGACAAATTTCATCATGACAAAGCACTCACTTATAAATAGTAGAATTAGCTGTTCTTAATAGAATCCTCAGTACATTTATGAAAGTATCAAAGTAATTACTGAAGAAAAACAGCTGATCTGAATTGAGAGTATGACAAACACTATGCAACACATATGAGCTTGATTTTCTTATTCACTTGAAGTCATCTTCTTAATTACCTTGAAAATAATTAATGGAACCTAAGGGTCTGCAGATGTCTAATTAAAACACTTTTTCTCAGTGCAACAGTTTATTTTACTAAACAGAAGATAAACATGTCCATCTTCCCCACTCTCAAAACCCTAGTAGAGGTTCATATGCAAACTCTTCCCACTCTTTACCCAATGTACCTACTTGACCTCTCCAGTCTCACTTCCTTACTGCCACTAACACAAAGCCCTTAGAATTCTCTCTACAAATCAGAGAACAAACACCAGTTTACACCATGGTTCCAGCATACTTAAGATCTGTTCCATTCTCATCTGCCAATAAAGATGAAAAAGAGAGAATTCTATCTCGGGACGCTGCTATTTATAGAATCATAGAATCATAGAATTGGCTGGGTTGGAAGGGACCTCAGAGATCATCAAGTCCAACCTTTCATCCACTCCCACTGCAGTTCCCAGCCCATGGCACTGAGTGCCACATCCAGTCTCTTTTTAAATATCTCCAGGGATGGAGAATCCACTACTTCCCTGGGCAGCCCATTCCAATGTCTGATCACCCTCTCCATAAAGAAATTCTTTCCAATCTCCAACCTAAACCTCCCCTGGCACAACTTGAGACCCTGCCCTCTTGTCTTGCTGAGAGTTGTCTGGGAAAAGAGACCAACCCCCCCCTGGCTCCAACCTCCTTTCAGGGAGTTGTAGAGAGTGATGAGGTCTCCCCTGAGCCTCCTCTTCTCCAGGCTGAACACCCCCAGCTGAACCACCCAGAAGGCAGGATGGACAGACCCCTCAGTCTTGCTGTTACTAAATGCATTCATCTGAGTAAGCAAAGAGTAGAAGCTTTACAGACATTTCCAGACATGCCAACCATCCACCTGGTTTTCTCTGACACATTGAATTGTTTTTTAAAAACAGTAACAACTGCATCTAAGGCAGCTGTGACAGTTCTTCCTTTACCTACCTCTGCAGGTCTACTATTTCATTGTTTAATGTATCAAGTTCTTTAATTGCAGAAAAATCTGCCACAGAATTCGGTCCTTGAGTACTCTGAAACATAAAAAAACCCCAAAACCTGTTAGTTTATATTTTATGCTGTCCAACAACTTTATTCACTTTACTTTTTGTGACAGCATGATCTTGTAACAACTGTTGGCAGCACTGCATTTCAGCTCTTCAAACCAAAACAGTCCAAATGCTCTATTACCAGAACACAACATAAATCTGATGCATCTACTAATTCAAAGAGTTTGTCTCCTGTGAACTCCTGAAGACATCTTCCACAATCATACAGGACCATCTGATCATACAAAACAAAACTGTTCTAAAATGAGATTTATTTTACAGATAACATTTAGCTTCCTGGCATTCATTTAAGAGTTATTTGGTTTATTTACTACTTCTATATTTGTATTTTTTTCACTTTGGTGACACTCCTATTGCAGAGTAAAGACACATATTAGAAGTGCTTCAAGTGATACTGAGTTAGTTTAACATGAGGCTCCAGAGTGCTGTGCTTTTTCAATAATTATAGCAGAGGCTTTGGAGGATGTTCATTACTAAACCAATAGACAGTAAATATTAGAATAGCAAAGATTCTCTAACCTTGAGAAAGCAGAGTTAACAAACTGACAGAATAATAAGGATGAAAAGCAGAGTGGTGCAGAATGGAAAAAACAGTCCAAACTAGAAAAGAGACATAGAAAGGAAAGCAAACATACAAAAAAGATTAGTAGAGTTGCAAATAAGGCAATTACTTTTTAAAAACAGAATGCTTTTTAAAAACAGAATGTAAAATGAAATTAGATACCAATTACAGAAACTCAAAAGCAGGGCCAAATTTTGAGTTTCATTGTTTCAGGTGCAAATTTCTCATTCTGTTTAAGAAAATTGTAGGATTAGGTCGATGTTTTGCACAACCAAGAAAAGGTAATCCACATCTGACTTTGTGATGTGTGGAGCAAGTAAGAAATTCTGATGACCCCTACCATTCTGATAAATAGAATCTGAACTCCTGTACAGGCCCAGAAATGCACAGCTGATTTTAGATAGATGGAAATCAACAGACTATGCAGACATTTAAACTATCTGTGAAGGATAAAATTATCATTTATTTTTTAAATTTTAAATATATAATTTTAAACTTAATTTTGTTCACAGACTTCTTAAAAAAGAAATGCAAAAAGGGTAATTGTGAACACATTGGAAGAAAAACATTGAACTTGCACATGGTCAAATACAAACTAAAATGTCTTTTGAGATGTAGTATAAAGATATTCTTTCAAAATCGAAACTAATGCTTTCTCAACATAAGATCTCTCTGCTTGGTTGGCCAGCATAATAAATGACAGCTTCATTTTGCAACGTGAATGGAACAGTGTTGTGTCAATACTTTGCACTTAAAAGTTGTTTTCTTTCCTGACATGATGATGAATTTAAGGTATGTCAGTACTTGAGGTATTTCATGCACAGCCTTTGAAACTATCATGCTTTCTTTGAGATTTATGCCAAAAATGCCAAACCCACTCTTACCTTCTGTAAACTGATTGCCCTGTCTGAAGGTGGAACCATCTCTGGAGTCAGAGCCTGAGGTGGATCAATGCCCTTTGTCAGCTTCTGATTAATTAAGTAGAAAGCCAAAGCAAACTGTTCCTTTGAAAGCTTTCCACAGTCCTTTGTGTCACAGAGAGCCCTGTACAGAGATGCACATGAAATAAATCACTATCTCATTTCTGCAAGTACAGCCCTGTTGATTGCACTTATTGCCTGCAACTGCAGTTCCTTATAAATTAAAGAACCTTTCACAATTAAATTAAATTAAAGAACCAACACAATTTCATCTAATTTTCATAAATTAGAACTTATGTTAACTATACCTTGGAAAAACATTTTTCCTGTCAGAGTGCCCAAGAACAGCTTACAGGGGAGAAAGGATTAAAAAAAAAAAACACTGAGTGTCACTACTAACTGAAATGAAAGACAAATGCACTGCAGAACTGAGTGGGCCATAAGTCACATGCTAAGAATTTACACAGGTAATACTCATTACCTGTGTACAGCATCTGTGTTTTGATACACAGCAACATAAAACACAGGGATTTAGCTGAAGTGCAGTATTTGCTCATAACAAGCTGTGTTCAGGTGCTTTACTTCTTTATCTAGATGATGTGTAACATAAACCTGGTTTTTAAACCAGCATTTTTACCTGATTTCTGTCCAGAAGTAGAAGCAAGGGAGTTACCACTGCTTGTACAGAGGCTGTGGTATTATCTACAGAAAGCAAATTTGACTCTCCAGAAATGTCAACATAACACTTTTAATGAAAAGTGCTAGGAAGGAGTGAGAACCATGCCATTAACTAAACAGCTGTCATGGAAAAAAAATCCCTACCAGATATGTGCAAGAAGAGCAGAAGGCAGTCCTGTCTTCAAGAATAGTTCTCTGGCTTCCACACCTGACACAAACCCATCCATGTCCTTGTCAGTTTTCACAAAGATCTCATCATACTTAATTTTGTCTGCAGGCGACACAACCCACTGAAAGGGGGATGGGGATAGAAGGGAAAAAAACCAAAAATAAAAATCACAATACTAAGATACAGGCTGTTCTGTTTTCAGATAGTTATATAATTCATGAACCCATTTAATTGTCCAAAACAGAGATTCACAGAGATCCAGAAGCAAAATATTTACATCAGTGAAGCAGGGAGGCTGACTGAGACTGCCCTGTCTCTTTGTCTAGGTATTAAAAGTCTTCCCTGGAGCCCAGAACCCCTCCCAGCAGGGTCTTGTGCTCATCACTGTGCTCAGTCACAGTCCTGCTTGCTGTCTGGCTCTATCAATTTTATTCCTCTACACAGCTGGAGAGCTTTAGCTGGAGGGACTGAAGACCTGATCAAGCCCAGACTGTTAAGAGTTGGCTCATTCTACATTGTAGAATTTACCTCTGATCAAGGTAAAGATGGGAATTAGAGCTACTCCTGTTATTTCAACAATTTTTCCAAACACTAAGCAACCATTAAGATGGGGGTTTTTTTGTTGTTTCTTTTTTGAGTGAAAATGCCTTCAGGTGCAAATTTGTGAACACTAATTAATTGCAGCATGCAAGGACACTTCCATGAATCCCAAATGGTGCTGCACACAAAACATACACCAAAGCTCACCCAAAATGCCATCACCTTGCAATACACAAAGCAAGACTTACCCAGTGATCTGCCAGATGAAACTCATGGCACCCCCAGGATTAAGAAGCCAGTTTCTTACTGAATAATCGAATATGAGTACCCAAAAGTCCAAGCAGTATCTTATGCATTAAGTACTACTGCTCCTACTTTAGATCCTCTTTTCAATCTTTTCTTATTTTGAATTGAATAAGGAAGTTATAATCTATGTGGAAAGACATTTTCCCAAATTTTGCATTCTAAATAAGATTATTTCAGGGGTGGAAGGCATCATGTTTTTTAACAACTGCATTTGAAACAAACACTGTATCTCATGTGATTAGATGGATATGCCAGACCTTTTGTCTCCTTTTCCCAAATCTTGCATTTATCTATTCCATTTTCTTTAATGTCTTCTTCAAATTGCAGGCATGTGCACACATACAACTGCACATAGATTCCTGTCACAATTTGTTTAATGAACTTCTCTTCAGCCAGAAGACTTAGGTTCTGAAGATGTAAACCTGGACTACATTTTTAAACTGTTTTCTTAATATTCTGACCTCTGCATTGTGCTTGATGCCTCAAAATAATTTATCTTTAAAATATCCTCAATATATTTACTGAATAATATTCTTTTATCCAACTGTTCATCTCTGAAGGCATCAAGAAAAAGCAGAAGGTAAACTCTGTACCTTTCCACACAGTCTTCCCATCAAATTCATCAGCCAATGAATAAGACAAGAAAACAAAAACCTCTATCAACTCTTCACACAGGCAGCATCCAAAACACAGCATTAAGAGCAGAAATCTTGTAATCCCAAGTAACTTTGGAATTATACCTGTGATAATGGTGTTTTGGCAGCTAAAATGCCTACAGGTGGCAAGGACTGATGAGAATCTTTTGTAGATGTCGAAGGTGCAATTAATGGCATTGCTCCAGGAACACTAATAGGTTTTCTCTTGGATGGTGGCACCAAAGCTGCAGGCAAGGACATTGGCACTGGTTCTTTCTCCAAAGCACAGTACACCAAAAACATGGCCTGAACAAGAAAACAAGGGGTGTGGATGTAAATATGCAACAGTTTAATTTGTAAAAATTAAAATCAAAGGTTGGCTTTAGTGCCCCCCAGGAGAAAAAGGTCACAGTACTTTTCCAGGATTCTTGCAACACAGAATGCAGTTAAGATATTTTGTTAGTTTTTCCAAACTTTTCAATTTAGGTTTGATATTTCTCTGTGTAAAATTGACACTTCTCTCCTCCAGAGTGAATGTTTAATTCCTTCCTCTTCACTTACATGCAAAAGCAAGCTGAAAGCTGATGCATGGTTACTATTGCATTCAAGACTTACAGTCTTCAAAAGCAAGAACCTCCCACTCTCTTCTCACTTGCCATCTCCTGGGCAGAGGTGAAACTTATTTACTGCTTCTCACATTATTTCATCAATCCTGGCATTAACAGTGTTAGATTTCTAACCTGCTATGAACTTCTGAAGAATTTATACATTCCTTTAAAACTTTCCTCAAAGGCATCTTGAGGCACTTGGGTGTGACAGACACTGAAGGTTAAGGTAAAACTTATTCAGTGCAAACATTCAGTATCTCATGGGGAAAAATCACAGTTTTTAATGGCTCAGCCCAGAAAGAGCTATTGCTGTGTAACTAGACAGAAACATTAACTAGTAGGAAAACTTGATTAAGCTATCTGAAAAAAGACAATAAATTACACAAGCAGTCAAAAATTAATACACAAAGAATCTATTTTAAAGCTTTGCCATTAGGCTTTCAAAATTCCAAGAGGCAGAAGATACTTACAACTGCAAACTCATCCCGATCCAACATTCCATCACGATCAATATCACTCAATTCCCACACCTACCAACAAAAATCAGAACACATCTTTGTATTTTGCCTAAACTGCAGCACCTTCCTATTTAAAACATCATTACAAACAAATGTGGGAATAGCCTCCCCCCACCATATCCCAAATTCTATTAAGATGAAAAGCCTCAGCTTGCAGTGAGCAACATAACATTCATACAAGCCATGCAAAAGCTGAGAGCTTGTTAAATTGGAGACAGAGTGCACTGATGGTACCCAGCCCCAAACCAAGAGCCAAAGAGTACTGTGGCTGCTCTGTGAGACAGTATTTAATAGTCAGGCTTATCACTACAAATCTTGAATTTGAAAAGTTAAAATTGCTGAGTGTAGTAGTTATTATTAGTGAATTAATAAGTGAAAAGATATTCTTACTCGTCCTAAGATGTCCACTGGCAGTTTTGAGTTGAGGAGTACAGGTTTCACCTTGTCCCCTGACAAGAGTCCATTCACAGGATTGAGGCTGTCAAAAATAGCATCATACTTGGCCTTGTCTTCCAGCTGCAGGGGAAGAAGAAAATTACTACTTATGGCAACAGTCACACTCGTAGGCTAAGAAGCAGCAGCTCTTGCAAAAGTATTAACTTTCAATTAAAGGTAGTTGGAATCACACAGGTTATGGTTCCTGATGTTTAAAATGAAATAGAAAAAAAAGCTATTATTTCTAAGTCAGCTAGAAACTCGTCCAAAATCCTGTGAAATTTAGACTTCAATTATTGTCATAGTTTCAGGTAACTATTCCCAAAAAATCACATTTCTAAGGAAAAAAATATTTCCCAAAGGATAAATCCTTTTATCAGATTAGGTCTATTATCCCAATTACAGATTTGACATTAATGGCAATTTATCATTCTTTATAAAACACAGCTACCAGTGTACATTATGTTTTTCTCAGACTGATGTTTTCTTGCAAGTCACATCATAGTTCTAGGGAATAACCTGATCTTTAGTTTACCTTAACAGCCCAGGGTACATCACTCGATGCTGTTCCACTGAGTAGCAAAGGACTGCTAGTGTCAGTCTAAAGAAAAACAGGAAAAAAAAACCCACATTAAAAGAGAAAATGTTCTGACCTTGCAAAACTACTCCCTTATTTGAAAAAGTGCTCCTTTTCAAAGCTAGAACTGCATTTTAGTCACTCATACCTTAGTTAAGGAAAACAAAATATACAGCAAGAAATTTTAATTGTTTCTTCCACTAAGGACAACACTAACAGAAGAAATGTCATGTATATTCAAACTACACACAAATTTATATTCAAATCCCCACTAGAACATGTAGCACCTTATTCAATATTGCTTATTTTCCCCTATTGTAGGGCCTTGTTGCCCCACAACATCACTTTCAGATGTGTTTGGTATTTATACCAAACCTTCCTAATTGTTCACTTAAAAGCAGTTCTTATTAATGAGTTGATATGTTCAATTAAAAAAGAAATCTTACAAATCTTGGTGGAGGAACAGGCAAATTAAGACTACTCAGGGAAACATCCAATCCATTCTGTGCACATGCTACAAGTCGTAAAGCCACAAAAAATTCCTACAGGAAAAATGAAATTTTAAAGGATTTATTATATGAAAATACTAAAAATTCAGAAGAATTATGAGCTTCTATGGCATTGCTACATATACAAAGGGTTGCAAATGGCTTCAAAAGGGGTCACAAAGTGACAGAAAGCAGCAGTAAGCAACCACTGAACTCCTCCGGTGAGGCAAAGTTTGTAATTACAATCTCCAGGCAGTGAGCAGCTTCCTGGCTAGGGCAGCCAGTTCTCAGCACTCACTTCTATAGCAAAGCACTGAAAATTGAAGGTAGCAACTACAGCTGTTAATCTTGGAGGTTCTGAGTTGATCCTGAAGGTGGCAGTTGAGGGAGAAGGAGGAAAGAAAGGCAGAGCAGATGAGCAAAATGACCCAAAAGAAATCTGAAAAAAAAGATTGTTTATAGATGCTACAAGTTCCCCTTTTCCTCTCATGAGATGAAGCAGACAGCTCTCCACAGGTTTGCCAAACTAACTACAAACTAAAGAGCAAAGGCACATTAGAGCTTCTCAGTAGCATGACTGATAGGCAAAAGTCTGACTGCTCAGAACAATCCCAGAAAGAATGTACTAGTGTCAAGTCCACCAAAATCAGATAAATAAGAACGTTTAAGGCTTTGATAGAACTTTAATTACTGCATTAAGTTTCCTCCAAGATCAAGAGGAAAAGTCACCTCTATAGTAAACACATTAAACCCTCAAGTTACTTCTCAGGATACTGTATTGCACAGCTCTACAGCAACTCCTTTTATGAGCTGAAGAAAAAGTGACAAGGTAGCTGAAAGCTGCTTCAGTTACTGCAGCTTACACTGAAGTGGGAAATATATATTAGTTCCAATTGAAAAAATCTGAAAAAATTAGTTAGAAACACTGCTTTCCTGAACCAGAAATCTTAACTTTATCTTATTTCAAGGCTTGCTAATGGTTAGAGTAACTTCATACATCACACAAATAATCATACCTGTTTGCTCAGGATACCTTTTCCATCAGTATCAGCTAAGTCCCAAATCTAAAACATAAAAATAACAGAAACAAAGTGTTCCACAGCAATGAGAGGAAGCTGGCAAGTTCTCACTGTATTTAACAATATATTCATGGATCAAAGTTTAGGTCTTAGCTTTCATGACAGCATTTATTTGTGGGGACAAATTTGAAAATTGTTTTAAATTTCCACCACAAGCTGCACACATAGGAGAATAAGCAAGGATATTGAAGTTGGAAACTACAGGACAACACAACTGAAAACACATTAGAGAAAACCACATATCCTGTAGTACCACTAAGTTTTTTAATGTACACAGGATACTAACTGAGGCAAGAGACAGGATAATCAAGAAACTCTCATTAAATACCTTTCCAAGTACCAAATCTGTCAATCCAGACTTTTTCAAGAAAACAGCTGCATCAGATGCTAGCACTCTTCCAGAATTAGCAGAATCAACCTGGGAGGAGAAAAAAAAACCCTGACATGACAAACCAGCTTTTGAATTAATGCAGCTTCTTTACAAAGGCTCTCAAAGGGGTAGCAAAAATCAGCGTTCCAGTTAACACACAATCCAGTTAACACAATCACTTTAAGAACAAACACCAGATTTTTTCTACAAATGAAAAATTTCTTTTCATTAAAAATTTTGCTACAATAAGCTGAAGACATTTGGATTAGTTGTTCCAGATTTCATATTAATAGGCAGGCTTTGGCAACCATTTCAAACTGCTACTCTCCTTTGGTGGAGAGAAACCCTTGTTAAAGGTAAAATAGAAAGCTCAAACTTTTCAGGCTGATCCACTTTAATTGCTGTTTTATGTGCTTGATAATGGGATTAATCCTCTGACCACAATCAATGGGCAGAAATTATGGTCCTCTCTCTTCCCCAGCATATAAATTTACATTCTAATTTTATATGCCCAAAAGATGTTCCTAAATGAAGAGGCCATATACACTATATTCTGTCTTAATACAGACAGGAACATTACCAGTTGCATAAAAGTAAAAAACTTCCTGTAAGGTTGGTTTTTTACAGGGTTCATCAATTACTCATCAGGTTTTTCTGTTAAAAAAATAACCTATTTTAAGTGTTTAATAGTCATTAATTCAGTTAGCATTTCCTTAAAAGTTTTCCCATGCTCAATGTTTGTACAGAAACCTATTATGCAGAGGACACAAAATATTAACTATCACAACTATTACAGAGTAGTTGAAACAACTGGTTTTTCACAAAAGATGAAGGAATTAGGAATTAACACATCTGATTTTTTGCTGGGCTTAAATATAAAAGACAGGTGATAATTAGAATTTGCACTATTATGTTTTAATTTTATACATATTGTATTCTGTTTTAAAAAATTACATCTGTTGAGTGACACTGCAAGAACTACACACATTATTTTGGCCCTCAGTGGCCTTCCACCCAAATTTCACTCCTTACAGCATCCTGTATGAGCCTCTGGGGATACTCAGAGAGCTGCAAGTTTTGCATAACACTGACTGCACAACAAACACAAGAAATTCAGCTTCACTTATAAAAAGGAACAAAGAACATACAACTACTGTATTTTGCAAGAATTTACTCCATCCCAAGAGCTAATGGTTTGTTGTAACTGTAAAGAGATGTGTGACACACATACAAACCTGGCAGTTCCCTAGCAAAGGAAGTTCTCACAACCAACATTAAATTTATACTGATACAGCTCAGACCTAAGTGTTAGTTACTATAAAAATATATTTTAAAGCAGCATAACATCCCTTGAACTTTTACTGTTTACACACTGTTGGCCATGCTGCAGTCCATAGCAAAAGATCAGTCTTCCTTTTAAATACAAAATAAAGTCAGTTCTCTCAATCAGACCACACATACCTGTCTGTAGAATTTCTCATACACAGGATTTGCACTCGACAGCTGTAAAAGAGAGAGAGACAGAGTGAGAATTAACAAAAAAGATCCATATTTCAATTCCCCTCTTCCAGGATAAGTAAAAATATAAACCACTTTTTTTACTGCTCTTCAAAGAAGCCCTAAACATCCATGTAACTCCACTTATTCTATAAAATTATGAGGAGTATGACACCTCTTGATGCTCTAACTTTCAGAGGACTGACTTCTTGTTTTGATGTCAGTGACGCTCCCCCTATCAGATTACCATCAGGCAGGTCACCAGGTTAGGCAGCATGACACCAGAATTCTTAAGCAAGATCATCTACAGGCAAACGAAACCTGAAACTATATATGCAAGGAAGTGTTCTCTAATTAGAGTATAAAGCAAAATAATTTTATTTCATTACCAATTACATCATTTAGAATTTCATGTCAGATGCAATTAGTCTGTAAAATTTTCAGGTATCTGAATTAACTCCTGGGTTCACAACTAAATCCACAGCAATTGCTACCAAATTAAGAGAGTAATATTTTAACTTAGGTTTTTGTAACATGAAACCTTGCCACAGATAACTTCTGCCTTAATTCCACTGCCACCTACCAGATATTCAGTGCTCACTTAAACTTAGGTAGACAAGGATAAAAACCAGCTTCTTTGGAAAACTGCTATTTCTTTATTAATGTATTTTTCAACTATTCTTAGAAACTTTAAAAAAGCCCAAGGCCTGAAACAATGCAAAACCTAATTATCTTTCCAACACCAAATACCCAAGAGATTCCCAAGAAACGTACTGTTAGAGACATTTCTCTTTACCAACATAAAAACAGACACAAAATCAGATACTTTTTCATAAAGTCCATGTTGTCTAAACCAAAGATTGTGTGTGCACAACTGGGTGCATTTATGCAGAGGATAACAGCAGAATTATCACAATGTGTTGCCCTTGCAAACCCAGCTGGAACAACCAACGTAAGGAAGTTACCCAGTAGACCAAAAAAAACCCCAAACCACTTAACTTGAAATATCATCCAGAAAAAGAATTCTCCCTCTTAGGAGGAATCTGATTCCTCTTAATATGAAACAGCAATATGAAAGGATTCAGTGTGGAGGAGGCTGAGGGGAGACCTCATTGCTCTCCACAGCTACCTGACAGGAGGGTGTAATGAGAGAGATGTTGGCCTCCTCTCCTTGGTGACCAGGGACAGGACAAGAGGAAATGGAGTCAAGCTCCACCAGGAGAGGTTCAGGTTGGATATCAGAAAAAATTTCTTCACAGAAAGGGTGGTTAAACATAGGAACAGGCTGCCCAGGGAGGTGGTGGAGGCAGCATCCCTGGAGGTGTTCAGAAGACAGGTAGATGAGGTGCTACAGGGGATGGCTCAGTGGTTTGGGGTTGAAGGGGTTGGGGTTGACGATCTCTAAGAGGTCTTTTCAATCTTGATCCTATGATCTTAAAACACAGGGTTTACAGATCTTCTATGAGCTGAATCCAACAAGGTAGCTTCTTCAGCTTTAATTTTAGGTTTTCATTGAAATATGGAAACCTACAATATTCTAGGTATTCATACAGATGCAGAAAATACTTTACTACAATGTTTATAAATGATGACAGCTTAAATAAAACCACATACATTTTCCTATAGCAACTGCTAATACAATGGCTTTTTTGGCAAAGCACTTCTATGTTCACAGATGCTCCTTATCAAAGAATATTAAGAGGGGAAGTTTGGTAGAAACCAGGGGATTAGTGTGATCCTGTTCAACAAGAGAAAGTATGCAGTATCACCAGAACATCCTGGAAGATAAAATTATTGAGAACTGTAGTGAAATGAGGCAACCAGGTGCCACTAATTGCCAGGGAGTGAGCATGAGCTTGTGTCAAGCCCACCTGTGCCTGATTAGGGTGGGCCCCCACTGCGCATGAGCAGGACCAGGGGGCCAATAAAAGGGAGTCCACCCTAATTGGGCACAGGTGGGCTTGACACAAGCTCATGCTCACTCCCTGGCAATTAGTGGCACCTGGTTGCCTCATTTCACTACAGAGAACAGCTAGAAATTACAGAACTTCCATTCAGACCTTGGCATCTGCTTATTCAGCAAGTACAATACCCAAAAGACACCCAGATTCTTCTAAAACCTCACAGCATTTCTGATTTTCTAGTTGTTTTCCTGTTGTTTGGATGGGTTTTGTTGGGAAGGGAGAAGGCAGAGGTGGAGATGGAAGGGGGCTGGTGAGTTTTGGCTTGTTGAGGGGTTGGGGTGGGAAATGCTTCTTGCATAGCCAGACATAAAAAATTACATATGCTGGGAAAGTATCACTGGTATCCACTGCAATAGCTCCACTTATTTAGCTTAACCTTGCTCTGACTTTGCTCTGGTACCCAAAGTCTTTTACTATTTCAGCCATCAACTAAAGTGGGCCTTTACACATCCCCCAAAATAGCCTGATTAAATATCTTCAAGTTTTGCCAGACTTCTGACCATGCTAACACAAAAATAACACCCTTTGAATCACTTCCCAGCATGCTCCAAAGAGTATTTTATTTTCTTAAATAAACCTCAAATGCTGTACGTAACAACTCAACTACACTTGAAATAGCCATCTACAAGGGCAGTTCTAAATACTCAAGTATTTTAATCACTAAGTAATACTTTGTTATAACACTAAAGTAGAGGCAGAGAATCAAAACTATGAGCAGAAAACCAGAACAGAGGGTTCTGGATACATTTTAAGTTATCAATTGTCACACATCATCCCTCTTGCCCAATATCACCCTTTCTTCAGCCAAATATTTCATTATTGCAGCCAAACAGATCACTCCTGGACAGGAAACATTGTGTTGAAGCCCTGCAATGAAAACACTAAGTGCAAAACATTTTTTTTTTATTCTCAGTACTTAAGAGTACAAGCCAGTAATTCTTATTTCTTTCATTAGTCTTTCCAATATTCACATTACCATCAGTAACACTGCAGCAACTGGAATTTCCTGTGACAGCAAATAGAATAATAATAGTAGAGAAGTTTCTCAGGCTATGTTACAAGTAACAGACTTGGTTTTCCTTCAAAATATACACCCTGATAAAACAGCAAATACAAATATAGTCTATGATACTCTTCTGAAATAATGAGAAAAACACCACTCCACGCCTCTCAAAGTGCTGCTGTAGAATTTACCTAGCAACATTCTTTTTGTGGGATTTGTAACAACCAATTGCAGAGAGCCAATTCAACTTGGTTTTGATGCAAAAAGGAGGGAGGGAGAAAAGGTCAGATTCCAGAGTACAAAAATAGAAATATATTTATTATGACTCCATTTAAAACTTTATCACTTCACAAGAGTTGAGTCTGCTCTAGTAATTACAACCTTTGTTACAAACCTATGAACTTTAGAATACTAATCTAGGAAAAAAAAAATACCTTTAAGGACACCAGTCTTTTTCATCTTCTGTTGTCAATCAAGTCTTTATATCCCCATGTTTTCACCCCTCTGGCACTTCTGCATTTAAGTGTAATGAGATGTTACTACCAGTCTGTCCACCCCATCCGTCCACAAATGGTTTAAAACCAAATGATTAAAAAGCTGTCCCTTGAGAAAAACTACAATAACTATGAAAATATTTTGCCCTCCAACACAAATGAGACAGAAAGGGCTATTATATCCTGATTAAAATCCAAAATACTGTACTCTGTCATGATGCAGAGCTCCATGATTCATGTTAAGGAGTTGCCAAGCCAAACAACACAATCTGATCCTAAACGTTCTTCACGTAGTCAGCCAGCCAAAAAGCAGGTAAGTTTAAGGCAAGATAGTTTCTTACAGTGTTCTTTGCAAAAAATAATCAACTTGTCTCTTTTCCCCCTATTCTTTTACTGTCTTATCTGAAGCATTTCCTGGTAAAGATTTTTACCAGTTACCATTATATAACTAAGCACATCTCCTATAGCAATAAAAGAAAAAAAAAAAAAAAAAAAAAAGATTGACTCAACATTTTTATGCAGATATTACCAAGTACTTCAAAATTCAGCACTTTCATTCCTATTGAACAGCTCAAGCACGCATAAAAACCCTGCCATCTTCTCTCTGCATGGATGTCTGTCACTGCATAATTAAGAATGATTTGAGTTAATTTTCAAATTTCTACAGAAAACCTCCTCCATCTTCAAATCAGTATTGAACAAGGCCTGCATAACATGAAAAAGAATCTCCACTGCCTTTCTAGATGCAGCTCCTCTCTAACAAGGTTGATGCAATATCAAAAAAGAAGAAAAAAAAAAGTTCTATCTACTTTAGGAGCAGTCAGCCTCCTCTGTAGACAAGTTTAAACACACACACATGCTCTCAGTTTTCCTCTTTTATCATGGGGGACAGAAAGAGGAACAGCAGAACTCTCACTCAAATAAGCAGAACAAATTAGGGCTCATTTTATCCTGTCACTGATCACCCCCCTAAAAATATTCAGAAATTTTCCACAGACGTCAAAACCTTTGGCTTTACATGATATATAATGTATATGAGTGCCATTAATACCATATTTAGATCCTACACATTCCCATAACAAGATGTTCATCCTGGCAATGCATGGATCAGACAGGTACCCATCTAGCTCAGCCTCACTTGCAATATTTGATGCTTCCTCCAACACCACTGCACAGCATTCAGGACTCTGTGACACAAGACAAGTTTAAACTGAGACTTCCAGTTAAATAGGACCCAAAATGGCATTGTACTACTTTGTCTTGCATACCAAAGCAGCCCATAACTACCATGCTTTTCACTAAAAGCATTTCATTACATCAGGAAGACAAACACTACAAGTTATCTTCCTGTTCCCCCTGAATTTCTCTTTACAGTCCCTCCTTAGGGCCTCTCCCCTCCTTAGTCCCACAGGGGCAGATTTTGAGAATAAACCACAAGTTGAATCTTCAAGAGCAACAAGAAGTTTTGGGATGTCCATATTACAGCAGCTTTTAACAAACACATCCTCCCCACTCTCAAAATGCTTTTTCTGCATCTTCAGTTTTCTGTTTCTTCTCTCAAAGTTAAACAAGCCAGATAAATAACCACCTTTGGAAGGTCAAAAATACAATTTCTCATATTTGCTACAGTTTACTTCAAGTTTCCCAATAAGAGATGACAATGTGTGAGATAGGAACAGTTCCCTCTCACTGATGCTGCTCTCACTTGTTTCCAAACTAACAGCAACCACAATAAAACATTCATTTGGTCGATATTTCCTTAGAAGTTGCCTATTAAATTCATAATTAAGCTCAGGCCACAACACTTAACAAGCAAATGCAAGTGGCAACAAGATGCTGTAGAATGGGTTCAAAATGGAGAGATAAAAGATACTTCAGATTATTACTAAATTGGGGGGAGGAGAGGGAGATAATCACCTTCATTTTACAACACTCCTTCAAGCACACTTAGTGTAATAAATTTCACTGCAGCTACAGGATCCTGAAATATTTTTACGTATCAGCCAACAGAATACAATTAGCTCTAAAAAGTTTCAAATTACTTGAACAGAGCTTTGATATTTAAATAAAGGATGCCCAGCCCTCTCAGGCACTGCAGCTGCAAAGTCATCTGAAAATACCCCAGTCTCATTTGGAAATACCCAACTTCCCAGCCGTGTTAAACCCCAGTCAAACACGGGAAGGGAAAAAGAAAACTGCATGCAATTGTGAACTTGATTTCAGGTGAATATGGCTCTTTGTCTCTGCATGTGGCCTACACCAGAAAGTACCAATCTGCATATTTTTTATTGCTGATGTTAGTAATTGAGATAACTGCAGCCACCAAAGGCACCCTCCACCCCTGTACTGTCATTTTCACTTCCCTCTGCTCATCTGAACAGATTTAGAGCACTTAAAAATTTGCTATGACTTTTCATAACCCTGAAATTCCAGAAGTTAGACCCTACATTGAAGAAATTATCTTTAGGCTTGCTTGGCTTTCAAATACAATTCTTTAGCAATGCAAGAAAAAAAAATAGATGGGAAAAAAAAACCAAAACCCACAAAACAATCCCAAAAAACCCAAACCAACCCCCCACACAAATGGTCAACAACAACAGAAATAGCTTCCTCAATTTAACCACTGATGTAAGCTGCAGTCACAATGGTTTTAAGGATACTGGTGATTTTTCTGCTTCTGTCAACATTATCACATTTGTATTTAGTCCCCTTCCATGTGACCCAAAAGTAAATAAGTTCTACAATGAAAGGATTACACAGCCTGCAAGCAATAATGTCTTGTTGTGGCATGCACTAGAGCAGACACTCCTCCCCTCTCCCCAAATAAAGACCCAGATTAGTCCATGCCTTTAGTCCAACAAAATTAAAGCTACTCATCTAGGAAAACTCTTTTTCCTCTTCAGTAAAGAGATATTTTTAACTTTTTTCTTTTGCTTGAATACTATTGAAAGAGAGACACAGAAATTTATGTTGTCCACTTTGCAGTTCATCTTTTCACTAAGCAACCCTCCCTTCTTTCCGTGAAATAGCTGATGATTTTCTCTAAAGTCAACTACATAAACAACTGGAAATCAAGCAGTCTTGCTGCCAACCTTTTTAAGTATACTTATAAGTGTTTAAGTGATTCATGCTCCTTTACCAGCTTTACTTTCTGTAAATCCAGCTGGTTAATGGACTGGAGCATCCCAAGCAGGAGCATGTGCACCGACAGGCCTGCCTCAGGCTTCTGTCAGACAGGATTGCAAACTTCTCCTGTCACTGCGAGATGAAACAAAAAGGTACCAAAAAAGGGCAGCTCGTTAGCTACCAAGTTTCTAGAGAACACGAGGTAATCCCAGCAGCATGATACAAATTCTACTACCAGCAGGAAACAAATGCAAGCAACAAAGACTCAGGGAAAGGGAGAACACCTGAGCACCAAAGGGCACCAATAATCTCCAAGTTTTATGCTTGGCAGAATGCAAAAATGGGGTGCCCACCCCGTGGGGCGCACCAAAAGCAGAAACAAAACAGAAAGAAGACAAAACAAAAGGTAAAATGACTTCCAAGCAGTATCTGAAGTTTCTGTTAAAACAATTAATTGCGCTGTCTCTCTCTCCCAAGCCAACCTCCTTGCACCCTGCCCATTAACACCCCGACACTGTCCCCTCGGCAGCTCCCCCGACCCCGTTTCTCCCCGGGCTGTCAGCGCAGAGCTCCGGGCAGCGGGCGGGGAGGCCGGGCCGGCACCGGGGCACGGTCACCTAACCCCGGGCTATCGCCTTTCCAGCCCTCAGCGCACACTCACTCCCCTCCTCTCCGAGTTCACCGCCTGCCCTCAAAAACCTACAGAGCGGGTTCTCGTTTTGTTGTTATCGTTGTTGCCGTTAAACAAGGCGCCCCGTGTCTCTCCTAGAAGACAAAAGACCGACCGGACCGCGATTACAGCCGCCGCAGACCAAACCTCTGCGGGCTGCCGGCCGCGACCGCGGCACTGCCCGTCCGGAGGGCCGCTCCCCACACACCCACCTTCCCAACACACCCACCCGTGTTCCCCCCTTCAGCCCCGGGCACAGGCACCTGCAGCCTGGCGGGATCTCGTTTCACGCCCGCGGGGGGCCCGGGGTTGCCCGCCCGACTGTGCCCTCTTTCCCTGCCGCTGACACCCCCCGGCCCCCGCCGCGCCTCAGCTGCCACCTGACAGCGCCGGCGGCCGTTAGCGCGGCGGGGCAGGGCTGAGGGGCGGCGGCGGCGGACGACACAAAGCCGCACCGCCGAGGGGCCCCTCCGAGGAGCCACCGAACCCCTCCCCAAGCGGCGTCGAGGCAGCCCCGCCAGCCGCCTCAGCGCTCTGGGAACGGGTCAGCCCCAGGCCCCCCCCTCCTCGCCCGGGACCCTCCCACCCCTCGCGGGTGCCAGGCCTCGGAGCTCCCCGGGAGAAGGAGGGGAGAGACAGGCACGGGTGGGGAGCCCTCTCCCCACTCGGAAAGGCGGCAGGAGGTACCTGTGTCAGGGAGAGGTGGGCGGCCATGCTGCTTCCATCATGCCCCGGCCGGGCCGCAGGAAGGACGCGCCGCGGCCCCGGCACTCACGGCCCAACTTCGGCAACTTCCCCAGCCGGCCCCGGACAAAACCCGGCACCGGATCCCCGCCCGCCCGACGGCCGGAGCCGGAGCCTCCACCGCCAGCGCACGGCAGCGGGAGCCGCACGCAAAACCGGGCTCCGGAATCCGCTCGCCGGAACCGGAGCCGGCTGGAGGCAGCTGCAACAAAAACCCGGAGCTGGAGCCATTGGCCAAGATCCCTGCTTCCCATTTCCTCGCCTTCCCCTTACCTTATCTGTTGGCCCCGCTTCTGCTGCGGATGCTTCAAGCATTTTGAACGGTTACAGCCCTGGAGTTTGCTCATGACACAGGTTGGGGAAGTCCCCAAAAAACAGGAGGTGCATCAGGTCTGGGCTGGGTTGCAACAGAACTGGGCACAGGGCCCAGGAGGAAGCGGTGCCTGAGCCCAGCAGGATGTGCTGACCCGACGTGTCCTGAGCCCAGCAGGATGTGCTGACCCAATGCGTCCCTTCTGGGCTCAGCAGTACGGAGGGGCAGCCCCGGGCTTGGCCTCCCCTCTCCCTCCCCCAGACCTCTCTCTGCTGACAGGAAATTCTGTGCCTGCCCAGGCACTCGCTGCTGGTTGTCAGTGTCCCCGTCTCCCTGGTGCTCAGTGGAACGGTTCGGGGAGCAGTGGGGTTTCTGCCAGGGGACAAGCAGAAAGGGGGCAAGCAGAAAGAGGACAAGCAACCCTTACGGTAGGAGAGACGCTGAGGCAGCGCAATGAGAGAAAGAGGTGCAAGCTGGAGTGAGGAGTCAGCTGCACCAACCCAACCCAAACTGTGCACAAACTGCCTGGAAGGGATATTCACATATTCACATCACTGCTCATTTCCCTGTCCAGGGCACCCAGGGACATCTCCCTCTGCCACAACAGATCCAGTGGGCAAAGGAACATGATCTGCTCCTCCTGTACCTGCTCACTCCCACACAGCAGCTCTTTCAACAACTATTTTGAGCTTTTTGCAATACCACAATCACACATCTGTCACCGCGGGCGGAGGGAAAACATTCCTATTTTTTTGACTATGCCCCAAGATGGATTAGGCACAAATTCAAACTTGAAATACACATCTGGACCAACAAGAGGAAATAACCTGGAGTCATACTTGATTATTGGAAAAGTTTGCTTTGTTTTCTTTCTCTGCTCTTAGCTCTCTACCACGCTGCATTTTTTAGCCCTCTTCAGCTCAGTTTCATGCTTGTACTAATAATTCTCATGCCCCACCTCTGCATCCTGTCATTCCTCAGCTGGCAGTCATTCTGAGCTGCTATCTCTCATCCTCTGTCATGAAGCACGTGGGATCTCTCCTTCCCACCTATTCTCTGATAAAGGTTTTATAGAAGCTCTGCTTTATCCAACCTGTTTCTCAGTCATTGTTTCGGCAACAAAAAGAAGATACAGAAGGGAAGAATATAAAAAGCTCACAGAATGGATATAAAAATATTCACACCATTCACATACTCAATGTCACATCTCTCCTCCACCTCACACTCATATCCTCATAAGTAAAATCCCTAGAATATGGCACAGGCTATTATATTTCTAGGTTGATTTTCTTCTTTGATTAAAACTGGGATATTATTCCACAATAATTAATACCTGGAAATTAAACCAGAAGATTATAAAACTACAGCTGTGTCTCCTGGGGACAGCAGTCTTTGAGCCCATTATTTTGGGGAAGGTGCTCCTCAGCACAGGTTTGGAGGGCCTGGGTTTCTGTTTGCTGCCAAGATCTCACATGGATGCCCTTTGCTTTGTCAGTTGCTTTCTCCTTCTCTCAGTCTCCTCCTCAGGGCAAGGACAACAGCAAGAGCTCAGCAGCAGACTGGTGGTGTCTCAGGAGAGAGGTTACACCCAGGCTGATGTCTTCTCATTGCAAATAGAAGGAAAATGGAAAAAAATATATACAAATAAAAAAAAGGGGGGGGGGGAGCTGGCTCTGGAGTTGGAGGCTTGATGTTGAGAGCTGTTGTGAGCAGAATTTTGTGGGCAGGCTATCTCACTTGGCAGATGTGTTCTTGCTGCTGTTCCCTGTCTCCCTGCTGAGTATTGCATCAAGTGTTTCCCATCTGTTCCAGGAGTAGACCCAGAGCTGCAGTGTTACTGCAGAGGTTACTGAAATATGGGTGTTGAGACAAGGAACACCAGGGACTTGTGTGGGACCTCACTCTCCCAGCAGAGCCCTTCATGCAGGGCAGCCTCACCCAGACCATGATTAAATGTCCCATGTCCCCTCTGAGCAGAAGGTGCTGCCCAGGAGGTATGTCTGATCTAGCCAAATAACTGCCCCCCTGAAGACCTGACTTTCCTGAAGATCATGTCAGAGTGATCAAGGTAATCACTGTAGCCTCTGCAAATTAAAACAATAATGAGTTCCTTTCAGTCAATGCTGGATGGCTGTGGTCATGTAAATCTTTGCTGCTGCTGTGTCTTCTGTGCCTCCCACAAACAAACATTGTCCTGGATGGCTCCAACCACCCAAGTTAAAACAATCAGCTCACAGCCTCAGACATCTCTGTAATAATTACAACAGCACTTCTCAGCCTGATGACACTGAACTGTTGTCTTGCAGATTTGTGTGCATCTGCTCTGAGACCTCCTAGAAGGAAATAGCTATCTGCTTCTAAGCTGGAATAAAAAAGTAATGTCCTGACACAGGGTCATAAAACAACTTCATTTCTGTCAAGAGAAAAGTCAGGGCTAGTAAAATTTACCTGAAACCTTTGTCAGGTTTGCAAAACAA
The DNA here is from genome assembly GCF_003957555.1 of Calypte anna. NCBI lineage: Eukaryota > Metazoa > Chordata > Aves > Apodiformes > Trochilidae > Calypte > Calypte anna. Next base: position 24,894,827 of record NC_044254.1, read on the forward strand.
CATCCTCCAACTACTTCCTTGGCTTAGCCAAAAGCAATTAGCTAGGGCTTGGCTAGGGTGGTAAAACTCCCGAGATCTGAAATTAGTGGGAGTTATGGAAGGCCTCTCTTCCCTTACTGTCTCCTCAGTGGAAATCCTGGTTTTCTGTCTCTTCCCCTTTGTTGATGCCAGGAATCTTGGATTTTTGAAATATCTCCTGCACTGAGAATTGCAGGAGATGTTGAAGGATGTTGAAGGAGAGGTGCAATTGTGTACTGGGTTTGGGAGAAAACTTGTTGAGAACATAAGAAAGTCAAAAGGTCCATGAATTAGGCAAAAAATGTAAATTAACAGTTTCAATTTTTATCTTCTCACATTCAACATGAATTATCCTCCTGCAGGAAGTGTGTTTATCTCTAAGCTGCTCTGTAATAACTTCTGTATGTTGATCTATTTGTCAGAAGATACTCTAGTAAAGGACACTTTTGATCCCAAAAAGACACAGAGAACAGGATTAGCATGCTAATATTTGGAAGTGTAACAGGATTTTCTGTGATTCTAACTTCTGACATTTTGGCAAATGGGTACCTGATCTCAGTGTGCTGTATTGTTCCTTTAAAAGTACAATGCACAAGGTTAAGTCTACACTGGACAAACAAGTGATTATGAATAAACCAAAAACAGCCAAATGGCTTGTGAAGAATGGGGCTTGCAGCAGTGCAGCTACAATAGCAACAGCAGAACTGTTCTGGTGCAAATCCTCATTGCAAGGTAGTGTGTAAATGTACAGAGTGATTTGTTCTAGTACAGCTGACTCAAATTTGAAACCTGTGTTGCACCAAGACAACTTAGGAAGACCTTGTGCAAGTCAGAGTCTGACACTAATGACCTTTGTATTTATAAATGTCTTATGATCACCAAAGATCTTTGTTAGTAAAGCTAATAGTATTTTAATCATATCCAGTGCTCTTCCTGGAAATAACTTTTAACATGTCCATCCCTTCCTTTATTATAGCTTTGTTTACGTTATGGATCAGCACACAGGAAGCCCATTATTTTTTTTTCCAAAACAACATGCAGGCATTTAGCATGACTTGTTCTGCTCGTTCTAGGAAAAGTATTCCTACAACTCCTGAGCACTCAGGAGGCTGACTGGAGGAGTGACTCACTCCTGCCTCCTACATACCTGAACATGAAATGAGGTACCCACTTTCCTGGAATTACAAAGAAGATTAGTAGCTTCAGTGCTACAGATACAAATTTAAGCATCTAAATTTCAGAAGAATTAAACCATTTTGAGTTTTAAAGAATCAAAGGAACCATATGCATGAACACATAATATCCTAAAAAAAAAATTTAAGAAAATATATAAAAAAAATTATAGTTCTATGATCAAAGAATGAATGCAAGGGAACCAGCCCACAGGTAAACACTGTCTGTGTTGCCCAGGTTTCAGAAAGCCAAACAACAGCCATGGTCCTGCTATAAAACAGCATTTCCCCACACTTAGATTATTGACACATCCCTCCTGAGTAATGAGGCAGATTATGATACAAAACGTTGATAACCTTTTGGACTTAAGGCACCTTTTATCAAGAATCTCAAGAGGATTTTCCAGGACCAGTGACACAAGTTGTCTGAGGAAATCACAAATCCAGGTGTGCCTTTAGCCAAAAATACACCCTGGGATATGCTTTATGTGCTCTTTACCTTTAATTCAGATGCAAGCTTTCCAGAGGTAGGGTTACTGATAGGCTGTTAAGTTTTAAGGCCACAAGAGACCATCACAATAATACAGCCTGACCTTCTTCATCAGGTCTGCCACAGAAATGTTATTTTTTTTATATAAAACCTGTAATGTATGAATCCTCCAGTGTGCATTCTAGGAGGATTATCTAGGGACTGGAGTATACACACTGATCAGTATGGAAACTGCATAGGAAGGAGGTATCTATGCATATTTCTTCATATGAACAGTGTTTTCTGTTCAGATATTTAGGAATACATGGATATAGCTGCATTTAATCTCTTCATCTGGAGGTCTTATGTCAAACAGAAATAGAGTATGGAGTAATTGTGCCTCTTTGTTTGTGTAAAATGATCTCATTTATATTGCAAATAGTCTGAATCCCAAAAGGCAAAACTATTTTTGAACAGTGATCATTAGAAAGAACAATATTGATTTTTTGTTATTAAGAGATTGGAATGGTACAGTGGATAACATGAATAATGCTTGAGTGAATCTCTTCAAAAGAACTACATTTGATGGGAGAGTTGGCAAATATAAAATGCAGCCCTACAGACCCATCTATGCCATTTTAAAACATACACAATTTATCTTTTCATTAAGATTGTAAGCAGATTTCCTCCAACTAATTTTATGAGCTAATTTCATGGTGCCCTAACTCATGCCTCAAAAGAATCAGGAGAAAATGTAGATATATACAAGAAGTTAGTTTGACCTTTCATAAAATAGATGGATGACACACAGCAGAGCAACATTTTTCACATAAGATTTCATTTTTAATTCAAGATTATATTTGAAACCCAGAAAAATCTTCAATTGGCACTAATTTGACATGATGTGCAGCAGTTATTTATTTAGCCATTTAGATACTTAGCCATTCCTTGTGCAGATTAATATATAATGATAGGAATAGAACATCTGATACTACTGCTGAAACAGCAACAGTCTTCATTATAAATTAAAGACATCAATATTGTGATGTCTATTGTATACTTGACCAAAATGAGGGTTAAAACTAATATAAAAAGCCTTCTGCCTACTGCCTACAGTTTCTTCTGTTCCTTTTTTCCTTAGGCATGTTGCCTATACTATAAACCCAGGGAATGCATGGTTTACCTTTCTGAAACAATTACAATCTACACACCAAATTCCCTTCATTCTTCTAACCTAAACTAATTCAATCTGCACTTCACAAAGATTATTAATTAATATCAGAATTAAAAGATACATGAAGTAATTAGGTAAAAGAGCATGTTATTGACTAATTTAATTTTTTTCTTCTATTTAAAAGGCTTGTTCTCATGACTATTTTATGGCATGGTTCCATTTTTATGGCATTACTGTAAATCTTGCTACTACCAAATATTTCTTCATGAGTCCTTCTAATTATTTTAATTTCCTTACATATCCTTACCTTCATCTCAATTTTCTTTCACTTTTCTCTAATCTTAGTTATAATCATAACAATGTCAAAGTGGTTTGGAAATCATAAAAATAAAATAACAGTGATGTAAGAATGTTGGTCATAAGACAAAAAAAACCCTCAACTTTCCAAAATCACAGTAGCCTGTAATCCAGTCTTCAATCTGAGCAATGATTATAGCAGCAACACAGCAAAACACTTGAATACGTGTTTAAATTAGGATTAAATTAAGTTAAATTAAATAAGGATTAAGAATCCTTATTCAGGATAACACAGTAGTCGTGTTTAATTTTCCACTAGTAGTTAAAAACTCTCCTAAATTGGAATCATACTCTGCTTGGTTTCAGAAAGAATGTCTTTCATGTATGTGACAAGACCATTGGTGACAGGAGAGAGATCTCTCCTGGTTTGTGGTAGTGTGTATGACAAAGGTACAGTGAGGAGATGAGTCAAAAGCCTCAACAACAGTGGAAAATCCATCATATTTGAAAAGCTGGTAATGATTTTGCCCTCAGAGTAGACAAGGATGTAAATTATTTGACCCTGTTAGTTACCCATGATTAAACCACATATAAACTGTGCTAACTAAAATAGATGTTGTGATGCCTTTGTTGCCATGGAAAAGATCAAAAATTATTGACAAATACAGTGAGAAGTGACAGGAAAGCATTACTTGCCTAGATCTGTATCAGTCGAGTGCTGCAAGGGAAACTTCAGCTTGCACATTGTGAAAGCTCTCAGATATTGCAGCATTCCTCCTGCAGACAGAAAGAATTTGGTGTGATTCTATAGGAATCTGTACAGATGCTTTCTGCTGCACTCCCCTTTCTCAAAACCACAATCCTGCTGTTTGTCCATAAATGAGAATCCACCATCTGGGATTATTTTTTACAGCTCTGTAGCAGGGAGAGGAACCCATTCTGTTACTGGGCCAACTATTGCACAACACCAGCAGTCAAAATCTTCCTTTAAGTGCAAAACATACAATCCCACAGGTGCTGACGTGCAAGGCTGAGGAATGTTGCTTTAAAACCTCTCTTTGTTTCCTTGACTCCTCAGTTATTGACATGTAATTAAATTAATTTTTTTCATCCTTCTAAACCAGTTTGGTGCTATCAATAACAGTAATGTAACTTGACAGCACCTAAAATATTTTCCTCTATGAAAAATGTTTTACACACATATGATGAATATCACTGCTAAATATCACAGACTGAACATTATCCCATTGCAGTAGAGTATGGATGCAGGGAACAGTCCACAATTTAATGTGTGTTCTCACCTGGCTGCACATCCAGTGCAACTGAAACATGAGGCATCATTAAAGATAAACAATTTATTTGTTTGGTGACTGATTTGCCTTTTTTTGGGGGGTGGGTTGTGAGGTTTTTTAATATTTAAGATTAAGTAATGCAGCAGTGATTCCACCATGATGGAACTGATGGAACCATGCATGTGACTGACAGATGCAAAATTGCATTAGTTGAATTTGAACTCCATCAGCAGACAAAAACTTGCTTATTTCTGTGTCACCTTATGCTTCTTTCCCATCACTTGGAACAAAATATATTTTACCAGCTTCACCTGTTGCATTAAACAGATGTAGCTCCAAAGGTCTGATGACCATTAATAAAAAATGTTTTTTTAAGTGAGCTTTAGTAGCAATCAAAGCAGCCATGAAAAATATTACAAGTGTAATAATCATTGTGACTGTGATAACTGCCTCATGAATTTCAGTAGTTTCACAACAGCTTTTCAATCAAAATGTTCCATTTACAAATAAATTTACACTTAAAATACATTCTGGCCTTAAAAATGCCCAATGGAATCTGAAAGGCAAGCTGAGTTAATTCCCACTATTATTGGTAATATTAATTTAAATAAGATTCACTGACTCTGAGAAGCAGTTGAAGAATGTACTGGTATATTTATGCATATATTTCTCTATCAGATTACCAGAATTATTGATGATGAAGATACACAAGTGTCAAACAGGTCAAACTTTTCAGATTGCCCTGTCAGTTTAATTTGTGTGAACATGACAAGCAAATCTGTCCTTCTGCAGAAGGACAACTTGACTAAAATGCTCACAAGATAAATAGATATGTATAAAAATTACAGATAGCACACAGAGGTCCACAAGAGGAAAGTATCAGGGTTTTAGGTATAAGACAGAGGAAGAAACCATAAGCCAGGTAAGATCAGGAATGATACAAGCAGAGAAGCTTGGATCACTTCCTTGGGTTTCAAAATCACTTAATAATTATGTTTTCAGTCAGGTAAAATGGTATTACTATATTTTTAATGTAATTTCTATTTCAAGAAATGTGTCAGAGGCAGGACAGGGGGCTTGGCTGTATAACATCTGGCACAGAAAAACCCAGCCAGATGGTGTTAGTCTTGCCCAAAACATAGCACCTATGTCCTTGGCAGTTTTTAAAACCTTTACCCATTGTCATACAGCTGCCTTTTTTTACATATCTGCAGTTCTGTCCCCTAACCTTGAGGTTCTATAATAACCTAATAAATTGTTTATATGAGACAAGCATTTATACTACAAGAAAAATTCAAAAAGGTAAAATTTGAATTAGATTTTTTCTTTCAGGTTCATAAGATTGCTGAAAAAACATTCATCAGTTCCTGTAGCTCTTCTGGGATTGCTAATTTAAGAAGTAATAAAAGTTAATACTTGAGTAAGCAATATAACATAAAGATCTTTTTTTAATCAGATAAGAAGATTAAATATATTACAAAATGTAAAACTTCTAATAATTTAGATGTACAAATTGAGCATATGCAATTATTGGATTAAATGAACTATGTGTGCTACTTCTAGCAGGAAGAAATATTTCCAAGAACCTCACTTAACCTAATGTCCTAATTAGACTCTTCATGCACACTGAATACAACCTCCCCAAACAATGTAACAGATCTACATTTGGTCAATGCTCTGTCCACAATTTACAATAAACTGTGTTACTTAAGTCTGAAACTCCTCACCAGAAGACTCAAAGGATCTGGGGTTATGGTTGATGTGAAAACCTATGAAAAGGACCCATAGCAATCTATGAAGAGAATTTATGACGAAGTTGTACTTATCCCTCAAGTGTGTCTGGTTCTAGATTTACCATCACTGCATTATCTGAGCCAGATTTCCTTCTCTCCTATGGAACTGCACAACTACCTGAGTCTATGATTTCCATGCATTCCATGAAGAGAAGATGATCTTATGTCAGTAGCTACTACTTGTAAAGAAATCTCTTCAGCTTCCAGCCAGCATGTTACTCAGCACTCACAGCAGAGCTGCACGATGCTGATGAGAGGGAAGCAATGTGTCCCATCAAATCCCAGACAAGGAAATGCCTAAAACTGGAAGCTGACTGAAAAACTAAAAGGAATTGAGTCAGCATTCTTGGGAAAGGAAGGAATAGGGAGGGGTAGTATATAGGGAACCAGTAGTATGTTCTTCCAAAAAAAACCCAGTATGTTCAAAGCAGATAACACATGAAAAAGATAAGTGCTGCTAGCATGCCATAAATAATACAAAATCTACCTAATGCACCACTAGAGTTGATGGATCAAATCCTCTTTCCTGGCCAAGATGTACTAGCATAACAAAGGCTTTTGGAGTTACAGCTTTGGTTATAGCTTTCTGATTCACTACCCTGTTCATCTGGAGCACTGTGATGGGACAGGAGATGATTCATTAGCAGAGAGAGCCAAACTGCAGTTTCCTTACCCTACAATCCGTTTAAGACACCATTTAAATGGGCTGTAAAACTCGTTACTGTATAAGTTCTTAGTCCATTAGGAACTTCTCAGGCTAAAAGAGAAATTGCCTCCCTGGGACCTGGGGTGGTTTTCTCTTCTTTTGCACAACCTGAGCACTGTGCAAAGGACACAGGAGAGTGAGTATGGCCTGAGGCTCTCCCCTTGGAACCTTCCTCAGGTTTCTGCAGCTGTATGAATGCTTCGATTTCTCCAAAATGAACAGAGCTTATTTAGATGTAAGACTGCACATCCATGTTTACAGATCACTAAGCTGCAAATCCAATTCAAATTTCTTGTGTTCAGGGGAACTCTATGGCTGGGTGCAATGTGCCCTCTGAGCATGGATAATTTGAAACAGATGGTTCAACAGATGAGCTGCTAAATACACGAGGCCAACTCAAATGCCATCCAAAAGTAAAAGTGAAGTGGGATAAAAGTTTTCCTTGTCCCACCTTAGGTAAACAGAGCCTACATATCTGCTTGGAAGATGCTCTTTTCTCATTTTCTGCCTTTCTGCTTATCTTTTCAGATATGGAACACTCTAGAAAACAAATCCAGTTTTACCAGCCACAAAGAAAAAGTTATATATTTTCCAATTCTTTGTCGTGTTTTTGTTTTGTTGTTGTTTTTTAAATAAAGCTCCATCCTCTAAGGCTAAGAGCTTGCATGTTTTATTTGAGCTTTAATTTTAAAAAGCCAACAAGAAAGCAGCAAAATATAGAATGTTTCTGGCCTTCAAGGTTGCCAAGAAAAGCTTAAAAATGTGAACCCTGAAGGTTCAGAGACTAAAATTCCCTTTTAACTTGTGCTTTGGTTGGCAGGGCTTAAACACAAATAAATCATTTAAAATGCTTGGAATATGAAGTTTCCTGATTTCCCATTTAAACAATCTGATACAGAAACAGCTACCAGAAAGTTCTCCCCAGGTTATAATACTTCCTAGCCTCTCCACAGGACCCCCTGCCAAACACTTGGCCCATGGCTTCCTAAGTGGAGGCATTGTTCCTGCTGACATTATTATGCCTTAGGCAATGCCTTCCCTACAAAGATTTAAAACTATCATATGTCTTGATTTTCCCAGATTTTCCAGTTTTTCCCATCTGGATTTTTTTCCACACACATACCTGCATACACATGTATCTGTCTACTTATCTGTCCATCTCCCCAGGCTCTCTATCTACTTGTCTTAATTGCTTACCAGGAATCCTACACTGTACATTCCAAAGGTTCAGGGAATGGCAGATTACATGCTGCAGTGTTTCTCTGTCCATTAAAAAAATTGAGCATTTCCAAGAAGTAATCACCCTGAGCAGTTACAGTACAGAATATGCCCATGGTGCTACTGGGAACAGAAATGACAGCCAGCCAAGCACTACTGAGATCAGTCCCACTGCAGAAAATTACCTGTGCTGCACACAGTCACCTCATCTGCTGACATCACACTGATTATCCCCAAAATTTTTTACTAAAATACTACAATTAAAGATTTGTGGGTACACAGAATTCAAGCTGAAAACCAAAAGAAATTGTAAGTGGAGTTATTTCTACAGCCAAGAAAAGAACGCAGGGTATAAGCCTGGTACACAACCTACAAGAAAAAGAACATTTTCCTACTGTTTTTTTAGAAATTCAGTGCAATATGTAAATTTCATGCAATGACTCTGTAGCAATTGAATGTATGAAACATCCCCCTCAATATTTAACAAATTAAAGTTCCATCCAAATGTGACACAATGGGTTAATATTATCAATATGTAAATCACAGATGGAACATGGAACACTGCGGTTAGGGTTTTGTTTTGTCTAAAATTGTGAGATATGGAAACCAAAATCTGGAAGACTGATAAGGTAACAGTTCAGCTGCTACTGATTTTGGTGTATTCAGAAGTGCTGCATCCTTCCTCTAGCTAGAGAACTAACATAACTAGAACTAGTCAGCATAAACCAGAATGTAACTGATGAAAATCTCAGGTCTTCCTTTTATGCAATTTGAGTAACATAGCTTAACTTTGTGTACTTACATGCTTTAACCTCTAAGTCAATGAGATAAATTTTACTCTTGGTTATGTACTTGTAACCACATCAACACCAGTGGAACACAAAAGTATAAACAACTTTTGGCCTGAACTGGAAGCACCTGGCTCAGCTCATGCTTTCCTTTGTTGATATCTTATTTCCAAAGACTTTGGGCTGATAATCTACAAACTATATTGCAAACTTGACCAGTAAATGAAAGCAAACTATTTATTATGTATACCTCAAATAAATACACATTGTAACTACAATATCCTAAACATTACCAACTCCAGCTTATGCTGCAGAAATCAAAGTCTTTGCTGTATATTGCAGACCACTTTTATGGTTAAGGCTTGTTAGTATATTCCTCACAAATTTATTTTCAAAAATTCATTCTCTTGAGCAATGGAAAGCAAATGATGTAACTCCCCATTGTCACAAATGTTCAGAGAATTTAATTAACTCCAGTATCATTTACAGATTTTAACATTAACTTGACTGTAGCATTTGCTTAGAAGTTACATTGCAGTTACTGTTCCAATTGAATAGTTTATTAGGGCACTGGGAAGTACAAATAGAACAGGCTGAACTTTTGAAACTTGGAAGCAAACAGATGCAACAAGGCCTGGATTTTGATCAAGTTCTTGGCTTACAAACTGGGTAACAGAGCCACCCTGTGTGTGCTGCTGCCTATGAGCTTTAGTAGGACTCCCTTCATTTCAGCCCATGACATCTGTGTGTACTTCAGCAGTTCTGAGCAACTTCAGCTCCAATTAAAGTCAGCGAAACTGCTAGAGAATGGGCAAAATATGGTTTGACTACTAAAATGCAGAATTAGGCTATGATACCACTAAAGGTCCCCAGAGAGATTCCACCAAAAAATCCCAACAACCCCAAACTCTCTTTGTGAGGATACAGAGCCCCTCAGCTAACTGGGAGAGTCAGAATTTACTGTAAGAATAGAAACAGTGGCTCAGAACAGAGGTTCAAAGCCCAGTGTCCTGTCTCCAGCAGTGGCAGAGCTATGAAGATGGTAGGAGTGGGTAAGCATGCAGTGAGGCTGCCCTCTTGTACTTCCCAAACCCCCAATAATTTACAGCTCAGAAGTCACCTGAGCTGGAGTTGTTTATTTGGTATGAGTGGTTGTTTCAGTCTAGACAGCTGATGAATGTGTCCTGGAATATATCCCAGGCTGTTGTCTTCATACTATTAGGTTAGAAACCCAGCCAGGCTGGGCTAGGGCTTTCCCCTGATCTTTGAACCTGGGTTTTCTTTTTACAGATTCCAAGCTGATGAAGCTGCAGGAGGTGCTGCTGTAAACTGCAGTCTCACTTCATCTGGAAATCAGATGTGGCTGCATTCTGCACGAGTCTGCTAGTTCACACGTAGCCAGGAGAGTCTCCTGACAGGTCCTGAGGGCTGTCACAGCAGCAGAACACTCACCTGCTCTCTAAATTGAAGGGCAAGTGCAGACCAGGATTTTTGGAGGAGCAATTTAAGTTTATCCTGCCAGTGCTGGTCACTACTTAGTTTTATTCTGCTAGAATAAATCCTCTGCTTCTTTCTCCATTTCTCATGGAAAAGAGAGAGCGAGTTGAATAGGATACATGAATAATTTCTGCATTTTTGCTTCCATCAGAGCAAGGAAGAAACAAATCCTTTAAGCAGGCACCAAAAAGGATTATTTTAATTCTCAGATAATAAGAAGACTTCTCCAATTTTTTTATAGGATAAACCTTGCTACCTTTGTCTGCCATCCTTCTAGAAGAAAGAGTAACCCAAAAGAAAGATCATTTTGACATCCCAAAATCAGGGCAGTACTAGATAAGATGACACAGTATACTGTATATATTGCTTCTCCTATGTACAAATCACTGCAAGTGGTTCTAGATCTAAAGAAAAATGATTTGGCTTAAATCCCTGAATGAAATGCAGCAGGAGCCAGAAACCAATTCTAAACTGACACAACAGAAACTGAGTTTTAACAGATACCCCTACAATACTTGTAGCTATGAAAATAACATGAGCAATAGGAGCACTCATGGCATAGTGCTCATTGTATGTACCTGTGTTTTATGACTGACTGCTCAGCTTAGGTCTCCTTTATTTTTATCTTCCCTTCCATCTCCTTAGCTTTTCCACCTAAAAAATACCCAAAAAATAACCATAGTCAGATTTTTGCTTAAGAGCAATACATTATTTCTGATATATTACAGAAAAAAAGGAGACAGAAAAAGATATTTTTCCTCCAGATTTCAGTTACACTTTGTGCCAGGCAGCATGGATACTGCTCATAAAAGCCTAATAAATTGCATATATTTTGGAACCTACTTGAGAATACATATACACTAGCTTTAATTACCAGCTTTGATATTGCTGTGTCTATTAAAACCAAATAAATATGGTATATAAAATAAAAACTCATAAGTGGAAATAAACATAGCATATAACACTTATGTATAGGAACAGTGCTCTTTAAAATATTAAATCAGTTCTTATGTTTTCCCCTGCAGAATTTGTGACACTTTTAAATAAACTTTAAATAAAGTTTGTGTGAAGACAATGTATCTACTGCATCACTGCAAAACAAACTGACTACAGAAAGCAAGTAGCCTTATTTCAAACATATTAATAGGCCAAACACTATGAAAAAAGGTGCTGGTTGAAAGCTTTGGGAAAAGAGATTATATTTATTTGCCTTTTTGTACCAATGAGCTGCATACTGCAGCTGCAGTGAAGTAAACATTCCAGTTGAGCAGCATTCCTCTATATATTTTCAAAGTCTCTGTGGAGACTGAAGTAGAAGTCACTCATTTGTGGTTGAGAAAATAGCATGGACTTCTGCATTAAATTTTAAATAAATTCTGCCCACAGAATAAGATGCTTAAATCAAATGATGAGATGTTACTCATCTGAGCAAGGCATTAGGAATATAAAATGTGATTCAGCATGCTGTGAACTCTAAACTCTTGTACTCAGCAATGACATCAGGCCTGTTCTCAAAAATAAATTATGATGTTCTAAGTTTTATGATAAAATAATACTAAAATCACAGTGAATTGCTGACCCTGCAAAATTCATTCCAGCAGTTTTCTAGTTGCTAGATTGATTTTCAGATTACCAGACCTCAGTCTATGTGCAGCTGGAAAACAGATCATGTAACTCTTATACAGTATAAAGGCTAGGCAAATATTTTTGTTCTTTCAGACTAGATTTGTAGCATATTTAAGTTACAGATTTTATTAGAAGATGCTTTCCCTATTGTATTTGGATTGCTGTTAATGCCTTCATCTCTGAACACTGAAAGATCCCAACTGTGACCAGGGCATGTGGGAGGATTTCTCTTCCCTCTGTAAAGGGAATACAAAAGATACCCACATTTCTAAGAGGCAAAGCTCCTCAGCATGTTCAGAAATGTACTTTCTAAGAGGCAAAGCTCCTCAGCATGTTCAGAAATGTACTTTTTTTAAGAAATGTTGAGCCTTAGAATATCAGTTCACATCTCTTGCAATTCCCAGATAATGTCATTATGTCAAAATTCCCAGATAATGTCATGATGTCAAACTGTCTTGCAAAACTGTAAACTGAATTTACTCTTTTATGAGACCATATCAAAATCTAAGTTATATTACTGTTACAAAGCAATACAAATTTACAATGCCCTTAAAATGTGTTTCTCTGTAGACCTTTTAACAGGATTTGGTCAGTGAGTCACTTGAATTGCTTAGCTGAATACCATCACTGTCTGTTCAGCAGCAAAATTAAGCTCACACAGAAGGCTTAATCTTCTACTTGATTATAGTTTATCACTGCATTTGTTATCTATAAAAAAAATAAAAGTATTTTTTTTCCTGAAGGTACCAAAAGAAGACATTAATTGCTACCAACAAGCAGACAAAGAATAATCCACCATCAGGCTAATTTCTTAGTTTTGATGATTATGTTGTCAGTAGTTGACACAGTGACCTGATATGACAAGAAATACAAAATTAAGCTACCAGCCCATTTCTGAAGAGGGAAAAGGAAACAAAATGTCATTTGTTCACTTCTCAAATGGCTTCCTTATGTTCTACAGAATCCCAAGCAATTGCAGCTGTTGGCAGAAGCTAAAGCTGCTTTCACTGCTGCCAGTCACACTCCCAGACACCCTTAAGGAAACCCACAAGCCACACAACTTCATCACTGGGGTTCTTTAAAGTTACTTCAGCTTCTGGAAAATTTACAATAGAAAAATATTTTCCTCTTTTCGTATGCTCCTGCCTCTACCCCAGTCCTTCCCTGGTATTTATTTTAAATTGCCAGTACCTTCTCCTTGGCTAGAAACCATATACATTTAAACTGTAATGACCAAAAAACCCAGATGTAATTTATTGGACAAGCTTGGACAAAGGAAACAAACATAGAAAAAAAAATTAGAAGTAGGGTGCAAGCTGGGATGTCCTGGAAAACACAGTAAAGAGTGGGCATATCTGAGGTTTCCCCTTACATTCCTGCTGGGACAGTCTGAATACTCCAGGGGCCACTTTATGGGCTAAACATTGTGGCTGGTCAGGAAATCTGTGTGTAGCTGGGACACTACAGGCAAGATTGTTTGTGTGGCCAGAGAATGATGCTGGACAAGATTTTTAGCTGATGGAGCAGCACAAGGTAACAAGCTGTGGCCTTCTGCCCAGTTCTGTTGATTTCTGGAGTTCATAATCAGCTCAGATGACAGCAAGCATGCTATTTAATGTTAGAGGATGACACACCAGTCTAATTTAAGCTTTTTAAAATATGGAGAACATCCCAATAAAACTGTATGTAATTACAGAAAATAACTATGCTTTGTTCCAAATTGGATGGAGACATGCTAATTGGATAGAACATGTTAAAGCAAACAAAATTCTTCTATTAAGGAAATAAATTGCAAACTTCTATTTTAAGTATTTTTTAAATTAAAAATCATTAATGCTGATGATGTATCAAGCAGTTTACAAACATAGGTTATATCATAGTTGTGGTTGAACTCCAGCTTGTTGAACTAAAATATTTGCACTGATCTTCCAAAACAATTTGAGTGGGCACTCAATCTTTATGAGAAGGATCAAACTAATTAAACCTAACCCCTTCAACATTGCCCTCATGAACCATGTTCTGTATATACTGGAATAATTTGTTACACACAGGAAAAAAAAATCATCCTGGCATGTCAAGAACATGCAGAAACCTATATGTTATTGTATTCTGAATGCTGGTAACAGACTAATTCCATACATCTTTATTTCAATTTATGTGGGGTTTTTTTGAAACACAATGATTCTTTGATCTCTGCCAAATTACATGAATATCCACACCACATTTCTAATGGAAACCTGGAGATATGTTTCCCTTTAACACCTGTTAGTGCATCTTTTCCATCTACTTTGCGAGGTTTAGCTAAACTGAGCTAGCTAAAAGACATGATTTTTCTAGTGGAGACAAGCCTGTGGCACATTTCCCCTCAGAGAAAGTCAGAACAAAGAATTAGTAAGATATTCCTTGTGTGCTGAAGTTAAGCAAGGTAAAGGGAAAGCTCTTCTGTTGAGAATTTCTCATTGAGAATGTTCTGCCCTTCTGCAGTTAAGCCAAGAATGTTTTTGCACATGTTCAGATCCTGGGGAATAATACAGTCAAAGCAGTGATCCAAGATAATAAAGCTCCAGTCCCACTACAGCTTTAAATGGTAGTACCAGTAATGTTCTGGCACCATCTGATGTTTTTTGTTTTGCTTGCCTGGGTATAATCTCTAGGCAGCCACACTTTGTTTAGTCAGTGAAACCAAAGAAGAAAACAAGACTACTAAGGTCATAGGCAGCTTGGAAAAGAATGTTATCAAAACTAACAGGCTGGGCTTCAAGACTGAATGGTGCATTAGCTAGATTAAACTGGCAACTCCATGCACAAGGTGACTCCAAGGGGTATTACGTTGTCAATGCAACAAATTCTGCTTGGTAACAAACTAGCAAGCAATGTGAGGAATTAGAAACCTGGAAGTATTTCTTATTTTCTCAAGTCTAACACAGAAGCTCTGCAGCTTCTGATTCTTTTTCATAAAAAGGGTAACTAAGATGATTTTTCTATTAAAGTTAGCCTAGCAGAAAGCTGCAATGCTTTGAGACACTAGACCCATCTCAGCCCTACTATAGAAATGTTAAATTAAATATTAATTATATTAAGCATAGCATTAATATCATAAAAATATAATTTTATATTTGGCTAAAAAAATGAAAGGTTATTCCATGAATAGTGTAAAAATTGCATGACAAACACAAACCTCATGGTAAAAGCACTGCTCCTGCTGCTACCTTGTTAAACCCTCAGAGAGAACAGAGGGATCTGTATGGGTCCTTTGAAGTTTTTATGTTTTTATGTACAGCTGAAATTATGTACTTAAACCATAGATCAGTGCCAAAGAACATGCCTTGAACTGAACAACACATTTGCAATTGTCCATTGCTCCTGGGGAATTCGTTTCACATTCTTGGATCAGTCCACAGGAAAGCTGTGTTCCATTCAAACAAGCCTGACAAGGTTATCTCCAGTCACGTTTTTCGTGTTTTTTTCACTCACTCTGATCTTGCAGCTCCTTCAGGAGAACACCGGGGCCCTCAGACTCCACTCAGAAGCCCCCAAGACACTTGGGACAGGTGAAATAAAAACAGGTGAAATAAAAAACAGGCAACAGGACAAGCACAAGAGCAACAGAAATGAACAGGTAGGACAGCGCCAGGCATTTTGAGGGGGCAGAACATCACCCTCCCGCCCTCACACAACGGAGGCACCGGGTGGCACAGCACCCTCACCCCTCCCCTGAGCACTGAGGGGAAAGCAGCCCCCCACACTTCAGGGACCGGATCCCTCAGCCAACACCCACACACACACCCATACCCATACACCCACCCCTCCCGCTTCCTCCCAGTTCCCTCTCTCTCCTCACCATACCCCACACCTCACACCCCACACCTCATACCCCACACCTCACACCTCACACCCCACACCCCACACCTCACACCCCACACCTCACACCCCACACCCCACACCTCACACCCCACACCCCAGATCCCCCCCCGCCTTCGGCCGCCCCTGCCCCTCCCCCGCCTTCCCGCCTCCCCGCTGCGCGCGCAAGCCCCGCCCATTCCCGGCCCCCGGGGCGTTGTGGCCGTTGGCCCCACCCTTTCCCCTCCCCTCCCTCCTCCCTTCCCCTCCCTTCCTCCCTCCCTCCCCATCCCTTCCCCTCCCGCCCTCTCTCCCGCCCGCCACTCCGCTCCGTCTCTCCCCTCACCGAGGCGGGCGGGGTGCGCCTGTAGTGGCGGCGGCGGCGGTGCCGGTTCGGTGCTTAAGATGGCGTCGATCATGGAGGGCCCGCTGAGCAAATGGACTAACGTCATGAAGGGCTGGCAGTACCGCTGGTTCGTCCTGGACTACAACGCCGGGCTCCTCTCTTACTACACGGTGAGGAGGGGCAGCGGCGGCGGCGGGCAGGGCGGGTGAGGAGCCGGGAGAAGGGTTGAGGCGCAGGGTGGGGGCGGGGAGGGGACTCCGGGCGGTGTGAGTGCCCGGGGTGGCCAATGGGGAAGGAGGAGGAGGCGGCGGCAGCCAATGGGGTGGCGCTGCGGGAGCTTTGGCGGTGGGGGCGACGGCGCTGTTATTGTTGGCGGGGGGAGGGGGCGGCTCCGGGGCGGGGTCGTTGGGCGGGAGCGCCCGGTCCCCCCTCACCCCCTGTTCCCTGGCGGCCGCTGGCACCGGAGACGGTGGCACCGGTGGGGTCTGGCCACCCCGAGGTGGCTCCCGCCGCCCCCCGGGGCCTCACACCCGCCCCTCCGGTGTGTGGCGATTCCTCTCTCCTGGGGGAGCGGAGCGGAGCGGGCCCGCTCGGCCAGGGTGGTTCGGAGCGTTGCTCAGTGATGGGCTCTGGCTCCCGGGTCTGTCCCCGTCTCCGTCCAGCGGGAACTTGCTCTCCCTACCCATGGCTTGGTGGCTCAGCCCCGGCCGGTGCCGCCTTCCCGGGCCGCTCTCCCGGGAGATGTGTGCGGGGAGCAGCAGCGATGGGCTCCGGCCCCCCCTCACCGGGGGCCACGGCCCGTTAGCGGTTCGGTTCCTGAGTTGCGATGGATTTTCCTGTTTCCGTTCAGGACTTCCTACTTGGAAGCACGAACTTTTAAAGTGCGGTGCATTAAGAAACAGTGCTGTTTTCCTTGGCTTTTTTTTTTTGTTTAGGTTTTTTGTTTTTGCGTAACCACTGGCAGATCCTGACTCACTTGTTCAACTTCTTACGTGAAAATGTGAACTAAGTTACAAATACATTAACAGTCGAAATTATTTTTTTCGAGGATATCCCCTTAAATGAGAAGGCTAACTGGCTGAACGCCATGGACACTTAGCATGGAGCCTTTAGTATTGGTGTGTCAGTCTGGGTAAAACACAAATTTAACCTAAAGTGTAAGAGATTCACAGCAAATAACAAGTTGGAGTATCATGCCGTCTGTGAAAGTATATTCATACAGAAGCATTCCACATAAATCTTTTTTTCACCCCTAAATCTGGCTTTCCAGCCCTACTAGGGGAGAGCTGCTCTCTACAGACCCAGGATTTTATAAGGCTCTCAACACAAAACAGCTACAGATTCTCAATTTTGGTCCACCTAGGCTCAACCCCCCCCCACTGGGAATGGGATGGGGAAATAAAAGTGATTTTATAGTTGCTTTTTTATGGATGGTAAATGTCAAGTGTTTGACAGAGATGAATCAGTGTGTGTAGTCTAAAGGTCCAAGGTGCAAAGTGATTTAGTGCTCAGCTACAGAAATAGAAACCTTTGCTGATGACTAGTGTGTATAATAATAATTCTGATTATTGCACTCTATGGTCTTCACCTGTTTAATAAAAATAAGTTCTTATATTTAATTATTTCCTATGGTTAGGTATCTATACATATGCATTACACTTTTAGTTTGTATAATTAGTTATGTTCACTGTTATTATAGAATTATAGAGTGGTTTGGGTTTGAAGGGACCTTAAAGGTCACCTGCTTTCAACCCCAGTGTCATGGGCAAGGACACCTTCTAATAGACCAGGTAGCTCCAAGCCCCATCCAACCTGGCTTGGAATACCTCTAGGGATGGACCAGCAATAGCTTCTCTGAGCAAGTTCTTCCAGTGTCTCACCACCCTCACTCTGAATAATTTATTTCTAATATCTATTCTACCCTTTTCCAATTTAAAGCCATTACCCCTTGTCCTGTCACTCCACGCCCTTGCAAGAAGTCTGTCCCCAGCTTTCCTGTAGCCCCTTCAGGTACTGGAAGGTGTTCTAAAGTTTCTTCAGAACCTTCTGCAGGCTGAATAATCCCATCTTTAGCTTACAGATAATTCATATCTGATAAGTCACCTAAATAATTATTAATAGCTGAAACAAATGATCATCTGATCACATTTGGTTTAGATTTTTTTTGTTGCATTCAGATATCAATTAGTATTATAATGACTTCTAGTTCACAAATTTAAAAATCCTGTTTTTAATTACCTGTCCTAAAAGAAATTCAAGTCAGGTTCAGGAAAGCAAATCATGGATTCATAGAATCTTTTTGGTAGGAAAAGACCTTGGTCTTTGGTAGGAAAAGATCAAGTCCAACTGCTAACCCAGCACCACCCAGTCCACCTCTCAACCACATCCCTCAGCATCACATCTGTGTGTCCTTTGCTTTTTGTGCCTTTACCACTGAGAAACACAGTTAACTTTTACATTAGAAAGCCTTCCTTATCCCTGTGCTGTCTTTTCTGCAGACATGTCTGTAAAGCACTGGTTATGCCACTCCCTAGAGATCTGGATTCATTCTTGTGTTAGGAATGTGTGTGCCAAAAGCACCAGTGCCTCAGTGCACCCAGTGCTTCATGTGTGCTGGTCTGGCTGCCCATGGGGTTTGAAACACAATTCAGACCAATTCCCAGCTGACCCCATGCCTCACAAGTATTAATGTTAGCACTGAGAAGGTAGGGGGATACAGTTCATTTCAGCTCTACCTTTAATTTTAGAGGAATAACTCCTGCATGGAGGGCTGTGGTACATAAGCAACGTTAACTTGGAAAATCAGCAAGTTTGGGGCCTTTATATATGTGGGGAAGTGGCCTGTTGTGATGCTGCATGTGCAGATTTGTATTTTGAATTAAAGGCTTATCTACCTGATCAGATACACAGGGTCATGTACTCCCTCCCCCCTGAGCCAATTTCAGTCTGTAGCAGTATAGTTGCCCAGCTCTGCTTATAGAAAGACAACTGAATGAATTTTGAGCCTGAAATTTGGCCCATCCCTGGGTGGGGTAGGCCCAGTTGTTGTTCCAAGGTGGCTGTATGGACATGCCATCTGGAAACAAGTTTTGCTGATAGCAAATATTGCAGTTAACTGATGAGCTTTTACTTGCTCATCACCTCTCAAAGACTCCTTAACCTGTTTCAATACAGAAAATTGTGCTTTCAGGAAAGACTTTATCCAGTAAATCCAACAGCCGATTGACCTTTGGCAGAGGAGCTGTAGAAAACTATGGGGTAACAACTCCTGATGCAGCTGATCTTTCCACCAGAGCTAGATCCAGAAACATGCCTCTCTTCATAGGTGTGTCCTTGCACTGTTGTCTCTGGCAGCAACTAAAAACAGACTCCAGAAAAGTAGCCTTAATGGGGAATAAACACCCAGTGTGCAATGCTATTGCACATGTGGAAAAGGAAAAAAAAGCACCTTATTGAGTGTGCTTTGTCATTGGTAAAACAGGTAGATATTAACCTAAATATGGTCCAGATACATGCATCAGAAGCAAATGAATTCAAGTAAATTTACATTTCTGACATTTTTGGAACGTTCAAGGAGCAAGGCAAAAGATTTTGCATCATCTGAGTCAGGAAAAGAAATGAGAATTTAATGTTAACAATTCTGGTTTGTGAGATGCTTCCTCTACTTCATATTGCAGTGAACACTTGAAGCACTACTTGCAAGTGTGAATTCAGATGTTTCTCACATACATTTTCAAGTTCCTTTACAAAGGTTTTTTCCAACATTTGCTTTTTTACAGCTTCTTCTGTAGTTTGTGGGTTTTTCTCCTTCAGAATAGGAATGCATATCCTCAAATTTGCTTTCAAATATATATTAAATATAAATAAATATATATAAATATATAAAAATATATAAAAATATATAATATATACATTATAAAATAAATATATATTAAAATATGTATTAAAATATATTAAACAAATATTTATTTATGAATTATGTATGTCAGAGAGTTTGATCTGGACTCATCATCAAAATACTGTCTTTACATAATTTTGCTTGAATAAGTGATTGATATCAGTAAGTGGTTACTTTTTTTCCTTTTCTGGAAAGATTTTTTATTTATAAAAGTAAATGACTGTGTGTAATTTTGGATGGGTTTGTCCAATGGCTTGACAAATTACTTCCTTTTTTTCCCCTCAATATTCTTTGACTGGTATCCACCACTCAATCCATCAGTATTTTCACTTGAAGATGTTGCAGTTTGGTCTACTGAAGCACTGGGGTTTTTTTTCAGTGGATGGTTGGCTGCACTGACAATATTTAACAGGAAAGTCTTGAAGTGGCTCATTTCTGCTTTCTGCTGGCATGAGCTGACTTCCAGCTGAAAAATAACTTTCTGCTGATTAATTTTTTAGTTGAGTTTGTTCTGTCATTTGTTTTTCGTATATGTGCTGTTATGATACTGGAAAATAGCATGAAAACAAAGAAGTGGCTAGGGAGGAAAAGAGTTGAATGCAATTTGGTTTTTGTTTGTGTCTTCTGGCAGAAGCACTGTTTTAAATACGCATCCATTGTAGCCTTGATTATGATTGGGAATCCTGTAGAAATGATCCAGAGAACCCCTTAAGGTTGAAAATCTGATTTAAATTCTTGTCAAAGAAATATTTTAATTGTATAATAAATTGAAAGCAGAACTACCATAGCTGTGCAAACAATGCTAACACCAGAGCCAGTAGATAGGAAGGTCAGTTCCTTAAAGTATTTTAAAACTTTATGGATATCTGACAGATGGTGGTTTTGAAAGGAGAACTGTTCAAAATGTTACAGATTTAAACAGATCCCTTGTGTAGTGAGTGAGGGTTACAGGAAAAACATTTTATGCATGACAACTCCAGAATGTTTATTCTTGAAACAAAACTGGGTAGCCTCCCATCATCTTAAGAGTTCTTGCACCAATAAATACCTAATAAGTGTATTTAAATGCTTAGATAATCTGTTGTTTTGTTACTCATTCCATGAAACTACTTTGAAAAACTGTTTAAAGGTTGTTGTACGACTGTGAAAAGAGCCATTGTTGGAGGAAGTAGTTGTGGTGGTGTAAAAATATTTTTGCCCTCATGCTTTTTAAAGATTGCAGCTCGGTAGCAACGTGACTTGTGGTTGTACTGTATTGAAGAGCTGCTTGTGGTGAGGAGGGGGACTCTATTTTTGTAGCAGTTTCATGAACTGGTGGTGAATTGAAAACAAATCTTGTTAACTTGGATTCAAACTATGCCTCAAGCTGGAGTGATGGCTCAGTACCCCTGTGGTAGAGACTTTGAGTTGAATACATTTTCCTGCTTTTTTCCAAATAAAGTTTTTTTTGTCAACAGCTGTGAGCCAGAATTCCAAGAAAACAGGAAAAAAGCCCATCTGTTTTTGCCCAAACATTCCCTTTGAGGTCTCTGCTTTCCTTTCTCAGGTGACAAGGTGAATTTCTTTATTTCCTGTAACACGTTCATCTGTCACATGCATTGCAAACAGCTCAGTGAGTTTAATAAAATCAGACAAAACCAGAAGCAAATGGTAGGTATAAGGAGAGCAAGAACGGTGAATTTACAGACATGAGACAAAAAATATCAACTATTACACCACCACTGGGTTGAATTTCGTACATAGTTTTAACTTTGTATCACAGGTTTTGATGTACTGAATAAATTGTTATAGGATTATAACTTAAGCAGTAGACTCCTCTTCAGGATTTAGGCAATGGTTCTGGTTTTAGTTATGCCAATACTTGATCATCAGTTTGCAGTGCATGCAACTGGCTTTTCTCATTCAATATAAACATACTGTGCCTGTGCAGATTTGTTCATGAATATTTGATGAGTTAATTCTGTACTGGCATCTGTTGGGGTTACATGAGCCCCAGCAGCATCCTCAGTTATTGCTGCCTTGTCTTGGTTCCTGCTTTCTGACTTGTGCATCCACCCAAGTCAAAAGATTCAGCTGCAGAAGCAGCATGGCTGTTGGATGCTGTCCTTGTGGTCAGGGAGCTTCTCCCTTGGGATTGGGGTGTGCCATGCAAGGGAGCTGGGGGAATGATGGGCTGGGAACAGCATGTCAAGTTTTTAGATTATCTGGTTTTATTTGTGCTTGAGAAGTGAAGCTTGCCTTAGCTTATGGAAAGTGGTCCAAGCTAAAGCTTCTCCTGTAGATGTATTTAAACTGTGAAAAATAATGTTTATAACTAGAGCTCATTCCAGGGTCTTCATCTCTAATGGGAAATAAATGTAAGTGGGTTTGCTCCTCTGTGTACTTGTGTTAGAGATTTCTTTGGCAGCACCATGTGAGTCAAAGATACACCCCAAGTTCCTTTCACTTCTGCACAGGCAGAACTTGTGCCTGGGAAGTTTTGGAGGCAGAGAACAGCTGGGTTTTATATCCAAATCTTGAACTTTCCATGCAACAGTGAAAACTCAAATTCAGTTAGTAGTAATTCTAAAGCTGGAGGAGGGCTTGAGTGCCTTTAGAGTGTTAAGGTTTTAATTTTGTATTCTGTTTTAAATAGACCCAGACACTGTTTTCATTTCTGTAAGAATCTGTATGTTGCCTGAAATGCCTTCTTTTAGATCTGTTCTGTATTTGAACAACTTCACTGTGTGACCATAAAAAAGAAACCAATAAGGGCTTTTTTTTTTTTTTTTTTTTTTCTTTTTTAAGATCCCTACAGTCACCCTGTATAGCTTTGTTCATTTTAACAAATTTTTGTTTCAGGTTGAGCTGAAATTTGTCTTGTGTTGCTCTCTGCTTGTAACCTATTGAAGTCCATTATCATCAAAATCAGTACACTCTGTACTGAAGCTTTATTGAAAATATAATTTTGTCTGCTTATAAGTGATCGCTGAAAAAAAAAAGATAGCTGCACATTAAAACCTTAAATATAAAAAGAAAGTAAAATGAGGCTTTTTTTATTAGCCATTCAGTGATGTTTTTCTGCTGTATGAGATTTTTGTCCAGTTTTGGAACCCAAAAACGGGTATGACAGGCTTTATTTGTCCAAGAATACTTGAGCAAGTATGATACCCATGCCTAATTTAAATCAGAGGGTAAAACATAATGCTCCAAGGGCTACCCAAAGCTGTCTGAATTGTATTTTTCACAAAATCTTAACTTTTGGAGGGTGGTGGGAGTGGCAGGTCTAAGTTGTCAGTGGTTTCAAAACCCCCCCTGCAGCAATCAGTGATGTGCTGTGTTCCAGTGAGAGGTGACAGCACTCTGTGTGATGCTTTAGTGCACAGGGAGTTGAGATACTGGACTGATGGGTGCTTTATTCCACTTAGCTAGGATGAATTAGATTTACCATGTCATTAGAATTGGTATTCACCAATTAAAGCTCTGTCTGAAGCCGGTGAAATTCTAAGTATGTAGCTCTGAACCTGTGGTTTGTCTTGTGAATCTTTCTGCAGACTGAGAACATCGTAATGTTTTAACTCGATTTCCATTCCATTAGCATGTGGTGTACAAGGAAAAGAAAAGGCTTTTACAGGATCTTCTGCAGCTGAGTTGAGAGCCAATCTGCACAGTGGCAAATCAGGCTTGTTGGGATCCTGCCTTCCCTTGCCCTAGGACCAGCTCTCATCTTCCTGCACTTAGCTGGCTGAGGGATTTAAACCAAACCAAATGTATTTTCTGCTACCTTTCCTTGTAATCTGGTTTGGTTCCCTGTCTGTGCTAGGAATGCTTTGCCTGGAGTTTGTTATCTGGACACTCAGTCCTGCTAAATTTCTTTCAGTTGCTGCAGTTTCATCCTCAATCCAGGTATTTTCTTTCTAGCTGAGAGTATACCAATATTCCTAGTTGAAACCACCAGAGGGAGTAATAAGCTCTCAGTAATGTCCTCCCATTTTAGTAGAACACTCCAGGCAGTGAATATAAAAAATAGAAGTGTGCCCTAGTGAGGTGTGTTCCAAGTATCTGCAATTTCTGATAGGAAATTACTGGAATAACTTTGTTTCTAGATACTCTCCTGATTTAGAGCTCTTCAAAACAAAGCAACACAACCCAAACAAAAAAACCACAGCTGAAAAAAGCTTCCCTAGGTAGAAATTTTCATTCAGGAAATCTACAAAGAAATTAGATCTCTCCAGATTATGTTATGGATGAACTGCTGGTCTTCTGCTTAATTTTGACCAGATAACCTGCACTGTTGTGGAAACAAGTAGGTGTGATTCTATGATTAATACTGATAGCTTCTAACATTCAGAAAACATTTCTGACAAATGAGACTGAACTGAGGGAAAGATGGGCAAAAACTTTATTTATTTCTCTTTAGTGATTAGGAGTTCCTGTGACTGCTTTGTGCTTTTCTTGTAGCTATGTCTCAAATATGTAGCAGGTGAATAAGTTTGTTGCTGTTAACACTGATACTTCTTATTCCTGTATTTTTTTCCACTGATACCAAGAGGATTTAATTCTCTAAGGGCTTCAGTGAAAGTTGGAGGGGGTCATAATCACATCAGGATATTGTCTAGAGAGAGTTGTTCAGATACTGATGGAAAGAAGTGGATTTTTCAGAAGATGGCAGCAAGAGAAGCTGTTCACAAAACACCAGTTATAACTGCATTTTCATGACCTGAAATAATGTAGTTTGAATATTTAGATGGTAAGAGAGCAGGGATTATATCAGACCAGACTACCTTTGCAGGTAAGGCTATAATGTAGTTTGGCATTTGAAAAACAGAAAAGGGGGGTGTGTGTAGGTAAAACCAGAAGATGTTTTGCATCTATCAGAAAACTGAGTATTTATAATGACAAATTTTTATTTCTGTGGGGTTTTATTGTTGTTGTTTTTTGTTTTTTGTTTTTTGTTTTAAGAGTGTGTGTGTGTGTGTGTGTGTGCGCGCTACTTGGGCTTGCCACTGTTGCCCAAGAAAACTTAGGACATTGGCAGAAACAGATAAATCTGTCAGTGCTGGGAACAGCTGAAAGTTCAGGGGCCTGTCTAAACAGGAAATCTGTATCTGTATGAAAAGGGGTTATGAATCTGAGAAGCTTTCTGACAGAGATAAAATTTAATTTGCACAATTCTGCTTGCACAGCTGGATTTTATGTGGACACTTCTCTGAGACTAGGAGGGAGATTTAAATCAGTATACTGCCAATTTTTAATATTTCCTAATTCCTTGATTCTTCACTTCTTTTCCCTTTCTGTAAAGGTTTGGCCTGCAGCTTCTAAGTCTTTCTTCAAGGTATCTATAAAATTTCTTGACGTAGGATACTGTATGAGTTTTTGAAGGATTCCTTTTTCTCACCATGGGGGTGTACTCTCTTTTGTGTGAGAACCTATTTTGTAACAGAAGTTGTATCTTGTTTAATCAGTCAATAAAAGGTATTCAAATGCTTTAGTCTTTTATCAGTTTTTCCTTGCATTTCTTACAAGTATTTGTTAATCCAGTGATCTGTTTGTTTTCTGTTTCAGTCAAAAGACAAAATGATGAGAGGGTCACGCCGAGGGTGTGTCAGACTCAGGGTAAGTGTTGTTTTATTCAGTACTTAATGACTTCCTGTGTAATGTGGCCTCATGGGGAGAACTGCAAGGAGACTTTTGAGGTTTGGGCTCTATTCCTGACTCAGCAAAGTACTGAAATAGTCAACTTATTTAAAGAAGGAAAACATAGAGGTCAAATGACATGCTGGGGTAATTACATTCTGTAATTTTATGTATCATATATACATTTTATACATTTATAGAAAAGAAATATATGACACTAAGATGGGTTAGTTGTAGCACACTTTGAAAATAGTTGCTGTTTGCAGTTCTCATTTCTTTGTGTGTAGAGATATATATAAATGTATCTGCATATATGTTCTGTACTTACAGAAGTCAGTGCAAAACTCTTTCCTTCTGCCCTGATTTGCTTTTATTCTCTTACTGTGCCTCCACTCTGGCAATTTGGACACTCTTTAGGCCTGCTACTTGACCATGCCTGAGCTAAGTAAAACAAAGGGGGACTGGAAAGGGAAGGAAGAGCACAGCAGGCAAAGTTTTTGAAATATCAGCTGAGGGCGGGATACAGATTGGGGGGACAGAAGTAAGAAGATGCAGAGTGAGAAAACTCAGTGTTGAGGCATTCCAGTTTGAGACATTTAACCTTGATTGCTGCTCTTGTAGCTTTAAATGACAGTACCGGAGTGAGGTGGGAATGCTGCAGTGTCTTTGCACATGCCCAGTGTCTACCTTGTGCTCATGGATTTGCCAGGAGTATTTCTTGCACAAGCCCTTTTTACTGTGTTTTTCCACATTCCTCATAGAGTCTCTGGTTCCAGCGTGCAGCAGTCCCTTGAAAGGTGATGTAAATAGGGAGAAGGAGTCAGGGTAATAGGTATGAATTGGGAGCATTTTGTGTTTTGAAGTAAGAGAAGGATTAGGGAATGTAATCTCTGATCTGACATTCCACATGGTGAGTGTTGCAGCAGAGCTCTGCTTTTCCAAGTTATTTCTTCCTTCTGTTCTTACTCCTGGTATTTCTGTGGGCCTAATAAAGGGGTATCTATAGGCTTTTAAGACTCATACAGAGAATGTCCATTCTCTTGGATTCCAGATAACTTTTTTGGTTTTTGCACTCTCCCTTGTTTAATGTATTGCTTTCTTAATTTAGAATTTCTTTAAGGGGAATGTAAACTCAAACCACTGTCTAGAACAATACATTCCCAAAGATTCATGAGGCTGTGTTTTGCATTACCCAGAAAAGTTGAGTCTGGAAAAACATGCCTGCTTTAATACTGTTGTAAGCCTGTCAATGTGGAGGTTGGTCTCAGTTTAGAATATATTAAATGTGAGCAATCTGTTCAGTGTTGCATTATCCACCTTTATATGTATTTGACATAAAACAATCCCTTTCTCTTCCCCCATCTTGTACTTTCTCACCTCAAACTGCTTTTTGGAGTTTTCTGAAGATTTGCTGACTCCCCCACCCTTTCTCTGAATGCATGTGGGTTTGTATTTTTTTGTGAGGAAGGAAGGAACCTTTCTTTTTTCTGCTTTTGTAAAGCATCTATTCTGGCACATGACACTGATACTGATAGCTGAACAGATGGGCTTCTGCACTCTGAAATTCTACCAAGGATGTTTTCTGTTTAGAGTAATTGTTGGTTTGTAACTGTAGGTGTGAACCCAAACAAACATGTAATTTAAGCAATTTGGCTAGAATCCTTCATTTTTTTCTTGAATGGATTTTTAAAAGCTTGTTTCTCACCTTTTTGCTCTTGGTACACATTTTCCATAGGCCTAAAGTTTCATTTTCAGCTTATTTTGTTGACTGCCATAGTGTACGTAGGAAGGTGTGTTCAGAGAGTAATCCATCATCTGTACTGTGATCAAGTCCTGCTTAAGTTTTCTGGAATCTATGGTTAAACTTTCACACTCTAGTTTTCATTTTACTCATTCATGCTTATTGTCTGCATGACAACAGAGGCATCTTCTGTGTTTTATAGTCAGGCCTTTTGCCTCAGCAATTGGAACATGCACTTTATGCAGCTTTGTGCTCTTATTCCTTCCAGTGTCCTCCCAGCACTTAGGATGGAGCCAGGCCTTAGCTGTCCTGGTCTGACCTTTTTAGCTTTACATTCATTTTACCTGTATTCTCTGGGGAGAATGTCTTTATCATGTTCTTGGTGTCTGACTTACAGGTTTTTGATAGAGTTGGTGAGGAGAATGATATTGTACAGCTTGCAGCCATCTTCTGATTTATTGTGCATTGGAAGACGTATATCTGAAGTGCCAAACATTTTTTATCTACTGGTACATTAAAAACAAAAAAAATCATTCTGGCAAAAGGAGTCTGGCCCATCATCCCCTGTCACTGGCACACTGCCTGATTACCAGGTAGTCTCCAAATATAATGGCTTAGTCATCTGGTTGTTGTTAGGTCCTGGAACTAATAGTATACAGAATTATACTGGCTTGGTATACTTCTTTGGTGCCTCTTTTAAAAGTGATCACAGAGCTGTCCTTGAAAAGCCTATATGGAAGTTGGGGTTTTTTGTTGGTTTGTTTTTGTTTTTTTGTTTTGTTTTGGTTTTGGTTTTGGTTTTTTGTGCAGGAGAGAGAATAAATATATTTTGGAGCTATCCTTTCCTGCTGTATACCTTTGAGTTACATATGATTATTGCTATTCTTAAACAGGACCTGTGCCCTCCACTCTGTCATGTGGTGCTTGTGGTAGTCCCAGCCATGCATGAGCTGGTGCCACGGGACAGAAACCTCATTTAAGGGCTATGAAGAATGTGTGTGATTAAGTGTAATTCAGATCCCTCTGCCCCAAAGACTGCACCAAAACAATTCTTATGTTTTGGCCAGCCTGATACACCCACTGACCTGATACACCACACCTGAGCCCCTCCTCTGCAGTGGCTGCAAGGTACCTGACTGACTGAAAAGAAGCTCTTGCTGGAATGGACTCAAGTGCTGGTTACTTGCTGTTTACTCTTGACAGTAAGAATTTACCCTTTAAATATGTGTGCCTTCCACTCATGTCAGTCTGTTTTGTGCAGGAGGGAAGAATAAAACAGATCCTGGTGCTGTGTCTCCCAGAGAAGGAGATTTTTGAACTAGATGTTGTAGTTTGTTGGCTTTGGCAGAGGCCTGGAATGGTTCTTTTTTCATTGTCATTGTCTTCTCCTGGATGAAATTGTGTTATTTATGAAGTGCTTGGAGGGGCAGGAATGAAGATGTGGGTAGATTTCTAACCAGCTAAGCATAAATGGCCTTTAACTCTATAATTTATTTGCATTTCCTTCTAATAATTCATGAGGAATGAGAAGGCAAATCTAGCTGCTTTTGATAAACACTGATGATTTACTGTTAATATTTACTTAAGGACTGAAAATTAGATCATGCAGTGTACCAGTGACACAACATGATGGGCCAAATTAATCTTGCTAGAAAGTTTTGGGTTTTTTCTTATAGACTGGCAGACAGAATCAGGTCAAGAATTTATTTTTGTAGCGCGTCTATGATTTAGCATTTTTATATATGGAAAGTACTTATAAAATCCTGCTCTCCACTCTTCTTTAAAATACCAGTTAGAACGTAGTAGAAAACTCTTGGCTGTAATGATGATGTAGCATAAAGTCACTTCCATTGCAAAAATAAAAGATTTGTATTATCTAGAAAACAGCAGTTCTACAAATAATTACTGGTTGGTGTTTTTTCTAACTAACCATTTATAATTTTAAATAACTGGCTTGCATCCCTAAACAGGGAACCTCTGCTCTTTACTGTATCCAGTTTGCTTGTAATTTGTCAATGCTTTTTAAATTCCAGTGGTGTAGTGATAGAGTGCACACTGCTGATGTCACTGCTTGCCTTCTCAGGATTTTGTTCTTTGTTTCACAGGGAGCTGTGATTGGTATAGACGATGAGGACGACAGCACCTTCACAATAACTGTTGATCAGAAAACCTTCCATTTTCAGGGTGAGCTGAAAGAAGAGATTGGTTTTTTTCTTATAATAGATTCCCCTTGTATTTGATGGATGATTTAAAATGTTTGGCAACAGAACAGCGTGAATGAGCACACTGAGAACATTCTGGATCCAGGGGTGCTGCAGGTTAGGCAGGGATTTACATCTGCAGTGGATACATATGTGCTAGAAAGAGACTGTAGCTCTGGCAGGATTTGGAGATTAAAAATGTAAAGAATAAATCACTCAAGGGGAGAAAGCAGTGGGCTTCTGATTATGGGCTTTGCTCACAAAAGGCTTCAGATCTTCATTATCAAGATACAGTTATGCATTTCTGTATGAAGAGAATCAAGACTGATCTGCAGGTTGCAATCTGTATCTAAATATAATTTAATGCTCAATCATGAAGAGACTAGAGGCAACATTTGGCTTAAAGGTGGAGCTTTGCTTCAAGATTTACCAGCTTGCATTCATTTCATCTACATTTCTGTGTCTTGTCTGCCAGTCACCATTTCTCTGCTATTATCCTTTTATACAAATTTACTAACACCAATGCCATCTGCCACTGCTATGTTTCGTCATTGCATGCTCTGGTTCACCGGTAGAAAGGGTAAGGTACTATATTATTGTTATGTACTCCTTTAAATTATTTTGTCTGCAGCAGCAGGATGAAATGCTGTCATAATATTGACTGGAGAACTTGGTCTTTTCTGAATGTTGTGATGAAAATATTTTTCAGCTAACATTTATTAGTCCTTTTGCTTTTCCTCTAAAAATGTAGTGACTAAATATAATTGCTTTGCACAGAGCTGGAAACTAAATATCCAAGAGGCACATTTGCATGTAAGCAGTCATATTTATATAAACTGGAATAATCTTATAACCTATATTGTATTGTATGTGCTTTTAAATTGATGATTTGGCAATGGGAGTTAATCATTAACACTGCTGTGTTTGTGAGGGTATTTCTAAGGCTAAATATTAATCGTATAACAAGCTGTCATTGGTGTCTGTTTTTCTTCTGCTGTGGTTCTTCATAAATGCTGCTGCTGTACTCTGGCTTTTTACTGCATTAAGCTTCATAAAGGTACCTTCATAATGCTGAGCTCAAAGTAGTACTTAAACCTAGGGTTTTTAAGGCTAACTGATAAAATGCAAGCTAATTGCTAATGCAGTAATGGAGTTCTGTACTGTGACAGTTTTCCAGTACTGTGAAGCTAAGTACTGCTGCATGTTTGAGAACTTGATACAGGTAAATCTAAAAATCTCTCATCTTTTGTTACTAAGCTATACCTCTTTCAATATGTCCTGTTTGCACTTATTTCTTATATGTTATACTCTCTTTTGGGTGGTCAGAGGTCTTTAAAAAAGACTGATAGTCATTGATACAAGTAATGTTCTGCTCTGAGTAATATGGATAGGTTTTGAACACCACTTTTGTCACATAATATCTCATGCTTTATCTCTGTGCATTTCATATCAGGATTTATGTGTGCTTTTTCAGTGTAGAACTAAGGTCATGAGTGGGTAATAATGTAAACAATACAATATGTATTCTGAAACTGCATAGGATATGTAGAACAGATTCTGGGAATAATCCAAGAAAATACACAGTATTCCTAACAATTTCCTTCTAAGCTTTTTTAATACATGATCCAGATAGAGCTTTGCTTTTTCTATATAGTAGTAGCTATAAATACATTCACCTTTTATAAAGAAAGACTTGTATAAGAGAAGACTGCTGCAGAAATGGCAACTTTTAAAGATACAATCTCCTTCTTTCCTCTTTCTGCCTGCTTCATTCTCAAAGACAGCCAGGAATCCAAACAACCTGGAGCCCAGCTGGGAAAGTAACATAACTTGAAAAATACCCAGATTACAAATGTCTGCAAGTTAGGGTCCCATCTGCAGTGGAAGAGTTTCTTTTTCAGGCTCCAAAAGAAAAATGTTTTCTTGTACTAAGTACGGATTGATAAAAACTTGAATCTTCTTTGGCCTCACTAAAATTTTGCTGAGAGGCAATGACTGAATTTGAAATAGGGTAAAGAAGGAAAAACTTCATTCTGGATTCATTAATGATTTCTTAATGTCAGCTGCTCAGAACTGCACATCTATTTAACACTTCAGAGATACATCTCTGAAGTAATGAGATGAAGGGTAAATAAGTCATTTAAAGTTGTTTGGTCAACTTTTTACAGTGATAATGTTTTCATATGGATGTGTATGTGTGTAACTGAATTTCTGAAGTGCTGAACTTCAGCATCTTTCACTAAAATTTTCTGTCACTTGATCTTGGGAAATGTTGAGTCTTTCAAGTGTGTAGTTCTTATTTTGTTGCTCTCTATGAAAATCTCCTCCTATTCTGTGTGCGAGTGTGCTTCCTAGTGGCCATCTCTGGACTGAACACTGGTAAAAGTTAAAAAGTTGTTTTTACAAAGAAAATGTAGGCTTTGAACGATGACTGTGCATATATCAAATGGTACCCATGTACTTCATGCCTGGGTATAAAGGCAAGAAGTGG
This sequence comes from Calypte anna, assembly GCF_003957555.1. Classification (NCBI taxonomy): domain Eukaryota; kingdom Metazoa; phylum Chordata; class Aves; order Apodiformes; family Trochilidae; genus Calypte; species Calypte anna. The sequence goes on from NC_044254.1 coordinate 24,927,010, forward strand.
ATTGAATAAATATAGGCAATAAAACTAACAGCATGGTTTTGTTTAATTATTAGCTCTGCCAGAATGCCCAACAGATTTTTTTTCCATTTATTGCTATGTATATGTGTGCCTGTTCACACTAGAAGGAGAAGGGAAGTGTAGAATGTCCACAGAAATTTAAAATTATATTTTAAAATAATGTATTTCATCTTTTAATTGGTCCTTGTTTGCTTGAAACTGTATATCCAGTTCCATAGCTTCTTTCTAAGGCTTCCAAATTAGGTAAATCTCCAAGCCACTTCCTCATAGATATGTTTTCATCAGATGCTAAAATCCACTCAAATTACTGCAAAACATTTGGGATAATACTCCTAGTCTAATGTACCTTCCTCTCAGGAAGCTCTTTCTTATTGATATATTATTTCTTGCTGGAAGACCTGTCCCTGTTCTCAATGTTCCATAACCTTCAAACACTGTGGGTTTGGGGTTTTGTTATTGTTGGGTTTTTTCCATTTCTTTCCTTTTTGTCTTTTCTTTTCCCTCTTTTTTTTTTCTTTCTTCTTTTTTTTTCTTTTTCTCTTAACATCTTCATATCATCATGTAGATACAAGCTCAAAAAGTCAGTTCTTCTACCCTTCATATCACTGAGCTGCTTTTTCTGCTCACTAGGGTGCTTGTGGCTTAAATTCAAAAGTGGGAACATGATGTGCAAGGTAGTCTCTCAAGGGCATTGTTGCCTTCTTGGTATTTGAATTACTGTCTAACCTGAAGCAATAATGGTTTTTATTTGGACTGAAGAATTCACTAAACACACATTGTATGCAGAAAAAACGAATTCAGATTTCTTGATTCCTACCTGAAAACCCAGCTCTTACTCTTACAGCCTGCAGCACAGTTCCTTGGAAGGCAAATCAATCTTGTCTCCACTGTTTGGTGTAAGAAAGGACTGAAAGATTGGAAGCAGCCTAGTGCATTGATCTGAGATGATTGTGCTGTAGCTTTTGTCTTTCATTTCCTATTCCTGCCACTAAAGTATCTGAGAAATGAAGCATGAATGTTGCTGTGCAACTTACTCTCCTATTACATGAAAGCTGTCATCTTGTAAAGGTAAATTTCTCCTTCTTCCCCATCCTGTCCCAGTTGCTAGCTTGATTTGTGACTGCCTACCATCCCAGCTGAGAAAAGAGGGAGATTTCCACAGCTAGAAGTTGCCTTCATCTTAAAAAAAGGCAGGAAATTTTTGTAGATGTGGGACACAGCTTTTGATGAGCATATACTGGGGACCAGAGGCCTTAGTTGCTGACCAGTATCAGAATCTGAGATTTGAAGTACTTGTATCAAGTATCAAAATAAAGGATAATGGCTTTAGACTTGCATTTCACCACTCCTTGGGGAAATTGTCAATATTTATGGTCTGCTATGAAACTTCAGCATTGTCAACTAAATAAATGACAGGAAGGCAGTTGCCCTTGTGGTATAAAAGAGGCACTTTAGTCTATCAGATTACCCGATCTAAGTAATGATTTATAAATTGTAACCCTTTTCCCCAAAAGTTTTGAGACCTTTTTTTTTTTTATTGAAAAAGGCCTAGAAAGAGATTTTGGTTTCTTGTCTGTGCTGTTTTCCTCAGTGATGTTTGTAACTGCTATGACTGCATCATTTGCCCTCAGCTAAGATTTTCCAGGGCCTTTGAGGGCTCTGGTAGTGCTGAGACAGTGAATTCCTCTACACTGTGTCCAGCAGTGCTTTTTTATTGTAGAGGTGGCTGAGCAGCTCTGTTCATAGAATCATAGAATCCTAGAATTAGCCGGGTTGGAAGGGACCTCAGAGATCATCTAGTCCAACCCTTGACCCACCGGAGCAGTTGCTAGACCATGGCACTGAGTGCCACATCCAGTCTTTTTTTAAATGTCTCCAGGGACGGAGAATCTACCACCTCACTGGCCAGTCCATTCCATAGCCTGATCACCCTCTCCGTGAAGAAATTCTTTCTAATATCTAACCTAAACCTCCCCTGGCACAACTTAAGACTGTGTCCTCTTGTCTTGTTGAAGGTCATCTGTGAAAAGAGTCCAGCTCCCACCTCGCTACAGCCTCCTTTCAGGTAGTTGTAGACAGCAATGAGGTCTCCCCTGAGCCTCCTCTTCTTCAGGCTGAACAGCCCCACCTCTCTCAGCCTTTCCTCATAGGGTCTGTGCTCGAGTCACTTCACCAGCCTGGTTGCCCTCCTTTGGACCTGTTCCAGGACCTCTACATCCTTCTTAAACTGAGGGGCCCAGAACTGGACACAGTACTCGAGGTGTGGCCTGTTAAGACCTGTTAAGAGTAAAGCTTCCAGCCTTGTGTCTTCATACCCTTGCATCAGAGCTGAGCTACCTCTCCTTCCTTTAACTGGCCAGATCTGGGCTGCACAAAGTTCTGGGCAGCATCTCGTGCTCTCTTGATGGGCAAAACTGCAAAAATTCCTCTGTGAACCAGAACTAGGTTTAATTTTTGCTGTACGGTTCTTCTATCTTCCTTTTTCCCCCATACTCATATTTTGAGTACTTGAAACTTGTGACCACTGAATGCTGACACCAGAGCAGAGGGATTGGAGTGTGTGTGATTGGACTTCTGCTGTTTCATGCAGTTCTTTCTTGCACCTGCAGCATTTTCTATTATAATTGTCTATTTTGTAATCATACCATGATTATGCCATTTTTAAGTCAGGCTGTCTGCACTCAATTTTTTATGGTCATATATAAACACCTCTTTTTTTTTCCATTTCTTGGGTTTGAAGCAGCAGGTATGAAAATATATGTTAAACTAGAGGGTAGCAAGGAAAATCATACGTTGAAACAGTGATATGTCCAGTTTTATTTTTTCCTTCCTCTGGAAGAAATAGTATATTTATTGTTTGTTACTCTTGGCATCAATATGAATCTGTTATCTCAGGTGTATGTACACAGCAAACATTTTGGAAGGGGAGAAATGGTCAGAAAAGGTCTCAATATAAGGAGGAAAGGGATACTGAGAAGTTCAACACTTCTTCTGTTTTAACAAGAAATTCCAAGTATCAGTAAATTTGATTTTGATCTGTTGAGAACTATATGGGTTAAGGAAAAGAATTTTTTTTTCCTATTTTGATTTGATTTTATTTTTTTTTAGTTCAAGCCAAAATAATGGTTTCTACCTTAAACTAATAGTTTCTGGGCTAGATAGTGTGACCTGCAATAAGTTTTTAAATGGAAAGACACCTTGAAAGCCATTTCCACAGAATGCACTATATGAAGAATAATGTAGCATTACTGTTATTAATATTTAAAAATTGACACTTTCCAGTGAAAACCTAGATGCTTGCAGGTTGTCCCACATTCAGAAATATTTAGTTGCAAAATTATATGCTGAGAATGAGTTCCAATTAGCAACCAATAGCATCTGGATCATGTATTTCCTTTCTAACAGAAGTTTCCACCCACCTGAAGGTATGTTTATGGAGCCTTTGTAAAGTTTGCTAAAAAGCTTTTGATCTGAGGTTAACAGTTTATTTCTAGACATCACAGATTAATTTCACAAATATATTGTACACAGGTGACCATTTCCTTGTTTTTCTTTGGACAAGATCAGACTTTTTCTCTTGTGACTATGCTGGAGTCTTCAGTAAACAGAGAGAGCAGACTGATCAAACACCTGCAGAGAAAAATGAGGGTTGATTTATATGTGGGGGTGGAGAATGGCATCAGGAGGAAGATTACTAGAAGGGAGAATAATGATTGGGTCAACTCCAAAATTATGAGACAAAACAAATAAGGTACTGAGACTTGGTTCAACCTCCTGACAGATGTGGGAGCTGCCTATGGCACAAAAGTATTTGTGAGCAGTGAAACTGTAGCATTTCTGTAAGCTTGTATGAAACCCTGCTTCATCTTGCACATCTTTCCATGGTTTGAAAAGCCTTCAGTGACTTTAAAAAGAGATTTATTTAGCCAGGGAACAGCCCACTGATGTGTGACTTTTCCACCTCATTGGGCACTGCTGATAAAATCTCCATTGAGATTGGTGGCAAAAATCCTATTGATCTCATTTCACCCTCCTCTGGTTATTTGTGTGTAAAGGTACTTCAGCTGTCCTGTACTTGGCTGAGAAAATATAGGAATTTTCTATGGAAAAAAATGGGGGAAATTTAGTCAGGATGAAGGCTGCACAATTAACTCTATTGATTCTGTGGGTTTAACAGACTTCTTTTACTGAGTTCTGCCTGTAAGTAGGTCACAGTGAATGAAAATAAAATATGCATTTCACTTTGTGCCTGTATGGTGTATTTACAAGTAATCTAGTGATATTTCAACTAATTCTTGAGGATTTTCTTTCATTTTAATGCCCACTTAAATGCACACAGAAAAAAAAATATATGTGCCACTATGGTAATTCTGAGGTGATACGTTTTGGATATTCTGTCTTCCAAGTACTGTTGTGCATGACCTAGAAATGCCAGTGGTAAATGCTGAGGAGAGTTGTTAAACTTGCTTATATCTATCTAATCTTTAGATGCTATCAAGCTTAGGCTAGAAAAAGTAATCTGTTTTATGCTGTACTTCAACATTTGGTATACATTATATAAACACATATAATCTCTTCACAACAAAGTAAATATTATAGAAGCTCTGAACTACAAAATTTATTCTTTTTTGGGGAAATTCATAGAGGCTCAGAGTATTTAATGTAGTTGCATTTCATTTGCTTCCCTACCCTCATCAACTACAACTATTTATAATTCCTGCCATATCTGACTGTTGGGCAGGTTGGGAAATTCAGAGGTAAGAGACTGTCTTAGGAGCTGTAAAACATGTTTTTTGTGAATTACCAAAACTCCTCAGTAGAAGCAGTATTACTTGTCTTTAGTGCTTTTTTTTTCATTCTGCAATTCTCACCTTGGTAATTCTCACCTTTTCTTTCTTTGTACTTCCACTAGATAAGAGTTCAGAAATTTTTAAGGAAAAAAAGGGATGTTAAAATATCATCATAAGCACAACCAGACAGATTGCAAAAGTGCCATTATCAATATTATTATCATAGCAAATCTCAGTGTAAGGGAATTACATACTTTTCAAGTGTGCTTCTCTGAACTGGTAATAACAAGGACTGTGACTGTGTTAAGTACTCCCTGGTTGTCTCAGATATGCCTGAGATGTCACAATAAATTATACAGGAGGCTTTCAAAGGATGCACTATAGACACAAAAGAGTGAAAGGTTGAATGTAGAAGAACAAAGTGTAATGTAGCTCAGAAACACAAGTTCTACTAGAAAAAACAGTAGCCTGCCTGACATAATTATGGTAAATTTGCAGTGTTTAAGCCATAGTGATTCCAGCCTCTTGCATACAGTAGTGAATATATAGCTGGTTCCATGTGCAAATGTTCACTGGTAACTTGCAATAAAAACTGAATTAACAATTCTGGCACTTTATAAAATAGAGGAAAGCACCAAGAGTCTTACAGTTCTCTCACTGCAGACAGTATTTATATTTTTGTGGCCAGTTAATGCCCTGCTACAGTTTGAATGTCAGCTGACCAGGTGACTACTGCATTAACCCATCAGACAAAGAACCACAGTGAATATTCATGTAGTGTAGTGGGCTCTTCTATTTGGTTTCTTTTTCTAATTAGTATAAAAACACTTGAATCACTTATAAGTGATAACAGCCTTTACATTTTTTTTAAACACCAGATATTTCTCATGTAATGTCCCAGAGAGTCAGCCTAGGAAAATATAACTTCTTTCTCTCTCTTACCCCCAATCCTGCTTCTCTTTCTAGAAAGTTTTGTGGCAGGGGGAAGCAGGTATCATTCCTCCATTTTTATATAAGCACAGATACCAGTGAAATTCCTTGGATAATAATTGCTTTATACCAAATATGTTGGTGGAATGAAATTCTAGAGTAGTTTTCCCATAGGAATTTGGGGAGGTGGGGGTGGAATTAACTTTAAAATGAAGCCTTATCAAATACTGAAAAAGGTTGGAGTGATTTCAGAGTACTTGAGACAGCAAAACAGGACTAATGAGCAGGGCATTCTTGTCCTCTATCTGCTGAAGAAAGCATTTGCTGATGCAGAGTGGGCATTATGTAGTGTGCATCACAAACTTTTTAGCTGAATATATAGCAAGAGCTTTTTCTTTGGCCAAAATTGCCCTCTTTAAATGAAAAAGGGCTCAGATACCTGGCTTTCCCTACAGATGGATAGATAATGATCTCTGACTATTGTGTGTAGATTTTTCCCATAAATTGTTTCTGAGTGTGTTGGCTAATCTCTATTTTGAATGTTCCCATTGATTTTTTTTCATCAGTGATCTTTTGGCAGCTGTTCAGTTCCAAATTGCTTTTACCATTAGAGAGCTTTTACTTGCACCTAATCTCCCAGCAGCCATTTTGATTTGATTTAATACAAACTTTCTAGCAGCTTGCTTTACTAAAAACTGCATCCTACTGTCTTCTCCATGGTTTCCTTATCTGGAGGAGAGCCAGGAGGACCTGCTGTTCATGATAAATGATCTGCAAGTTAAACCTGTGTCCTGAACAGAGTGCTTAAGAGGTTACAGTGCTTTGTGTTCCTGTGCAATAAACAGTCTTCTCATGGCAGTGTTCCTGGATTTATCATGGCTGAGACTTAGTTTCAGTAGCTCAGTTGATGAGATTCATGTGTTATTCCTAAGGACTGATCATGCTATGCCATAGATCTGCAATGTCCAGGATATGAGAGAAAAATACAGTTTGTTTTTTGTTGGTTTTTTTTTTTTTCTTTTTTTTTTTTTCCCTTCTGCTGAACCCTGGAGCTATTGTGGGAATAGAAGCATCAAAAGTTTATTTTATTTATGAGCATTGGAAAGTCAGTTCTGGTTTTTAGCTGTACTGATTGGTTGGTTTCTAGGTCTTCCCTGCTGCTGTTGAGCAGCCTCTGCTCTGTTGATGCTTCATGAAGAAGTCTGAGTGTGATAGCCTTTGGTAATGGGCTGCTGTATATTGAGATTATTGAGAGTATTTTATACTGTATATTGAGAGTATTTAACTAATACAGTGACCTCTTTTTGCTGTCACTATGGAAAATCATAGAATCATAGAATCAATTGCCTGGGTTGGAAGGGACCTCAGAGATCATCAGGAAGCCCCTTGCAAAATAAAGATTAATTTGCTGGTCTGCAGCTTAATTGTTTTTTTCAGTTAAATTTTTTTTTTAGTTAAAAAAATGTAAGCAAAAAAGACAGGATTTTTGCATCCCCTGAATTACCTTGTAGCTCCTCAGTAATTTGCACCCTGGCTCCCCAGTGAGGTGTTCTTTAGGACTGGGAGATTAAAGATTAAACAACACAGACAGACACCAAACCCAAGAAACCTTACAGACATTAAAAGATGTTAACCACTGCCACATCTGATATGCTGATAGGATAATGACAGGGGTAGCTTTGTGTTGAGTGGTGACTGGTGTGAGGAAGCATAAACTTGATTAATGTGTCTGTCAGGACTAGGCAGAAGGGTGTGTTCTTGATAAGCAGAACCAAAGAAGCTAATAAGCATTAAAATTACTGTCAGAGGAAAAGAACACCTGATCCTGATAGATTAATTCTCATTGAAATTAGTGAAGTGTGAGCTATGCTGTGAAAAAATAACAGGGTGTGTGTGTGTGTGCATGCCTAATGTGAAAAGAAAAATTATAATTTGCATACTGCAAGATGTATTTGTATTAATGCAGTCATCTGGGCACAGTTTATAGGGTTTCCCTCCCTTCACCCTGTCTAGTTTCACTGCATTACAGACTTATCCTCAGCATCTACTTCAGCTTTTCAATGAAAATATAGAGAACTAGCAGAAAGAACCTCTGCAAGTTAGAAGTAGTTTCTAATGAGTTTTTGAGAGTATTTACAGATGGCAAAACCCACCTTTTCAGTACTTGCTGCAGTTCCTGCAGGAAAATGAATTTACCTCCTCTTCCAAGTAGCATTTAATGACTAACTTCATCCTACAGGCTTTCTTTGTGCATGTGAGAGCTTTGGGTAGTCACTTTCCCTTTTGTGTAGTCCTCAGTTGTATCATGACCAGAATACTTGTGGCAATTGATCACACTTTGCTCTTTTAAAAGAACAATGAATGAGGATTGACTTGTAATATATATGGAAATACATATATTTTTTTAAAAACTACCTAGATTTCAACCTTGGCTTTTTACTTTTACCTTGCATGTAATAGAAGTTTTGCCCCACTACTTTGTGAGTGAGACTTGGAACAAGTTTCTGTTTTAAAAAGACATTCTTCTGTGTTTCTCACAAAAACATAAATTTTCAATTCTCTCCTGATGGTTTTGTTAATTTGATGTAATTAGTATATATACTGAAACAAACAATGCAGTACATTTACCTTGATATTGATAGGGTCTCATCTGGGGAGTACAGAAAAATCTACAGCTTCCTCCTCTTAGAGTCAGAAGGGCTTAGGACAGACATTCTTCTCTGGATTTCTGATTCTCTTTCCCTCAGCCCTTCCTCTGGCCAATGAAACACCCATTAGAGTTACAGATGTGTGAAAAAGTAATAAATAATTTCTTAAACCAGGGTTTATTTTAAATAGTTGGAAGACTTGTGGTGGTTCTGAGTATGGATGGCTTTGAGCTGCAAAATTCCAACAAGTAAATAAAAGCAATGGAAACATAAGGGTGAGAAAGGGAACATTGAAAACAAAGCATCTGGGGCCTGGAGAGTACATTTCAGTATAAAACCTTACAGATATTTCCTCTGAACTCCATCACAAATAAGTCAGATAGGAATCTTTTGTTCTCTGCTTCATAATAGCTGCTAGATTGCTTCAGCTTTCCTTGCTTTTAGCTGGCTTCCTGTTTCTTTTAAATACCTTCCACTTGAATGAGGAACTAAAAACAATTGTCAGTAACTGTTCTAGATCTGTATACGGGCCAGTTTGTTTAGTCTATTAAATGCCTGTGGATTTTTCTCTTCTTTCTTCACCTGGTGTCCTCTGGCTCTGCTCCTGGGGCTTTTAAACACTCTTACAGCACAAGGAACTTTTTCATACCAGGAAAACCAAGGTGCAGTATCTGTACTGGGAGAGGGGGGGGAAGAAAAGCAATATGGGGTAAAAAAAGAAAGTTGAAGGAAGGTTGGTTGATCTGTTCTTCACCCTCCTTCTCCAGCCCCTCTTCTCTTCTGTATCCCCCCACAGCACTTAATATCACCATCTGCAAGCATAATGATCTCTTTTGTCATTAGATTCTTAATTAAACCTATAGGGTGGTCTGTTGCAGAAGTATGAAAAAATATTGTGTGTGGTTAACATGTGATTCAGGTTCTCTTCAGTTTTAGAGTAGGATTGTCTTGGGATAAAAAAAATGTTTATTGTGTGTTCTTTGTACTTCATTATTCTCACTGGGGACCTGTTGAGTTGGTGCTCATCCTGTCTTATGAATTCATACCTGAAAAGCTAACTTATTCAAAGTTACTATAGCCACCTGGAGTAGAATTACTGAATAATTTCTTACAGGTTGAAAAGCTTCTTGCAACTAAGAAAATTTTAAAATTACTTAATTCATTAAGTGAGGAATGTGCATGCAAATGTTCTTCTCATGTATGCCCTCAGAGACAGAAAAAGGACAGATAAGCACAGATAGCATAATGCAGAAATTTCTTCTATTTATTATATCTTATATATATTTTTTTTAATTTAATGTATATGGTATATTCATTAGTAGAACAAAATTTTTACCAAAGCATAAAGGCTTTTTGGATGCATGATTATTTAAAACATCTCTCCAGTACCTTAGAGTAGATTAACACAATAAAGTTATAGACCTGTAACCTCAGAAAAATAAACAGGATATTAAGACAACTATGGAACTTTATGTCCTTGGTGACTTAAGAAAGAGTATGGTTTAGTTTCTGTATTCAGGAAAGGCATCAGATCTCTTTCCTTATGGCTTTTAGTATGCTGCATATAATTTAAGATATCTTCTGGTTCCCTTTTCAGCTCGAGATGCTGATGAGAGAGAGAAGTGGATTCATGCCTTAGAGGACACCATTCTCCGCCACACACTGCAGCTTCAGGCAAGTTTCACTTTCACTTTTAACTTATTTTTTCAAGGCAATGAATCAAACAAATGCAGTATAACATCTGGTTGTTCTGTAGCCTGTATGATCAGATATAGTATGATCAGATTAGTATGATCAGTGTAGGCACCTGAGATTAGGTTTGAATCTTTGTGTTACTATATTCTTGTCTTACCATCATGAAAAGTCAGTATAAGACTTTTCTCTGCTAACTTATATTTTTAATTGCTGCTTCCAGACTCACTGTTGTATATTCAGTTGTTTGTTTTAAGCTGGGAGTTAGTCCTCTTTGGGTGAAGCCTGTTAAGTGCTTGTACACCACCTAATTTTGAAATCAAAATGAGACAGCAGCACTGAACTTCTTTCTGGGTGACAAAATAGCTTATGTTTGAATCCCCTTTGTAAGCTGTGTATCAGTAGTTTTCTTATTCTAAAAACAGATGGTTTATCTGAGGATGATTCTTAGCACATGTTTTAGACTTGGACATGTATGTAAGTTTTTATAAACCTTTATTTTTGCCTTTGAAAAAAACCTAAACTCTACATGGAAGGGATTTTCTCCTACTTGGTTTGTTCCACAAAGGTGTCTCATGACAGCGTAGAAATCTTTAAAACAATTATTCATTGTTTGTCTTGAAAAAAAACGTTGTATGTTTCTGGAGGATGGCAGGAAAATTACATCTCTTAATGACTGACACTGTATGAGGAAATAAGATCCCTAATATCACAGAAGGAGAAGCTTATGAAGTCTGATTTAGATAACATTTTCCCAATCTAAAGAGTCTGAATTTATCCACCCAACTTTAGGCACTTGTGCTAACTTAGTCAATTTACCTTCCTTTCCATCTAACAGTGGTTTTCAAGCTTTTTTTTTTCCCTTTTAGAATTACTACAATTTTTCTAGTGGATAGCAGATCCCTGAATGAGAAGTTTGACAATCAGCTTTGTATCCCTAGTAATATGCCATGCGTATTTTAGAAGTAATCTCTCTATCTGGACTCAGTAGCTGACCACAGACTGAAGAGCTCTGCAGTGGGTATGAGGAGAGACTGAGAACAGCACAAGGACCTAGAAGGTCCAAACTGTCTGCTAAGGGATGCCCCTCTCCCCATCCTCATCTTTGAGTGAATAGATGAACATGAGAGCTTCTCTTCAGGGTCTGAAGTGAAGCAAAAGGAATTCGTGCAGTTTTTTCCACCCCCAAGAGCTTTTATGGCGTGGAGGTGCAGACTACAGAATTGAAACAACAGGAGACATGATCAAAATGTACACTTCCACCCTCTCGAGAAATTCTGATTGTAGTTTTATTGGCAGACATAGATTTTGTGATTGCAGCTAATAACAGAACTGTTTCCCATTACATAAAATTCCAGCATTTTTTTCAAGTAAGATATATTTAGATAAAAAGCGCCTAAATTAGTATTTATCTTGTAAGGTTTGAGGGAATAATTAAAATCCTGGGATTACTAAGAAGTACATCCTCATCCCTTTAAAATATGTTCACCGCTGAGTGTCATACCTCGTGGGCCACTGCTGTTCATTTTCAAAAACTTTTCTCAATGTGCCAGTCAGGGAACATTTTTGTTTCTGAGGCTGTCTGGGGCACTCTTCACTCACACAGACCCCAGCTCAGGAACTCTCAGGGCTCTTCCCTGAGGTGAGCTGCCGAGCAGATCCTGCTGTGGGAAGGGAACAGGACTCACACCTCTTTACACAGTATTTCTCTTTCATGAGTGGGCAGAGCGCTCTCCCTCTGTCCCCCCGCAGGGTGTGGAGGTGGAAGGAAGGGGCTGAAGGGAGGGAGGGAGGGAAGCCCTGCAGAGCCGAGCCCCGGAGCAGAAACACCCTCAGTTTGAACACCCGGGTCCTGCTGGGCTGAGCTCGCTCCCCCCTCGTCCTCCGACTGAAACCAGCGGTACCTTTGACGGGCAGACCCCGATCCCGCCTTCCCGTTACTCCGAGCCGCCCTGACGGCTGCCCCCAGAGGTCTCTCCCGCCCCACACCGCGGCTTTTCCTTCAGTGAGGGTACAAGGGGCGCTGAGCCTCCTCTCCCTCTCCCTCTCCCTCTCCCTCTCCCTCTCCCTCTCCCTCTCCCTCTCCCTCTCCCTCTCCCTCTCCCTCTCCCTCTCCCTCTCCCTCTCCCTCTCCCTCTCCCTCTCCCTCTCCCTCTCCTCACGCCGGGGCCGCAATTCCCGCTGACCGCCATTCTCCGGAGCCCGCCCGCCAATCCCCGCCCGCCTTATTCATGGGCGGCGGGGCTGTGGCCGCAGCGGGCGGGCTGTCCTGCCCTGTCCTGCCCCGTCCTCCTCTCGTCTCCCCGGTCCTGCCCTGCCCGGCCCTGTCCTGCCCGCCCCGACTCCCCCCACCGGAGGCGGTACCGCCGGAACCCGGCGGGCGGCCTGCCAGCCCCTCCGCTCCGCACGCCGGGCTTCGCCGCACCTCCCAGAGGAATGGCCGGTGTGAGTACGGGGAAGGGAAGGAGAAGGGGAGGGAGGGCAGGGCAGGTGCCAAGGGCCGCTGTGGGACCCGCTGTGGGGCGGAGACCCCCGGACCCGCCGCGGCCTCTCCCTGACTGGGAGCCGAGCGCTGCCTCTCCCCGCCGCGGCCCAGCAGCTCTGGCAGCTGCCCTGACCCGCGGGGGCAGCCCCGGGAACGGGGGTCGGCAGCCTCCCCTCACCCTCGGGGAAGGGAGCAGGGAAGGTGAGCAGCGGGTTCCTGCGAGGGAAGGGGGGGGAACGACTCTCGGAGTCCCCGGGAGTGGCTCCGGTTCCTCACCGGAGTGCCGCCCGGCTTCTGTGAGCCCTGCCCGCCTCAGGGGATGCTTTCATCCGGCTACAAGAGCCCGTTGTATACAAACACGCCTTGGCTGGGGTTAACATTTAAAATAAAACGCCGCTTCCCCCACTTGATGTTCTTTTGCTTTCGTTTTCATTTGGACAATAAAGTCAAATGAGTTCTTCGGGAGGATTATTGGCTCAGCGGTAAGGCTGGGGGGTTGAGTGCTGTAGCAGAGATTATTTTCTGTAAGGGTATTTTCTTAGGGTCTTAGTTTCTGTCTCAAGCAGAAACATGGTTTTTTATCTGTCGTGTGAAAGCTTCATGCATCTGTTGTGGTCCAAAATGATACATCTTTTCTTTTCTGAGTCCTTTTTTCAGGTTTTCTTGTCACTTTCAGTCTGCCTGGTCTGGTACTGGAGTGTTCAAGTTTGGCAAGTCAGACTTTGATTATGTTTTCTTCATCACATGAAACACACTTCTGTTAGACATGAGAAAGTGTACTGAAACTCAGATAGTTCGTGTGTTGTGGGAACCAAATCAGAAAGGATAAGGAATCAATGCAAGGTGGAGAGATTGAAGTGGTGCCTGGGTGTTCTCCAGTCTGATTAGTTTTGCTCATTTTACTTTTGCCTAAATGCCCTGCTCTGTTGTCCTTCAATCTCTATAATAGAACAGTTTTTAAAAAACATTTAAAAATGAACACACTTGTCCCTTCCCCAACAAACCTAAACTTGCAAGACAAAAGCTACAGTCAAGGAACTGAGAACTGAGTCATAAATAAATATGGAGAATGAGTAAAGGGATCCTTGCTGTTCAGAGGGGTGACAATTAGTAATGTTGTGGCCAAGTGGAACAAGAGTAGGGAGGAAACATTTCAGATATACTTGTAATCTATTTTCTCTGAATTTTGAAGGCAGTCTCTTCTGCTTGCTGTGTTTTTGTATGTTCTTGTATTAAAGGCCTCCTGTTTGCTTTGTTTATTTAGAAGTCCTTGAACACTAGATGGGGCGACTCACTGGAGAGACAAAGGAACTGAAATTACTGTCAGTACAAAGGCTGGCCATTTCTTACCTCTGTGAAAGTGAAGGGAATTAAATAAATTGTAGCTTGATGCCTCTCTAATTTAAACAAGATGTTTTCCTTTTGAGTAGGAAATAGGGTGAGAAAACTACCTTTTAAAAGAAGTGGATCTGGGGTGGTTGCTGTATAGAGTGATGCAGTGGCTTAAATATTAGGAGTTAGCCCATAACTTCACCAATCCTGAGCTGGTGCTGCTGCTGAAGTCCTGTCTCACTTCTGTCAAAAACGAGGAGTCAGTGAGGCAAGAATAGCTGAATTTGGAACTGGATTCAGAACTGGTCCAAATTAAAACTACTTTTGTTGCTGTCCTCCCTTTCCTGGTTTAGTTTTAACCCAGATTAGTTTCAATGTCGAATTAATTATCTGACAACAGAAATATTTATCCTGACTCAAAAGAAAAAGCAGAGTAAGGGCCAGAATAAATAACAAGGTGACTGATTTGTTTCACTTATGCTTCCTTAAAGTGTTTGGGAAGCTGTGTTGGTAGTAGCAGTTCACTTAGTATTAGGTTAACCAGGATTTTTTGACTTTTCTAAAGCAGCAAACAAGAATAAAGGAAGAACAAAACTTTCTTGTATGTTTCTCTTCAATATATTATTGTTACTCACTGACTTTCCAAGGCTGCTGCTGGTGTGCATAGAATGCTTGCATAAAAATAAGACCAGTTTCTTTTTAGATTAAGAAAATATCCAGTATAGATGTGTTTCAAGACCTGGAAGGGTCTTGGAGTTTACAGTGGAAGGGCATAGAGTTTAGAGGCATGTTACCATTTTTCAAATGCTGCTAACAAAGTAACTAGGAGAGTGAATAATCACATCAGCTCCTGTGCTTTATCTACATCCATAATAAATTGTGCAGGTAAATGCACTATAGAACCCTGGGCTTTTGATACATCCTGAAGGGGACATCTGAGACGTTGTAGGAGGAGGGGGAAAGAATGATGGAAAGAATGCTATGTTTGCCGCCTTCTCTTCTCTTCTCTTCTCTTCTCTTCTCTTCTCTTCTCTTCTCTTCTCTTCTCTTCTCTTCTCTTCTCTTCTCTTCTCTTCTCTTCTCTTCTCTTCTCTTCTCTTCTCTTCTCTTCTCTTCTCTTCTCTTCTCTTCTCTTCTCTTCTCTTCTCTTCTCTTCTCTTCTCCTCTCTTCTCTTCTCCTCTCTTCTCTTCTCCTCTCTTCTCTTCTCCTCTCTTCTCTTCTCCTCTCTTCTCTTCTCCTCTCTTCTCTTCTCCTCTCTTCTCTTCTCCTCTCTTCTCTTCTCTTCTCTTCTCTTCTCTTCTCTTCTCTTCTCTTCTCTTCTCTTCTCTTCTCTTCTCTTCTCTTCTCTTCTCTTCTCTTCTCTTCTCTTCTCTTCTCTTCTCTTCTCTTCTCTTCTCTTCTCTTCTCTTCTCTTCTCTTCTCTTCTCTTCTCTTCTCTCTACAGTTGTTACCAACTTGGATTTCTTTGTAGGGAAGAAATCAAATTTATTTGATTTGATATAATCAAATATATTATTTTGGCACCAAATATATTGTTTTGGAAGGTGATGGGCAGACTAGGAATTATATAAATTACAGGCTTCTTTCAGCTATTTCATCTGGTAGTATAACTTGATTCTTCTAAACCTCTGGCAACACAGAGTGGTGTTTATTTGAGGGAAATAAAAGTGTACAGATAATGTATACCAACAGATACAGTTATGCAGTAGAAAAAACAGGTTACTTTGGATTTGGATTATTGCTTTAAACTGGTACTGACATTAAGAACCAGCACATTTCTGAAGATCTAAACTAGTCTGTGTTCCTGTTCTTCTTCATAATTTAAACATGCTTGTTTTAGAATCACAGCATAACTTCAGCTGGAGAAAACCTCTGGAAGTCACCTGGTCCAAGCCCCTTCTCACTGTGAGGCCAACTTGTGTGTTAGATCAGGTTGTCCCAGGTCAAACCCAGATGAGTCTTGAACTCTGCCCTCCAAGGGTAGAAGTTCAATGATATTTTCAGTCAACCTGTTTTGTCAGTTTATAAATAGGTGAGCAGCATATAGTCCAAGTTTCTCATAAAACTCTGATTGGTAGTTCAGATGTGCAGTTTCCTAATTTACATAAGCTGTTAAATGCCATTCTGTTGACTCTGCTCAGCTATTTTTTTTAAGCCTCATTTCCTAGAAGGGAGGAAAGAGGGAGAAATGGAAAGAGAAAGGGTGCCCTTTTTCCTTTTTTCCTCTACTATGTCTTTGGGTGACCAGATAGTGAAGAAAGAAGGATCTGCACTTTGGATATCTGCTCTTTCTAAATGACTGCTGGGTTTGAAGTATTGATTTTTGTTTGACACTTAATACAGTGTTGTTGTTAGTTGTTTGGTTGGGTTTTGGTGTTTTTGGTTTTTTTTTTTATTCTCTACTACTACTAATCTTGATCTTTTTAACCTTCCAATTGTCTTTTGTTTTTCAATTTTAAAACTGTGTGAGAACTTATAGTTATTAACCTAATCTCATGTAACACTGACTAGGAAATTTGCTCAGTAGCTTGTCAAGTTTCACCTGGACTGGCTTTCTATAAATCAGGAGCAAACTAGTGAAGTACTACAGGTTTAACTACCTGTGGGTCTTTTAAAAATTATTTTCATATTTCCTCTTTGTGCTGTGTCAACTTCACACTGTACTTGGTATTATGGCTTCCTCTTTATGTTGAGTGAAGTTTTAACTTTCATATAGACCTTTTTTTAGGTCACAGTTTTCACTCTGTGTTTGATGTGGATGTCTCTCTCCTCTGTTGTAATGTTAAATGTTTTAATCAGCTTTTCCTTTCCTGCTAAGAGGCTGAAGTTCAAGAATGGCATTTTATGTTTAAGACACCACTGAAAACACCAGGTTGTTCCATAGCAGTACTGCTACATAGTAGACTGATGGCTGAAATAAAAAAGCAGCAGTTTGATGCAGTGTACAGACACCTTGGACCACAAGCTACATTTCTGTTTATGGTATCTTCAGCAGAAATTTTCTGTTGAGTTGATGCAGTTTTGGTGTATGAAACCTGACTTCCAGCATGCCAGACCATTTGCTGAAATGATGGTGTTGCTTGCTGGCTGCACAGACAATGTGGTTTTCAACAAGGAAGTAAAATACTGATTTCACATAGTTTCAGTGTGCTTTAAGTTTGACTAGTTTGAGGGAGTGGCAAAAGTTTCTTGGTTGAGAGGGCTCTGGTTTCTGCCTTTTGATCTCTTTTTGATAACTTGTTACACTGGATTGTTTTTTTTAAATTTCTTGGCATAGACAAAATGGTTATTTTCTTTTCTTCTCTCTTCCTTCTTGTTTCAAACCACTATTTCTACATTTGTAAAATACAAACTGTGTAACATAAGGTGAAGTATCTTTTTTGCGTGTGCTGGTTTGCAAACTAAGCTGTATGAATAGTTTTACTCATACAGGACTGAGCATCAAGATGATCAGGATCCGAGTTTTATCCTGTAACACAGTTTATGATTTGGCAAATGCATTAACAATATTATTTACCACAGTCAGCTGATGTCTGTATGTTTTAGGGTGGGCATGATACTGTGCACAGTGCTTGGCATTCCCTTATAGAACACAAGTGTTCACCTCTCTGAAAAGCCTCCAACAATGCTCTTAATATGGTGGCCTATTGTCATACAGTAAACTGTATTGTCAGAGGAATGGCAAAGAAAATGTTGAGCTAAAAGGGAAATTTCCAAATCTGGATTCCCCCATATGAAATGGTTTTTTTCCCCTCTGCCTGACCTTTACATGTTCAGATTCATGAGATTCTCAGCAGCTGAAACAGCACAGCTGATGGTTTTGTAGGAGTTTAAGGTGAAGATATCTTAGATTGTGAAGGTGGGGGAAAGTACTTGGGCTGGTAGGAAGGTCTTGTCACTGCTGTGATGCTCTCAGGATTGTGTTTCTCTTATAATTTACGTTTTGCTTCTTTACCCTTTATAGTTTTTTTCCTCCTATATAGTTGGACTCTACAATTTTTTTAAGCTGGGTGGGGTTCACTATTTGTTTTGTAGTTCCATTTGCATTAAGGGTATTATATAAATAGACCTTCAATATGTTTACATAGCATATGGGCATGAAGTCAGAAGTAATCAATTTCAAGAATCCTCCCTTTTCTTTCTTGTAATTGAAGAGGTGGTAACCCAGGGGGAGTCAGTTCAGGTCTTTAAATACCTTGAAGGAAGAAGCAGAAGTGTGTGTTCAGTTATTTGTTGAAGGAAACAAATCTGTGAGTAAGAAAATATGAAATTAATCATTCTCATGGCACTGTTTGCATATGTGTAACAAAATGTAAGCAATAAATATAGTGACAAGGATGCAAATCATTATAGCTGTAAAGGCCTAACAGGAATATATATATTTTTTAATTTTTCAGATCAAACATGGGTCCATATTTAAGATAAGATTTAGCTTTTGTTAGTTCAGTTCTCAGCTAAGAAGCTGTGAGTTGAGCAGTTTCATCTGAAGTGTGAAAAATGCAGTCATCCAGTTGGACATGGGTTTGTCTTCCTGAGTGAGGAAGTCTAAGAATATGGAATCACAAGACAGTCTGCAGAAAAGCTTGAATTCTCCTTTATATTTTCCAAAGAAACTTTAATTCATGTCACTTAAGGTGATTTGTTCAATCATAAGTAATGAAATGCTCTGATGTGTGACAATGATGCTGCCACTGAAACTGGGGAGCAATTTCCTGTCTCTGATTTAGCTGCAAATAGAGGGCAGTTGTGTTCAGGTGTGTGCCTTGTGTTCAGGTGTGTGCCTGTTTGCACCTGGAAGGATCAGAGGCAAAGCAACATTTTATCAGTCAGTGTCAGGACAAGCCACCTTTTTGTTATCTCTTTATACTCCTCCAAACCTCTAATTATTAATCTCTATTTATTTATTTGTTTCTGCCTAGGGCGTGGATTCAGGATTTGTTCCCAGTGTTCATGATTTTGACAAGAAACTTACTGAGGCTGATGCTTACTTGCAGATCTTGATAGACCAATTGAAGGTATGGTAACTAACTGGCATATTTAATGCAGTGGGAGTCTGCTCCTCAGGATTTCAGGAAGTTTGTGCTTGGAATGTGTTCTGGTCACTGTGGGATGCAGAGAGAACTCATCTGTCTCAGCATACCTTTTGTGTATGTGAAATCTGCCTAGATGAGACTTTATTTTCTCTTTCTCTCTAGTTTAAGATGTTACATAAGCTCTAAGAGCTTCCAAAGCAGAGAGTTATATATTAATGAGTATAAAAATTTAACATAAACTGAAAATAAACTGAAAATGGCTTTCTCTCAGAATGGATCTTGGGATTGTTAAAATAGACTTAGAAAACTGGAATATCTAACATCTTATAGAGTGGTCTGCAATGACTGAAACATCCTTGTGTATGTACATGCCATGGAAATGGCAGAGATGATTTTAAGTTTAATTAAAAAAAAAATCATCATAATGTTCCTAGCATTTTGGAACTTATATTGAGAAGATTTTCTCAAGTAATATGTAACTACAGTTGCAGACAGTTTCAGAATTTGCTGCAGTAGGGATAGTTGATCTGTTCTTTGTCCTTGAGTGAAAACATTCTGTAGAAATTTTGTACCAATACTATTCTTTTACACTTTGTATTTTAAGAATAGGAAGGAAGGTGAGGAATGATGAGGTTGTATCTCTCAGTAGTCACCTTATTGAGAAGAACAGGTTATGCTGCTGGGTAGGGCACTTTTTCCCATGACTCAGCAGGTTAAAATTGCTGCTCAGATTGCTTCAGTTCTGCTGGTTTGGATTTTCCCCCCCCCTGTTATATTGGGCAAGTTCTGCATGTGAGACATTCAGCAAAAAATGAGTTGCAGGGGAGGGCAGAGGAGGGGAAGAGCAAACCAGCAAAAACTGAGTTATGCAAAAGAGATGCAAACAAATTTCAAAGCTGAAGTGCAAAGGCTTGATCCAGAAATTACCTTTGTCTTCTGTTCAGGAGCCATTAGAGCACACTTCACTAAAGGTATTTAAGTCTTTACACCTTCTAATTGTTATTTCAGGCCAGCTGGGGGGGAGGGAGTGCAGGAATTAATTAATAATGAAAGAAGAGTGGATTGGAGGATGGACAGAGTCCAAGAAAACAGTCTTTTTTTAGAACCAGAAATCAGCCCTCAAGGGAAAATGTAGGTTTTGGGCAGGCAGCTGAGTGAAGAACTGTAGTTCACATACTAAAAATTAAAGTCTCTCTCCAGAGCAGGGGTGGATGTGATGAATTTGGTGCATTTCCTCAATCTTTTTTCTTCCTCAAACAACTTGTACTTAATAGTTATTTATATGTTCACTCTTAGAGGTAACTTTTAGCTGTTTCAGCCCAGTTCGTTAAATAAATACACAGCCTTTCCAGTAAGAATTTGTATTAAAAATATTCCACATTTAAGAAAAAAAAAAAGTTAATACTGGTAAATCACTACATGTCTTTGCTAAATAAGTGCTTACAGGTCTTAAATGATTTGAATAATGTACCTGAGTAACAAGGTACCTGGAAGTGTTGGTGAGGGATTCATCCTTTTTGGTAAGCACTTTATATGCCCTAAAGGTATTACTGAAGTAAAAGAAAGGCAGTTGGAGGTGTTCTGAAGAATGATACTTTTATCACTCAACCTCACCTTTTTGTTCAAACCCTGGTAGAGTAATGCCAGGCTGAGCTGTGGAGATAGCCAGGATCTGAGCTTTGGTCTCTTGCAGGGTGGGATAGTGGTGGGAAATTAGTTGCAGATCTGTTATATCACAAATGCTGTGAAGAAATATTATGCAAAAGCTGCTTTGATTGATAATACTGAGATCATATAACTTATGTACTTACCAAATGTTTATTGGGTTTGAAATGTTGATGGTTCTGGCTGATAATTGTATGGAAAAATAACACTTCTCAGCATTTTTACAAGTATCTCTTTCTTTTAGCTCTTTGATGAAAAACTCCAGAACTGCAAAGATGATGAACAGAGAAAAGCAAGTATATTTTGTCTTACATATTTCTTGTTTTGCTTAATTAAATGGCTTTGTGGGTCAATTTGCCTGTAGAAATTCAAAGTACAGTTCAAATTCAAGTTATAACTTAAAGTAACTTGAATAACTGATAACATTATATATATTGTAAATAGGTTGCAAACCATATTTTGTACTACGGGTGTCATAACATTAAGAAAGGTTTCAGTCTGTAATGTTATTCCTCTGTTATCCAGTCATCAAAAACATCTTTAACTTCTATTTGCTGGGTTTTGATCTTTAACAAGGATGATCAGTTAGCATTTGTAGGAAAAGCAAAGCTATTTGGATGGAAACAAACCCCAAGCAGCTACAAAAAATCCCCTAAGAATTCAGTGTGTCCCATAATCAGTCTGCATCCTGTGTAGTTCTGGGTCTAGCATTCCAGACACTGGAAGTCTGAAAATACCATAATTCATTCACCTTAGGTGAGGATGCCAAAGCCCACTGCTTTTTTAATGAGGTTGTAATTCACTTGTGTATTTCTTTGCATCCCCTCCTGTTCCTTTTCAAAGTCAAATTTGTAGACCAGAGTTCAACCACTCTGTTTAAGGAAGGCCAGCACATACATCTGGTGGTGTGGGTTTGGCATTAAGTAGCATGCTGCTTTTGTGCATTAATTTGTGTGGTGTAGAAGAGGGATTTAACATTTCCTTATAAAGGATTTATTACTTAGGCACTGCTATAGTGTTTTCAGCAAATGCTGTCATTTCAGTACCTTAAAGTAGTGGCACTTTATCCTAAAACCTTCCACCCACCCATTTCACTCAGGAAAAACAAGCTGTTGCTCTCTTGGTGTTTGATTTCCGTTTTGAAAAGTAGTTTGATCCTTTCTGTGATTAGTTTCCTTCTTTGCAATGATTGTGACTTTTCATGTGTTATCCACCTCTGATGCATTAATGGGGCATTTTAGGGACTTTTCCAGTGATGGTCTTTCTGGAGTTTTTCTGCATGTACAGCCTTTTAAAATAATTTTGAAGTATAAGCATTCTCTGTGTTAAAAGTGTCTAATCTGTAGATGACTGACCCAAAGAGTAAGATCTAAAGAATTTGTGTTTGTTGCATCTTACTGAGAAGAGTTCTCCTTCAATTTTGACCTCCTTCCAGATGCTACTCTGCAGATCAGGCAGTACTTTGTTTTTTTTTTTTTCCCTGTGACAGTGCTTCTAATCCCTGGAGATTTACCACGTGCCATGCCCATTTCGTTCTCTCTGCAAGGTATCTATGGAACAGGCAGATTGGCTTTATAGAGAAAGCAGGAGGCTTCTTTAGTAGAGGTCAGCTTCCTCTGGTTTTAAATCTTGATGAGTGTTGCTATTACTATAGATTCCATTTATTAAAAACAAAGAAGACTTGGCAAAACACTTTTTAAACCATCTCTCTTCCTGCACTAAAGCAGATCAGAGGTTTTTTGAGATGGTGTTGAGCAGTTTTCCTATTTATTCATGGAAATGTGGTTCAGACTGTGAACTGAGTACAACCTCTTGGATGTTTCCATCCAACCCATAGCTTTTACCCTCTGAAGAAACAAGATTTGGTTATTTGAGTGTTGTGAACTTCCCAGATAGGTGAATGCTCTTTTCTGCAATGGTTTATAACTAGGCATTTAAAACCTGAGCTGTTACTTTGCAAGTGTTTGGAGCATTGAGTGACCTGGTTTTTAGGGCTGATGCTCTGTAGAAGGGTCTTTGCAGGGACTGAGTTTGTCTGACTTGCCTCAAAATTTTGTATACATATGGAGATGACAATATTCCAGCTCATATGTTGTATTCTTGCAAAGTGGCACTACAGGAAAAAAGACTAGATTAATGCATACTTAAATTAGCCAGCTCACAAAGGATTCATTTCCATAGGGGAAAGAATTATGGTTGTATAATTTGTGGATAAGCCTTAGAAAGTTAATATCCTGAGGGTTTTCCCATCTCAGTTCTCCTGTGTGGTATTGGCCAAATTGCCCCTCAATCTGTACCTGTGTGTAAGAACAAAAATGTCTTAATCTATTGTGTGGAAAAATCATAGTTTGACAGGGGAGGAAGTGTAACTGAATTACATTATGTGGCCTGGCATTCAGATTTTCAGCCAAGATGGTACCAGTGGGGGGAATGGGATGGAAGTTTATTTGGTGTGTAAATGCTTTATAACTTCTTGGGGAGAAAATAGGTAAAAAATAATCAAAGCTGCTGATGGCTGCCTACTGTTGCCTGTAAAGCTTTGAGAGAGGGTGGTTTATTTCAGCATCATCTTTCATCTGACAAGATCTATGCTTTTGGGTACTTTGCCTATTCTATTTTGGTGTTTAAAGACTAAAACTTCACTGCTGTCATTATTTAAAATGCTTTTTTCAGTATGTTGTGATTAAGTTTGGACTGGAAGTATAGTAGAGGCAGGGAAAACAAACAAAAAGGATTTTTTAGCTGTTGGCATATTTCTCTGCTAGCAGCACAAGTAAAAAGAAATTCTGTAGCATCCTTAAGAGTAGTACAGAGGATAATTGACAAAAAAAATAATTCCTCAGGTGTTGACTGTGAAGCCAGCACTGTGTTGTTGTTATTTTTTTGAAATCCACATGCTGAGGCTCTTTATTCCTGTGGATTTATAGATGAGTGTTGCTCTCTTACAGTGTAGAATTTGGTTTGCAATGCTGTGTGTGGAAAAAAGTTCCTTTACACACTTTGATTATTCAAGAATCAGAAAGGCTGTGACTCAAGTCACATGGGGTATTCATATTAATCAAAACAAAGAGGTCCTGTAATTGAATTAGTAGAGTTTCAGTGCTGAGTCCAAGCTAATAATTTTGCCTTCTGCAGACAGCCCCCAGGACAACAACAGGATGCATATGCTTCTTAGATAGGTCCCAGTTGTGTGGAAAATGGCATGCAGATGCCTTTGGCATGGCTGAAGTGCAGTTCCACATAGGAAACCTTTGTGAGCCAATGTTTCTAGATAGAATTAAGTAGGCAGCTTTCCAGATGCACTTTTACTGGAAGCTCAGGAAGAGCAACAACATGTGTGCACTCTTATTTTCCATGATTTTTTTAAGCTCTGTTTAACCAGGTGTGTTTCTTATTCCTGAATGATGGTCATTTCAAGTAATGCAGGTCACTGAAGTGTGCCACCAGTCAGGACACTATATATGGATACAGACTGAACTTCAAAGTGAACCTGCATACTGCATTTAATTTTTGGTGGTGTTTGTCACGATCCGACCTATTATTTTAATATTTTGTTTGAGGAAAACCAGCCACTGCTTCAGAGACGCGCAGAATTACAAAAAATAATAATAATACTTAGTGATTTAAACAAATTATAGGGATTTATTTTCAGGGAACAAGCGAACAGGTAAAGAGAGGGGATCGGGTTACCAAGTCCAGGAGGGAGCTCTGGAGCTGGCTGCTGCGTCCAGGCCGATGGCTCGCTGGTTGCTGATAGATGATCTGGTGGCTTGTCCGTCGCTTGCTTGCTCGCCGATTGCTTGCCTCTCCTTGGTTCTTTTTTGTTGGGTTTTTATAATGAAAACGGGGAGAGGAAGGAGGGGGTCTTCGTTTGCATAACTTGAAGAAATTCACGGGTTTCCCGGAACAGACTTTTCCTTATCTATTTGTTAATTTCCCCATTGTTTTAGGTAGGCGCCGGGAAGGTGGTCTGACCAGTTTTAGGCCTCAATAGGTGCTAACGAGGCATTCTTACAGGATTGGTGACAGGAAAGAATTTGCTCAAGAAACATTAGAAATTTTGAAAAGGTTTACATCAGTGTTATACAAAACAGAATTGTAGTTTTGATAGGTAAATAAGTATCTCACTGCTCAGAAATTCCTAACCTTCTCATCTTTAACCTTTAGTTATCTGTTTGGCTTCTGTGTTGTCAGTTCCAAAATGAAAGTTGTGTCTGTATGCAGAAATGCTCTTTAAAATGTTGGTTGCTTTTTTGTTCCCCTTCTATAATTTAAGATTTTAAAATTGTGTTTGTACAGTACCTAGATCAAACTAGATGCTGAAAATTGTCTTTAACCACACTGTGTTGATTTTTATTTTACAGAAAGTTGAAAGTCTCAAAGAAACGACCAGTGTAAGTTTCTTTAATTTTTGTATCTATTACATACAGATTCTGAGATTCACCTTATTTTCTTGAGAAAATTTTCAAAGCTTTTAACAGGCAGGTGAGATGGCAGAGGCAGCCTGGGTCTGGTGCTGTATTTAGACTTTTGT
Source organism: Calypte anna (assembly GCF_003957555.1). Taxonomy (NCBI): domain Eukaryota; kingdom Metazoa; phylum Chordata; class Aves; order Apodiformes; family Trochilidae; genus Calypte; species Calypte anna. Next base: position 24,952,138 of record NC_044254.1, read on the forward strand.
CAGCACTTTAAAATCATAAAATCAGAATGGTTGAGGTTGGAAGGGACCTCTGACCTCCATGTCCCTGTGACAACCTGTGTTGTACATGGCTTTTGGAAACTTTAGTTTTCTGTTGCTGTGCTTTTGTCTCTGGATAAAACAGAGAGAAGGTTAAGAAGGGGTTCTACAGCAGTAGTATTTCAGTAATGTATTTGTGTGTAACTAATAAAGACACCTGTAAATACAAAATATTACAGGATATTAATACAAGCTTGGATGTTTTTGTGTTTTTTTTTTCCCTAGAGCATGGTAGAATCAATAAAACACTGCATTGTGTTGCTACAGATTGCTAAAGTAAGTACCCTGTAAAATATTTTGAATTTTCATCTGTCTGAAAACAATTTAAATCTACAAGTGCCTTCTGTATCATGTAAATATATGAATATATGTGTGAGTTCAAAAACTGGTGTAAGTTTATTTACACTAGTCTTTCATAAACTTAATTAAGTTCGTAGCAGATAGTCCTGTTAATGTCTGTGGTAACAATCCTTTTAACAGTTGTGTTCATGAGGAAGCTTTTCTTTTGGGGTAAAAACCTTCTTTCACAGAGTTTGCCATTAGAATAGATAAGAGCTTCAGCAAACATAAGGGTGGCAGAATAGAAACCTAACAAAACTCTTCTTTTTCTTTCATTTAAGAACATGACTTTAGATGTTAATCTAAACTGGTCTGGCAAGATTTTTAATAGGTCTGAAGTTCATGATGCTGGGTGAACTTCTTTAAGTACAAATTGCATTAATTGAGAATGCACTGTAGGTAATGCACTTATGCCTTTCATTTAAATGTTACTTTTTAAAATTTAGTGAGTTTTGGGCTGTTTTTTATCAAGTTCTACTTTTACAGGCCTCCACGTGCCATATTTATGATCTGTTAATGATGAACTGCTGATTTATATCTTCTGACCAAAGGAAGTGTTTTGCAAAGCAACTGATTTATGGTATTTTCAGATTTTAAATCTGAATTTAGTCAGATCACATTCTGATTTATCTAAAAATTAACAAAAAGGTCTTCCTCAGTTAATTTTTTTTTCTGTAGTCTAGATCAGCTTTTTTTTCCTAGGTTCAGTGAAAGTACTAAGATTTGTCTTCATTCTACATACCAGATGCACTCTACAAAATTTTGAGGCCAGTGAAAATTGAAGATCTTAGACCCTTTCAGGATCAGATGCCATTCACTAAAAGACTCAGTTTATATTTTGTGACATTCAAATTTCATATCAGTAGCTTAAAAATTCTGAAGAAAAGGTGTGTAAGTTCACAGGTTTATGCAACTTATTGCATAAATAAATTATTATTGCATAATAAATTATATACAATAAATAATATATAAATATAGAAAATATAGAAATACAATTATATAATAAATTATTATTATTATTATTGCATAATAAAGTATTATTATAAATTTAAAATATTTAGAATTGTCACAGTGAAACCAGTAGGCTGTATGTCATTCTTTGAGGATTTGGCAGTCACTTCTAGGCAGATCATGTGGCAGTACACTGGATTTCTTACACAGCTGTGTGTGACTTGCTGTAGTAATGTAGTTGTTGGAGAAACTGTGTACAACAAGATTTGCTCATTTTTGGTTAATCACTACATAGATGTATTTAATAGGTGTCATTTTCGGAGATTTAATTCCCAGGAAATTTTGTTCCTTTTTAAAAAAGCTCTGCTATGCAATTAGCAAATCTGAAAGAGCAGAATTAAAATCTGCTTTTCACATACTGGATGAAAGCTGGTGGTTGAGTTAGCTTGCTTGTTTCTATTGAATGTCAAATTTCTTTTCTGCTGTGGATGAATCTATTGGGGGAGAGAAACGTATGATTGCTTATCTGGTGCTGATACTCAGAGTGTTTTGAAGTAGTTTATAATGGACAACACTCATCTTGTAGTGGCTGCTACAGTCATGTTTTGGTCAGGTTCAGTGCCTCACTGCTTCAGATACCACATAAGCACACAGATAGGCTGAATTTGGGTCTCCCAAAGATGCCAAGACTTGCTTTCTGTTACACTAAATCAGACCTTGAAGTCCTCCTTTGGGTACCAGTAAATATTAACCAGTGTAAGTAGATTGGTTTATCCATGGGGGAGTATGTGGGGTAGATTTGCAATTATATCATATTAACACTCCCCCTGCCCCCATTTTTCCTCTGCAGGGCCTTTCTCAATAGGAGACAGACCTCACAATTACCTTCTGGTTGCTTGAATAGCTTGAAAATTATTACCAATTCTCTGTATACCAGAACAACTCTGTCTCAAACACACAGCCATTTATTACTAGGATGACTTTGGTATACTGAGGCAAACCTGTTTATTTTGTTGTGGTGGTTTTGGGTTTGTTGCTTTTTTAAAATTGTGTGATGAGCTGGTTTTAGGTTCTTAAAACAACCTGCCCTGGGACATGGACAATTAAATCTTAATTAAAGTTACTGGATAAGCACATGTGTAATCATGCTACTTGCACCCAAAGCATTTTCAAAAAATAATGAAGGTAAATGGGAATATGTTATAATGCATCCATCACTTACCAAAATCCAATCAAAATAAACTAAGTGGGATGTGAGGAACGCTTGGCTTGTGTGTATGCCAGTTGAAGATGTCCAGTTGTGCTAATGTGTTGTAGAATACATGGAATGGTGTGTCAGTCAGTAAACTGCAATCTTAAAGATCCATTTCTGTGTTTTATGAAGTGGCTTTGAACACTTAGATGTTAAATTTTGAATCTTTGCATCCCTTTTTTCACTCCATCACTTCTGGTCAGTCTTTTCTTGTCTGGTTTTATGGCACCTCTGCCCTCCTTCCCCCATCAATGTGCTACGTTGCTGATTGTGCAACGTGGAGATAAGATAGGAAGCTTCAGTACAGATGCTGCAACATCTTTGTGGTTTGTTTCTTAGGTCTTAGAGATGATACCATAACATGGAAATTTTGGGTGTTGAAAACAAATAATGTCTTTGGAGTCCAGTGTTATTCTTTATTCTTTGTTTGTACCCAGTGGAACTCATTGCCCTTAGTGGCATTTTTCCTCTTGTGCCTTTTAACTGTAACAACTGGAATTCTGGGGAAATACTCTACAGACAAGTCTTAAGGTTTACACTGAACAAAGTTATGGATTGATAATGCTGTTAATATGAATTTGGCAGCAGAAGTTGAGGGATTTGGCTTGGTGTTCAGCAAAATGGATACTGTTGCTGGTAGAGTTAAAAGCATGCTAACAGCAGGATGATGTTAACTTGTGTGTTCCTGGTGTAATTTCCTCTAATGACAGAAAAAAACATTTAACTTATGAAGGCACTTCCTGGCTTTCACAAGGTGCTTTTGGCAGTCCTTCAGAAACTGAGAATTTCATGTCTTTTGGTTTTCAGGGACTCATTGGTATTGCAGGCAGCATTTTGGGGGCTGTTAGATTTTTGGGAAGAACCCACATTGTAAACCATAACTGTATTCTGCAGTGCAGGAGGGTTATTTTTAAATTATTCAAACTTATGTGGACAGATCCTTCAAAAACTCTGATCTTCAGAGGTGCAGCGATTGTGTATAGAGTTGTTTCATCTCAGTTTAGTTACTGAATCTCATGATGAGGAGCATTTGGGGACTGAAAATGTAAACACTCCTGAGAGAACCTTGCTATTCTCACTTAACACAGAACTGATAAGTCATACAAGATCGTTTTGTTGATATTTTTAACATTTTTTCCTTAAGGACCAAAATAATGAGGAGAAGCACGCAGATGGACTTATAGTAAGTTTAAATCTAATCTTTATCTCCCTTTATTTCTGCAGAACGTGTGAGCAGGGACCTGAATTTCCACTCATTTTGCAACATACTTCTTCCTTTCTCTAATTTACTGCTTCAAGTGTCTTGTTGAAATTAGTCTTGAGTCATTAGCTGCTGAGCTTGGCTCACATCCTTGCCTTGAGAAAGCTGAGTGGTCAGCTTTGTACTGAGTGTCTTCCATGGCAGTTTTATGAACATTTAGATAAAAATCTGCCATGTGAACAGATGAAAGGGAAATTAACCGGGACAGAAATAAGTTTGTGTTCCATCTGAAGCATCTTTATGTGTGAAATAGATCAGCTATCTGTGTGCTTCAAATAATTTTGTCTTTTCTACAGTGCTGCTCATTTGATGCAAAGTTGTATAACGCCTGTTTGAGCAATGTTTCTTCCTTAACATAACTTCTGCATTTTTAATGTAACTTCTGTCATCTTTGGTTTCGGTCACACGTGACTTCTCTTTTTTCATTCTCTGTTTGTCACTTGAGTACATTTCAGGTACTTTTAATAGGAAATTGGTTTCAGTAAAGCACAACTCTAAAAATCAGTTTGTTTTCCTTACAGCTGACAATAATTGCCAAGCCTTGTTTGTCTCTCCATTACATACAGCTTTAACAGAGTGATTTTTCTGCTATGAACTTGGGAGTAAAGATGCACATGCAGATTTTGGTTCCATCTTGCTGAAAATAAGATATAGGATTGCCCTGTGGAGAGGGTAATTCAGGTCTTAGTGTAATGGCATAGATTCAGTTCCTTGCCCTGAAAAAAAAAGAAAAAAAAAAGGTTTTACAGCCAGGCACTATGTCAGGCAGAAGGGGGTGTGCAAATTAGATCTGCAGCTCAGGGATGTCAAATAAATATTGCAATTTACTATAGTCTGAATTAGTTTGGCCACTATTTGATTTACCTGTGGGCTGGCTTTTACTGGGGAGAAAAAAGGAAGCATTTCTGTAAGAATATTTTAACTAATGGATCAGTGCTTGTGAAACTTTGGTGCTCTGGAGTTCAGTGTTAGCTTGGGCTAAAAGGTCAGGATCTCACTTCAAAGTTAGGCAGGAATATGATCAGTGTTTGATATCCTAGTGGGATGACTGTCTCCTGTCTGCATGGTTGTTTTGAAGTTGTTACTAAACTCAGGGTAGGAAGCTTTCAGATCTGCCTTCATCAGTCTCCAACCCATGGAGGTGTTCCCCAGAATATTTAACAAGAAACTGCAGTTCCTGTTGCAGCGTGGAGAATTGTTTAAGGATGAGATTTCAGTCCTGCATACAAAGTCAAAGTTACTTTGGTTTATTTTTCATTTATCAGTGGAGTGTATCATTTATGTTATTAGTTTCCCTAAAAGCTAGGGGAGGCAGGGATAGCAGTAACATCCTGTGTATCATTTGACCATCTTGGCTTTTAAATTTCTTAATTCTGCAAACGAGATCATGATTTTAAACTGTGAGACAGGGACCTACCTGGGTTGCATGCATAATTGCACAAGAAGCTCAAGTGGTGTAAAAGGCACACTGATTTTATGCTTGAATACAGTGGAGTAATGGTGTGTGTGCTGGATTATTTATTTGTATACTAATCAGTAACAGCAACAAAAATGCAGGAAGCAAATTTTTTGCCTTTAAAAATAAACAGGGAATGATAGTTTTGTTTTCAATTAAATAAACCCTGTGCTATAAAAAAAAATCATCTGTACTGCTTGACTGATTTTAAATGTAGGATGAAGTTCAGAATAAGAGTTTACCAGGAAAGGAGGCAAGTAAGAAGTATTCCTTTTGTAGGAAAATAAAAGAAACTTAAAATGACTCGGTTTCCCTCAGTCTGCGTGCAAATAGAAATTAATAGACTAAAGGGAAGGAAAAAAAGGTTTTCTTCTTTTTCTAATATTTGAAATATTGATCTAAAAAGAGGATAGGAATAACTGTACTGACTAAATTTAAAGCTCATCTATATATTTTTTAAAAACACAACTTTTTTTTTTAATGTAGAACTTGGTATTTTATAACCTTCCTTTGTTTGTTCTTCAACCTAAGAGCAGCAGCAACATTTATATCCTAGCAAACCAAGGTGAAGATTTTTGCAGCTCTGACACTGATTGATGGTTTTAAATTACAAGATGTTAAGAAAAGGGTTTCAGGTGCCTTTTTTCCAAAAAAACTTGTTCCTAACAACCCAGGAGAACACACAGGTATCACTTGTTGTACTTAAATTTTATATTTCATACAGTGCTTAGATTATAACAGAATTACAGTGCAATGAAGCAAGGCTAAGTCATGGCCTTGGATCCAAGTCACTGGCCAAATCCAGTCACTTGGATTAAGTGACATTGCAGTTTAGATTTCCCAGAGGCTTGTTGTATAAAAGCCCAGTCCATATACTGAAGTCAGTGACTTTTGTGCCAGGTTGAAGAGGTACTTCATCTTCCCAGTGCTCACATTCATGAGTAGAATGAAATGTCCTATAGTGGAGGCAGATTGCAAACTGGCAGCTTTGCCTTGCTAAGAGTTTCAGCAACAAATCCACTTCCTGGCTGTAAGGATGCTGATGATTCTTCTTCTAATTTATGGGTTGATTTACTGTGGTCTGGACAAATTAAATCTTGAAAATAATGTTCTAAAAATACAGCTTTCCTATCCTACTCTTTGTCAGATGATTTGCATTGTAACTTTCCACTCTTTGCATGCAGTATTTATGAAAGGACATTGAAATAAGAATTCTTTATAGGAAAATTCAAATCAGTAGCAAATTCAGATTAGTGGAAAATCTGTGTGGAGAATTGAAGTCTTACCACTTGGGAAGTATTTCTCATGCCCTCAACTGTCAATTTGTGTTTTACTTTCTCTCTCAGGAGTTTGCTGTCTTGCACTTGGGCACTTCTTATGCTCGCAATGTTCTTCTTATCTGTGCTTTATTTATTACTATTTTTAATGGAGAAAAAAAAAATAAATGTGCTTTTCTTTCTTTTGCCTCAGAGCACTATAAACCCCGTTGATGCAGTTTATCAGCCTGGTGCTTTGGAGCAGTCAGTGATCAGCACAATGCCTTCCCAAGCAGTTATACCTCCAGGTATGGTGCACAGAAATTATTTCTCAGGAGAAATAATCCTGAGCAGAGCAGGATGCACCTGCAGTGGAGGGGGAGAGGTCTGTGTAATGGTGGATACTGTGTCACACACACAGCAGAGCTGCACCACAGTGGTGCAAAGGAAGGGGGGGGGGGGGGGAGGCACAGAGCTTTCTCAGACATCAGGTGAATCTGCCTCCAGTTGTGTGGATAAGTTGGTATGTTCTACTTGCTCTAGGTTACTAGCTTACATTTCTAATTATTTTCTTACAAAAAATGAAACTCTGGGTCTCAGAAAAGATAAATGCTAAATAACTCTCATTCTTAAAAATGCCATTTTTTTCTTAATAACAAAAAAGAACTATCAGAAGTGTCTTTTTCTGTCTGAATTACTTCAGTAGAAAAGGATTTCATTCTTGCAGGTGAGGTGAAGTAATGTGTAATCTCCTTCACAACAAAAATATAATTCATTTTTAAATGTGACATCTGGGTTTAACATATCAAAATATTCCCTAGAACCTGCTCAGTTGTGCAAGTCAGAGCAGAGACCCTCATCTTTGCCAGTGGGACCTGTAGTAGCATCTCTTGGAAATCAGACTCCAACACCAAATAGTACAGGTACAGTTCTGTGTAAATTTCTTCATGAAATACAGTGAACAAAACATTAATATTTACTGTTTGTAACCTATCTTGGGTTAGGTGCTAATCACCTAATGTAATTAGCTATTAAGGTAACCTTGTATTGGCCTACATCTTGCTTTTAATCAGCATTTAATCAATAATTTCTAATTTTGTAAGAAACCTTTTGAGTTTGTGTTGGTCTTCATTGATTTGAGCAATCTGACACAGGAGTGGTGGATTTTAAACTCATTTCTTTTTATTAAATCTGTAATTTTTAATAACTCCACAGGAAGTGGGCAGTCAGCACCTAGCAGCAGTCTCACCTCTCCAAGCCATGTCAACCTCTCTCCAAACACAGTCCCAGATTTTTCTTACTCAAGCAGTGAGGATGAATTCTATGATGCTGATGAATTCTACCAGAGCAGTTCTTCCCCTAAGAGGTGTCTGGAGTAAGTAACTGGAAATAAGCACTCTGTACTGAATACAGGTTTTATCTACAGGGGCATGGCTTGTGTGCTTGTACAAGTGAAGCTAAATAAAGCTGTGTTAGTTTAAAAAAAAAAAAAAAAGGAAAAAGAAAAAAAGGGAAAAAAAAAGGAGAAAAAAAAGGGAAAAAAAAAAGGAAGAAAAAAAGAGGGGAGGGGGAAAAAAAAAAGAGAGGGAGACAAAAAAAGCACTCCTTGTAACAGAATATTATCCCTTACCCCAGCACAGCTGTCTGTGAGGGCAGTTTCCTCCTCTGCTCCTTCCCATTCCATCAGGTATATATTGCTGACCAAACTCTTGACATGAATCAAGCTTGGGAAGCTACCAGCTCAGATGAAGTCTCTGAGACCCTGGTCTGCTTCCTATGCATTTGTTGGAGCATTTGGTAAATGGGCAATTCCCTCTCACATTTAGTGAGCTGCTTTTCACCAAAATATCTGTTTACTCTTTTTTTTTTTTTTTTTTCTGACTCAGAAAATGGATTTTAAGGTGTGCTACACACTAATTCAAAGCAGAATTAGTCAGCTTTCCCCTTCATTCAGCTCCAGTTTTCTGTGAATTAGCATGCAGGACATATATCAGTATCTAGCAGGGAACTCCTCAGGGAATTGATGTGTATCTGTGCCAAATGAGAATAATTTGTTCTGAAGGAGTTCACTGTGAGGTGTGAGACTGTTTCTCTTCAGTTCTTCAGGGTCTGCTGCAGTCCTGACACGGAGCAGCACAGGGAGCAGCCTGAAACGCCCAGATACCACTGAGTCCCTCAATTCTTCCCTGTCTAATGGGACAAATGATGCTGGTAAGTGGCCTCTGAACATCCACTGAGGAGCTCTTGATTGTTAACCTGAGAAAACTGTCAATATATGTGTGGTCATGCAGGGGGGGTGGATATTGATGATCTTTAAGGTGCCTTCCAACCCTAACCAGTCTGTGATTTGATTGGGTTTATCTTCTGCTTCTGAACTAGTGGAAGGTTGTTGAATTGTAGGATTAAAAAAAAATTAGTTTTTTTAAATAAGAGCTTTTTGACAGCTAATATGTATGATAATTAAATGCAGTCTGTCTTTGAAGGTTTGAGGATAACAATTCGGTTTTTCTAGATCTGTTTGATCCTCCTGATGATCGAGAGGATGAAGGGGAAGGAGAATCAGTGGAAGAACACAAGAGTGTTATTATGCATCTGCTGTCCCAAGTTAGGTTAGGAATGGATCTAACAAAGGTAAAGTTGCTGACTGTTTTTAGGGAAGGGAGGGGGGAGTAAAACCTAAATTCTGCATAAATCAGTGTTAAAGTAATAATATAACTGCATGTTTGTACTAAGAGCTTGTTAAGCTATAACCTCTCTAGCATGCTATTGTTTTAATTGCAGTTGTTACTTGGTGGGGAAAAATAAATGCAGAATAAATATGTATAACTGCTAAAATCTGTTTGGGAAAATAGTTTCCTATGGAAAGGAGCTCTTTGTTCTCTTTGAACTTGATCCTTGGAATGCCTGTAAAGCTGGCATAAGAGGAATGCTGTAGTAATGTTTTTCCATGCTGTAGTAATGGTTTTCCTGCCCTTTAGCTTTCTCTGCAAGATCCTAGTGTACAGTGATACTCAGTAAGAGGTGAATAAAAGGGGAAATTAAGCATGTTGTAAAATACTTTTTTAGTGAATTAGGATCTTGTTGAACAACTTATTTTAAAATGCTCTATGTAGGACTGGCAAGTACAGAGTTGAATTTTTCCTGAATGTGATTCATGTTGGGGTCTGTCTTAAGGCTGAATGAGCAGGGTTCTGAAAGCACTGATCTTTCTGAGCAGCATGGTTAAATGTAAATGAGTAATTCCAGACTGGAAAAGGAGAGATAAATCCTTTCATTAGTTTCCCTAGGTGGATGACTTTAACTCTCTGGTCTGGACCTCACAATAGATAAGCTTGAAATTTTTCTGGGGAAATGGCCTGCAGCTCCCAAGTAAACTGTGGAAGGTTTCTGGAAGTTCTGAGTAGGGAATTGATCTAGAATATGTTCTGGAGACTCCTGGGATATTTAAAGATTACTGATCTTGAGTTAAGCTGCCAGAAAGCATCATGAGTGTGCATCTTGTCTGCATCAAGAGCAGTGATCAGCACTGCTTTCTGCAGTGGTCTGTGCCAGCAGAGAGCAGAACCACAAGAATGGCACCTGCAGTGCTGCTGGGAAGGCAGAGCTGAACCTTCCTCTTCATGTAGAGGCACATGGGAGGATGCAACCACATGGAATGAGATTTTTTTACTATAAAGGAAAATTGATGTTGCTGTAGTTAAGAACAGCTTTTGGTGAGCTCAGCTGTGTAGATGTACATACTCTTAAGTAGAACTAGGATATAGAGGTAAGACAAGAACCAGTTAAATCTCAGGGTTTTTAGGTGATGTTAACTGGCTTACAAATGCCAGAACTCATTGATAAGTTTGAAAGCAGTTGGTTTACAGACACAGGAAGTTGTGTGTGCTTTGTGTGCTATATACACACACCTTTACAGTTAGTGTGTAGAATGCTTTTGTATATGTTGAAGTATCTTATCTGTAAGAGTTGGTTTTCTTCACCCAGGTGGTTCTTCCAACTTTCATTCTGGAAAGAAGGTCACTCTTGGAAATGTATGCTGACTTTTTTGCACATCCGGACTTATTTGTCAGGTATTTGCTATTTGGAATCAGGATATTTGATATTTGATATCAGGGATTTGATATTGCTTATGCTGCCAGAATAAATTGGTAGATTTTGAAGGATTTTGCTTGGATTTTGATCTGAACTTGTAAAAATAATCCAAGCAGTCACCCTTCTAGTTGTCAAACAACCAAGCAGTCAAAAAGCTTTCCTGTCTTTGAGGTACCTGCCTGTTCTAATTTTGTCTCTGCTTTTCTCTCTCTTGGCCCATGTAGCATTACTGACCAGAAGGATCCAAAGGAACGAATGGTTCAGGTGGTTAAGTGGTACCTTTCAGCTTTCCATGCAGGAAGAAAGGGTTCAGTTGCTAAAAAGCCTTACAATCCAATTCTGGGAGAAATCTTCAGGTGTCACTGGGTGTTGCCAGGCGCTGAAGGTGAAGATGATCTGGTTAGTTCCTTCTGCTATGTTTTTTGGTGCTTAGAATGCATGTGAGTAATTCCCCAAAGCTTTATTAATGTCCTGACTGAAAGGGCTTGTGCTGTGCTAAAGTGGCAAAGTAGACAAAACTATGACAGTTTCTTAACAGATCCCTCCCTCCCCTTTTTCTTTGGACAGAGATTTAAAAAATCTTGCATAACAAAACTGGAGCTATTGGGTTTTTTTAAGAACTATCTGACATGTTGAAAATGTTCTTTCTTCTCCTGAACTGTTTCATACCACTTGAGGCTTCCAAAGTTCTGATTTTTTTTAAAAGTATCATTTCCTTAAAACCTTGTGTTTTTAACAGTGAGGTTTCTTTTCCTCACTGACAACAGAAGGCAGTGCAATTTCTCAAATACATCAAATCTTTCTGTGGACTTTGCAAATTTGGATTCTGAGCTTGGATAATATTTTACTTGTCTGTCTTTGCCTTTTTTTTTACTTCATTGGAGTGTGTCTGGTGAAGGGCACAGGAGCAGTGGTGACACTCTTGTGATCTGAAATCATCTACCAGTTTTTCTCTCCTTTGTCCAAGTTTCAGTGAGGCTTAAGGATTAATCAGACTTAAGCACATGAACCAACACAGTGCCTCCCTGATTCTGGAGAAAAGCTCCAGCACTTGCAGTGCAACCTGGTGTGGTTGTTTTGGTTTGGATTTTTTTTTAAATTTTTTTGTTTTGAAAAAGCAAAAATTAAAACCTGTTTCTGCCACCTATCTCTTATTAGTCATTAAGAAATTAAGTGGAATTAAATATTACTTTGTAATTGGGTTTATACATGAGCTCTCAGTTTAATTGTTGTATTTGAGGGCATCTCTCCAATACATTTATGCCTTGTTAAATAAGAGTGAAAGCTGCAAGTTCTTTAGAAAGCATCATCATTCCAGGAGTAAGGAGCTCATCAAATGATCTGATCAGACTGTCAAATATGTTAGAATCATTGCAATGCATTTTAGAAGCCTTTCAACATGGAAGCAACTTCTCTTGGAAGCATCCAGTGATTTCCAAACACTGTCAGTGAGGAAAATCCTCTCTCGTGTCTTGCAGGAGACAGTTTCAGAAGGACCAGTCCCGTGGGTCAGCAAAAACAACGTGACATTTGTGGCAGAACAGGTCTCCCATCACCCTCCAAGTGAGTTGACAATAACTTTGGCAGTGGGGATGGCAGTGACACTGAAATCAGCTCTGGGTTTAGACCTGGGATTGATGTTTTCTCTCCATAATTGAAGGCTGAAGGTTTTCTCTCTATAAACTGTTTTTGTGAGAAACAAATAGCAAGCTCTCTTGCCACTTTGAGAGATTTCCTAATGAATGGGTTTGGAAACAATGGTATAAATGTCTTGTGCTGCTGTTTTTGATACCTTCTTCTTCAGTTTCAGCATTTTATGCAGAATGTTTTAACAAGAGGATACAGTTCAACGCTCACATATGGACCAAGTCCAAATTCCTAGGGATGTCTATTGGGGTCCATAACATAGGGCAAGGTATGTGTTGTGTGAACTTAGCAGTAGAAGATCATATTGCAGAAACCATCACATTAAACACAAGGAATGTTTGATTTTCATGTAATTTGAGTTCATCTATCTAGAAATCAGTGATTCCTTCTGCATTCTTTCTCTGCTGAAGTAATTTAGGAACTGTTTTTCCACATGAATACAACTCTCTGCATTCTCTAGAAGCTAAACATTCTCAGCAAGTAAAGAAAGCTCTTCACTTTTCCTTTTTATGGTGTCTGGTTTTGGTGAATTATTTCAGGTCATTGTAAGAAGTTTTGTAGAGGTTTTGCTGGATGTTCTTTAAATGTTTCTATTTTTCTTTGGCAGGGTGTGTCACATGCCTCGATCATGATGAACACTACATCTTGACCTTTCCTAATGGTTATGGAAGGCAAGTTAATGTTCTGCTTGGCATTTTCCTTTGTAATGCCTTGTAACATCTCATGCTTTTAATATTTATCAGTTAAAAGGTTACAAATGGATACATATATTTGCAATTGCAGGTCTATTCTCACTGTGCCATGGATAGAACTTGGTGGAGAGTGCAGCATTAATTGCTCCAAGACAGGTTACAATGCTTCCATCATCTTCCACACAAAACCATTTTATGGAGGAAAGAAGCACAGAGTTACAGCTGAGATCTTGTAAGCTGCTTTCTTCAGTTCATCTCACTTTTTCCCTGCTTAAATGCTGACATTGTTTTTGAATACAGTCATGAGTGTAAAAGATTGGAACAGCTACAGCTGATAACTTAGCTCATGATTGCCTGTCACAGGGTGCCCTCTCACAGCCAAGATTTGTGAGAAGAAACCAGAATAGTTTCCTAGGTGCATCCTACCTCGTCCTGCTCTAAACCATTCTCAGGTGTTGGCCAAAAGGAATTTAAATTTCACTCTTGAATTCTCTCTTCATTATTTCTCCTAAACATACAGCAGAAAACCTCATGATGTGGCTGCTCAGAGTGTGCCATTAAAGCTCTGCTGCACATTTCCACATATTTATACCAGTGGTTGGGTGGATTTTGGTTAAACCTGTGCCCAGAGCTGAGAATTCAGTGCAGATTCTCATCTCTTTTGGAGACCTCCTGTAGTGTCAGAAGTGATGCTGACAAAATGAGGTTCCAGAACTTGGTTGTAAATCACTTCTTGACACACACTGATAGATGTAATTTGTGAAGTTGTCTTTCTGAGTAGTCTGGGGAAGAACCTTTGAGCTTGTTAAACCTTTTTTTTTAGGCTTAAACTCACTCTAAATCTGTTCTGAATGCCTGTAATTAATTTCCTAAACTCTAAATGCAGATGCAGCCCTAAGGCAAGACCTGTCTTCCTCTGGGACAGCACTTCCTTGGAAGCTTTATCCCAATGAACAAATACATGCAGGACTTCTCACTTGTAACAGAACTTTATTGGTGATTGGCTGATACAAAATGGACTGTACTGCAGTTAGAATAAAGTTGTGATCCTTTAGGTTCTTCCATTTACTATGAAACAGCTGAGAAATGACTGTTTCTTTCTTATTTAGTTCTCCCAATGACAAGAAACCTTTCTGCTCAATTGAAGGAGAATGGAACGGTGTCATGTATGCAAAATACACAACAGGGGTAAAGCAGCTTTTTTTCTTTTTTCCCATCAGAAATGGAATATTGTGCTTAAAGTTTTTTCTTTTATGTTTGGTTTGGTTGGTTGTGGTTTTTTGTTGGTTTTTTTTTTCTTTTTAAAACAAACTTTAATTGAAAGCTTCAATGAAGCTGCCCAAAAGATCACAAGAACACAGGATTCAGTATAAAAGTCCTGAATTTAATTTTTAGATTTATTCTTAAGGTAACCTGATTTCTGTAGCTAGAACAGAATCTACAGACTGATGTTTTTTCATGTATTTCCTGACAACCAGCATACTGGACTGTGAAGGTATATTAATTGTAAGTCTCTTAAGATAAGATAAAAACTGATTTTTTTTAAATCTCACTCTCTAGGAGAATGCTGTTTTTATAGATACCAAGCAAATGCCTACAATTAAGAAGAAGGTAAGGAAGTTGGAGGACCAAGAAGACTTTGAGTCTCGCTGGTAAGAACTTGAGTTTAATGGGCAAATTAAGCCTTTTTTTGTTTGTTTGTTTGTTTCTTAGACCCATGTTTGCAGCACACAGTCTGACTACTGATGTATTTAATCATGGAGGAGCTCCATGGGCCTTTGCTGCAGGTTGTGATCTTAAGGGGGAAGAGGAGAGCGGTAGTTTGGTCACATCCTCATGAAAATTCAATGTTCCAGGGAGGCTCAGGGAGCTTCACTAAATCCTCCTCACTCCCAGCAACAGGCAGGGCAGTTGTGGTTTCATAGGTATTGGGGTTTTCTGCCCTTTTGATAAGTTAATTCAAACAAATACTGATGACTAATAGCCAGCAACACATTTTTACAACCTTGTAGCACTCTGCTTCTATAAAACAGCCTCCTAATTTCTTTTTTTAAGCTTATGGAAAGATGTCACCTACAACCTGAAAATCAGAGACATCGACGCAGCCACAGCCGCCAAGCACGCGCTGGAGGAGAGACAGAGAGCTGAAGCCAGAGCCAGAAAGGAGAAGGAGACCTCGTGGGAAACAAGGGTGAGCTTTATTGGAACAGTGCAAATGCCCTCTAACCTGCAGCATTTCTTCCTTTCCAACTGAACCATAAAAAGCTTACACTGGGTTACTTCCTTTGCTCCAGTTATTCCATGAGGATGGAGAATGCTGGGTGTATGATGAGCCTCTGCTGAAGCGACTCGCTGCCACTAAACACTGAGTGGGGTTTAAAACCAGAAACATTCAAGCCTTGGCTCAGCAAAGTTTACATCTGATCCCAGGGATAGCCACCAGTGATCACGTATGTACCTTCTGGAGAGCCTGACCCTCCCAACTACAGTGGTTCCTATCTCAGGGATACTGGACTGACTGGTGCAGAGAAACAATTCAAAGAAACAAGAAATGTTGTGGCTGTGCAGTGTGCTCAAGCTTCACGGGCAGCCCTGGCACTGATGCTGCTAAAGCAAGGGGAACCTGGGCCCTGAAGCAGATACCTTTGTAATAACCACTGTGAAGGCCATAGCATTGGAGTCAGTTGAATAATATTCCTGGGTCCTACCTATTTAGAGAAAAAAACAAAAGAAAAACCCAAGAAACGAAATGCAAGACATCATTTAAATCTAGGTAATGTTTGCAATGTGTAAATACAATTCCTTTGATGGGACAGTTTGTTAGAAAATGCTACGTAAATGTTATCTTCCACCTGTATGATAATCAAATCTTTTGGCATTTCAGTGTCTTGCCCAAAATAACTTTGTTATTTTGAGCTTAAAATGTAACCATAGAAAACTCTACTCAGTGCATCTTAAAGCTTCATAAAATAGATTTTTCAAACTTCTCTTATGGACTTTTTATTTATTTCATAATAAACCTTTGCAGCAAGACTGCTTTTTCAGATGGGTGATGAACAGTTGTTTTATGTGAAATGCATTGGTATTATTATTTTTTTTTCCCCACTGGAATCCTTGCAGCTAAACCTACTTCCTAGTTAATGAGCTAGCCAGAGGAGCAGGGTTTGCAGCACCCACAGCAGCATTCTTCTGGACTCTGCATCCAGGTTTGCATCTCTACCAGTGTGCCAGTACTTCAGGAAGCTTTAAGTTAAGCCTTGTTCTTTAAGTTAAATAATGGTCAAGTAGCTATATGTAGCAATCAGTATTTTTCTTTCCACAGTTAAATCTAGCTTTTATTTGATTTCACCTCAGTTTTTACTAAGTTGCACAAACAGAAAAAAAAAAGAAACAGGTGTGAGCTGAAGCCTTAGGCTTTTTTCTTTTCCCCCCTCCTCCCACCCACACTCTGACTTTGCCAGGACACCTGCAGAACACTTCCTTGGAAAAGCTGTAACTCTAGCAAACAAGTGCCACAGCAGGAAGGATGCACAAGACAAGAGGCAGGACAGCTGGAGAAGAGAAACCATGGCATCTTCCTGAGAGCTGAGGAACTCTCCTTTGAGTCCAGCAAGAAGTCAGGGCTGTGCCTGTGCTTAATGAACCCAGGAGATAAATGAGAAAAGTTGTTGGGAGTTTGAGGAAAGGTTCCTCAGTATCTGAATGGCCTTTTCTTCATCCCAGCTCACACTACAGGCCTGGCTGTCATGCCTGTGTTGCAGGAATCACCTGTACTACTCGTCACCGCAGGGCAAGATGTCAATTTTATTTTAATATTTTATGGTAAGGGAGAACATTGAGAGTTGATGTGTAAGCTTTGATGTCCTTGATGGAAGTAACATCAGTCATAAAAGAAGATGGGGGCAAGAAAGTCAGATGAGGTATTTCACCAGATGAAGAATTCTGTGCTTCTGAGGCAGCCGTAGCCTCTGAGTCCCCTTCGTGTTTTCCATATCCAACCACCTGGGAAAGAAAGTTAGCAAAAAAAAAGAAACTTGGCTCAAGTAACCATAACAATGAGAAATGTGGAATATATTAACAGTAAGGTGGATTGAAAGTTAGAGTTCTTCTGCTACACCCTGAGTGGGCCCCTGCAGGTGATCAGTTCAGCCTGGGGCTGACAAACACTCACGTGGACGCTGAGCACTTTCCTTGTGTTGCTTCTGTGAGCTTGGAACCAGGTGACCAGGTCTGACTTGGTAACTGACTTGAGTGCTTCAATCTGAAACCACAGGAACCAGGATGAAGCAGCACAGTGGTGACTGATGGCTTTTGAAACATGAGAAAACGTTTTTTTCTATAAATTAACTCCCTTAAGATAAAACAACCTTTTAAAAATAGGACCTTGGTTTGGAACCTTATTAATCCCCTTATTTACACTCTGCATTTACAGCTGCTGCAAAAAGCAGGGTCTGAGCATTCCCCTGGCACTGCTGAGCAATGAGGAACCACAAACCTCCCGGGCCAGCCTGTCAAACAGATACTGCTGTGTCACAACTTCATTCCAGTTCCTGTCTACTTCTTCTCCAAGATGGGAGTCTTCACATTCTTTGAGTTTTATCAAAGCTGTAACCTACATTTGAAAAAGACAAAATTATTTTAATGGAGTAAGGGTTTAAAACTACCTTAATTAACTGTTCATATGGACTGAAGGTGAATGAAAACCCAAATTACATGGACAAAGCAGTTAATTGCATTCAAAATTAACTGTAAAGGGCCAGAGAGCAAATGTTTAAAGAATGTAGAAGGGAGTAAGGCAGGATTTAAAA
The DNA here is from genome assembly GCF_003957555.1 of Calypte anna. Taxonomy (NCBI): domain Eukaryota; kingdom Metazoa; phylum Chordata; class Aves; order Apodiformes; family Trochilidae; genus Calypte; species Calypte anna. Next base: position 24,969,949 of record NC_044254.1, read on the forward strand.
TTGAGTCCTTTGACTTTTATGTCAGATAGATGGCAAGCAAATCCTCCAGTTTGGGTTTCCATTTATCACTTCAAGGAAAAGGTTTTTCAAGATCAAGTTATACCTGGGTGCTAAAAGCCTCTTCAGTTAAATGCCTTATTTTCTCTTCAAAGCAAGAAAGAAACTCCTCTATTTTCATGTCAACCAGTTCAGAACTAAAAGAGAGAAAAAATTACATCAGTCAGCAAAGACAACACTGAGGGGTCAAGCAGCAAGACAGCCCCAAGTGCTGAGGGAATGTTTGGGCCATCTGTGAACACCATCTTTAGTTCTAAAGTCTTCCCTAAGTATCAGTGAGTAAAACCAGGGCTCTGGGGTTTTTTTATCTGCATTAAGTGCTGTTCAAACACAGAGATTGGAGATGACCAAGCAGCAAGAGGAGTCACTGCAGGGATGCTCTAAGGACCCACACTGTGGCAAACCTCAGAGCAGCACCTGGTACCAGAGCTTGTGGTACCAGGAACCCCAACTGCAGCCTAGAGCACTGCACAGGAACAGTCATGTTGTACTGCACTGAGACAAAAAGAAAGAAAAATAACACGAGGTGGTGGATTGGGAGGTTTCTGAAACATTAAAACCTTCACAGAGATCTCAGTGATGGATGGGTCAGACCTTCACAGATGACAGCTCAGGAATGAATGGGTCACTCACAGCTGAAAATTAGAGGCAGCAACACTCTGTGCTCATTAAACCAGTATTATTTTTGCAATTTGCCTACTTTTAAATACCCTTTCAACTCTGGCAGGTGAAATACCTGTGGTTAGCCCCAGCTTTGAACAAAACCATAACACTGCTCTGTCTGCAGAAACCAAACTGGAACAGTAGCCATACAGGATTTACTTGGCAACAGATTGAGCTCTCTTGGCAGAAGATGGTGAAGAGGGCAGTGGGATATTTCAGTCAGTCTGTGGATTACTGTTCCCAAGTCAAGACTGCTGCAGTTTTAAGAGGCTTAAGGCTATTGCTTTATTTAGTTGTTTTGCAGTCACTATGTCACAGCTGTCAGCAGCACCACAAGCTGAGGCCATGACTACTCCTGACATTCCCTTGGGGCTCTTACCTGACTCCTCTCAGAGAATTAAAAACCAAATAATTAAACTACTCCATGGCCTGGAACAGGTGTGAACTCTGCCATCTTAGCAGGGGCACAGAAAAGCTCAAGCAAAAGCAAACGAGTCAGCTGTGACCTGACCTAACAGAACAAGGGAAACTCTCCCAGTAATCATTATTCAGCTGGATGTTGTGTGAAACACCCCTTACAGTGTGACACCTCCCTGCATCCATCAGGCTCAGATGTTCAGTGCCTGAATCCACACAGGCTCCAAGGGCCACTTTGTTCAGCTTCACTTTTCTAAACCCAGTTGCCATAACTGTCCCCTTGCTGACACACTCCTTGTTCAGGTGACAGCAGCAACAACCACCAGTTACTGAGACACAACACAGGGACAGGCAGCTGATTCCTCCAGTCCCCAGCAAGACAGAGTCCTGCAGCAGAGCTGGTCTGGTCTGGCCCCACTGCCTGAGCCTCTGCTGAGAGGAGGAGGTGACACAAAGCCTGGTGACCAACACTGCCCACACAGCACACACTTACTTGTATTTAGTTGCCTGGGTTGCTACTGTGACTGAGAAGCCAAGAATTCCAGAAGTGTTCCTGCAGGTAGGGTACACGTGGTAGCTTCATAAAAACAAAGAGGGGAGAGAGAAACCATAAAATCATTCCATAAGCACAATTAAATTTTTGTTTATGGGACAAGCTACAAGTTTAAAAGTGTGTTGATAATTTAGAAAGAAGAATCTCAGATATGAATTCTCAATAGACTCTGCATTTCCTGCAGCACTCACTTCAGAGTTTTCTCATTTTCAGGAAATCCTTTTAAGCTTGGTAGAGTGTCTGTGTTCCTGCAAACTAAATCCTCGTGGTGACAAAGCTGTAGCTGTGACAAGCTTGCTGCAGTTTCCTGAGGCAGGAGGGGAGGCTGCAACACACCACAGAGCTGCTCTGATCACAGCCCAGGGGCCCGTGGGGCTGCCTTAGGAAGCAGAACAACTTGAGACACTGACTAACTGAGTGAACAGACTGGGAATAGATGGAATTCCTACAGGACTCAAAAGCCACTTGGCCACAGGTTGTATCCATGGCTGCCCTCGTACTGTTTCCATTACAATAACTGAGGAATTAGCCACTGTGCTGGAAGGGTTTCCAGAGTTAAAATACTAGGGGACAGCAAAAGCCTGGGGTAGAAGCTTCAGCCAACTCACCCGAGTGTCTGCTTGGTTCTCAGGAAGTCAAAACAAGGCTCTTCCATGTGCATCTGCAAAGGAGCACAAATGTGTTGTTACAGCAGGAAGGATGCTGCTCTGCTCCATACAGAAAGTGACCACAACATCTGGGAAGAGCTGAGGTGCTGCCTTTCCCCCCCACCACTGTGTTAAGAGAGGTCTCAGTCTTCCACAGTGTCCATCCCTGCAGCAGTTTGGGGATCCTGTCCCAAACACTTGGACATTTCATCAGCAACAAACACGTTCTCCCTCTTTAGCCCCCTGGCCTCATCTTAGGTCCCAGCAATGTTTTCAGGGAACACTTTGGGATGAGTTGAGAGGCAGTGACTTACCACGAGCAGCTCCATCACGGTGTATTCCCGTAGGTTCCTGGCACCTGACTAGAAAGAAAATGAAGAATTTAGGGTGATTTTGTGGAGTTAGAAGCTGTAGTTCAGAGCAAGGTGACAGCTGTAGCAAACTCCTCAGCCCTGGCTGCAGCACTGAAGTAGAATTCACAGCAGGGACAGCTGGAAAGTTCTTGTTTCCTGTGGGTGCCTCAGCCCAGGACCCTGAGGGCACCAGAAGATCACCAAGGCACAGACCCAGCAGAAGCCCAAGGCAGGAGCTCAAGGTGCCTGTTTCAGGAACACCACAAATAGGCTGCCAGAGCTCAGCTGGGTTTGGCCTCTTGGGCCCACGGCATGGGGCACACAGGACTTTTGGGCAGGTTCTTTCTGCCATCCCTGTCCAGAGGCTGCTCCAAGGCTGAGACACAATTACACTGTAACATCAGCAGGTACCAGAGGGAACAGAGCCATCCAGCCAAGCTAACACCTCACCTGGTAATACACTGTCACCTCAGAGTTGGCATCACCTTTGTTGAGAGTTTTCACCTTACAGAGCAGATGAGTGTTTGGCAAATCCACCACCCGGAACTGAACGGGGCAGGGATGGACCAGAGGAGCAAACTGGAGCTTTCTGGAGAGAGCAGAGACAGCAAAGCATCAAACACCCACTCACAGCTGAGTCCAACCCAACACTCCCGGCTTTACACACTCATCCCCTTCCCCAAACCTGAGCAATGTCCTGCTTGAACTCCTGTGATGAGCAACCACCTCCCACAGGCACCAGAGGGGAGAGGAGAATTCTTGCATCGCTCCCACCCAGACCCCTTCCCCCAGAAAAAGAACCTTAACTTCCTCCTGGTTTCCCTCTGATGAGTGCTGCAAAAGGCAGGAGATACTCACTGAACAACGTAATTCAGGAAATCCTTTGCTTCCTAGAAAAGAAAGTGTAAACATGAAGTTTTATTTAAAAGGGAATGATTACCCCAACTCGCAGCCCCAGCACCGCAGGGCAACGCTTGAGAAAGTGACCCCCAGAGCCAGGAGCACCCCAGCTTTGCTGTGCCACCCACATCCCTGCCCCCTCGCTTTACTCCATGTCCCTCCAACACCTCTGCACCACTGCAAAGCTAAAAGCATCTCCAGGCAGTTCCCTGCACTGTAACTTCTCCAGAAGGAAAAGCCAGAGAAACCGTGTCAGGCATCCCACGGGCAAAGGGTGGAGACAGGAGGAGGGAAGGGCTCTGTCTGGTGTGTGAAGCTGGAGCTCTGGGAAGGAGACTCCTGGGCTTAAATGGAAGAAATGGGAAAATGGAAGAGTAAACCAGATGTAGGAGTTAGTGCTGGACGTGCCGTGCTGTGGGAGCAGCTTAACTCATGCAGGCTGCAGCAATAAAGAAAACCATTCTGAATAAAAATTCTTAGGAAATCACAATTAAATTCTCAGCCCTTCTGTCCCAGAGCTCAGGAGGGAACAGCTGGCATGGCAAGAATCTGACCTCCAAAAAGGACCTTAGCACGTTTTCTTGAGGAGGTTTTAAAACAGTCTGAGCACAAACATCACCAGCTACAACAAACTTCTTGGCACAAATCACAACTGCAGATTTCTCTCCTCTCAGAGGCAGGCACACAGTGACACTGGATACCTGGAGCTGAGCCCCATGACACCCATTAAGGAGCCTGACAGGATGGTGTGTGGCCTGCTCCCAGGGGAAAAGACTTCAGTGGATACTGCAGGTGTTTAACAAGACTGGAGGGGACTGGTGAGCTCTGCTCAATCAAATCTGCAAACATACTTTGAGGGAAGCCACCTCCTGTGGCACCACCACAGCAATTCCTCAGTCTCAAATATCTCAATGCAGCAAAGAATATCAAAGCCAGGGGCAGCAGGGGCAACAGGCTACGTGTGTATTTCCAATACATTTTACCCTCTCCGCAGTTTAAATCCAAATTTCTGGGAAAAAGCCCCACAAATTGGCAACTACAGACACCCCAGTGGCTCATCAGGATGTGTGTTCCTGAATGGTGCCAGGGAGCCTCCAGCCTGCCAGCAGAGAGGAGGCAGCTGGCAGGGGAGCACTGCAGCAACAGTGTTAAAAAATATCACATTTGAAAGCAGCAGTTCCAGCGTGTGCCAGGGGCTGTACTTACTCTGCTGGTGAAGTTCCCTTGTACGAGACCCTCTACAAAGAGCTGTGATTTGAAAGCCTCAACGAAGGAGGAGAGAGACTCAATGGAGAGCCCCTTCATCAGGGTTTGGTATTTATCTGTCATGGACCACCTGCCATGCTCTAAAATCAGGAGACGAACATCCCTGCAGTGCAAGAAGGGAAACAAAACCAGGGGCTGTGTAAAGAGCTGTTCAGTGGCAGCTGCTCAAAGGGCATCTCAATGCTAGGGAGACCATTTCTGACTCAGGACTGTGCTGGAGACAGGCAGATGGTCTCCAGGAGCATTGCTGAGGGCTGATTTTGTCCTCCCTCAGCACCTGGCTATGCACTGCTTCAGCAGAGCAGCTCCCTGGATGTCCTGTGTGACCCTCAGGTTTTGCCCTCCCCAGAACTCACTTGGCCAGTGTCTCGGGCTTGATGAGGATGTTGAAGTATGTTTTCTTCAGCTGCTCTGTTATCATTTCAAAAACTGCTGGAGTAAAGCTGAAGTCAGACAAATAATCAATGATGAGCTGAAACAGAAGCTGTAAAGAAAACAGTTTAAATCATTTTGTGTTTTGTTGGGTTTTTTTATAAAGAACTGATCAAAACTTAATCTAATAGTTTAAAAAATCATCATCATTATTTGGTCAACATAACAGACATGCAGGGTTACCAAATCACATTCCTCAATTCTTCCAGATGCTCTTCACTAAACAACTCTACACCAAATCAGTTTTAAAAAGACAGTATTTTTAGAAACTGAATGAAGGAAGCTCAATATCCTGAATCAAAAGGAGTTTCACTCTGTTGAAAAAAACCTCCCAACATTTCTGTATCAGACATTTCAGGTTGTTTTCCAGCTGAGCAGCACCATGGCACTGCAGCAGGACTTACAGGTAGTTTATGATTGAATCCTTTCACTCGGATGATTAAGCCGTGCTCTCCAGCTACCAACTTGTACTCCAGCTGAGCAACGTCTGCTTCATAGGCAGGCTCACCAAGATTGTGGGAAAGGATGTTAACAAATGTATCAAACAAAACTATGCTGCATGGAGAAAAAGGGCAGAGGGTTAATAAGAGAGACAAAAATAAAAGAAGATAAAATCAAGCCCGGTGAGTGTGATGGCACACACAGGAAGTTCTCCAATCTAAATACCTCAGTAGATTGTGATTTAAAAAGAATTTTTCAGCAAACTTGGAAATACAGAATCTGCAAGTTTCCCTTTGTCTAGAGGGCACAGGGCACTGCTTAGCTTTAACATTCAACTACACTTTGCAACAAATAAACTACAGCTCAGGTAGCTCTGTGCCAGCCAGCTGCTGAACCACTCTCACCAGACTACAGATAAAACCACAGGGAAAGTGATAAGAACATGAAAAAAGGAAGCCTGATTCTGTTCTGGTTTAACACTTATCTCTCTTCATCATTTTTTACAGGGTAGGGGAATTCAGTTACTCTGCAAGGTAAGTACAAATAATATAATCCTTACTTCTCAGCAGACTGCTGTATCAATGGAGAGATCAGATGGAAACGAACATAACCTGAGGGGGAGGAGAAACTTAAATCACCAATTGTGTAAAAAGTGGCAGATTTCTAAATTTAAATATATTTCCATTGTATTGTTCTTTGCTCACAATTTGAGCTTAGTGAAAATGGGCATTTAGCCAGGTCTTTTTCACTCCAAAATTTCCCTTAAAAATGGGAAGTAATAGAAAACACAAAGCTGTGCTTTGCAGAACACTCTCTCACGTGATGTGACCAACATAAACAAAAAAGAAAGCCTCACAAAACATGTGTTTAACAGACACTAAAATCTGTGACATTCTGCTTGAAAGAAGAGATCTATTTTCCCCATTTATCTTGGATGGAGGCTGCATTTTTCTCTTTCTGTCGAGCAGGTTACAGACTCCTCTAATTCATGTGTCCCCTCATTTTCAAGCCCCTGTCTCAGTATTCTGACCATATTCTGTCTGCCCACAGTCAGACATTCACAGGTCAATGCATTTCAGAGATCCCATTTTAACCCCAGGCATCACCAGGGTTCCTTTGCTGCAAGGTATTTTACCTGCACAAAGGAAGAGCTGACAGTAAACACTGACTGTGAATGGTGAACACATCTCGTGTTATTTGCCATCAAACAAATCCCAGCTGTAAGAACAGGGACTTTCTATTCTTCAGAAAGCCCTCAGGCATTTTACCTTTTGGGATTTTGAATTTATCATCCTTCCTGTACCAGAGACAGCCTTGTTGTGTGCTTAGTGTTTTGACTGGATATTCTGTCTCAGGGCAGTCAGCAACTTTCAAAGCAAAGTCAGTGGCTAACAAGAACAAAAAAACAAAGCAAAACCAGAAATTAGTGGATTACACAGCCAGACCACATAGCAGAAAGTCTTCAAAATTACCAACAAAATACATCTTCCCTTTCCAGTTTGCTAAATTCCATGTGATAATGCATTCCTGGACCTAAATAACATATAGTGTTCAATTCCACACCAGAATAGTGGCTCAGAAGAACTGCAGACACAGTGATGCTGCATCCCATCCAGGATGCAAGTAATCAGTTTATTTTCATTTGGTTTTGGCCACAAAGACAAGAATTTAGGTGTTTCCAAACCAGCAGGACTAAGTAAACAAAACTGCTCTTCTAGGGTGTCCTGAGCTCTGTGTTAACTGCTGCTGAGTGTGTGAGGCCTGCTCTGTTATGGTCGTATGATCTGTAAGTTTACACCTTAAAAAACTTAGTTCTTGTAAATAAACCAACATTACATAAAACTGAGGTGAGCAGAAGTCCCACATTTTTTAGTTTTCAAAACCAGATTGATACACAGATGGAAACTAAGATTGCTTCTAAGCCACAGAAAATTCTCAAAAAATAAAATATCAGAGCAAGACTTCACTCATGCTCAGGTGCCTTACCTATATATTTGTTTTCTTCTGGAAGGTGTAAATCCTCATTTAACTGGAAGTCACTGGCCCATAAATCACTCCAGCACTTGTCAATATCTATTAAAAAACATGAAATGCACTTAGTTACCTATTACTTATCACAACAGGCAATGCTATCCTGCTTCCTAGACCTGTCATCTCACCTCTTAGCTATCTCCATGAAGAGCTGCAGGATGATATTATCTTAATGCCACCTTGTTCATCAATGACTCTTTCTAAACCTCTTGCTATGAACTCCCCTGGAGCAGGACTGAGCAGTCCTACTGAAATAAATCAACCCCCCTGCATTAGTCATCCAGCTACCAACACACCTTGCCCTTCATTCTTTGTGTCCTTTTCCCTGCTCAGGACTTGAAGGGCAGCCAAGCAGAGGGCTCCCTGGGATCCCTGCCCTCCACAACAACTGTTAATTAGGGAGTGGAAACCAACTGATAGAAAACAAAGACCAAGAACTGAGTAGGACAGAGCACTTGACTAATGAAGAGGTCAGTTTAACACTGAGGGGTCATTTCCCTGCTTCCCTCTGGTTGTATTTTGTGTTGTCACACTTTTTCTCTCTCTGCTGCAGGAATCAGACATTCTCTGAGTTTCTGCCTTTGTTTTACCTTCCACACTGTACTGGGTCCCAAACCACCTCTCCTTCAGGTGACAGTGGCCCTCGTTGGCAGCAGAGAGCAGAACCAGGTTGGCTCTCTGAGGACTGAGCTGGTTAAGGGCATCAGCAATGACCTGCAAGGTCAAGACAATCCTTCAGTTCAAATGGCTCTGCCTGACCCAGCAAAGACTTTGAGAACAAGACAAAACAAGCTTACAAAAATTACAAATCTGCTTTCTGAGTAAAGTGTTTCAATTGACACAAAGCTTGTGCCCCTGTGATGCCAAATTCTAAATGCCTGTACACACACCTGTGTTATAGGGTGTACCAACAGTTTCTTTACATCAAAACAGGTCATGAGGGTTCAAAGAATATTTACCTCAGGCTTGTATTCAAACAAGAGCTGGTCTCCTGTCAGAAAATCCTCCTTTGGGAACAACTGCATGTTTTCACAGAGGCTTTCCACATAGTCAAGTGGGTCTGTCTGCAAGCAAACAAAGCAAGCTGGTTTTCACATCATCAGAAAATTAAAATGTCAAATTTCTATTCTGACAAGAGCTTGACTGGTCAGGTATGTTGAGCATGAGTCACATGCTGCTCTTGTTATGGCTTTTAGTTTCAGTCATTAAATTAATATATTTCATAACCATAACCATTGCTCAAGACTCCTCTAAGATCCTGAAGCATCAGACACATCATCCATCTCTGTAGAAAAATCCTGAACGTGCAATTTAGAGTCCTTAAACCTACTAAGTTTACTGGTTAAGACCCAGCAGAAAGCACTCCTTGCCTCCAGGGAACCAAGCAAGTCCTGGTGGGTCCAATACACTACACAGCTTCACACATTTGGGTTCTCTGCTGTTCTGGAGAAAGCTCTTGTTAGAAGATCAATTGTTGTAATCTTGGGATAGCTGAACTTGGCTAACAAATTCATAATGATTGCATTCTACTGAAAAAAACAACCAAAGAACCAACACCACGTGGCATTTAAAAAACTGCACTAATAAACCACTGTAAACTTTGATCCTGGCAAAAGAACTGCACTGCTCTTATCCATCACTTGTGGCTGCTGGCAGCAGCCCCTGCTGTCTGCATCACTCACAAACAGAACTTCTGTTCCCCAAAGGCCACTCCAGACACTCAGTATCCTCCATTTGCTATTTGGAAGGCAGAGCTACAGATCCAAGGATTTGCTAAAAATGGCATTTCTAACATCTGATGCTCACAGCAAAATGGTGAATTTTAAGAGTGTCTGAAAATACTTGGGAGCATCTAGAAAGAAAAAAAACATTCACTTTTGATACTTTTTTTTTTCCCTCCTTCTTCCTGCACCTGTGTACTTTTAAGGAAGCCAACAAACTTCAGTGATGCTTTCAAGCTATCTGTGCAGTGCATGGATCTGTTCTCCCAAAAGGAAATTTTGTGCCATTCCAGAAAAGCAAGTTACCAAGAGAAAAACAGGACATAGCTAAATGTGCTGAGAGTAAGTCAATGAAGGGAGGCATCTCACGTTATCCAAACTGTGTTCCCTTCTTTTTGCCTAATAATAACAAGAGAGATTTTTGCTAATTGCAAACATTTCAGCAAGCCACACAAAGCCACATTTGTTGTAAGAGCAGACATGGGGCAATCAGCATCTCTAGCAGGTAGAGATTGAAAACAAACCCATTTAGTTCTGTTAAAATTCACAATATGCCTCTGCCTAGAGCACAAATTCAGCCCCATTAAGTGCATCAACTATTTCTGATAGAACAGATCTTTGAATGAAAATGCATTTCCAAATTAAAAAGCAATTTTAATTGCAATTCTAATTTTAATTTTAAAAATGCCTTTTCAGGTTTACCTATACCAACACAAAGCAGTGGATGTTTTGTACCTGTTCCTGGTAGCGGAATTCATTGGCTTCAATCTTTTGTATTTCTTCCCATATTCTGTGAAGGAGGGAGAAGAAAATAAAAGTGGGTTTTTCCTCCATTCCACAACATTAACTGAGAATCTCAAGAAAAACAAGTACTCTAGGAAAGACACAGGGTGTGTTGAGTGATTTACTGAGGTACCAGACACAGAACCCAGTACTGCAGGCACTTCCCTTCCACCCAAAGGGCCATTTCTCAGTTGGCAGGAAAATTTGTTATTATCTGAAGAAGAGATTTAACTACAAAGAGTCAAAATGACTCCAAGTTAACATAAATACTAACACCAGAACACTACAGACTTATCTCCACAAATTTATTTAAATAAACACAAAAATGCACCTAACATCTCTGCTACTTCAGCTTACTAAAATTAGATCAAAACAAATCAAACTAAAAGCACCACAAAACAAGCATAAACATTTAGCAAATTCATCTTTAAACTTTAAAAACTGGTAAATTTCCCACACAGAAAAGATTTAGTGCCAAGTTTATGCTCCTGTAACACCACAAAAAGGGCAAACCCCACAAACAAAAGGCTAATGGAGAAATGCAGTCCCACAAATACCTGATGTAGTGGCAAACACTTGCCTTTTATCTGGCCCTCTTTTTTGCAGCATCTTCACATACTGAAATACAACGTGGGCCACCTGCAGACAGAAAGAACAGATTCATTTTTCCAGACACTGGGAAAACAGTAAGAAAATGAAGTTGGAGGAAATCATACCTCATAAAAGTGCTTGTAACCTTCATCAGTCAAAGTCACAGAAATGCTGAAGATGGAGTAAGTGGAGTTCTGTTCAAATCCTGTCTCACCATTTCCTCCATATAATGCAAGAGCCCAAAATCTATGGAAGAGTTAGAGATACATATTAATTACTAATTTCACCTTTATTTGAACTTATTTACAGTAAGTGTGTCCTGGCTTTATTTCAATGCCTGTCAGTGTGCTCACAGTTTACACAAAGCTTTTCCAACAAGATGGGAACCTCAGGATACAGAATTCAAGAAAAAAAAAAGTGAAAAAGCTAAGTTACATTTAAAGATCAGTCACAGGTACTGCTGATCCATGTATCACAGACCAAAACCCACATTTCTTACTTGAGTCTATCAGAATTTTAAGCAATATCACTACAAAATGCTGATACAAAAAGGCAGACTTGGCTTGCTTTTGTATCTATAGAAAAAAAATACAAAATAGAGTCTGCTTTTATTTTAATGATAGCAAAGTCTTTAATAACTCTGTTATTAAAATGCATACTTTTTCCTAAGGAAAGAGAGGACACTGCCTTTGCCTTCGTGTCCCACCAACCAGGAGATGTAATGAAGAGGCTTCACCCTAAGAGAAAATTTGAAAGAGATTAAATGCCAGACAGTAATAAGTTCCACAGAGAGAATTCAAATCACAAATAGACAAATGACTAAGATATACACTGGCTGCTTCTTCATGGCAAGTTCTGCATTTTCAGGCAGCATTAGGATAATAAGTTAATAAGTGGGAGCTCACAACATAATGACTGAGTCAGTGAGGAATGATGTTAAATCAGCTCAATTTATACAAGGAATCAGATCTGCATCAATTCAACTCATTTAAAAAACAGTTCCCCCAGCTGAACCAAAGTAATCTAGAACAGACATAGATGAGAAGCTTTGGTTTGTTGTGGAGGTCAATAAATTATTCAAAACATAAGCATGGTAGAAGTAAAATGCAGCATCACCATACCTGTAATACTGTTCTTGTGGGGGAAGAGCCCAAGTGATAGTCAATGAATGAACTTTCCTGATTGGAACAACTGCACACAAATAAATTTATTGAATATAAATATACATGATTAGACAGAAAGAATTCTACATAAATGAAGACAAAAATGGTTAAAAGTTATTCAGAACCACACAGAATTGTTCTACCAAGTACCTGGATCACACAGAGGAAATACAGAGCTTGGTATTCAAGACATTTCAGTGAATCTGTTTCACTTACCTCTGTAAAGCTTGTGAAACTCTGGTGTGTCAAAAGGCTGAGTCAGGTGGCCAAAGCTGGGTTTGGGTAAGCCACTTAAAAGCAAAATTAAAAGTTTGATGTTACTGGCAAGGATTGAGGGCTACACTGAGATAACCACAAGATGTGGGCATCCATAGCTCTGAGATCACAGCCAGAAAATGGCCCTTTATTAAAAAAGGTGCAGCCAGGCACCCAGCCAGCCCCAGGTGGAAGGCAACCAACCTGGGGTGCATTTGCACTCTGCCCACAGGACCCAGGAGTTACCCAAGATTTAGATACCCCATCAACTCCTCCCCCTCCTGCTAAGTTTGTAGCAATAAAAAGCTTCTCTTCCTAACAGGGGAAAGGAACCCAAGCACAGTAAACGACTTCCAGTGTTGGCCCTGGATTCAGAGAATGCTGCTGGATTGTCTTATTGGGAAGGAGAAACAAGAAGGACAGGGGTTGGGACAGACAAATGTGTCTCTGCATTAGACTTTCACGAGTGCACTTTCATACACCACAGAAGTAAGTGAATTATTAAAAAAAAAAAAGATCAAGTTCTAACCAGTTGCCACCCCAAGGATGAGTCAGTTTCAAGACACGGTCTTGATTTTGCTGCTCATTATTTTTGACATGAAGCAAAGATAAGAAATGTAATATGATAAGCCAGGTTTGAATGATTTATCATAAAATCAAGGTATCAGCACACATTGCAGCAAACACTGCTGCAAGCTGGCAAAGCTTGCAGGCTAAATAAATGTTAAGCATAAACAAAGTCTTCTTGGAATAATTTATGACAGTTTTTCATTCCCAAAGTGGCCCCTTTTTTTTTTCTGGATGAGGATCATAATTAACAAGAGTTAATTTCCTTAGCTTCTCCAATAAGGGATGTTTTTAAAAAATGGTAATTCTATGATAATTTTATAATTTCTAAAACCTTTATGCATCAAAAGCATCTTACTTATTTGGGATCTCGGAGAAGATTTCTGTCACCCACTTTTCCAATGTATCCAGTGTTTCTAATAAGGAGAAAAAAAAGAAATTCAGAAATAGTTCCTTCAGTAATTTCCTGCAAATCTAAGACAAATTCTGTATTTTATCTCTTCATGTCAGTTATTTTAAAGGAGCTGCAAGTTGCAGATTTTTACATGATAAACTTCAAAGCTGTTGGTTTGAGTTAATTCTTAGTATTCACTAAACTGTATCTTGGGTCAGGGCTCTGGTTTTGTATATTCAGTTTTTGTATAAACTGTATGTACTCACAGTTTCTTTTGTTTTAACAGAGATAGAAATACAAAGTAGACCTGGCTGGCTACTCAGTCCCAATGCTTTTCATCCCAAGCACCAAAAGAAACAATATTACAAACCATCACGATGGAAATTATTATTCAAGAGGCATTCAACTCCCTAAGAATTTCTAAGAAATGAAAGTATAGGAGAAGAAATTAATTACCACCTCTGTTACTGCCATCTCCATTTTACAGATGGTCACCACTTTTAGTGTTTAACAAACCCCCTAACCACAAACCTAATCTGAATGAGCACAACTATTTATTTTCAGCACAGGTGTCTACTACCTGCCAAACTTCTAAGGAATTTCCTTCTGTCATTCTCAGCAGAAATGACCCGTGGGTTTAAAGCTCTAAAACAGTTTCAGCTACAAGTTTCTCAAGAAGTGGCAAGGTGACAACAACACAGCACAATTGCTCAAGTTTCACTTGGAAACCAGGCTAAAATCTACATATAAATACCTCCTGCAGGACTGGACACTGGAACAGCTTGAACAGCTGAACTTGTGCCAAAAGCCCTGCACCACCAGCAGCAATCAGACTGCTTTTTAAGGAACAAGTGGTGTTACCTTTAGACTGGACAACCAAAGTCATGTAATGAGCTGAGTAATGGCGCTGCCAGAAGTCCCTCAGCCTGGTGTAGGTGTCAATATTGTTCAGTTTGGGCTGATGTTTGAGTGTATCTGCATTACCTGTCAACACAAGAAGGTGGTTGGTTACCTAGACACTGGTTAAGCCAGACCAGATGTATCAAGAATTTTTTTTTCCTCCCCTGGCACTGAGTCTGATCACATAAAGTATTAAAAATACTTCATGGAAACGTGGACAGTTGGGTATTTCTAGGACAAGGGGGGATTCTGCAATGTCAGATCACACACTGCACAGCTCCTCGTGTGTTGCCAGCTGTTGTCTCCCCAGGAGAACTTGCAGAACAGGAGATGGAAAAAGAGGGGAAAGATGATTTTCAGTAGATGTCACTACAACACTTTATAAAATTATTTATATTTCAAAGCTGGCTAACTCTGTTACCCACCAACCTGCAATTTACATGGTCAGTAAGGGTAAGGGTGTCACAAGGGTGAGGGAGCTAGGACTCTGTATTTGCCAGGAGAGGAAGGACAAATCTGCCTTCTGCTCCACTCACACATCTGTGAAGAACACAGCAGTGAATTATTTACTTTGAAAAGCCTCCTTAGACAGGTATCCAGAAATACTTCACTTTTCCAGGAAATCTTAACAGCAAGAAAACCAAGCTTAAGCAAGACAGAGATGACTCAGAGAGGAGAATGTATTCTAAGAAGCAGACAGCTGCTTTTATTCCCATTTTACTGCAAAATGAGTCACTGCTCTTATAGTTCTGAGCCAGGCTAGTGTGTGCTGTGATAAGAAAGCCCACGTCAGTGTCTCTTTTTAAGTGGTTGAAAATTTAAGTAATGTCACCTCTGTAACACAAATTCAGAACTTACCCCAAAAAAATTTCTTCATTGGATGTCCAGGCCTGGCAAGGCTCCCAAACAGCATCTCCTTTCTGTTTGCATCAGAGGGTCTTGCTAGCTGATACTCTGTTAATTAAAAGAATTTGCATCAGAATTTGAGGTCATGTTCCCACAAAACAAAGTAAAATCCCACAACCAAAATGAAAAGGAGACACCACACAGATGCAGCCTGGAATAGTTTGGCTTTTTAATGTATGATGAAGTAGTGAAATATAAGAAACTGGATTTGCTGGCAGTAATGAATATAAGTCAAGAGACAAGGAAAAACATAGTTCATTGCTGATAAGAAAGGGATATGTAGGGGAAGAATGTAAAGCCCCAGCTGGCCCTGTCTAAATGCTTTCAGTCTGTTAAATTTAATGGGTTGCTTCTCCCTTATATCAGAACAGGTATCAGTATATCAGTATATCAGAACAACTTCTAGTCCAATAATGAAACAAGAAATTGAAAGCTGAGCAACACAGTTCCCAAAAATGCATTTTACACCAATGTAAATATGGGATTCTCAAGGATCCACCTCTTGAACTGTGTTTTCCTGTTCCTGTTTTTGCTGGTAATGACACATGCACAGCAGAGTTGTAAACTTTTGGCAGGTTTGTTGTGCAGGCAGTTCAAGCTGACATGATTTACTGGGCAGTGCATTATCACATTGTCAGCACAAGGGGAGGAGGGGACCTGCATGCTGCAGACAGTGCAAGTGAAGTGAAAATTGGTTCTCCCTGTTGAAGAAACCACACCTTAACTAGAAAACAGGTCCTTGTTTATACCAACATTATCTAAAGTCAAAGATCAAATTGCCCTTTTTCCTTGCCAGGAGACAGATGAAGATGACTTGAAATAAATATCTGAACCAGTTGGTACATCTGCCAGTAACAGTTTTCTCCTAAAACAGTGAACTTTTTCTAAAACAGTAAAGATACCCAAGTCTGGAGGTATTCATTACATATTAGAATATCAACTGAACAGTCCACTCACTTGCTATGTCTGGTTCAGTTTCATTCTGTGAAGTGAGTTGGTGGTTACTAAGGTGTCAGAATAAAAACATAAGTACAATCACCTCAACTTCTTACACTGACTTCACATAAGACTGGAGAGAGTACTGGGGCTATGCTGGAGCACCCTGATCACAGAAGAACATCCACAGTTCCTGCCAAACCACTTAAAACTACCAATTTCTATTTAAAGAAATGAGATAATAAGATCTCACAGTGATGGCACTACCTTCAGTCTTTCTCCTCTAAGAGCCACCAAACTTAAACTGAAGCCAGGAAATTTAAACTGAAAAGTTTAATCTCTCTGTTAAGGTGAAATTAACTGAAGTGCTCAGGATAGTCCAAAATGGAAACCAATAAACAACTTCATAAAATAGGTTTTGTTTCTTTAAGAAGATGGGTTAAACACACAGGAAAAGACACGGTCACTTACCACTGTCCACAGCCTCAACCTCTCGATCTATTGCATCCCTGATCATCAGTGGGTGAATAAAGAATTGTGCCCACCTACACAACAGAAAAATTCATATATTTTTCTTCAGTGTCAATTCAGTTAGGGCAAAACCCCCAATTGTTAAACTCAGCATTGACTATTTTAATTTATAAAAGTTGCTTGTTTTACTAGAAATCATGCAACTCTTCACTATACTGCCTTAAGGAAAGATAAAAGCCAGCTCTGTGATACCATCAAAAACCAGCAGGTCCTTACTGCTCCACTGAGTGGAAATGAGCTGGTTGGACACAGTAAGATATGACACTGATAGGTGCAGGAATGATCATACCAGATCAGTGACCCACCTGGTCTTGCTCCTGGCTCTAACTGGGAAAAGTATCAGATGCTTCAGAGGAAAACCAGGAACAATGTGATCATAGGGAAACTTTCTTCCTTACTCCAGGCAACAAACTGTTGAATTATTTTGTGAAACTTAAGTTTTTGTATCTGTTCCAACTGTATTATCTACTATCAAAGTCAATGTTGTCATCCACATACAGCCCTTCTCCTGTACCCACAGAGAGCACAGTAATGGACAGCAAATGGGGACCCTGCAGAAGCTGCCAGAAAACCTAATATCTCTGGTTTTATTTGTTGAGTGTTTTTAATGATGCACTGAATTTCTTGAAGCAAAAGGTTAACAGTAATACACTGCTGAGAGAGTTCCATGGCTACAGGACCCATTAAGCTAAAGATTATTGAGTGGTGATGTCTTTCAATTTCTTTTGATCTGCAGGTGCTTGAAACCAGCAGCAGCAGCAGCATCCATCTGCCCTGATTATATGAGACACTTGCTCTACAGGACTCCTGATTTCTGTTTCCACTAAGTGAGCTGTTGTGACAGACTGAATGATTTTTTTATTCTTTCACACTTCCAAGCATCTAGAAGCTGGACTAATCTGCAAATGAAAGCTGAATTTGACCCAGGGAAGTAAAATTTAAGTAATACCTGGTAAAATGTGCAAACACTTATTTCTTGGTGTCGTCACAAGAATGTATTTTGATCAAAGTTAGGGTTGCAGTGGAGTCTACTCTCCCCCTGAGGTAGTTTAGAGCATCCAGAATACTCAGCTGCCATGTCCCTGTGAGTGAGCAACTTCCTCACTGAAGGAAACCATGCCAACGGGTGGAGCTCTGCTGTCCCAACAAAGCCCACAGCACAAAAAAGTGAATTAAATACTTACTGACAAAAGATGGGTACTTGACTGAATAACCTGGGATGGGTTAACTTCTGAGACACACACTGTGCCCTGCCCTTCCACTCACTTTGACAGATTGGACTTGGAACAAAAATACTCAACCAAAAAAATAATTAAAAAAAAACAAACCCTGACTCTACTGGGACAAGTATTTCAAGGGATGAGTCACTGGGATTATGGGAGCATCTCCCCTTTGAGCAGCTGTGTAAAACTTCTTCTGCCATCCATGTTACTGGTTTAAGAGTGGTAAAACAACCAAAAAGCTTTTTGCATTGTGACTTACACATGGATCCTAAGTAACCACACAGAAGCCACACAAGCCATACCTCAAAAACCAGTAAGATATCCAAAAACAAATTAGATTCTCCTTTTGTTCAATACCCTCTGTGGTAGCATGAGTACCTAAGGAAAGTTAGCAACGCCCTCAATCACCCCAAAATGAAGACACCCAAGTTCCTGAGGCAGTTAAGAACTCTTGTTAACACCTAGTCACAATTTATATGAAGTTACCTATCAAGTGCTTCTTTGAAGTACTTCCTCTGCACATCAAACTGGAAGAATGTTCTCTCACAGTCAGTGGAAGCGTTGTCACTGCCCCCGTGTTTCTTCAGAAAGGCATCAAACCCATTCTCAGCTGGGTACTTCAAACTGCCCATAAAAACCACTGCAACAAAAATGAGCAGAATTAGCAAGATGGCATTAAATTGTTATGCCTGACTGCAGCTACAGCAACCCCTCTTCAGCACAATATTACCTACAACTGACTCACAGCTCACACATGGAGGTTAAATAGCAACAGGCCATGTAATGTGCCCCAAACTGGTGCAATCTGCCCTAAAAGACTGAAACCTCTGCTGCCTTCCAAGGCTTGCTCAGCCCCAAGTGGTCAAAAGTAGTGTTTTATGATAGAACTGGTCAGAAACTTCATGTGGTTTCTGTGCCTGTATTAATAATCCATTTTACTCTAGAGATAATGTCTGTAGTAGCTCCAGCCTGGTTTGTACAGCTATAGGTAAGATGATTCCTCCCACAGTGGATGGGTAACAAAGAATGTCAGTATACATTAATGCACAGCCTACCAAAGGGTATGAGGCATCTCCCATATTAAAAAAATCCCTTGCTAAAGCATTGTTTTTATAAATATTACATATTTATTTAATTAATTTTTTAAAATTCTAAATGGGATAGCTAAAATGGGAAATGTTACTAAAATACTGCAGAAATTCAGAGCTAGGCAACACTCACGTTGAACTGGAGATGAAAGAGGAGCAGGTACTTACTGTGTTCCAGGAAGTGTGCTAACCCAGGCAGATCTTCAGGATCAGAGAAGCTGCCAACAGCAACGCAGAGGGCTGCTGCAGACTAGAGAAAAGACAAAACTCTCACTAAAAGCTGCTTCAGGAAAATGACAGAAGTATAAAATAAATCAATAAGGAAAGGAAAAATAAAAGGGTGGCCAGGTCTGAATGCCTCATCACAAGGTTTCAGAGCACACTGAAGTTCACCATGCTTTCTTTCAGCCTACCTCAGTACATACCTGCTTTTCTGTACAGCCTCTCTTTCTTGTATCTTCCTTTTCAGCGAGCTCTTCTAATTCACTATCATCAGGATCATTGAAATCATCATTATCTCCATCACTGTCCTGATCCTCATCGTCCTCATCACAGTCCTCATCATCAAAACCTTCTCTGCCATCTTCGATCTCAGCTCCAGAGTCATCATCTTCATCACTTTCCCCTTCAGATTCATCATCATCATCATCATTGCCTTCGTCCTCCTCCTCCTCCTCAGATAAAGCAGCTGAGGCACCATCCAAGTAATTCAAATCCGAAATCAAAAGTGCACATAAGCCATTTTGTAGTTTGATATACCTGGAAGAAGAATTAACTGCAATGAACACACAATTAACTGAATAATTATTTGCAAACCTAAATTCTCAGAATTGCAAAAATTTCTGTATTTCCCACAACAGTTCTGTGCTGTTCAAATGGCATTTCCTAATGAAAATCCAACAGCAGGTTAGAAGGTGAGCAGTTTTATTGAGGCAAAGGAAAAATGCTCTTTAGCTACTCAACAGTTGGAAGAAGAAATTCAAAGTAGCAGAAAAAGACTTTCTTGCCAAAAGGACAGGGACAACAGTTTGGGCTTTTATTTCTCCCTGTATGAAACATTTAGGCTCTTAGCATTCACTCATAAAAAAATCACATACTCAGAATAGACAAACCCAAACTTCAAAGCCTGTTATGCTTGTCAGGCTCCTGGGAACATAGATAAGGTGACAGAATTAGGATTTGAGCCTTTGCCTCTAAATAAGCCCCCAAAACTCCATTTGATTTGATTTATGCTTTCTATTAAATGGGGTCCATGGATGTAGCAGGCTTGTTAGAGAGGACAAATCTCTACAGGATTAATAAAATAAGTCACAGTGAGTTGGTTGTGTTGCTATCAAGAAGCAACATACACAGAGTTCTCTCTAAATATGTACTCAGAATTATCTATATATAGATGTATACAAACCCCACCAGCCCTCTGTCTGGCACCTTCCTACAAATATGAAGGCTGAGGACTCCAAACACCAGTTCTTAGTGCAACAAAATCTCTCACAATTATTTTTCTCAGAATCAGATCAGGAACAGTCACAGCCTGACATATTATCCAAAGCACACTCCGGGAGCTTGAGCTGAAGGAAGGGAAGAATGCTGGGCTCAGAAAATACTTCATCTGCTCTAAGAAGTAGGGTGATATAGACAGGTGGTATCTGATCCAGAGAAAAAAAAAAGGTGTAAAACCAAATCAAGGTCACATCTCACCCTCACAGAAAACTGAGTTACACAGCAGGTTTATACCAGATTAGAATTTTGTCATGGGGCCATTTTTTTAAAAGTAGCAGAACTTTGAAAGCAGATTTTCATCTGAAGCTATGTGGCAAGCATCCAAAAGAAAAAGGGAAGGCACAATGCATGTTTTCCAACTCCATGGTTCCCAAAGTTTCTCACAAGGAATTTCTCACGTTGCATTCATGGTTACCATTACACAATTTCAGTGCCTCCCAGCAATACAAGCAGGTATTGTTATCCCCATTAAACTTCAAAATATGAAGCTAGTGTAAGTTTCACTTTTTATTTGAGCTGCAGGGCCCTGCTCTGGCTCTGCCAACCACAGGGGAGCTTGGAAAAAAATTACTCTGAGAACTCTCCCAAGTGAATTTCATGGGGATGAATGTGGGAGAAAGGGGGTGTTTGTTGTGACAGGAGTTAAGCAGCTCCAACCCAAAGGAAAAGCACATTCTAAAATGTTCATTGCAATCCCAGCTTTCTCTCAATGGAACTGTTTTGGTTTTTCTATATCATACCAAAACCAATGTCATTTCCCTACCTGGAAAGGACAGAGAAGCCTGGTACATATAAAATATATTTTACTCAGCTGTAGAGTTTTATTTTTATATTGTATAGTTGGATGAATGTGGGAGAAAGGGGGTGTTTGTTGTGACAGGAGTCAAGCAGCTCCAATCCAAAGGAAAAGCACATGCTGGACTAACATGTCTGTAAAGGTTAAAGAGCAAACACTTAATAGTTGTGTTGTTTATGAATGATGACCACTCATCCAAGAGGAATTTACAGCACTTACCCTGAGTCAGCATTCTGTAATCATTAGCACACTCATTCTGCTTACTGCAGGACTGCTGAGCAGTGCAAATTCATTCCAAACAAAAACACAAGTGCATTTTTATTCTTTTGAACTACAGCACACAGTGAGTAACTTGCAGAGATGCTGTGACTAACTGCAGGAGGTACAGCTAGTGCAAGATCCATGCCAGCATCTGGGTACAAATTTAATCATCCATACAACTCTGGAACAGTCACCACTTTGTGCCACACACATGTGTTGGTTGCATCAGATATCTGCAGTGCTTCTGAGTGCACAAGGTCCTAAAATCAGATAAAATGTGCACTTCAGCTCTGGAGAGCCCAGAGCAAGAGCCCCAGGCAGTGACAGATCAATGTTGCTCCACATCTTCCAGCACAACCATCACCTTCCCCTCTGCAGACAACTCTCTGCTCCTGGTTCCCATGGCCCAGGGAGAACACTGGCTTCCCAGGGATTTTCCCAGGGATTAACAGTCACAGAAAGCAGGAACAGAACAGGACTGTTCTTCCAGAAGAATGATTTGCCACAATGCTGCTCAGCCAGGTGTGTGCACAGGAGCTCTTGCTGATCCTTTCCACACACCTCGATTAAACCAATGGAGCAGATGGCACTAATTACACATTCCTCACTCTCAGGCTTGTGGGTGCTACAGACCAGGGCAGAAAGCACCCAGCAGCAAGGCAACAACAGAGCTAAGCTGCTGCTGAAGGTTCTCAGGTTTCACTTCAGGAGAATCCGGAACAGTTCAGCTTATACTGAGCAGAGGCAGCAACTGATGGAGGTGTTCTTTACTTTTTCCATGTTTCAGCCCAGTGGAAAAGGATAAGTGTAATCAATACATAAGTATCCATTAGTATGCAAAACTCAGTACAAAGAAATGCAGCCATGTAATGCAGAAACAGAAGCAAGTGTAGTGCAACTGCTTTTTTGAAGAGCTGTACAGATGTTGATACAAATAAGGCTTAAACATAACATTTAAATTCTTAGAGATACTGTTAAATGTCCTAGACAAGTTTAAAGAGGGTTTCCTCACACTAAGTTATTTCTTTTATCAATGATAACTGTTTAGCAGTTAAGTAAATATTGAAATACACATCATGGCAAACCATTAGAAAAACATTTTCATTTCCCAAATAACCCACAACCAGCAATAAAAGCCCATAAAATTCCATATATGGATGAATTTATAACATACTAAAGCTAACTCCCCATTCATAGCTCTAATGAACAAAACCAGCACTGATTATGACAATATTTTTTTGTCCCAACAAACAGACTTTTGAGAATACATTCTGCAATCTCTGTCAGAACTCTTTCAGTTTTATTTTCACTGTAGATGAGAAAATAAAATACAATATTTTCCACTGAGTTAAGACAGGCACACGAAGCTCACTATGAGTGATCTGCAGTACACATCATCACAGAGAAGAAAGTGTGAATGCACCATCAAATCACCTGCCATGACCTTTCCTTAGGGTTGGTATAGAGTTAGTGGGCACAGTTATGCTTTTCTTTCTGTCACTCTGAAGTTCTCTTTCCTAGGGGTAATGTTTGTGTCTGCTCTCTGCAAGCCTCACTACCCACACGTGGAAAGCAGCCTGAAACAGATGTGATGCTGAGCTTCTGACTGAAAAAGTTTGTGAAGTACAGAGAGTAGGATTTATGGAAGATGTTACTATTAGTTTATTTTATGCTATAAAACACACTCTCCAATTCTCTACATGCAAAGGAGGTTCCTGAGCCTCCAAACAAACAGCCAGTGACAGGTTTCTATCAACTTCCCAAGCTTCCTCACTGTGCTGCTCCAGGTAGGAAAGGCAGAAGTCTCCTAAGCTGCCAGGCTCTGTAGCAGTAAACTCTGCAGGGAGAGGAGCCTCCTGCTAAGCAGGATGAGTAAGAATGCCAGCAGGACAGGCAGGCAGAGATCCAGAGGAAGCAGCAAGGAAGTAGGGCAAAAAGGGAGGGAGCAAGCTTCTCCCTAAGCCAATGGGCACAGCCCTCTCGGTGCTGTCAGCAGCAAGCTCCACTGTCAGCCAATGTCACTGCAAATCCAAAAGTCAGTTCCAGGTTTAGGCAGATTCTCCACTGGCTGCACAGATTAGACATCACAAGGAGTAAAGATAAAAGCAAACGTTTCCCAAAAGGGCTGAATACTCTTCTGCCTAACAGAAGGAAGTTTTAAGAGTGTCCCTTCAAGAACTCCTTACAGCACACAGAAAGCTCAGCCTCCACTGGCTGACATCAGACAGTCTCTCTCACTGCCAGGCTGCACAGGTGCTGAGGGCTGGGCTGAGAGAAGGTGATTATTTCCCTGTACTTTCAGAGGCATTACTCAGAAACACACTAATGAAGGCACGGGCAGAACATCACTCATTTCTATCTCGACTCACTGGCGTATTTGTGTTAAAATCTGGAACCTCATCTAAAACAACAGCCTTTTTTAAGATGGCATCTGCTCTGCAATACCTCAACCACATTTCATACTTCAGGCTTTGGGAAGGGACGTGCCTGGATGAGGGCTGCGAGCTAACACCCCGGTGCTGCTGTGCCTCAGAGACACAGCCCCACAGCACAGCCCTCAAACAACTGATTTCGTTTTTAATTCCTGTGCAATCCCCAAGCCTAACACCGTACACCACCCAGCCAGCACATCCTCACAACCAACACACCCGGGAAGCTCCATCTTCCCCTGGGAGGCCCCTCACCCCCCGTTTACCTCAGGCAACCGAGGCTGCAGCCTCGGGGACATGGGGCAGGCCCGGCACCCCTGACACCCTCACCCCTCTCTCCTCTCAGCCCACCCCAGAGCCGGCTCGTCCTCCCCTTCCTCCCCAGGCCAAGAACCCCCCGGGTGTGAGGGGGGAAGGACACGACCCGAGGCCGCCGTCTCTCACCGGTACTGTTTGGGGTCGCTGGGGGACTTGACGATGTCGGGGTCTCCCAAGTTGTGCCCGATGTCCCCGCGTTCTTCCTCTTCGCCGTGAGGCGAGCGGCCTCTGGCGTCGCGGCTGCCCTCCCCGGCCTGCTGCCCCACCGCCAGCTCCGGGCAGCCGCAGTTGGACGTCGCCTTGTTCCTACCGGGCATGGCGGCGGCGGCCGCACCGTACCACAGGCGGGGCTTGGCAACGGCAACCACCGCCCGGGAGAGCCCCGCCCGGGCGAGCCCCGCCAGGCCGCGACCCGCGACCCGCCCCCCCTCCCCCCCGAGCCCCGCACCGCTCCCCGCACCGCTCCCTGCGAGGGCGGACGCGACGCTTGCGCATGCGCCGCAACCGCCGGCAGCTTCCGCCGTACCGGGAAGTGGCGGAAACGGAAGGGAAAAACCCGGACCCCGCCAGTCAGGAGCGGCCGCGGTGCCGTGAGGGGGAGAATGGACCAATCGCAGGCCGTGACGTCACGGGGGGGCGGGCTCTGACTGGGGGGGGGAGAGAATGATGGTGGGTGGGAGAAACCATGGATGGGGGGGGATGGAGGGAAAGGCAGGAGGCGCCTGGCAAGAATGGGAGCGGGCGAAGAACTCTGAGGAGAGAAAGATAAAAATAGAGCTGCGTCCCGGCAGCTCCTCTCAGGGCCCTCACGGCCCGGCCTGTTCCCGGCTTGGCGTGGCTGCTATCCCCCCGCTCTTGCGTTGGAATAGTCCAGCCACCGGTTGGTGAAGGACGGCCGGCCCTTCGCATTACCTTCAACTATTGGTCCCCGTCGCTGTCGCTCACTCCCGCTCACTCCAGGTAGGACCAATCAGCTCCGCGTCAGCGGTATTGCCTTCAACTATTGGTCCTACCTAGAGTGAGCGACAGCGATGGGGACCAATCAGCTCGCGTCAGCGGCAGGAGGCGGGGTGTGAGGCGCAGCCCCTCAACCCCCGGTCCTCTCGCCATGGTTGCCCGGGCACGGCCGGGGAGGAACGGGGCGCGGACCGGGAGTGGAATCCCGAGGTCGGGTTGAGCCGAAGGCGCTGAATTCCAGACCCAAGCTTGGCAGGGAGAAACGGCGTCTCGGTCGCCGGCCTCCCGCAGCGGTCATGGGGAAAGCCAAAGGCTCCCCTCAGTCAGGCAGTGGCGAGGGCTCAGACAGCCTGGCCGCCCTGTGGCTTTCGGGTGGTGGTTTTCAACACTTAAATGAGTTAAGAGTGAAGTTTGCCATTTTACTCAAACCAGCAGTACTGTTGGTCTTTGAGGAGATCCAGCTCGGCCTTACTGTTGGTGCCTGCTGCTTAAATTTTATTTTTCGTTCCCCATGCAGTCTCCTCAACAGCTTCCAAGTTCGTATCCGAGGCTGTTCAGCAGGAAACTCTGCTGATTGGCCTGGCCTTGTTGGTGAAGCTCGTAGGTTTCAGGATTTCCCAATCTGTGATTTCCTCTTTTTTCCCCTTTAAAATGCAGTGTTGTAGGGAGTTCAAGAACTGACAGCAGGAATGCTGCTTTTCCACTTGCCTGGCATCTCTCTGGAGCTCATTCCCAAAGGGCACACATCACCAGCATCCTTTCCCTTGTGGCTCTTCAGGTGCTGTTAGGAAGCTTGCTTTTACTGCAATTTACTGCATTGCTTCTTCCCACATTTGTTCAGTTTTCTGCTGTGATACCAGTAGCTATTCCTTGTTTTATGTATAACATATTTTATGTTGACTGCAAAACAGACAATGAAAGCAAAGTTAAGGGATCAGAGACTGATACAAACGAGGCACATTGAGGCACAGGGAAAATAAGCCAGACTGGATGTCTACCTGATATTTTTTTTACTGCCCTATTTCTCCACAAGGTGGAAGCCAAGACCCACATCTAATCTAGAGCCTCCTGCATGGCTTTTATTGTACAATTGTACCCTCCACTGCACCACAGAAAAGTACTTCTGAAAAGCAGTCATCTCTCTCCTTTCACATTCTAGTACTCCTCCTTTTATCTTGTAATACTGTTTAATACTGTTTAATTAACACTTCTATCAGTCAAACGTAAGGCTTTATGCAAGACCCCCTTCAAGCATTTTTGGGGTTTGTCTTTGATGTAAGCAAGTCTCTTATTCTCCTTGCCTGAATAAATGCGTGTCTCACATTCTGTCCTTACCTCTTCCAAGTTCACACAGGTAACAATTACTGTTGACTCACTGGTGAGGATGAAACCACCTGTGTGCCACTTCAGGCACAGGGCTTTCTCTGTAGTCATCCACAGCTTGTAATGCAAATGTAAGAAAGAAATACATCTCTCCATTAGTATCTAGTTATGTGTCAGCTGCCTGTGGTGATTTGATTCCTTGTTGGAAAGAAACTCTGCAGGATTTCTGCACCAAATATTAGGATTCTTCACATAAGCAGGGAACAGTTCTCTTTTCCAGTTCTTTGGACTTCTTGTCCCATGTAGCTGCTTCCTGAAGCTTGTGCTGTAAAAAAACCAATTCTGCCCATCATAGCTTGAAGGGCCTTGAATGTATTTGTGTTTGTCTTTTAAAAATAAGAAGCACCAAAACAACCCAAAAAAAACCCCACTTGACTGGAACACAATTATATATTGGGTAGAGAAGGGGAAGGGCTTTTTTTGGGTTTGGTTTTTGTTTTTTTTTGCTGGAAGTAAAACAAAAACTGAAATTTAATTTCTGCTGAATCAATTCTACCATAAAGTTGCTGAGCTGAAAAATCAATATTTGCACTGAGGTGCCCCATTATACCTGCAGAGCTCAACACCACTGCTCCCTGCTGTGGAAACCTGTGTTTATTTTTGCTAATTTCCACAAAT
Organism: Calypte anna; assembly: GCF_003957555.1. Classification (NCBI taxonomy): domain Eukaryota; kingdom Metazoa; phylum Chordata; class Aves; order Apodiformes; family Trochilidae; genus Calypte; species Calypte anna. The sequence goes on from NC_044254.1 coordinate 24,997,029, forward strand.
TGCCCTAAAACCTGTTTCTGCACCATACTTTCATTGCCCAAATAACCCTTCTCTTTCACTCTTAAATCTGCACAGTGACCCCAGGCTGAGGGGCTCAAGGATCACCACCCTGTCAAAAAAGATCAGTGCAGTTTGAGGCATTTTAGAGGCATTTAAAAGATTCCTTCTTTATCCATGCACATGATTGCCCAGTACACAGGTAATGGAGCACACACAAGCTCTCTGGCCAGGCCACACCAGGTGACCAACTTTTATTTTGTGTTTTCAGGGGGCTGAGATACAACAACCACATTTCTAGTGCCACACAAATTGCACTTTTGCTACTGGATCACACACGCTCCAAACAGGTCACAGCAGAGATTTCGGGAAGCAACACACAAACAAAAGAAGGGATCCAGCCTTTAGCACAATGGGTTTAAACTACATCAACGTAGTTGTATTTCTCTCCAGAATACTGTGCTTTTTTTGTTGTTTTTTTTTTTTTACTTAGAACTATTACACTTTGAGACACAGCAGAACAAAATTACAAAAGCATTGATTAGTGCCATGATCCAACACAGCCCAGTGGGCAAATACCTGACTCCAGGGTCTGACATCAGAAAGCCTCCTCAGTCAGGGGGACACAAAGCCATAAAACACTTCAGATTTTTCACCTTCAGACAGCAAACTTCTCTCTGTATCCACCTAATTTACATTTACAGACACACTTTGCAGTCAACAAGTGCACGATCACAACAGAGCCATAGGGGGTACCAAATTCCACAGGCTGGCCCAAGGAACTGCTCTGTATCTTTCAGAAAAACACAAGCTCTGCACGTGGGTAACACACACACAGAGGTGGTTTTGTAATTACAAAACAATGTGGTTTTGTAATTTTAGAGATGCTGGAAATACAAGAATATTTTACATGTTAGGTGTTAAAAATCGTTCCTCCCCTCAAAGAATGATGCAACAAGATGCCCACGGAATAACTCTTTAACAGGACACCTTTTTGCCATTTTTCATTTTCTGTTATGTTTTACTTATCAATCTTCCTCTTTTTTAAGTTATGCTTTGTAGTTGAATCTGAACCCAGAAAAAAAACCTACCCCCACACACACTGGCACAAAATTAAAATAAATCAACAATACAGTGCAGAATGAAAATCCAATGATATTGGCACTAATACTTCCCAACACTCACATTTTGGCTCCTGATATTTTTATCTTTCTGAGGCAATCTTTCCTGATATTTTTATCTTTAAGACCCACAGGCCAGATTTGGCCTCCAACTAAGCAGCAGCCAACTCCTCCTTCCCATCATCCTGCCACAAACCCATCAAGAAGAAGCTGACCAGAGCAGATCCAAACCCGCAGGGGTAAATCTGCAGGGACACAGTGGGAAAGCTGCAGGATAGGCAGTTCTTGGGCTTCTAGAAATTAATTATTAGGGACAGCAACAAGAAGCTGAGCACAACAACAACACCCCCAGCACCCTGCGAGCCCTTCCTGGTGACACTGGAGAAGGTTGCAGGGAAGGGGAAGCCCCTGGAAGGGCTCCTGCTCCTTTGCCCAGCATCAGCCAAGAGCAGAGGGAAACAAAGTTTTGGCTGCACAGCCTCCTCTCCTACCTGGCAGTCTGGATCCCTCCTGTGCTCTTGGCTCTCTGCTCAAACTGCCAGACAGAAATTCTTTGCTCTCTCTGCTCCATCGTACAGCAAAGCTGAGGCTCATGTCTAGAGGACAGCAATGACTCAACCTATCTGGGGACAGATGATTATTTTCTTTTTAAATGTAAAAAAACCCAGAATATTCTTGCATTTTAAGAATTATTTTTTTTTTACCCCATTTTCTTTTAGGCCTGGTCCCTTCTGATGGTTTTTTTTTTGTGTTTCCTGATGTTCTTCACCAAAAAACCTTTCTGCAGTAGTGGAACTTAAAATTAAAAATGCAACATTTTCTGTGGAAATAACATTTGCAACACTATATAATTGCTTTTCTTCAGTGGAACTCACATGAACACTAGGTGCACTTACAATATTTAGTAGGATTTTCTTTTTATAATTAATGGATGAGGAAATATATATTATTAACACTTCAGCACATTAAACAAACATACCAATTTCCTACAACTGAGACTTCTGCCTTTGGACTACATGATAAAACACCACCACAAACGAAAATATAAAGTTTAGCCAGGAAAAGAGGATGACATTTCTCAGGAAGAAAGCTCACTAGCAGGAGCAGTTCTGCTGGGAAGGGGGTGGGTTGTCTGTCAGTCGCATGCTCCTTCCAGAAGTGCCCCTGGAAGAGTCTGATTCTATACTCTCTGACATCTTTTCACAGATTATATCCACAAGACGCTCAAACACCTGCCTTACGTTGATGTTTTCTTTGGCACTAGCTTCAAAATAGTCAAAACCTGTAAGTGGGAAAAAAAAAATAATTAAGAAGTCAATAGAAACTGAAGAGAATGGCTTTGAAAATACTGCTTTTTAGAATTCACCTCAAGAAAACAAGATATTAGGCAGTTCTGAGTCCTAGAATACTGAGCTGAAGTACTTGTAAAATTTATCCAGCACCAAGAAGAGTCAAAGGCATAAATAGATCACTACCCATTCCCCTGGTAAACACATCTGTGGGTGATACAGATCTGAATAAACCCAGGACAAGGGAGTCAAATCCCTCCCTTACATCACTGAGGATCCCCTGGACTGCTGCTTCTGTCGTGTTCAGGATTCCTGGGCTCTGGGCACCCCTGCAGAGCCAGGAACCACCACTGCAGCCTGGCCAGGCAGAGAAGCAAGACTGTGGTTGCATTCCTTCTGCTGACCAACTTCTGCACTTGTGCTCAAAATATTCCATGATTCTGGCCCTGTTTGGCCCATTTTTTGATGAGACACAAAGCTCTTCTGGTTGATTAATACCTGTACAGCACATGCCCCCACCCTGACAAGGTGGATCACCAAAAAAGTCATGTGCTTCCTACAGGGTAATTTCAGTCACCAGCTCCCACCTGCAGTGGCAAGGATGGATTCCCAAACACTTGCTGACCCTTTTTGGCTAAAAGAAAACAACAGCAGCAAGGCTGGAGTTACCCCAGGATGGGGCTGGCACACAGACAGCTCTTCGTGCCACCCCCCCTTGACACCCCAGGCTTCACAAGAACCATCCTCCTCACAGATGAGCCTCAGCCAGCTGAAATGTGCTGAATTGTGAAGCATTTCTTTATCTTTCTAACCCCAGGGGCCCCAAAGGCCAACCATCACTAGCAGGGGATGTTGCTTCTGTTCTGCCAGGTTATTATGCTGTGAGAGCTCGAGCACCACAGAGGGTTTATTTTGCAGTAAGCTCCACTCTGTTGTGCTTCATTTGGGGCATATTCTGCATTGCATCAGTTTTCTTTGATTCTGCCACAAAGGAAGGGAAAAAGAAGTCATTTTAACTGGTTAGTCTGCCAGTGCTGTTAGCCTGAGTCACCCTGATGAAGAGGATAACAAGTAGATATCTGCCCCTTTCTACCACTTTTTAAAAACCATGGGCTGAGATGTCTGCATCATTAAATAAGGATGGTTGTACTGCATCAGAGTACACAGTAAACTTCTTGCTCTCCCACTTGCTGTCTTTGATAATGATTAAAAATGTATATAAAAAGCACAAGAAATCAGAGAACAGAAATTAGATATTTGTCAGTCCAGCACTGGTTTAGCTTTTGCTGTGGCTGAAGCTGTTTTGGTTTAACTCACATTTATTCCAAGAACAGTTTCTTAACCTAATTAGGTAATTGTTTCAATGATGTAAATGTCACTACACCCAAGTACAAACTTAGATAAAACACACTAAAGGTGAACCTTGATGTGAATCACTATGAGGTAAGCAGCTTAAGCAGCTGACAGACAATTAACAAGATTCCTCCCACCTAAGACACAAGGTAATTTCAGATAAAGCTGTAAACATTAGCACAAGGAATAAGTGATTGATAAGAAGAGATATCTTTTCCAGCCCTTTTGAAAAAGAGCATTTAGTTTTTTGGGAGGATTACAGAAGAGGAGGCTTGGGACAGCACTTGGCAAAGGCATGGTGAGCTTTTGTTTGGCTCTGCACTGGGGAACATTTCTCCAGGGTGAGCTGGACAAACACAAGGACAGGTCAGGAGGTCTCCAGCAGAACAGTTTCCTGCTGATGGAGTCAGTTGCTATGGTAACTGTGTGTGCTTGTGTTTTGAAGTGTCCCAGATGTAAAGGATTCAGATTCTAGATGCCAAATTTGTATTTAAATCATGGGGGTGGGGGGAAAAATACTATAAATAAGAATGGGAGGTTCAGTAAAACTCTCCATTTGCTGTTAAATTGCTTTGGATAATTTTTTCAGCTACTGTCAGTGTAATTATTCTTGCAAAATATGGGAGCACACGTGCATTTACTGTGATTTTGAGAGTCTGCAAGCCAGTAACTAAGTTGATCCATGTTTTCAAAAGCATATTGAATTCTGATCTGTAGAAAAGAGCCTGTAACTGATTCTGCAAACTAACCTTGCCTTTGTTTGCTTTGATAGTCCTATATGTAAAGACATATTATTGCAATAGTAATAATGATGGGAAAGCAGAGTGTTTAGGTTGATATTTACTCATTACTTGTTTATGATGACAGTGCCTCAAGGCTCCAGTCATGAATAGAATCCCTCTGTGCTAAGCATATGTAGAATTTACACCTGAAGGTTCCAAACCTGCAAGCCTTTGCAGACATGCTTTTTTTTTTTTCCCCCATGAAAAAATAATTTCATTGTTTTTAATCCCTTGGAACAGTCACATAAAGCTATACTTTTTATTCATCCATAATCAGGGTTTCTAGATCTTCTGTTCATTAAAAACCAAAGCAAAACAACAACAACAAACCCCCTAATAAATACTTGTTAAATCTAGTACCCCCAGTTTAACTATTTTTTTATGCACCCTCCAATTACTGCTTAGAGAACTGAAGACATCATAGGATTTTATAAATTGGGGTTGATGGAGATTCCATTTGGGTCTGGTAACAATCTCTACTCTTACAAGATAAATAAAAGTTTACAGTACACCCACTGTAAGGGCCTCCACTGTTAGCTGTATTAAATTCTAAAATTATTGACTTGCCACTATGAATTCTTTATAAGAATTGTATAGATAAATCTCAACACAGAAGCCCTGATTCCATATTAAAAAGATCATATATGCTATAACAAAAAAATAATAATAAATGGGAAATTAGGATGGCTTTTCTTTGTCTGTTCATTCTAAAATGTTCATTGCAATCCCAGCTTTCTCTCAATGGAACTGTTTTGGTTTTTCTATAGCATATCAAAACCAATGTCATTTCCCTACCTGGACAAAGAAGCCTGGTACATATAAAATATATTTTACTCAGCTGTAGAGTTTTATTTTTATATTGTATAGTTGCAAACAAACATTCTTATACAAAAATCAATGTTTGCACTCTGAAAATGACTGCATGGTACTTAGAGAACCAGAGGCAGAATTGTGTTTATGAAAACTCTCTTTTCTTTCCACTGAACTAATAAAAGCTGTTCTCTCTAGAAAAACTTCATTATATCCTTAAATATCAGCTTTACATTACAAGCAGGTAGTATTCAGCACTAAGCAAATAAAATGTAGACCTAGACTATATTACAGTTCTTGGTTGTGATGCCATTATTACATTAAAGTGTTACTGCTGGGAGGACTTCTTATCATACAAATTAAAAGGGAGGGAGTATAAAGCAGCAGAAGAAAATGAGTAGAAAGTAAAGCTTCTACATCTACCTAGTTGATCTGCCAGATGTTTTCCCTTCTCCACAGGAACAATTCTTTCATCCTCCATGTCACATTTGTTTCCAACCAGGATCACTTGTGCATTGTCCCAGGAGTATGTCTTGATTTGAGTGGCCCTACAGCAGGTGAAAAAAAGACTGTTACCTTCCAACAGCCAGGGCAAAATACAGTAATATATTAAGTAGGAGAACAAGTACCATTAATGACATCAATGTCTCAAGGCTGTATGTTGGTTAAAAGACAAATGGCCAAGATTACACATAAAGCAAGAATGCAGACTATGTTATTTATAGCACCCTATTATTTTAGTGCTCCTTAACTCCGTGTGACAATAAGGTTTCTTTTTAAGATTTTGCAAGTGCTTTAAAGATCATGAAATCCAGACAAAAAGCTGACTTGAACAATTTTTGATTGATCTAGGGGGAAAAAAAAGAATTCTTCTAAAGCTTATTCTCCTTCAGATGTAATCTGTCAGAGGAGTGACAATCAGTTACACCTCTTAAAGATACTGTCCCTATAAAGAATGCCATGCAATAAATACACACTTCCTGATAGATTTACAGCTTCTTGTAACAGATGCAGCAAGAATTCAGAGCAGCATTCAGATGCTCATCTGAATGCAACACCATAAGAAACTCTGTTTTGAGACTCAAACAGATGGAAGCATGAAGTCAGCTTTGCTAGAAGAGGAAAACTGGTTTGTGGAGACTGAAAATTGCATAGAAATGTGGAAACAGTTGCTAAAGAACAACAGAAATTTACCAAATCAGGAAGATACAGGATCAAGGTAAGGCTCTCTGAGCTAATATTTGAACCCACCAGGATTAAGTGACACCTAAGGCAGGAAACAGCAGATGCAGTGATGGACAGACAGTATCACACAAATGCTGACTTCAATGACAGAGGTCTCAAGTGTATGGGAGCTTCAGCAGGAGCACTGGGATAAACTTAAACCCTCTAAAGCTCTTTGTGTCTCATGTGCTGAACCTGGAGAGGATGCTGGGAGTCTGACCTTACATTTGGCCTCTACGTCATTTTTTTCTACAACAAAACCAGTTGATTTTTAATTTTTTTTCCTATTTATCCTTTCCCACCATGCCTGGTGAGGTGTCACAGAGCCAGCACCAGTGTTAGAGCAGTATTAGCTTGGTAGTGTTCACTTTCATCCATAGGACTGGCCCAACCCTTTTCATCTTCACCAACTCAAAGAATCCTACAGAATCCCAGAATGTTTTTGGTTGGAAGAGACCTTTCAGACCATCCAGTCCAACCTATGATCAACACTGTAATTCTCCACTAAAACACATCCCTAAGGACCAGCTCCACACACCATTTAAATCCCTCCATGGATGGTGACACCACCACTGCCCTGGGCAGGCTGTTCCAATGTCTGACAACCCTTTCAGGGAAAAAATACCCTGCCTAATTAGGAGGCTTCCTAATACCCAGCCTAAACCTCCCCTGCTGTAGCTTGCACCCATTTCCTCTGGTCCTGTCACACACCACCAAGGAGAAGAGGCTGTCTCCCTCCTTTGAGGTGGTTGAAGAGAGTGATAGAAAAGGTCCCCTCCTTCAGCCTCCTCTTTTCCAGACTAAGCTCTATCTTTTAAGACTCCCTCCTTCCCAAAGGTAATTAGCCTGCTCTGCCAGAAGAATCATAGAATCATAGAATTGGCTAGGTTGGAAGGGACCTCAGAGATCATCGAGTCCAACCCTTGAACCACCGTTGCAGTTCCCAGCCCATGGCACTCAGTGCCACATCCAGTCTCTTTTTAAATATCTCCAGGGATGGAGAATCCACTACTTCCCTGGGCAGCCCATTCCAATGTCTGATCACCTTCTCCGTAAAGAAATTCTTTCTAATATCCAACCTAAACCTCCCCTGGCACAACTTGAGACCCTGCCCTCTTGTCTTGCTGAGAGCTGTCTGGGAAAAGAGACCAACCTCCCCCTGGCTCCAACCTCCTTTCAGGGAGTTGTAGAGAGTGATGAGGTCTCCCCTGAGCCGCCTCTTCTTTAGGCTGAACACCCCCAGCTCCCTCAGCCTCTCCTCATAGGGTCTGTGCTCGAGTCCCTTCACCAGCCTGGTTGCCCTCCTTTGGACCTGCTCCAGCACCTCAATATCCTTCCTGAACTCAGGGGCCCAGAACTGGACACAGTACTCGAGGTGTGGCCTCACCAGTGCTGAGTACAGAGTGATACACTCCACCCCTCCTCCAGCTCCTAACTCACCTTCCCCCTCTTTGCCCATACTCACCACCTCTCCAAAAAGGACACTGCAGTTTCACAAACCTGGCATTTCCCAGGAGAGCCAGGAATCCCCTCAGATTTTCACTTCTGTTCAGTTTGCTTGAACTCCCTTAACAATTCCTCCTCTTTTGAACTAGCAGCAGCCACCAGCTTGGATCTACTGACAATTTTTAATTAATGTCAGTTGCTTCCTTGCCTTTTCCATGGAAAGCAGTCAGTCATGTTACTCCACAGATAACCTATGGGAAAGGAGGTCATTTCACTCTACAACTTGCCTTGAAGCAGCCTTGCTTCAAATACTTGTTTGGATTGCACTGGAAAACATAAACCCAAACCAAACCTACTGCACAAGCCCAGAATAATACTGCAAAAGTAAATAAAGAATTCTGTCCTGTGACTTCTTACTCAGTGTCCTCCTGGAAGGGCACTCACTCCAGTCCCAATTTTGGCTCCTCCACTTTCACTCTTTTGAGTGCCTCCATCTGTACAAGCCCTGTGAGAGCTAATATGAGTCTGTGATGAGTTTAAGAAGAGTTTTGGGGTTTGTCAAGGCTCAGCAAAGAAGAGGGTGACCTCAGAAATCAACCAGAAGCCCAGGAGGATTAAATGCCCCTCCATAAGCAATAGCAAGAGAAAGTCTGTTTGAATTTAAAACACTCGTAACCCAGGTTCCTCTTCTGACTCCCAGTCCTCTCTCTGGATTTGTTTCAGCCTCTGAGCAGTCATGGGGGACAGTAGTGCCAAACTTTATTTAAACAGATTTACTTAGAAAATGAAAAAGAAGAAAAAAAAGTGTGAAGGATCTCCCACAGAAACTCTTCTTTCTCCTTGGTTTGTATAAGTTACTGAAGAACTTCTCTTGCAGAACATTGACATTCACACTTACAAGGAATACAAAAACAACAAAACCAAGTTATGAATAAGAATGTTCAAAAGAAACCCTGATCTTCATACAAAAAGGAAGGCAGAAAATTTACAGAAGTTTTAAGAAAGGTGAATAAATAAATCAAAAGGCAATTGAGATGTTTCAACAACTATCAGGGCAGTCCAATAAACACACTGGGAAAAATATATTTTGGTGACACAATAAAAATGCTGTGCTTTATTTGAGCTGAATTCCCCAAATTAATGACACAGCATGGTTTTTATGCTTCACGCTTAGAAGAAAAGTTGTTTTGGGTTCACAGTTACATGGATGTATCAACAATCTAATTTGGAGAGCAGCCTTGAAGACAAATAAAGCAGATGATTTGTGAACCCAGCTGTTGCTTAAATCTAAGTTAAACTTAACCAATTTTCTTCATCCCTTCGATGAAATTGTCTAGATTGTCCAAAGCTGAGTTTCCATAATACTGTCTATTTACTTTACAGTATCAAATGATGAGTATATAATAGCTTCAGTACAGTTTCAAATGAGGCATAAACCACTCGTTTACCTACACAGAAACCTATCAAGCCAATATCAAATAAGAACTCTTGAAGCTACCCACTAAAAAAAAAATAAACAACAAAAAATCCAGAATCAACTGCGAGTTCATTTAACCCTTTCACTCACCCTACAGGAAAGCCATTTTATTATTCAAACAAAATAATTAGTTATTTTCAGATATTAGGTAAAATCCCTCTTTGCTTTTGCCCATTTTTGCTTTTCCTTCTAAAACAAGCTGACTGTACCCTTGCCACACTGCAGTAAGGAAAAATCACTGAGGCTTCATTTTTAAGGCTTCTCCACTATACTTTCCCCAGTGAAGGAAGAGGAGAACAGGTCATGCCCTAGATATTCCCAAAAGCATATAAATTGTTTATCTTGCTTTTTATCAGCTGCTTTAAGATAATTATCATTAATTAGGGTGATTCATGTGAATGAAGGAACATTCATTTAGTACCTCAAGACCTTGTCTAAACACCTGATGTACAGCTGTGACCCTTCTCATTCAGGAGAAAGCAAACTAAAATCTTCTTTAGGACATCCACCCATAAGAAGGGTGCCATCAAACAGATCACTCAAGGAAGAAATCATATGGTAATTTGGAAAAAACCCCCAAAAAACCACCACAAAACCATCTCCTAGTTGCATTGCCACTAGAGGACTCTGCTAGCACAGCAATGTTGTCTCTGCTACAGTCCCCAGCCCTCCTGTGAGCAAGCTGCAGATAGAAGGAAATGGGCTGCCACAGGCTGATTTTGATCTGCCCCACGACATCATTTGGGCTCAGAATCTTAAAAGTGATGGTTGAAAAGATTCCTGACATACAGAGTGAAAAAATAACAGTGATGGTTGTCCTTTAGCTGGTTAGATGCTCTTAGGTGACCCTGCTTTGACAGGGGAGGTTGGACTAGATGATCTTTCAAGGTCCTTTCCAACCCCTAACTTTCTGATTCTTATCAAAGATAACCAGACAGCCCCTGTGGCACAGGAAGACACAAAGCCCAGTGCAGACAGCCCAACCTTCCCACCACTCTACCATTATGCCTTTGATGGAACAGAGGTGAGACCACCTCTAATATAAAGCTTCAGGTTCAACCTGTGTCTATATAAGTGTGTTTAAAAAAAAAAACCAACAAATCACTTTTTAAGGCAGCTTAGAAACGTTTCTCCCTTTCAGATTTTAAATGAGATGTGACCTAACGAGCCAGTGTTACATTGTTTTAGCAGCATAGCCAGAAAAGCTGTAAGCCCAAATAACATATTAAAGGATGAATTTCTTTAAAATAAATGAGGATGTTTAGAGGCAACAACTGCTAGAGAATGCTGCTGTGTCTGAATTACAACATTTTCATTGTTTTAAACACAAAGCATTTACCCCAGAGCTTCAATGAAGGGGAACGAACACGGTGATGCAAAACACTGAGAAGAGTGGGATGTCTAATATTCTCAACCAGCAACTTTGAGGAGACAATTGGCTAAAAACCAAACAAACTCAACAACAATAATAACTTATTTCATACCAGTCCTGCACTGCATTGAAAGAGTCTTCACTGGTGATATCATACATGAGGATGAAGCCCATGGCTCCTCGGTAGTAAGCTGTAGTGATGGTCCTGTATCTTTCTTGTCCAGCTGTATCCTGGAAAAAAAAAGAATATTTAGGCTTCATGAACTGGAATCTAATAAACAGGACTTGTAGTTAGGTCCCATACCTAATATAAGGTAACCAGTTTTTGTTATTAAATATTTTTAAATTCTCATTTGCTCCCCCTGAAATGAACTCTACTTACATTGTAGCATTAATTGGGCTTTTACATCAGCTATGATTTGTTAAATGCCTTTTGACACAGGTACTATTAAAAAATAACAAAATATGTCAACCCTTTAATTGCTAATCTCTGCCCTAGCCTCAATGCAATAATAAAATGTTAGCAGAGTTCACTGAAAGCTTACACTTCAAAGCAGAGGCAATGGAAAACAGGCCAGGACTGTACCAGGCAAGACATTTACATGTTACAATTTAGTGTGACAGTCAGGAAAATGAGAGAGATGCTTCAGGTGATTCAGTCTTCACCTCGGGTTAGAGACAACAATTAAAGACCTGATGCAATGAAAATTATTCTACAAAGTGAATTTAATGTGGAGTGCCCCAATCATAATGTCTGAGGTCCACACATTAATTTGAGATATGCTAATCCTCCTTTGTTGGTTCAGCTTAATTTTCTTTACCCAAGCAGTGCTGTAGAATACTCCTACCAGCAGTTCTCATTCCTCTTGCCTGTCAGCACAAAGGTGAAACTCTGGCATTTACAACAGAAGAATTTCAAACGACTTGTGACAGCAGGAAAACATGTCAGCCACCATCTGCTGGACGTCAACAACATTTATTCCTCACATTTGCTGTGCCACGCTCTTAAACTGAGGAATATTCCCCCATCAGATTAGCAGCTGTGAAGCAAATTCATTCCCTCTGGGCCTGCCACCTGAACCAAGGAGGGAAGCCAGGGGCATCTCTCTCATTCAGGAGGTATCTATCATTTGAACAAACACATTTCATCTCTTGGCAAGAGGCAACTCTGTGAAACTGCTGCAGGGAGGTAAAAGGCTGTGCTTTGAAAGTACAGGTTTAGGTAAGGTGCTGACTGTGTGTAGGTTATCAGTTCTGTTATCAGTGCTCCTCTGGCCCTCCAAAACTCAGAGATAAGAAAGCATTTACTCTAGCCACTGGCTCAAAATGTGAAATGGAAATCTCTAGAGAAAAAGACCCTAAAGGACTTATCAACCATACTGCTAGTTGGAAGAGTAAAAAACAAACCCATGTAAAGCACCCTTGCAGGAGTACAGAGCCAGCTTCTGATCAGCCACAGCACATCAACACCCCAGAACAAGGTACAGTGTCTGGGAAACTACCTGAGCTTTAAAATCCCCCAGTCCATCACTCTCATATATGCAATTTTGGTTTTGCTGCATGCAAGAGACAGTGTTGGCCCCTCCAGGACACAGGGTAGCCAGTCTGCTAGAGGGGAAAACATCAGTCATCACCTCTTGTTCTGCACCAGAATACCAGAGGTTCTCCATAGGAAGAAAGTGTTTGTAAATCAGCTCCCTGCAGCTTGCTTAAGCAGCTCTGCCCATTGCACCACAGCGAGGCTGTAACACACAGCAAATTTCCATGAAAAAAATTGGAGAAATTATGCAGCAGCAATTTTGCTGTTTCTCCTCCAGTCCTCTGGAATAAGAAAGGATTTTTTTTTTCCCTTTTTCTTTTTTTTTTTTTTCAAGACAGGGTGGCCCATCACGGCGAGGCATTGCACACTGGCTGAGAAATAATCCTCCTGCTCCCTCCTGCCAGAAAGTATCACAGTAACATGGACTACACCTGGAAGCCCAGCTGTGACCCTTCCTTCTGCCACTGACAGATCCATTGCAGAGCACTCCTCCTGCATCCTCACTCAGCTGCTGGGCAGCCCAACCAGCCACGCCAACAAGATCCTGACTTTACTTCCTCAAGTGGGGCAGGTCTCAGCAGCAACAGTATTGCTCTGTTTACCCAGGGAGATATTACAGTTGTTTTATTTTAGCCTGATATCCTTGAGTACATGTGGCTTATTAAGTGCATGCCATGTGTAAATGCTCATTATAACCCTGCTGACTTTAGATCAAAATTAACTAAAGGGAAACGCTCTGAAAGGTCTCTTCTTACAAATGTCAAAAATAGTTGGTGGGGTGGAGAAATATTAAAAAAAAAAAAAAGAAAAAAAAAAGCTTAAGTGGGGAAAAAAAGTTAAGTACAATGCTTATCTTCTCCTGACACTGAAGGATCCACAGGGGACAGGCTTTCTTCATGCCTCATTAGGAGAAAGACTTAAATCAGTATTGGCAATTTCTCAGATCCTGCAACCAACAACAAGAAACAAATCCCTAGGGAGTCAGACTTCTCCCATTCTCACACTCAGGGTGTTATTATCTTAGACCTCAGTTCCCAGGTTCTTCTACCTTCCCAATCTCATCTTCTGTTTTCTGCTCTGCATTTAACACATTTTGGCTTAGGGCATGAGGCTGTGACCAGGCAGCAAGCAGCAGCAAGACAGATTCTATACCTATATGCAGAATATTTGGGAAATAAATCAAAGCTGACAATATCTCAGAGCAAGGATGTCCATCCAGGCTGTCCTGAGAAGCAGCCCAAAGGGACTGAGGGCTTCCAAAACTTGCCCTGGTACCATCTCAGTGTCTCAGCTGAATGAGGAACTGGATTCAACCCACTGAGTTTGCCTGTGCTGAAGGCAGACTGTGCTATTGCTTTAAAGTTCTGAAATTTAGTAGTTGTGGTTTGTTGATGTCAATATTCTGCCTGGAAAGCTCCCTGTGCTGGGGTTAACCCTGATTTATAGGTTAGCAAGAGTCAAGGATGTGGCTGCAGGAAGTACAGAACCCCAACGGGCTCCAGGCATTTGCACAGTCCCAACCTGCAAAAAACCATCCACTTATCTCATTAGGCATGCAATTTGCGTATTTATTAGGATATACTTAAGTGCCTGCCATCTCAGGTGCTGAGAGGGGGTCTGGAGAGGGGAAAGGCATCCTATGTATCATGGGACAAAACCTTGCCACAGGAGCCATGTGGAACAGTGAGATGTAATTTGGCTCTATGCAATTCACTGATGGATTCCTTGCTCTGTTTTTACCAATAGGTATAAAGTATGTCATCTCCCCTCAAAGGCTGTGAATTGCATTTCTCCAAATCCATCTGAATGTTTGTAATATTACCCTGAAATTAATTTTTTCCTCAGGTTATGTCAGCTTCTTAGACAGCCATAAACTAGCTTAATTTTCTTGACTCAGACAATATTTTATGCTAGCTTCAGTGAGCACCCCCCCTCCCCAGATATTTCAACAGAAATAAATAAAATAAACAACACAAGAAAACTGCAAACCCTGAGCTCTGTTCCTTCAGCATTTACAGCAATTGCCTTTACATCAGTTTAAAACACCACAAACTTAAGTAATCAGGCATTTTAAATTTTTATGTTCAAGATGTTTATCTAATGAAGGAGAAAATAACTGATGCAGTTGCTTTTTTTTTTCCCCAAGCAAGATTTCCAGGTAGACCTCAAACTCATTAAAAGACAAGTAGATGAGACACAGGCAGAGATCAGCAGAAACCTGATGTAGCTCTAATTAACAGTATAGCAAATGCCCAGGAACAATAACCTGAACCTTCAGCATCCAGAAGCTGCTTGTCTGTTCCTGATGAGGAATCAGAAAGCTTGATTCTAACCAAGCATGGAAGGGTCTCTATGAGATATATTTACACTAATGTGCTAACAACTCTGTTCTTTTATAGCTCACATATGTGCCTGTGCTTGATACAAACATAATAATAAAAAAACAACCAGCTGCTAGGCTGAAAGAAAAATTTGAAGGTTTTACATTAATAAGCAATCAAAATTCCATGTTTATCAGAGGAGAAAAAGACCTAAATCCATTTGCATTATATGAAGATGCCCTCTACTCACAAGATCCATCACCTAAACATTCACAGCAGAAGCACAACCAGTTTCTCTGAAATTTCCTGTTTCTGCTGAGAGAGACAAGTAAGGTAGTTACACAGAAGACATATCTGAGGTTTGAAACCATGACAGCTGCTCTTTGCTGTAGATCTGAAAAATCTGAATCCCTGATTTTGAACCATCATTCTTCTGGTGCAGATTTCCAACCACAAATTCTTTGTTCTAAATAAAAAAAATGTCACAGGAACTTCTCATCTGTACCAGATTTAAACCCCTCAGCACCCTGGCTGTTCTAGCAGTGTGTGTGACAAAAAAGCCTCTAAAGAAATAAACCCTTTGGGTGTTTTAAAGGATTGTGTTGGTGGGGATTTTTGTTGGTGTTTTGTTTTGTTTCTTAAGAACAAGGAGATGTAAGAATAAGAGTCGCCTGCTGTCCATCTGCTTGACAGCAATTAGGAGATGTGTGTACTTAGCACCACCCTGATTTGGGCTGCTCAGAGCCTACATCAACCCAAATAACCAGCACTGGCCACAGCTTTGAGGCTTCATCAGCTTGTGCTGGAGAAGAGACTTCTACTTCCCTGCTTTTTTAGCATTACATGGTGACACCTCTGCTATGGCTTTTTTTGCACCTTGTTCAGAGTTTGGTCAAGCCTTGGAGGCAGGATAATCCACTCCACAGACTCATGGTTTTTGGGGCAGCAGAAAGTCTCAGGAAACATCTGACTCCCTGCAAACACAGCTTGGTTCTCAGCAAGACTGGCTGCCCCAGCTCCTCTTCTCTACCAGAGAGATAACCTGAACAAATGAGAAATAAAGGCACATCCTGAAGGCAGAGGGCTGTTTGTCCTGCTGGAGACCAATCTGGGTCTCAGTAACACTCAACCCCCTTCCATCCAACACCTGTTTATTTTCCTTTCTGCACAGATAAGGAAACATTCTCACTTGCATGGTGCTGTGCTGGTGTCTGTCCTGAACAGTGAGAGTGCCATTCTGCCATCCATCACCTCTGTCCCCTCCCTGCTCTCTTCCCATCTCCAGGCAGATCTCTCAAGCTGTAGCACAGCTCTGGCTCTGCCTTCCTTGCTAGGACCTAGGAGCAGAAAGCTGGGGAAGCAAACAGTCTTTCTGCAATGGGAAATATTGAATTTCTCACCCATCTACCAGTAATTTGAGCTGTTTTGGTCAATATATTATTATTATTGATGCCTGCTGCAAGGAGAGTGGTACTTTCCAGTTCCACCACTCTCATATCTAGGCATTCCTTGGACATGTGTCTGCCCGGTGCACAAGGGCTCTGCAGTCAGAGCTCCTGGATGCCACATTAACAAACACACACATTCCCTTTGCAAAAGTAGATTTTTGAGTGGAAGCTACCAAGAATCGGGTAAACAAAAGCCACTCTGAAGGAAGTGGAAGAGGGGGGAAAAAAACAACTTACCAAGAACAAGGATGAGTGAAGAGGGTGACCTTAGGCAGGGTAGTATATGCCATTAATAAGAGAATGCTAACATTGAGCTTACTGTTCTCCTGCTGGCAGCCAGAAATAGGAACAAACAGGCAAGATGAGTCACTTGTTAAGACATGGAAAAGACTTGATGTCATGAAAAACCTGTGAAGTTTCAATTGCTGCCGGGAGAAAAATAACACCTGGTTCCTTCAGCTCTGATAAAAATGCTCCAGTTCAACAGAACACATTAAGCACATTTTTTCCTCTCTTGTTACTGAGTGCTGCCTTTGGCCAAGAGTCACTGGAAGCTACTCAGACACATTCAGACACCTTGAGAGCCAGTTTCTCTTGAGCAATATTAACAATATGCAGCAAAACTGAACTGTTGTGAACAAAAAACCACTACAAAAACACAACACAAACCCTCTGTCTTCTTTGATAAAAGGCTCTTTTCTTGTAAAGTGTTTTTTTAAACATGTTCCCACTACAGCTATCATAATAACCTCAGCTCTTTAGAGGTAGTAAAACCAGACACCTTGGATGATTTCAGTACAACCAGCTGCAGAAGCTTCATGTTTCCCATGCTTACTCTGCACAGAAGTTCCTACCACCCTGTTTTCTTTAACGTTGCCACACTAATTGCTGCCACCATAGAGCCAGAACTTTTACAAAAAGAGACTTTGAATACATACACAGCCCAGAAGGGCTCACCAGGGTCCCTTCAGGCATCAGAGGCCTCAGTCTTTCCCAACACACACAACACTTTTGAAGTTGTACCCCATAGCTTGGTGGCTGAGTGTCCCTTTAGGGGAGGCACTGGACTTTATTTACAGTACTTTTGTAAACTAAGCTGATGGACAAGGAGGAAAAGTTAGTGCAGGCTGGCCTCATCACCATTAAAACATTTAAGACAAAAAGTGAATCACTGACAATGCAAGAGGATGCATTTGCTCTCCTGAGTGTCATTTCCAACTGGACTTAGGCTAAGGTGCTGTGATTAACAGTCCTACTCATCAGCTACTGTGATGTTAAAACAATTATTTCCATTTTCCCAGGTGCCTTGAGATTACAGTGAAGATTAGCAGCAGTTGCCCTTCCTGATAGAGAACTGAAATAGGGCTGGTTGCTTATGATCATCAGCTCCTCTTCTCATCTTTTTGTAGGTTTTGAGTTTTTCTGATAGAGTATTTAGAAGACAGTGGCTGCAAAAGAGAAATCACATGAAGAGGTACACACAAGGATTGCTTGTTGTGTACTTTTCTTAAATCTTACAGAACTGAAAAGTCTTATTTTCCATTAATTAAAATTAATACAAAGATCAGTCGGATATTTTTTTATTCTTCCTGATCCAGTTACCTGTATAAAAAAAAATAAAGAAACAGAGGTAATAGAAACATGTGGCATCCAAACCATTTATCAGCTTCTAAGTTCCACTTTTCTAGCTGCAAATAAACAGCAAACAAACTTCAAGAGATGTGATGCATTTGGAAGCCCATTCACTGTGAGCAAGTGATAAAACCATCAATGCTACAATTAAAAAAAAAAAAAATTAAGAACATTTTAGGAAGCTGAGATCCTAGGATACAAAGCATTTTAGGCACTAAAAATATAAGGATATTTTGCCAGTTTTGCCAGATGTTTCTAATTGTCCCAGATACATCCTTTAATTCTGTTACTGAACCCCTGTGAGAACAGCTGTGCAATGCAGAGACGTCTGAGCAATGTTAGCCACTGTAAGCATCATTAATTAGCCAGGGTGGTTGAGAAGCAGATAAATTAATCACAGCCAGAGTACTTCAGAACCAGCACTGCACCACTGTGAGTGAGCAAGCACTGAAATCCTAAGTGGTCCTGGGGATGGATGAGCTCGGGTCCAGCTACCCCTCTGTGGGTCCTCATAGGTTCTGCTGACCCAAAGAGATGCACAGCAGAAAGGAAATTGTGAATCTACTGCCAAAAGAACAAGTGCAAAACCTGTGAGGAGGAGGTTGAATGCTCTGAGGTACACACAAAGCTGTCCAAATACTGTAGCTTGGTTCTCCGGTCTGGAAGGGAACAAGGAGAGGTGAAGGGAATTGGCTTAATAGTGCTGTCAACCTCCCTCCCTCCCCCTCCAACGCTGGCAAAGCAAAACAGAGCAAACCCCAGCTCCGAGAGCAGCAGAGCAAGACCCAGACTTCCTGGAGCCGATTTCTAGGTGATCAAATGTCATGGTAACCAGCAAGAGAGCCAGGCAGGCAGAGGGGATGCTCAGGGCAGGCTCTGCCAGCATCCTCCGGGCCCCCGGTCCCGGCCAGGCTGAACCCCTCCTGCCCACACCTTCAGCTCCCTCATCTGCAAAGCAAAGATTTACAATCGAAGGTGTTTATGAAGCTCAACGATTTTGTGTCTGGAAGGCCTGTTAAAAAAGCCCTAACTGTGATAAAATTTAGTACTCTGCCACAAGCATCACTTCTAAAGCTTGTTCTTTGCCCCTGTGCTCAGCCCTGGTGAGGCCACAGCTCGAGTCCTGTGTCCAGTTCTGAGCCCCTCAGTTCAGGAAGGATATCGAGGTCCTGGAGCAGGTCCAAAGGAGGGCAACCAGGCTGGTAAAGGGACTTGAGCACAGATCCTATGAGGAGAGGCTGAGGGAGCTGGGGGTGTTCAGGCTGGAGAAGAGGAGGCTCAGGGGAGACCTCATCACTCTCTACAACTCCCTGAAAGGAGGTTGGAGCCAGGAGGGGGTTGGGCTCTTTTCCCAGGCAACTCTCAGCAAGACAAGAGGGCAGGGTCTCAAGTTGTGCCAGGGGAGGTTTAGGTTGGAGATTAGAAAGAATTTCTTTACGGAGAGGGTGATCAGACATTGGAATGGGCTGCCCAGGGAAGTAGTGGATTCTCCGTGTCTGGAGATATTTAAAAAGAGCCTGGATGTGGCACTCAGTGCCATGGGCTGGGAACTGCAGCAGTAGTGGATCAAGGGTTGGACTTGATGATATCTGAGGTCCCTTCCAACCCAGCCAATTCTATGATTCTTATCAAACAAAGATTTCAGCTTCTTTAGGAGTGGACCAGGGCTAAATCTGGGGCTTCTACCCCACAAAAACCCCCTGGAGATATAATGTTAAGGGGCTCAATTTTAAGACAAAGTGTTGAGAAATCATGGGGAGATGTTTATGGTATTTCTAAGATTCAAATACTAAATCAAATTACAACCAGGAGGCAAGAACATTTGCTTTAAATTGAAGGGCAGCATCAAGACAAAAAAGGAAATAACCAAACAATTTATATTTAGAACCACACGCCAATAATTAAAAAAACAAAATAAATATCTCTTAAGGTCTTTAGAACCCTAATGTTTAATTTTTCAAGATTTGGTGGAAACTAAAGACTTAATCAGGCAACTTGCAATTTGGAAAAAACTCCCAAATTAGGAAAAAAACCCCACTGCTGAATTTAGGTAAGCATTAAACAAAATACAAAGACATTTGAAGTTCTCACATTCAAGAAGGTAGAGTCAAAGCTGAAAGGCAACAAAAACCCGAGAGAAATCTGAAGCTCATGCTTCAGAAGGTAAATAAAAAAAGAACAGAAAAAGGTATGTATCTCACTTCAGTGGAGTTTGAAATATGTTTTCCAAATATATATTTGATAGAAATGTGCACATACTTTGAAAAGGAATGCAATAAATAAATCCAGTACATCTTTACTGATGACATGAAGGGGGTTTGTTTAAATTCACAAAGATGTGAAACAACAATCAAATGGAAATTGAAACTTTCCAAGTAAACCCACATCTCTGCTGAGAATAGAAAGGAAAACTTTCAGCTAAAGGACAGCTATTTTGGAGTAGCCATAAGCATCTGAAAGTAGAGGCTTGGAATTCAAGTTCTTTGTCTGCCATGACAGTAGAGTCATGGTGATGCTCTGTAATAGCACAAGACAAAGAAAATAATCTGCTACCATTCACTGCAATGTTTTTTTTTATTATAACCACACATTCCAGATGTTAAACTAGAAATTCCATTGTGTAGCAGCTGCAGATACCTCTACTGCACTCCTGAGACAGCTCAGCAAGCACCTGTGGGGTAGCTTTGGGAACTGCTTCTCCTCCCTGCTCTAAGATCAAACTGGGCTACTGTCAGATTTTCCCTACCATCATCACCTGCTTGAGATGTCTCAATTACTTGTTCCATCAGCTGTTTAGAAAACTGACTTGTAGCAGCTTGTCTTGACAGAAATCACAGAATTATAGAATAGCTGGGGTTGGAATGGTCAAAGACCATGGGCAGGAACACCTCCCACTAGGTTGCTCCAAGCCACATCCAACCTGGCTTTTGCATTTCTTCTGAATTAAAGATACTGCACCTGAGCTCCTTCTAGTACCAAACCAAGACAAAAGCCATTTCTCTAGTCTTTTGGGTTTTTTTTTTCCAAGCACAAATGGATTTGCCAAGGAGCCCAGCAAACAGAGGAAAGGAAGCCCTATCCAAAGTGAAAGAAGCAAAAAAGAGACAGAAAGAAAAAGAAAGAAAAAAAAAGACAAAAACCCAAAACAAAGGGAAAAAAAAACCTTCAAAGACCTGGCTTTTTGAAAAAGATCCTAAGAAGACATAATACATTACAAGCAGATTTAGCAAGCAGACTACAGCTGGGCCAATCAATCACTGCATCTTCTGCATCTTCACTAACAACTCTGATAGTAATGGGAATACCATGTCAGTCCTTCAGTATTTCAGTGAAAAATCCCAGCCCAACATGAGGTTTGTCAGATGCTGCCTGGCCCACCTGACATTGCCTCTGAGTGTAACTGGCTGGAAAACAAGCATTAATGGATGTTCACAGCAGTGTGAATCTCATACAGTTGAAGTCAACCAATAAAGAATTAATATTGACAAGAAAAATACTGGTGGAGAGCTCAACCATATTCCCAGTGATTTATTAAGCAATATGAGGCATAAAAGCAACAAACCATTTCAAAACCAACTTGTAATATGTACACATGTAGACAAGTGGTAAGGGATAAAGAAGGAAAAGGTTTGGCACAGCAGCATCATTTACACTTTTTAGAGGATCTGAGCAAACTTCTACTGAAGGCAACAAAACTACAGCAACTACCAGTGTCCTAAATGGTGCCATGCTGCTCTTCTGATGGAGAGCAGCTATGTGCTATGTTGCTGTATGCCTCCTGGTTCTTTTTCTTAGCAGGACCACTCAGTTCAGTCCAGATTTAGGGAGATGTCATTTGGAGACTGAACTTTGATGTGAAATAAGCCCTGAAGAAATGTAAGGTCCTGCTTGCATCCAGTGACCTCAGTGAAGAATTCTGCACAGGCAGAAGCCCTGACCCCTCTCCCATGAAACTAAGGTTCTAGGTAAGAGGAAAAGAAGATAGAGCTTTTCCCATGGGATTTGTTTCTCAAACCAGACCTCAGCCCAAGGAAAGAATGCTGGAAAAAGAGCTGGTAATGACACTCCAGACCATCTTATTTAAAGCAAATTCAAATCCTGTATTCAACAGGGATAGCAGGAGATCATATTTGTACAGAACACTAAATGCATGTGATGCTTGACAGATCAACAGAAATAAGGAGGCATCATTCTTCATTGTGTTCCATCAATTTCATGTTAATATAGCTTATAAAATACACAAATTGCACAGCATCACACTAAGCAAGTGAAGGTCTATCAACAAATCTGTAATTGAAGCAATCACAGTATCAGGCACAAGAGAAGCACAAGTTCATGGGTAAGGATTATGCTGCTCCCTAAATCACACCAGCAGAAAAGTGCCAACAGAACCTCCAGCCCACAGGCTCAGTTCAGCAAAGGGCAATTCCACCCTCCATTATGATTCCACTTTTAGAAAATACATCCCAGCTTGGGAATGAATTTGTCAGGTTACACTGGGGAAAGCACACACTGACCCATCCATCAAATGAAACCAGCTGCCTCGGCAAGGACTGAGCTCTGGGCAGGTTGAGCTCTTCTGCTTTCATGGATTTGTCTGCAAAAGGTGCAATATGTTGATGTTTTGAGGAAAACAAGTTATTTACAGTGTCAGAGACAAAAAGAAGGCTCTTAGGACTTGTTCTTGGTCCCAGTCCAGGCCAAATCAGTCCCATTGACAGAAAGGGTTTGGCAAAACCAAACTTTGGGGCAAAGCATAAGGCATAAGTGAGCAGAACAGGATCTGCTAAAGACATTTTGAAACTAAGGGGACTTCAGCAATAGCATAACTGCTTCAAAAGATTATGAATCTATATTTAAATGAACCACACTTCCTGCTTGTCACAGTTTTGCGTTGCTCTGATGTCAAAGAATGGGAATTCAACACAATTTTGGAGGCTCTAGAGCAGCAGAGGAAGCTTTGATGTTGGCTTTTAGGGACCTTACCCTAACTCTTTATACCAAGATTCAGACAGTGACAGTATCTGACCTTTCTGCAGAACAGCATCATTTCTGGTCTTGCAGGAAACAGATAATTAGTTTCCATTTCACTGGTATACTCACACCACAATCACCATTCTCAGAAGAGAGTCCAGAGAACAAAATGTATCCCCATTTAAATGACTAATAAAATTAATACCAAGAACTGAAAGTAAAAAAAAGAGCTGCCCTCCTCACATGGCTCCCAGGTCTTTCTCCATGCAGTGTGCCAAAGGGAAAATCATTTCCTTTGACCACAGATTTTCTTCATCTCCTGAGTCAGCTGTAAAATTACAAAGGCCACAATAATATCCAGATCTCCTTGCTGAGGTGTCATCTTTTGTTAGGTCTTTATATAAAGCCTGGAGTGAAAGCAGAAAACTTAATCCCTCTCCTCCTAGCAGTCACTGCATAGTGACAAAGCAAAGTGTGAGGGCAAGGGAATCCTGTCCTACAAACTGAGAGCTCCCATAAATCTCAGGCAGCCTTAACCATCCCTTTCTGGCAGAAACTCTCATCAACTCTCATCTCCTGCCAACACTGAGGGAGGGAATCCTAAAATTTAACCCACAATAAAGTCTTTGCCACAGCTTTTTTTTTTTGGCAGTACTTTGTGCCATCCTTCTCATGTTTACTGACCCAAAATTTCCTAATCACCTTCCACAGGTGGAACATAAATGTGCTGCAAAGCTGCAGCCACAGTATGGACTCTCCCTGGAGTCAGAAAATAAGTATTAGATTGTAAAGAACATACACTGCTCTAATCTCAGTGTCCTTACACCTCTCTAATGATTTCATACCAAATCAGCCCTGCATTCATTAGGGCAATTACATCAACATATAAATATAAAATCTCTTAGAACAGGCAACATTGTGGCACACCTACATCCTTTTAATTACTGACCAGAGCAGTTATAGTCTAGCTTGTGAAATGAATGCAAACATAAATGATCTCCACATGATCTTTCAAAACAGCTTCTTCAGCAGATCTGCAAGAACAACCTCTCCCCCACACCTGTTTCAGGGTTATGTCCATTGCTCTATCACTTGGAAAATGGAAGAGGCTGTATTTTCATGCAGAAAGAAGAAAACCAATAGGTATTAAAGGTGCATCTGTAAAACACAAAGGTTTATCTATGTGCCCGTGAAATAGCATGGGAGGGGTCATACTAGAAACACACTGGGGCTTTCCCAGAGGGAACAGGATCTGCTGCAGAGACTGCACTACCAGGAAGGTGACAACTCATGGCACATGGTGGTGGAAAAAAAAGGAACAAGCTGAAAGGAGCCAAAAGAACAGCAAAAAAAACCCCCACAAAACAACCAAACCAACGATTGGAGGGCTGGCTTATTAAAAAACATCAGAAGGCTGAGCTGTGTTTGGATGAACTAAGTAGCAGTGATCATCCCAGGGTGCTACAAGAATTGTTTCAGCAAAGGCAAAAGAAGGGTTTTCCTTGGGCAGAGGACAGGCTCCTTCAGCTGTGCCAGAGATAAGCATGACCAGGTCTGCAGGCAATCTCTCCTTCTAGCTGGAATATCTCTCTGCTCCTGCATTTCCCAAGGAACATTAGAAAATAAAGATGACTACAGATCTTACTCGTGTCATAGTCAACCAGACAGAAGAACTGTTGTTGATCTCACTGGTTCTAGCACCTGTGCCCACTTCACTAACTTTTCAGTGGAGGAGGAAAACATTTCAATCAGTTATTTTCTTTGCTTTTTATTTCCTTTGCTGGTGGTTTCTGGAAATCTGGTAAAGCTTACAGCATTCAAAGTCAAAGATGCATTTTGTTCATGCTTGGTTTGCATCCAAGAGACTCCCTCAGGTCAGGATTTGATGCACTGTGATAGATGCTCATAGCATGCAGCAACACCCTTCTTGTTTTCAGCTCAGGAGGGTTTTTTTCAGCATGTCAGCTGAATGATGAACCATTTCATAGCCTGGTAATGCAGATCAGCACCCAGACAGCATTAAGAATTATAAACACCCTCTGGAGAAGCAGCATTGTCAACACCTCTACATCCCTGTGGTTACTGGGAAGCCATTCTCAGATTTCAGGAGCAAATGATGGAGATACAGTTATTGAAATTATCTAATGAAAACAGAAACTCAATTACAGGCTTCACATTATGTCTCAATTAGACTGTGCTTAGGTCAGAATTCTAAGGTGTTCACAGGATTGTTAAAACAAAGAAAATGAACAAGTGGAGGAAAAATCAACAAGGCACAGCAATGAAAATGCTCATAATTAGCATTTTTTTTTACTGAAGGCATCACAAAGCTTCAATAGCAGTACATAGCATGAGGGAGTTTTCCAATACACCATTATAATAAAAGGGGAAACAAGAAATTCAGGAAAAAAGTGCTATATTAACTTGATATTGCCATGGTAAACAATTTTACAATCTTGTAAGAAAGAATAAAAAGATCACAAGTTACCATGGTACCATTGTTCCCTCCAGCTTCATGTTTTCAACACAAAACTGAATATTTTAAAGGCAACACAGAGCTGTACTTCCCCCCCTGTAAACTCATTCATCCTTTTCTGTGGGAAGCTGCAATAACCAGCAGAGGATTTATCAGAACTTCTTTGTTCACAGGAGTCACCAGCTCGTTATTCATAATTAATGGATTAGTTTCCATGACTTGGAAATTAAATAATTTCGGGATGCAGTTTTCCAAAGTCACATCAGAACCAGATTTTGCTCTCAGGTATGCTGTGTGCTGCCACAGCAGATGGAGTTTTCTGGGTTTATTTGATCTCAGATGAAATTAGCTGTTGATCTGCCATTTATTCACTTGCTGAACAGTGACAAAAATCTTCTAGATTTGTGTCAGGAAACAAGAAGAGAAAGAATGCCATACAGTATTAAAGCAAAAAAAGACAAGGGCACATCACCGGGACCTTTTAGGGGTACTGCTGAGTCTTTGCCAGAACCCTTCTCTCTTCACTGACCTTTTGCTAGGAAGTCTTTTCCTCCCAACCTTACAAAATCACCTTCCTGCCTCCACTGATTCCTTCTGGACACTTCCAGTGCCCTGGACCAACTGGTATCCCAAACTATCCTTGGAGAGAGACCTGAATTTGGGGCATATGAGAGATAGATATCTATAGATACAGGTACGATAAAGGCACATTCAGGGCTACTTTGTGTAATTCCTAAAGTAAGACAGGGATTCACTTTTGAGAAAAAAAAGAAAGAGGGAAAAAAAGAGGGGGAAAAAAAAGAGGGGGAAAAAAAAGAGGGGGAAAAAAAGAGGGGGAAAAAAAAGAGGGGGAAAAAAAAGAGGGGGAAAAAAAGAGGGGGAAAAAAAAGAGGGGGAAAAAAAAGAGGGGGGAAAAAAGAGGGGGGAAAAAAAGAGGGGGAAAAAAAGAGGGGGAAAAAAGAGGGGGAAAAAAGAGGGGGAAAAAAAGAGGGGGGAAAAAAAGAGGGGGAAAAAAAAGAGGGGGAAAAAAAGAGGGGGAAAAAAAGAGGGGGAAAAAAAAGGAGGGGGAAAAAAAGAGGGGGAAAAAAAGAGGGGGGAAAAAAGAGGGGGAAAAAAGAGGGGG
Organism: Calypte anna; assembly: GCF_003957555.1. NCBI lineage: Eukaryota > Metazoa > Chordata > Aves > Apodiformes > Trochilidae > Calypte > Calypte anna. The sequence continues at coordinate 25,023,414 of NC_044254.1, forward strand.
AAAAAAAGAGGGGGAAAAAAAGAGGGGGAAAAAAGAGGGGGAAAAAAAGAGGGGGGGAAAAAAGAGGGAAAAAAAAAGAGGGAAAAAAAAAGAGGGAAAAAAAGAGGGGAAAAAAGAGGGAAAAAAGAGGGAAAAAAGAGGGGAAAAAAAGAGGGAAAAAAAGAGGGAAAAAAGAGGGAAAAAAAGAGGGAAAAAAAGAGGGAAAAAAAGAGGGAAAAAGAGGGAAAAAAAGAGGGAAAAAAAGAGGGAAAAAAAGAGGGAAAAAAAGAGGGAAAAAAAGAGGGAAAAAAGAGGGAAAAAAGAGGGAAAAAAGAGGGAAAAAAGAGGGAAAAAAAGGAGGGAAAAAAGTGGAGGAAAAAGAGGAGGAAAAAGAGGAGGAAAAAGAGGAGGAAAAAGAGAGGAAAAAGAGGAGGAAAAAGAGGAGGAAAAGAGGAGGAAAAAGAGGAGGAAAAAGAGGAGGAAAAGAGGAGGAAAAAGAGGAGGAAAAAGAGGAGGAAAAAGAGGAGAAAAGAGGAGGAAAAGAGGAGGAAAAAGAGGAGGAAAAAGAAAAAAGGAAAATAAAAGGAAAATAAACCCAGCCAAGAGGCAGCTATGCATTTATACTGAAATAGCCTGTTCCTGCCCCAGAGAAACATTAACTTTCATACATTTGTGTTACCAATACACTTCATTGGCCATTACTACCTGTCTGCTTGCCCATCTGAATGAATACAGGTGTTAACTGACAGACTTTAGTTTCCAAATATCATATACAAACCACCTCATGGACATATCAAGGCTGTTACCTGCTACACCCAGGAGGAGATGCCACCACAGAGTGACTTCCCTGGCACTGCTGCCAGCTGTGCTGCTAACAGTGCAACAAGCACTGTGTTCACCTTGGAACTACCCTGCCGGATAAAATATTGCAGCTCTGCACTCCCCACCTTGAGTTTCTTCTCTATGGTGGAGAGTTTCCTACCCAAGCACAAAGCTTGACCCCACCAAGGGACTTTTTGGGGGGAAAAGCAGCAGAGCTCCTCTCCTCAGGGTCAACACAGGAGGCTCTTGTCTCCTGAAATAAATGTTGTTTGTATGGCTCACCTTGGTAGCACAGGCAGTGTGATTACTCAAGTGCTGTGTGAAAAACATCACACAGAGATAGCTGTAAAACATCCCACTCTTTTTCTTCCCCTCCTGCAGCAGCTGTGTCTATAGTGATTATCTACATAAGTCACACAGACCAGTTGCTATCAGTGGCTATGTGGTAGATTATCACTTGATGTTCTTATTTATGTATGGTTTTTACCTCCTTGGTGATGTGGGTATTTTTTTGCTAGGTGGGAAACAGGAAAGCAGCTGACTTGCTATGGCCCAACTTAATTTACTGCCAGTTGGGAAAGATTTTGATTTCAATATCATCTTCATAGGGGTAAGAATAGTGGAGCTGGTTGTTCCAAACAGAGTGAAGCTTGTTTCTCAAGCATCTGTGAAATGACCACAGCACAGATATGCTGATGTGACCTTTTGGTAGAACAGGAGGAATAGCTTCTTCAAGGAAGGAGTTATGGCTTTTAATTACTTTACAAAGAACAGCACTTTATACCTTGGCTGATTTGTAGCCACACAATACAACAGGAGGGATTCCTACTTAAAGCTCACAACAAAGTTTTTAGCCTCAGGTTGGAGATGTTTCATCCAACATTCTTTCTCTTAAAATTCTCCACCATGATATTCTGCTTTTTCTCCCTCAGCAACATGCACACAAACATCCCAAAACAGAGTTTCCAGCAAATTAAAAAATTAAAGGACCAGCTTCAAAAGCATTGGATTAAACTGGGTGCCTGCATCTCATGCACCATTAGCAGGAGTTTGGTAGTGCATTTGAACAACCCCCTTCTGAAACCTTTTAGACAGGAGAGGTTATTCTGGCATTCTGCCCTTACAACACAACCTCCTGACCCACAGCTTGGCTGAAAACCTGCACTGAGTTCCCCTCTTCTACCACAAAGGGCAGCAGATAAGGGCTGCTCCTATCCAGCAGCTGGAGGTTTCCACACACATCACCATGGAGGTGCAAAGCTCTGAACCCCCAAACTCCACACTTCTGCCAGGTTAGCAGGTTTGTTTTATTAATAGGCTTGGGTTTGGGTTTTGTTTGGGGTTCTTTGGGTTTTCTTAGGTTTTTGGGGTTTTGTTGTGTTATTTTGTTTGTTGGTTGGTTTTTTTTTTTTCACAGCCAGCACTATTACCAGTTTCCTGAAGCAAAGAAATTTATCTGTCCTAACTAGGATAGATTCAGTGTCTTAATTTGTACTGATAGAAGGCTGTGTTGCCAAGCTGCAGTCAGAGCAATGCATCTCCTCCTGGATATCAAGGTGTAACCACTGAGAAAAATTTCAAAATAGACCAAGACGTTTTCTGCTGTACTTTTCATGCATGTCTAACAAACAATATGTATCAGCTGTGCTAGAAAGTGGATCAATCTTGCAGACAGGCTGGATTTTTTCTCATTAGCATACCCTTGTGTCAGTAATCAAAATCAATCAACTTAAGTCAATTGTCCAAGTGTTCAGTTCAAATGTATTCCATATGCTGGCTGAAATGTATTCTAAAGATTGCTGCTGTAGGAAGCTTCTTTCTGCACCCACATTTAACAGCAATATTGGGTCAGTTTCCATTAAAATACTAAGAAAATCTTTATATTAAATTGTTTTCAACCAGCCTGGTAGCTCCAAGGGATCAATTAACTGAGCGGCTGAAACTGGTCATTAATGATGCATCCAGTTACATGCTGGGTCCAATCAAGGGTTAAAGTCAGATTATTCTGATCAAACAGGTTCTCTGAGAAATCACAATTCAGAAGCTGTATCTGCAGTCTCAGCTTCATGAGCATTTGCAAGATTTATATGATGGTATTTAGAGTCATCACTTCCTCTGCCTAGTTAAACATCTGGCTGCTGTCAAATTTTCAAGGTATGCCAGGCTGGAATGCACCTGCTTACAATACCAACTCCTTAACACCATTTGCATGCCAAGAGTGCTTTGGACCCTTCATCTGTGAAGGCACTGCAGAAAGGTACCTGAGACTGGAAGAGCTGATGCTGGAGATGCACCTGGCCAGGAAGATGATCCCTGAGCACTCCATGGGGCTGCAGGAACCACCACCCCAATCAGCACCCCAGGTCCCTGCTCCGTCCTGGACCTTCCCCTTTGCCCACAGCCCTTTGCTGAACTGTCTTTGCTTTTTATCCCACAGTTTAGCTCTGGAATCAAAGCCCAGAGTTAAGATCAGACACCACCAGGAAACTCCCACAGCCTGAAGACATTGGTTGGGGGCCAAACCACCCTTGCAGACCACTCAGCCTCTCTGCTCCAATGGATCACAAAGCCCTGAAGCTGCCTGGATGTATAGACTTCTTCTATTAAATCCATTTCAGTTATTTTAATGGCTTTGTTCTTGCTTGATTTTGAACAGCAGGAAACTTCTGCTTGCATCTCCACACTCCTCAATTTGTCCTCAAGGAGATGACTTTGTTTTTTCTCTCAGCAGATCACTGCCATGTGCCTAACTAGATGTGTCAAGCAAACAGCATTATAAGAGATTCATAAATGCTAAACCTCTAAGAGGCTTAGGAATGAGAAACATAATAGAGTGTCATGGCCAGAGGCAGAAGTGTTATTTATGAATTCTGATAAGCACCAATTCAGCAGATATTAATTTTTATGCTAGTTAACCAGAAACAGGCAAGCTTTAGGAAACAGGAATTTTTCCCTGGCTCTGTGCTCATTCACCATGAGTTAGAGATATCACCGAGCCACCTCAGGGCAGCAACTCAAGTATTTCAGCATCTGGCCCTGTAGTGTGCAAGCTTCTGATCCAAACAGTGATCAGAAATCAGTGTTTCTAGAACAGATATAAAATTGCAATGAAGTACAATTAGGTAAAACTTTACCAGCAGAGGAAACATCTTCCTAACTTAGAAGCAAATCACCAACAAATCAACTTGTACTGAAACCTCTCCTCCCCCCTTGCCTGTACAGCCAAACATGTGGCATCAGGCAAATTCCACAGACTATTTTTATGACATGATGCTCTCAATTTAATTTTTTTCTTAACCCTACGGCTGTAATTTAAAAAACCTCATCCCTCAAAGGTCCCTCTCTCACTTGTGAAACTGTATATTGTGACTACAAGACATTCTGTGATCATTCTTGGTCAGAATCCCTGGAAATCCACTGTCATCACACACATCAGGCAAGTTGCCTCATAGCCCACTGGCTAACAAATCTTCAGCCAAATTATCTGTCACCATTGCCTCCCTTCCAATAGTAAACCAAGGAGGCAGAAGGAAGACTGAAAACTGAGGGTGTTTGGTGCAATCACAGCAGGAGCCTGTGGCTGGAGTCTATAAACACCCAAATCCCTGGAATGGGCTCACACTGGTCCCCCCCAGCATGTTCCCTGGGAGCAGCACCTGCTTCTGGGGCTGTTCCTCTTTGGGGTTTTTATTCACAGAACACTGTTCACAGGCTTTAAAAACCACAACCTCTTCCTTGTACTCTTGTCAGCTTCAAAGCAAAAGCAGATTTTGCACTGAGTAGCCAGCTCTTCATTACTTCCCTACTGAGCTCCTACTGGATAGCTGCAGGTAAATCCAGACTATATTTGATCTCTAAATTGGTAGCAGCATTTTCTGTTTATTTTCATACTGGCCTTGACAGATATTCCATGCAGATGCTATGCCACTGATTTCTAAGCTGAGTTCTCACAGGAATTTGTCAAAAGGTCTTCTCAGAATTCACCTGAGCATGGCCATACAGGTGGCCTGATGGTCACTTTGCTGTCCTGACCTAGTTAACCACAATCAGATTTACCTTCTCCTTCAGTACCTTGGGGCTCTCTTCATTTCACATTGGTCTCTCTGAACATGACCCTGTTGTATCTGCTGCTGTGAGCTCTTCTCCAAAACAAGAGTTTGATTTTACAGAAGTATGAACATCTTCAACTCCTGTCTCACCCGTGGAAGCATCCAAACACAGCTAGACTGAGAGTGATCACTGCAGCACTATTAATTAACAACTAGATGCAGTGAACTTCCTAATCAACAAGCTTATCACTTTATCTGCCAGTTTTGAAGCATCATATTCGATAAAGCCAAAGCATGCACACAGATAAAAGCATTCTGCCCTGATCATCTAATAGCAAATAACCTCCTTGTGGTTTCCACAAGGAAAACATTCTTTTCCTTCACTCACTTTTTGCACTTCTCTCACTACACCTACAGGAAGTTTCAGCAGCATCAAATCAATACTGATACACAAATCTTTTAATGTTCCAAAACAATTCTTCAAGACATACTGACTTGCATTACTCTTAGCTACTTGCAAAAGTCAGTTCTCTCCCACAGATAGTCAAGAAAAAAATCTCTAGATGGATAGTCCCCTGTAAATTTACAGAAAAAAAATACTTTGCAATGCTACCTTGAAGGATGAATTTTGCAAAAGTAGAGCTGGAAAACTGAACTGTGTCCTAAGCTGGAAAAGCAGAGAGCATCTGCCATTCATTTCAGTCACTTCCAAGCAATTTCATTTGAATCTGCTGAAGGCAAATTTCAGTGTAAAGTATGAAAGCTCAAGATCATCTAGTTACTGAGATAAATGCCTGTTAAACCCTCAGTTGGGACTGTTGCCTTCATTTATAAAAAACACAATTTCTGCTCCAACAACAGAATTAGCATAAGTGCCCTTACAGTTTTGCTCACAGGATCTGCCAGCTATATCTTCTTTCTTATTTCAATCTGAGATTGACGTCAGCAGCATTCACAACCTTTAGAGAACTCATTCTCCAGTTTCTACTTAATTTGATGTCTCAGAACATTTATATGACTCACAAAATGTGGTGTTTGAAGCTTCGGGGCACAAAGATGGAAAGAAATCCGAAGGGGAAAATTATTGCATTTAATATAGTAAAACAACAGAAAAGAAAAAAAAAAAAAAGGCCAAAGAAAACATAGTCAGGTGCTATTTTTGGCAACGACTGTGCAGTAAAAGAAGCAGAGTTTTCTTTTTCATTGCTCAATAAAAGAAACACAATTTTCTGTTCCATTCATTACTCACAGTGAACAAAGAGGTCAGTCATACCAAGTGGTGTTAATTGTGTAGGATTTTACAGCAACCTGTAAGAGCTGAGCAATATTTTGGGACCGTCAAAGCAAAGATTCAAAGCACCCTCAACAGAGAACAAACACCTCTTTACACAGAACACACCGATCAGGCTCGGGGGGGAAAAGCTCGTAGAGTCAGAAGCCCCTGCTGGAAGCTGCTCCACATTGCAAGTCCGAATTCGAAGTGGAACCTGGATTCTGTAGAAGTGCAAAACTCGAGGAGTAGGAGGAAGGATGTAAGCACTGATACAGATTTCATTCTTACAACCCTCTGTCCCTCTTTTGCAGATCCACAGGAGCTCTGCACTCTGCAGATCCACGCTCTGGGAGAAGTCCCTAGTTCCAAACCTGGATATGTGGAAGTCTACCTCAGGTAAAAAACAAACCATCCTTCCTTTTCTGGAAAGAGAACACCAGTTATACAGATCCCTCAAGCCTTGACACACTATCAAATTAACATTATTATGTTATTAATCAGGAATTCAGTAGATGAGATCTTAAAATTAACATGTCTTGGGAACCTTTTAATTTAAAATAATGGAGATCCAATGAGTCATGACTGAAAAAGTCACTCAGCATCTCCCTTTGAGAGACTATTTTGAACCAATACTTTATTAAGCAGATGGATTTTAGCAGAACACATGTGACTCACAGTGGCACAAGGGCAATTGCAGTAGCTCTTTTAGAAGCCACACACACAAAGAGGGTGAAGCCTGATTTTTTTTCACAGTTTTGGAAGTTTACAGCCCAGCAAGGGCTGAGAGAGGCTAAGAGCAGTGTAAAGGTTAAGGGCCATCATTCTGCTCTTAGCAAGAGAGATGTACAAAATGCATTCCTTAACTTGCCTTGCTGGGCTGTAAATTTCCTGGGTTGTTATTCTGTGCAACTGATGCACCAGCATGCTATCTCATAGTCTGAATATTTCTTCTTTAAAAAGGAAACAAGTAAACTGACTTCCTCTTTTTTCCCCCCAGGTTTTTTTGTTCACTCTTAGCACAGCTCCATTATTTCAAATTTTGTTACAACAGTCATCTTGCAAGAACTGTCCTTACAGTTAATGCTGAAGTGCTTACAACAGTGCTGTCTGATTTCACCAAGGGCAGACCAGAGTGCACACCATAGAGCTGAGAGTAAACCATAGGAAAAGCATTGTAGCCTTACAGAAATGTGTACAACATAAGGCTAAAAATGTACAGCAATGAAGCAGTGGTGGTATTTCCAATAGGAGTGCATTTTTTTAGACTTTCAATAGGACAGTTTTAGAGTAAAAAATAAAAATCCAAGATATATTTAATGTGGTTTATTTCACTTCCTTCCCTCTAAATATATATATACACACACATATATAAAAAAAGATACTTCCATGGACTTATAAAATCTGACTCATGCCAGTCTACCACAATCTGGCACTCAGAGCACTTCCCTTCAGAACTGGGAATGGCTCAGTGCCTGCTGGCAGCCAGCAGAGCAGGATGCAGTTACCATGGCACTCCAGTGCTTGGTGACTTCAGAACTGCCACAGCCTTATCACCCATGGAGGGACCAGAGGAGAGGAAGCAGCAGGTGGATCTTTGAGTAAAAAACTACAGCAGCATTAGGGTGAATATCTTGCCTAGTAAAAATCCTAAACACAGATTCCCTGTGTGTTCTCTTTTGTCACACTGGCTACAAGAAAAGCAGAGAGACAGCAACACTTGACAGGTATCAGCTTATGTGCATACACATCTACACCCACCACTCTCCTTGACTTTACCCCTCCAGCACTAGTAAAAATGTCTGTATCAGTTTGTCTGGCTGAGGAAATACCACCACTGAACCTTCTCTAAGCAATACAAAAAGTTTCATCACTTGAATTTTACACCACACAAAGTTATTTCAGCTAATGAAGCACAGCTCCTCATAACATTGTGCAGTTCTGTGCTCCATACACCTCTTACCCCCATCCTAAGTTTCAAACACTCTTTCCATCTCCTGTTTTATCCTGATACACAATTAGCAAAGAAATCCCATGACCCAGAATTAGCAAAACTAGAGGTTTTTTTGAACATGATGCAAGTGAACAACAGAAGCACAGGATGCTATGTGTGAGGTAGGTAAAACACTTGGGACCAGCAGCTCTTAAGTGTTGCATAAACATGATGCTGCAGCAGACAACAGAATGCATGAAAGCTATAAATGTGAATAAGCCCAACAAATAGCTGTATTTTCTCATTTGACCAAAAACTTGTGACAGTTTCAGTGAGTGCCCACTGGAGAAAGACAGGATTAGAACTCCTAAATTCCACCCACTGTATCATCTCATAACTGACCACAGTGTAACCAAGCATATTTAAATACAGAATATACATAGTTTATTCTATATTATTCTTGTGAAAGAAAACCATAGGGTGGGTGATTCTGCTAAGACAAGGACAACAGAGCAATGTTTTGAAGTTTAAGATCTTTTGTAAAATGACTACTAAATATCTATCTGGATTTCTGCTGAAAAAAAACCCCACATTAAATGCAAAATATCAGGAGGCCCTTTGTTCTTTCAAAGCTTACTACATCAACTGAAGAATTTCCCTTGAAATTTCCCATTTACAGCTTTTCCTCTACTTCACAAGTTAACATTGGCCCATTTCCTCCAGAAAAGGTACAGACCTTTGAACTATCAGTAGCTCTTCATTAACACAAATGCATTCAACCTTCCTCTGGATAAGGCTGGCACCTCTGAATGCAATATTGTAACTTCTTTCCTTTTCCTAAAATGCACAAAACAAAGGCAAATGCTCCATATACCCAGTAACTCCGCAACGGTGGTTCAAGGGTTGGACTCGATGATCTCTGAGGTCCCTTCCAACCCAGCCAATTCTATGATTCTAACTCTGCAGGACATGGGATACAACACCTTGCTGTGAGAGTAAACCTAATATTGTAAGCAGGAATAACTCCAGCAGTAACAGAGCTTAGGCTGAAGCTGAATTCAGCCTCCACTGTAGAATAATAATGAGATAACAATGGGATTGAGGTGATTAACTATAAACAGAAATAAACCTTCCGTGCCAACTGTTTCACTGCAAACATAGGAGTGTCCTGCTCAGCAAGCTTATAAATTTAATAATGAGTGGGATAACTAACCACACAGGATTTTATTTTTAAGCTATTTTTCTCCCTTGTATCACTCTTGCAACTCTAATCTCCAAATACCACTCAGAGTGGCTCAAGCATCAAGCTCTTCCCAAAGCAGGAGTATTTATACTTGAGATATAAACAAGACCTTTGAACTGGTACAATATTATTGTATCTTTTCTGCAGTGAAATATTCTGCATTGTGTTTTAACATCAGAACAAGTCCTTCACATCCATTCACATGCTTTTTATTCCTGGAACCCAGGGAGCCCTCAATGCTGCCCATAAGATGAAATTATTGCCTCTCTTACAAGGACCAACCTGCTCTTTTCACTATCGTGACTATTTTAGTTCTTTTGTCTAAACAGCAAATCAGAGGATTTCACAACAGCTGTAAATCTAATGACTATAATGAGGCCAATTAGATCTTTGGAGATATCTATTGCTATTGCATCTATATATCAAATTGCAGAGCACTTATTACCTCTTTTTTTAGAAGCAAGTTTGGTGCAAAGCATTCAAGTTTAAAGTCAATGATGATAAGGAACTTTGCAACATGATGGGAATGGGATGCCAGGGGAATAGATGATTCTCTCATCTGAAATGCATAATTAGCTTTTGGTTAAGTGTGCAATTAACATTAAAATTTACAATCAAGTATGATGGTAGTGTTCTAATTTTACCTCCTTTAAATGAAAGAATTAACTTAGTTACCAGTGCTGCTGCTTTGAATCTCTTTCCTATGAGGTGAGCTACACAGTAATATCTTGTGGTGCAGGAGACAATAAAAAAAAAAAAGCTTTTGTGCCTTCTGGACAGCTATGCAGCTTAGGTTTTATTTTGGTTTACACTTGTAATTGGTTTGTAATGGTAACTGCCATTCAGCATAATTAGCAGTTGTCATATTTCTGTTTGTAAAGATTCCTCCCACAAAAGCAGAGTGATGTTGCTTTGCACACTGTTCCCAGCTGTGCCCAAAAGCTGTAGCACATTTCAGACATCCACTATAGATAATCTCAGACCCCTACAGGTTTCAGCAGTTAAGCAACAGAAACATTTTTGTTCATGGGAAAGGAAAAGCTATGCTCATCCTAGAAGTCTAAATCTGATAAGCAGCACCTTAAAAGAAAAATCATACTGCAGTCTAAATATGCTGCCTCCATATAAACATCATATTATTTTTGCCTTCAAGTAAATATTTAAACTTAATCCCTATTTGCCTTTGAAGAAAGAGATTGAAAGTAGTTTCATCAGCTGCCCAACCCTGTATTTAACTGTGTTTATTATTATTCACATATACACCTATAGTATATGCAACAAAAACGAGACTCCATTGTGTAGGGTGCTATACAAAAGTGTAGTAGAAGTATAAGGAAATTCTTCACACAAAGCACATATTTTGTGGTGTGCAAGTGCTTTGAACTAAACACTGCCAATGATTTTCCATCAGTAAATCTGTGCTACTATCCACAGAGCTCATGGAATTAACCTACACTGGGCCAGTGTGAAGGACCAGAGCGAGGCCCTCAGCAGTTAACCTCAACACTACATTGCTCAGGAGCTCTGCTTTTATCACCACTTACCACCATTCCTACTTGTCACCAAGAGAAATGCACAGGAGGAGGAATAAAAAAATTTCACTGTTGCTCCCACCTAAAACCAAAATCACTTTCATTCATTCACCCTGCTTCCAGCTGGATGTGGACAAAGTGGCCATCTCTAGCTGCTAGGCAACCTGAACGCTGCACTGAGTGTTAACTGCATCCATTTGCTAGGAATAAAATAATGTTACCTTTGAGATTTCTTTATAATTAAAAACATACCTAGCTGAAAATGTAATAGCTTTCCTTCAGTAATTAGCAACTCTGGGAATACAGAACTGTTGGTCAAGAAAGAAATAATTCACATGTACACCCTACATGAAGAGAGATATTATAAATCAGCATCTTAGAAATATGATAATGTACTTATTATCATAAGGGACAAGCTTTATATGAAAGCATCATTACAGATGTCAGTGGCATAAAAAAAATCTAATTCAAGAATTACATTTATGTAAATATTAGAATACCTACATAATATATTAATATACTTACATAAGTAATATTTGAAATGAGAAATGCTTAAGGTACCAAACCCTATCCAACTACAAAACAAAGTTTCTCAGTAAATGTTACTTGATTTACATAAAAGCACTATTACTCAACAAGACAGAACAGACTTGAAATTAAAACACAGCCAACTGATCTTGAAGTTCTTTAATTCACAAGGAAACCCACAAAACATGATCTCACATAACCCCTCTCTGGATGATTTAACTCTTTTCTTCTCTAGCAGCAGAGCTACCATTCTACTGTAAAAATACCATTACTATCTCTGCTGTGTTCCGTTCCTCTTGAATTCAAGAGAAAAAGGTACTCTTTTCAAGTCTTTTCAAAGCAGGTAATTTCCCAGACTGCTAGGTCACTAGCACAACCCTTTAGAATCTTGTTAAAGTATTAGTTTGGGTGATGGAGGTTGCTGATGTCACCAAAGCAAGGGGCTCACTAGTGACATCAAAACTGAACAGAGCAGCATTTTTTGACCATTAAACCTGACAGCTTATCAAAACCTGACTCACCAAACCCACAGTTCCTCAAACTCAGCACAACCAGAAAAGCTAGATCTCTGGCTTAAAATGGTCACCACTTTCTGCTGGAGATATCAGCCAGGAGACAAGCTAGAAAGATGCTTACTGGCACAGCAACACGCTCTCAATCTTTACATGCAGCTGCTTGGCATTTGAAGTTGTGTGATTTTTTTTTTCCTTAGGTTCAAGAAAACCCAAGGAGCTCTTTGTAGCTGGGATCCCATATCCAAATATTCTGCTCTTCTGTTGGAAGACAGCAAAGGTCAGTGCAGAAAGTCCCAATGATCACTGATCTCTGGATCACAGCACAACCTTGAGTTTCGTAGGACCCAAACCAAGGTTATTTGTGCACAACCTTTGAGAACCTCCAGTCCTGCCTCAGCTGCACCCACTTCAGAGCTCCACAAGCATCCATGAACTGGAAGAACCCTGGCTCTGTGGAGCAGAGAACATGAGAGGTTCCTAGAAGTGCTTCTCTCTGGATTTTATAAAGACATTTGAAGTGTTTCATTTAAACACTTGTACCCTCTCTTGTACCCTCTCCTTCTTCACTTGGCTTTACAATAGACCTGATTTGGGTAAGACTTAAAATCAATCTTAGGGGGAGCATAATTAAAAAAAAAAAAGAAGTCAACATTGTAATAAGAGCAAAGTGTTCAATAGGGCCACAGGGTCCCACACTCACAGAAACTCAAGAGCAGCTGTAAATAATTTTAAGAAATAACTGGAAGAGAGATTGGTAGAAAACTCCTCCTTCCTACAGAAGAACACATAATTTTGGTTTGCTAACAACCCCACTACAACTACATGTATCCTGGAGAATACACTGAAATGACAAGTTCAGTCTCAGAACAGGCAGGAGTTTATAGAGGTAAACACTTAACATTTTCATTAAGGTCCTTAGACCATGACTCACATCAGGGATTCGTGCAAGGTGCACAGAAAGAGAGATGAAAATAACATGAGTGACTCCAGAAACTGCCAAACACTTCCATGAAACCATTGAAAATAAATTTAAAATCAACAGTATTGCTGGTAACCTCAGTACTGCAGGTCCTATAGATAGCACCTTGTGAGAGGAATCCATCTGACATATTGTTTCATTAGAAGTTTCAGGTTAGTCAAATAATTTGCCCCCAAAAAAGCTTTCAAACATATTTAATTAAGATTCTTGCTTAGTCCATTTTAATCCAAGTATCTTTGGAAAAAAAAAATTACATTTGTTTAATGGTCCTTTTTGTCTTGCTTCTACACAACTTAAAAAATTTCACGTTCCAGGATCAACAAAGACAAACTGGATGGAAATAATCTTTTGTTACTTATAGGGCCTGAAGTATTCCTCTTACCTAAATGTTAAATTAAATCAGTTTCATGTCAGGCTCTCAACATGACTTGAAATGCCAGAATTTTGCTATATGAAAAGTATCTTTTATCAAATAATTTGCTGTACCTTACACTGAAAAACACAGAAATAAAATCATATTGCTGCAGCTAAAATTTAGATTCTAACTCAAGATCATCACAATAATTTTAAAAAATGTGATTACCTTAATTCTACATTTAAATTCAATAATTAAATCTTAACTATAAACTAAGGGTATATAGATCAATTAGGAGCCTGTGCTGCTAGCTGGGGCAGGATCTGAGTTGAAACTCATCTTCAAGTTTGAACTTTAAGCTTAACTTGTAGGAGAAACCACTAAGTAGGCAGCTACTTTGAGTTAGGTAAGCTAACTCCCCTGAAATTGCTTAACATTAACTTAATACCTCCTATTTGAGGTATTTTTATGCAAAACAGAGAAGAAACCTGCTAACTGGAATTGCAGTTAAAGTCTTGAGGTACTTTAAAACAAGGCAATCTGAGCCTTTTCAAACATGCTGAGTAATTCACTGGAACACAGGCAGTTTAAGCACCATCCAGATAAACTCCATATTCATTTGCCAGCAAGCAGAACAAAAGAAAACATTGCTTTGCATAAAAACGAAGATCATGAGCTACTGACAACTTCTTGGCCCTTGTCTGCTACTCTGCATCTCAGGAACTTTTTTTTTTTAACTAGATTAGGATTATGTTCCTCAACAGGACAGAAAACATCCCAGGACTGGGTGTTTGAGCAGAGTCTACAGCTTACCTGCACAAGTTTCCTATTTGGTTTATCAAGAAGTAGTGTCAGTAGAGATGGTCTGAAGCAAACCTGGATGGAAGCAGTGAGCTGGCTTGGTGCAGCTCAACAGGTTATGAGATGCAAGAAGATACAAGAGTCTTATTTGAAGGACAGAAGCTAATATGTGTAGGGTTCACTCACTGAGCACTCAATTTCTTCCCAGACTGGTGTTCTCTCAAAAAACACTACTAAAGGGCTCCAGACCTGCTGTGGGTTTGTAGCAACACTGAGAACAGAGAGCAGATGCTTAAGATCATATCAGGAGTCCCACCAGTTGGGCAAGCCAGCAATACAAAGAGAAAACAAACAGTCCAACCCCACAAAACTGAGGAACAATCAAAATCTATATTAATCCATAAATCTGCCTCCAAACAAGATATTTTTTTACCATCATATCTTTGCTGGGATTAATAAAAACCATTTTTGGAAATGCTGGCACTTACCCAAATCTGCAGTTTCACCCGCTTGTCATTCCTATAAACTGTTTTCACTTTGAAGTCAATTCCTACTGTGCTAACGAAGGCTTGTGTGAAAGTGTCATCAGCATATCTGAAGAGGAAGGATGTTTTACCCACGCTGCTGTTGCCAATGATCAGGAGTTTGAACATGTAATCAAAATTTTGATCTGAAGTATCTTTCTGCCTGTATCTGGCATCTGTTACTGAAGCCATCTGAGAAAATGACAAACATGGAAAAAGAACAGATTTAAGAGCAGTTCAGCATTTGTTTTCCTTAATTGTGCACCATATGTTTAGCTTATCTTGCTTCTTTCTAATATCATAATCTGATACATATATAATATACACTATCTACATATATAATATCTGCTGAATAAAGAGGAAGACACCTTGAAAACTTCTTTTAAAACCCAAATTTAAATTTCTGTTGTTCCCCTGTCCTGGTAATACTTCCAAACCCAAAAAAATACACTTGTTGCACTGCTTTGTATTTAAAAGAATAACAGATGGCTATTGCAGATTGTCCAAATCCTAGTGGGGAAACAGCATTCTTTACTCCTGTGGCAAGGTGCCATGACTGTTGCTCCAATAAACTGGAGAATTGCAACCAAGAACTGAAATATTTGATGGTGCATCCAACTGTGCAACTCATTAAGCACCCTCCAAGGCAGGTAAACTTTAGTAATTCCTTTTATGACTGCTAGGGAAAAAGAATGCATTTCTAGCACATACATCACCACCATTTTATCCTTCGAAAAGTTCTGTCCTCAACATTCATAGAAGAGGGGGAAAAAAAAAACCAACAACAAAAAAACAGAAGATGAAACACTGAGAATTTCAGCTGAAAACTTTGAATTCATCCAATACCTATCTGCTCCCAAGACTGCAATTAAAATAAACAGCACCTGCATAAAACATGAGGGCTGAGCAGGGCTGCAGGCAGCACTTGCAATGGATAAATTATCTCTTTTTATTTTGGAGATGTAAGAGTTGGGGATGTTTGTGGGGTGGGGAGGAAGGAAGATGCAACCTCAGAGATTTCTCCTTCTCTTGTGACTCTTGTGTTGGATTCAGAAACAAAAAACAGCTGCAGAGTCTGAAATATCAAAACAGGTGGAACTCACTGAGCAGCACTGGCTGCTTTAATGTATGCAGCTCAGACACTCCATGGGAGAAAGCAAGGCCCTGACTTTTCATCTCTGTACAGAGTGGAAGACAACTACACAGACCAAATTATTAGAGAAGAGAAAAAGGAAAATTCACCTTTTAACAGATACACCACACTTTTAATCTATAATGCTGTTTCAAAATTTAACCCCCCATCTAACAAAGGTCTCAGCTCCTCATAACCAGTCAGGGGGTTGTGCAAACTGGGGCAATGACAGCACAGGTCTGATTAGCAGCTATTCATCTAAACTAGGACATCTGCTACTTGTGTGCAGCCAGAAAGCACTGACTAGAAACCAAAGTCTCTTCTTCACCTGACATCCAAAGAAGTAAGTTAATTTCCCCCTCAACTCAGATTCATGGGCATATTTAGGAACAAAACTCCCATCAATGTCACCTCTGACCATGTGCCCCGAATACTTTCCTTCTTAGCAAGTCTCATCTGCACAGAGGACTTTACTCAATTAAACACAAACAAAACAAAAAACAAAAAAACAAAACCAGCTCAAAATTCACTGTAGTTTAACAGCTGTAAACCAAAATGCTGTCTAAAGGCAGTTTAAGTTGGGATGACAATTTAACTTAAATTCCCAACCAAGGGGGAAACAAACCAAAGCCAACCCATTTGAAACTTCAGTAAATGAAATGTCAGTAAAGCACAGATGACAAGGTTATCTCTGATTAAACACATGCAACTTTCTCAGACAGAAAAGGGCTGGTGCAGCAGATATTTTGTTCACAGACTGGTTTAACAAGAGCAGTTTCTGAAGAACTTTGTCAGTAGCTCAAGAGTCAACAGCTGCAATGAATGCAGGAAAATCTTCCCAGAAATGACTCTCTGTAGGACACAATACAATTCTGATACACACTCTTCTGAACTCATTCAGTGAGATGACAGTCCTTTACAAGCGCTCCAGGAAACTCAAGGACAAATTTTCTTTTCACCAGTGTATCAGAAAAGGGCTCTACCTATGGCTTGTGGTTCTTAAGAGGAATTTCTAAAACAAAGAATTTGACATCCAGCTGACTTCCAAGCACACTCAGACCAATGCTCTCACTGCCTCAGACCAAATACAAGAAATCTCAGCTGCAGAAACGATGAATCCAGAGGATTAGTCAATTCATACTATCACCAACATGGAAGACAGCAAGAAGTGCCCTATTTAAGTAATTTATCTTCTCCATATATATTCAAAACTTTCAGAGGTGCCATTGAGAGCACATATGAACTTGCTAAAGAAGGGAAAAAAATATTAAAATCTCTACTCCATTTCACTCACAGAGGCTTGAAAAAAGTGAGATGCCCTCATCACTTGAAGGCTGATCATTTAAAGACTGAGAGGCAGACCTTTAACAAAGAAGTATTCCCCTAATCATACAGGAATCAATATCTTCTTTCTAACCCTGACTTGGCAGAATATCCACCCACACACTCCAAGATGATCTTTTAAATGAAACACTGCTGCTTCCATTGACCCCCCTAGATTGCCACAATCAAAAGTGTGCATGGCTACAAATGCGACTCTTGCATCCCAGTTAAAAAAAAAAAGGCAATTACAGGATGCTTCCAGCTAGAGCAGCTTTGTTAGAGGCACAATGCAGAAAATAAGATCAAATGATACTTGCAGAGAGAGCGGGGCTGTTGTCATAGAAGCACAACAGTCGCTGGTCTGCCTGTGCCACTGTGCTGTGCTGGAGGTGCTGCTGGACGGCTCCTGCCATCATTAGAGGCAGTGCTGGAGCACACACATTTGGCAGAAAATTCCATCCCCTCGCTTAAAATTTACTTTCCCCTTTCCTCTCCCTCCAGTCAATAGAGTGAAACTGAAAGGACTTAAGTGCTGATTGCTCCCTCTGATTGCAGATCATTAGTTGAAGCTGCACTCCACCAGCATTTGGTGCTGAAAGTGTTGACAGGACTGCCCCTGAATTTGTGCTTGAATTCTGAAGCCAGGAAACTAGCAGGGCATTCTCCCAGTTCTCCTCACCGCCCTTCTTCCCCACTTGTCTGACCCCTACTTCAAGCACTCCCTAGTCCCCAAGACCACGCAGAGAGCTGGTTAAGTGAGCAGAGAGGTCCCAGTTTAAAATAAATCCTCCTACAACTTCTCCTGTTTTTCAGGGCTGTTTATAAGTTGGTTCAGCTGAGGGAGCCAAGTGGTGGGGACTGATTGCAGTTGCTATGCTACTGAGGGCAAGGTCCACAAATCCACAGCTCCTGAAGACCCTCCACACCTGGTGGAGGTTCAGCATCAGAGGGAAAAGGCAACAACCTGCTGATGTCAGGCAGCTCCCCTCACAGGCATCAGAACAGCTCATGCAGCTGTAGCTCCCAGAGGGCTTTCTTCCCTCCTTGGTGAAAGGATGTCCAGCTGGCAGTGCAACTCCCTGCTCTCTGGGGACACAGCTACAAACATTCTTTGCTTAGGATGACTCCAAATCCAGCAGTATCTCTGCTGCTTTCCAAGGATATGCACACTAACCGGGGCTTTGGTACAGAAGACCAAGTCAAATACAGGGTGCAAAAAGGGAGGCTCATGGCTGTTTTCATTTTGACTGCCCTGGAATAATCCTCAAGAAAATACCTATACAGGCAAACATTACAAAAAACCCATTACACAGGAAAACAAGCTGCCAATCAGACTGTTCTTGAGAACACTTCAGTATGAGACCTTGCATCTTTTAGTTCTTTGACGGGGTAGCCAACGTTTGTACCTAAGACCCTATTAATATTACCAACCTCTTTTCCCCAGTCGCCTCAGCAAGGGGAAAGAAGGTCTCAAATACAACCACTTCCAACCCATTTTGTGAGAATAGGCAATTATGTAGCTATGAGATACCCTATTACTTCCCTGTTTAGGAAAAAGCCTGCAGTGTGAGCTCATCTTTTATTAGATGGAGAAACCACATAGGAGGAGGATGCTACAAAAGCCCTAAAGCAATAAAATCTTAATCAGAGATTATTGGACACCAAGGAGTAAGTTCCTCAGTCAAGGTGGCTCTCCTGCCTTTATTTTCTATTTTGGTCAAATGAAGTTTAAAAAGAAGAAGGCTATCACCCTAAGACACCTCCAAGGGAAACAGCCTTTGCTCTTTCAGTACTCACTGAAGTGAACCATCCAGAAGGCCCCACACTGATCTGCTCTTTAATTTGTGACCAACAGAATGGTGATGAATCAAACTGTTTTGTAGTGAAACACAAACCAGCAAAGTGTTGCTGGTCTTACAAGTCACTAAAAGTGGTCACTGCTGTCCCTGTTCTACAGTGTTTACTGCTTACAGGTAACAGTGAAAAGCAGGATATGAAAAGTCTGAAGCTGACTGAGCTGGCTAGAAAACCACTGGTATATCTCACCACCCATTTATTGTCAGAAAAAAACACAACATTGGCTTTAAGTGCTGCCAGCCCTTAAGGCTTTGACTATAAACTAAAGGGTTTCTCATGGTTCCATAAAACTTACAGAACTTATACTTCAAACTACACACTAAGAAATATCTGCATTTTCAACTTGTTATGAACCTCTGTACTCTTTATGCTACAAGTTCTGTGCATTTCTGCGGGTAAAAACATCTACTGTTTGTCACTACTTTATTTTTAAAGGCAAAACTGAAATTTACTGCATTTGATTTGCATTATGGAGAATCGGTGGCAATTTAAATGTAACCATTTAACTGCTTCATTATCATCTCCTAGAATACACGGTTTTCTTTTATCAGGCAGATGAGAAGATTGGTTGAAACTGCCCCTCTACATTTCTAAAGGGTTACAGATCTCACAGCAGCAGAATCTCCAGGCTGGGTCCAACCTTGTGTTGTGTGTGCTCAGCATTTCAGCCTCTGCTGCTTCTCTGACATACTCTGCCTTACAGAGCTACCCATGTTAAGCCATCCCTTTATTGCAGAGTCCAAACTTCTTTTTTCTTACTTCCATTTTACTGTTCCTGAGTTTCACTGCTCAAAGATCAGCTAACAGAGAAAAACTGAGGAAAAAAAAAAGTTAACAATTATCAATCTAGAAGGAATAAGTGTTAACAGCAGGCAGCAAGAGAAGGGGCACAGTCACAAATACAGCTGCTTGAGTCCTGGCTATCCATAGGCACTAAGAAAAGAACAGAGATTACTAGATACATTCATTTTGTAAGAGCAGAAATAATGAAGCTAAACAAAGATGGAAGTTTAAAAAAACCCAGCAGGTACACAGTGCTAAAGTCAATACATTGTGCAAAAGTCAAATAGATCACACATGTTAAGAATCTTCCAGAAAAACAGAACAGAAGCATTGTAGACAGCTCTGAAGATGCTAAAAGGCTGTGGAAGCTCTTCTGCAAGTTATGTGGTTAAGAAAGAAACCAAATAGTAGCTAAGCCAAAAGATTTCTTCATCCTCAAGAGACATTACTGACATGTGAGGTAACTTCTTTTCAAAAGAGTTAATACTTTGTGGGGTTTTTCCCCCCAAAAAAGTGCATCTACATAAAAATATTCTAGCTCACAAATTACACACCTATGTCAATTTTCTGTTTTAAAAGCTCACTTTGTGTGCTCTGTCACCTGAAAAAAATAAACTTTTGCTGTTCTTTTTCAGGAATTGAATTAAATCCCGAATCTGATTTCTATCAAGTAATGGATTCTTTTTTACAGCCAATATAGGCTGCCCTAAGAATAAATCTTACAAAGGAAACAAGGCTGCAACCTTAGAGAGTGTTATAGAAACGTGAGAGGTTTATCAGAAGCAGAAAACACAGTATGAGCAATCAACATAACTGCTAATAAATATTGCAAGCAAGTGGCAGTTACCAATTTAGATCTATGAAACAGATGGAGACTTTGCTGAGAGTACATGAACCCAGAAAGCAGTTGCACCACTGAATGTACAATGTAGAAGCAGAAGGATTGCAATGTTTACAGTAAAGATGGATAATTAGAGTATTATGAAAGAGACTAATGAGGAGGCAGGTTAACCATGACCATAATCCTGTGCAAAGGTCTGAGCTTCCTGCAGTGAAGGGGAAAGGGCTGTAAAGTTCAAAAAGAACAGGAACACTGTTTGAGTTAGTGACATATTAAGATAACAGCAGATATTTGGAGCCATCAGTTTAAAATTTATTGAAGGGAAATTATCTGGATTAATCTGAAATAAAAGTACGAGATAAACCCTGTAAGTGGATGCAAAACCTCAGAAGGCAGCAAAGTAAATGGAACCAAGGAGGAGATTAAATAGATTTGTATACAACATTGGTGCATCCTGGTACTGGAAAGCAGGGCACAGCTATGTTTTGCCTTGGGATACAGCTCTCCATGGGGAAAGCCTTCACCGTGCCCTCCCACGGTGGTGGAGGAGAAGGAAAAGTTCAGGGACACAATTAAACTCATATTATCTGGAGACAGAGTCAAGCCATACACAGATTCAGGCAGGCAGCCCTGCACAGGAGACAGATGACAGACAGTTACAGATTTTTCTGTATCACCAGGTTTAAAACCTTTCATTGATAGGTAAAAGCAAGCTGCTGTCCTGGCCAAATCAGGTGACTGTACTGTCTTGTAGTACCCACCTGTAAGCCAGAACCATTCAGGATGCCCCAGCTGTGCAGAACTTGTTTAATTTGCTGCCTTTTGTCCTCCTCCCCTAAGGAGAAAATCTGTGGTGAGCAAGTTCTTTTGTATCTCTGTGCTATGATGTTGTCCGTGCTGCAAAGTAAGCCACCTGCTAACTGGGATTAGAACAAATATCCTCACAATTCCCATGTCTTGAACAGCACACTTTTATTACCACACTGCATTAAGCTAAGCATACAAGAGCCCTCTAAATACTGTAGAATTTTAAGCACAAGATACTTTTTACAGCAAGAAGCATACCTGAATTCACCAGTTCAGGACATTTCTCAATGTTGGTCATTGAGAACTGCCTCAGAAAAAAACCCTACATCCTCAGGCCAAAATAGTAGCAGATAAGAACTTAATGGGGAGAGTTAAGTGGACATGAGTGTCCTTGCTGGCACTAGGACCAGCCAGGGTGATGCAAGACCCTTGAAATGTGATGCTGTGACCTGCCTATTTTGACCTGGGGCTGCACCAGATCATGTGGATGAAAGCAGAAAAAGTGAACTGAAACACACTCAAGTTAACTAATGGGATTATTACATGACATCTAGCATACTAATGAACACTACATATATTGCTTTGCTACACATAGTTGTGGCAAGTACTACTGTTACTAAAACCTAAAACCTGTAAGTTTCCTCAATTTGTTACCCAAAGATTTATCAGATCTGCAAAGAGGGCAGCACAGTTTCATCAAAACTGCAAAGAAAGCTTGATTTAAAGATTGGTTTATTTGCCCCTCTCCTGACTTACACTACTAATTATCCTGATAAAACAGCCCTGAAGGCAGTAATCAGATCAAGGCCTCAGTAAATACATACACAACCACTTCCCAGAAGAGCAAGCACAAATAACAGGAAATACAGTCTTTATAGTTGTACACTTATATAGAGCAGCATATGGTCCTGTACCCAGTATAATCCAGTATGATTGCTCCCATGATCCGAGTACAAAACACAGATCAAGATTTTGGTTCCACTGACATTTTTACCTCAGGAGGCAGAGGGAGGAAAAAGCCCCACTTAAAAAAAAAAAAAAGGTTTATTTGAAGCCAGAGCTAACCCAGACTACTACAAAGCCCATGAACTGCCATTACCACAACAGAGTCCAGCACTGTGTCAGGAGTAAGTGATGAGGAACAAAACAAGGGAAGCTGAAAACAGGTTTGCCACCGAGGAAGTGCACAGAAAAATGAATTAAGCTTCAGAGGCCACAGTCTTATATTATCTAAAGCCAAGGGAAAAATCCAGCTTAAAATTACTTCCCTCTTTTTTTTTTTTTTTTTTTTTTTTTTGGTCAGGTTCGACTTAATTTAGGTCAGATCAACCTGATGCACTGCACAAACACACCACTGCTCACGCCGTGAGAAGGAAAGAGCAGCGTGGATGGAGACAGAACCTCGGGAGGCAAAAAAAAAGGTGCCTGTGGGCAGTGTCAGCAATATCGCCCGTGGTCACACAGCAGGATGCTACCGTGGCACATCAGATGACACTGCCGGGCTGCTGGCAACCACAGAGAACATGGATGGGGGAGGGGGAGAGGGGTATAGTCTCAGAACATATGGCCAAAAAAAAAAAAAAAAGACGGTATTTATTTTGTATAGCATAAACTGGAGAAATGGGAGAGTCTGTACTTTTTATGAGTTAAATCGCAATGACTGAGCCGTTTGTGTA
Organism: Calypte anna; assembly: GCF_003957555.1. NCBI lineage: Eukaryota > Metazoa > Chordata > Aves > Apodiformes > Trochilidae > Calypte > Calypte anna. Next base: position 25,046,363 of record NC_044254.1, read on the forward strand.
ACGGGGCGGCGGGGATGGACACGCTGCCTGCGAGTCCGCTCTTCCACCTGTAAAGCCAAACCCAGCGAACCTCCGGGTCGTGGCTGGGCGCGGGCAGCACCAGCACCAGCTCTCTCCCCTTCAGAGAACAGCAACAACACACACCAAACCCCCGCAGTTTTGTTCCACTGCCCGACAGTTCTTGCTTTTAACAACTGCTGTGAGTCCGTGAGCAGAAAACAACCGCCCAGAGTGACAGGAACTGACAAAGGTTACACACCAGCTGGAAAACAGCGAGGAAGGCCCCGGTCTCCAGCCTCCCCCCGCCCCTTTCCCGCTCACGATATATTTTAAAAATAAAGCAGTATTGTTTCACCTCTCGTCTCGTTGCCGATAGTTATTTCTGAGATTTTTAACTGCTGTTACCTTCCCCTCCCCGTCGCTCCTCAGGCTCTGCATTTCACACCACACCTCAGGGGCACAAAGCGCCCGCCCCGCCAGACGCTGCCCGCCGGGCACCCACCGGCACCGCACCCGACGGGGGCTCCTCGGGACCGGGGTACCTCTCACCGCCCGCCGCCGTCCCGCGGAGCCCGAGGACAACCCCGACGCTCGGCACCGAGGAGGGCGGGAAGAGTTTTTGGAGCCTGGCGGGGACGCTGAGGTGAGGCGCGCTTCCCGCCCCGCCGCGGGAACCCGAGGGGACGACGCCCCGGCGCCCGCCACCCCTTGCCGTTACTTTGGACGGGGAAGGCTGCGCCTCGACGGCGCGCAGCGAGGCGGGAAAAAAGCTACCCCCTTGCTCCCTCCCTGTCTTTCCGTGGCTCTTACCTGAGGCAGAGGAGCGGCCGAGCCGAGCCGAACCGAACCGAACAGAACCGAAACGAACCGAAACCAAGCCGTATGGGACCCGCGGCCGCTGCTCGCGTGGCGGGAGCCGCCCCCCCGCAGCACCTGAGGCGGCCCCGGGGGCGGAGCCGGGGAGGGGGTGGGCTGCGGGGACCGTCTGGGGACGGCGGGGCTGGAGCCGAGCAGGGCGGGATGTGTTCTCCGAGTCGCCCGTGGAAGAAAAGCGGCGGTCTAAGACCGCCGGTGACCCGGTTCAGGAGCGCGCCTTCGGCCCCCGTGCTCCGCTGGCGGGGATGTGGCTCACCTCAGGTGTTCCGGGAGCCGCGGTGGCAGGGAACGGCGTCCCAGGTGCGACCCTAACTTTCCATTTTTCTTGCAGTGTCTGGAATCACTTCAGTCGAACTGTTAACTCTGAAGCCTACTGATGGTGGCTGTGGCATCAGGGACTACATCTCTGCTGCTAAGAAGATAAAAAAAAACACGGGAGGCAGTGGCTGAGATCTCTCCAAGCTGCTTGCCTGAAGGAGGTCTGATGAGGGGGCTGCAGCTGACTTGGTTGCCTTTAAAATCCTACAGACCCCAAGTTCAAAATCAGAAACCAGAATGTGTGATGGTGATAAAGCTCTTCCTCTGCCTGCTGGCTGATGCTCAGTCTAGAAAAACATTGTGAGCCAACAGTCCTGTGAAGCACCAGCTTGGAAGGCAAGTGGCCATGGGCAGATCCACTTCACTTTTGATCCAAAGAGCACATTAAGATTTGAGGGTCACTTGGGCATCTGCTCCGTGATCCCTTGATTTGACATCCCATGACCACAGCTATAAGTGCAGAGCCACTGTTCAGCCTAATTTCCAAAGACTTTTCCAGATTTCATGCCTTCCCTGAAAAAAACAGGGTTTATATCCAGCTGCCCTGGAGCGTTACAGAAGCCCTTCCGTAGTCAGGACTAACCAAGAGAAGAAGTGATTCATACAGGTAATAAAGAGACAGGAGAAATTGTAGTGATTCTGTCTATCATTTTGTTTAACTACATTTCTATAATTTATAGACTGAATGTTGTTAGCTGTCCTAGTGCACTTCCCTGCCAGGATTTAATATTGCAAGGTCCCGAGTTGCTTACACAATTTCCAGTGAGGGCGGTCTGTATTATTTTTGATTTATAGATGGGCATATGGGAGAGAACTCCCAGAAGCCCACGGAGGTGGAAGGGAAGAGCAGATGTTATGCTTTATTTTGTTTTCTGACTCGTGGATCTCTCTCTCTCTCACAGCAGTCATGCGAGCACATTTATCAGGCACAATATGCATGCTCTGCTACTCTCCCAACATTTCTAATTCAAGTTACTGCATCCTCACACAATGCAATTGATCTAAGGAAACAATTTACTCTTTTCAGTTACCCCTTTTCTAAAAACAGGATTTTATTTATTGATTTACTCATTCCTAAACCAAAGCACTTAAATCAAGGATGATGGTCTGCTATGTGCAATGCTCTACGTAGTAATAATACCAATGACCCTGAGTCTAAAAGACTCATCATGTAAGCTCATTGTAAGCACTGGGCATACACAGCTACAATTATATCCCAAAGAACAACAGTTTGCACACAGAGCAGCAGTTTCAGCTGCTTACCAGCCATCATCCAGGGCAGCTAGGTGCAAACTTGCCAGCTGGAAAGAGAAAACAGAATCCTCTTTATTTGAAGAGGTTGCACTCACCCAGGTGCTTCTTCACTTCAGTATGGAATAAAAAAATGTGTATGGCCCATGCTGTGTCCCCAGGATGTGTGTGAATTTCATTCTCTTTATCAGGGCTAATGCATATTCAAACAATCTATAACCAGCATCCAGTTACCTACAGTCTGAGCCCAGATTTAGTCCTGATGCCTCTGCCCCTGCAGCCCTATCCAGTCTCCTCCTGCATCTCCTGTGGACTTTCTCTCCCTTCCCCTGGCTTGGAGAGTAGCAATGGGATCAGGCTCTTTTGAGGAGGGAGAATTTCTAGGAAAGTTTTCTCCCCTTCATCCCCCACATCATGGCAGGCACATAGGAAATGGAGGAGGAGACACCTGTGCTGGAGCAGCTCAGAAGCATTTGATTGTTTTGGCAGGACCTACCCAGCCAGTGATCCCGTGCCTGGGATGTACCTTGCCTGCTCCCCACACCTTGCTTGCTCTGCCTTGTCTTGGGATGACTGCCAGCACGGGGTGGTTTGCAACAGCCTCTCTTGCTGTTCTGAGTCAGAACCTGGAATGCTGTAGGCACAGGTCAGCCAGTCCCTGCTTCCAGTGTAGTTATGAACTGACAAATCTGGGCTGTCTATTTGGTTTTTGTTTAGTTTTTTGGGGTTTGAGTGTTTTGGGGTGTTTTTCTTTTTTTTTTTTTCTTTTTGGTCCTTAATCAAAGGAACCCGCTGCAGATTTAGCCATCACCAAATTGTGCCATGACATTTGTCACAGCTGCCAGTGGAGATTCCTCCTCCTGGGCACACCTGAGGTGGTGGCACCAGGCTGGTGCTGCCAGAGTGAACCACCACCTCGGTGTAGGAGTGGTGCTTCCTGGACAATGGCAGTCCTGGGAACTTGTATGCAGCCACTCCTTTATGCTAGGCAAACTTTGAAAGGAAAAGCAAACTGAGATTATTTGACTGAACTGCTTAACAAACCAGCACCTGTTTCGTGGAGGAAGAAAGGGGCAATGAGGTAATATGCCAAATAGTTTTGAGACAAAGTGACTTTCACCATTTTCACAGACCTTTATGAGTGTTTCCTGGTTCCCTCCAGGCAGAAAGCTCCCCTGCCCAGTTAGCCCTACAACCTACAGAGCAACCTTTTAGATAAACTTCACCCTTGGGCTTTATTTTCTTTGACCTGAGCACAAACTTGCAGTGAAGTTCCCCTTTTTATCCTGCTCTCTGGATAGAGTTCTGCTCAGTGTAATTCCACCTTTATTGCTTTCTTGATGGGCATCCTCAGGTCTCAAGTTTTGATCCACGTATACCCACAGCTGCCAAAGAATAACCCTGGAGTGGTTTTCCTGGTTGGGCAAACCCAGCCAGCCATAATACTGGGTTAGCTGAAAATAAATAAAACAGCATAATGCCTCTCCTCTTGCCAAAAGTTTAAAAAAGTTTCATCAAGGATGTGACCTTGCATTCATCCATGTTTAATGATACCTCACTTCAGAGCTTCTCATACCACAAGCTGTGAGGACTATGAATGAAGCTTATTAAAGATTTGACACAGGCTACACGTGATGGCAGAAGAACAGACGTGGGGCCAAAAATGCATTTTGAAGTAGCTGACTCTTGAGCTCAGCATGCCAAGATGATGGACAGGACGTTCTGGCTGTGCTGGGATTCTTGGTTGTTGCACTTTTCTTCCCTGCTGCTAAGCATGGCAAAGGAAAGGTTTTCTGAGTCTCTAGCTGACACTTCCTTAAAGCCTGTTCAGCCTTAGGTGCACAACTCCTGCTCCCAGGCAGCCAGATGGTGAGCTGCAGTCCAGTCACTCTTTAATTTGGGGTTTTTTTTTTCCCTCAGTGGGTTATTTCTGAGAGAAAGGAAGCTGACAGCATGTTTGTTCACATGAGATTGGTTTGACCTGGCAGGTCCCTGGGTCTGTACTCAGAATTTTAAAGTGTGTTTGAGTTGTTTTATCACCATAAAAGTAGAAGCTGAGAATCCAAGTGGATTTCTAGGATGTGTCTGAAGAATTTGTCTAAGTCTGCAGGTTTATTGCAAGTCATCTGCAAGTGGACAGCACATGAAACAAAGCTGAGGGGGCAAACTCATCTGAGGCCTTGGTTACTGTGCACTACTGAGATGCTGCAGTGTATAACACACTTGAAACTCAGCTACAACAATCACTGACCTGTAAGCAGCTCCTCTAAATCCTGTGAAGTTGCTTGTGTGCATGGTTCACAACATGCATATATAAAGTGTTGGCTGGAAGGTTCAAGACATCTCCCTCTGCACAGATAGAAATGCCAACCTGCATTATCATCCCGTCCAGATTAAAAAAGCAGGAGGGTGTAGAGAATGCCAACTAAAACGTCCAGGTCTAAAACTAACGTGTAGAAAGAGAAAAATATGTAAGTAACAGATCAAAAGTAAGTTTACTCTGCAATTCAGAGATGTGAAAGAGCTTTTACATTTGTTAAACAGCTGCCCTTAGCAATCAAGCTGTGGCAGCACACACGTCATATTCTACTGAGACCCCAGTGAACAGCAAAGGCCAAGCTCCACCTTGCTACAGAGCACAAAAATATGGTCTAGAAAAGAAGAAGCAGAAAGATGGGTGGGGAAGGTGTATCAGCTCAGCAAGCCTGAATATACAGAGGGTAGAAAGGATTAGAAAGGAAGCAGCCAAATAACAAAAGAAAAATTATTATGGAATTCTTTTCTCCTTCAGAAGCAGCAAGTCTGGAAGGCAGAAAGTACTGGAGGATGGATGCATCAGAAAGGAGGTGGAAGAAAGTGATGCTGAATCAGAAGAGTTTTAAATGTAAAGGATGAAACACATTTCCTGCATCTCTCACTGAAATGAGATCTCTGTAGATGAAGGACTTTTAAAAATACTTTGAGGCCACGTTGCTTCTGACATAAGAACATTTTGCAAAGCAAGACTTTGGGAACAGTGACATCCATCTCCCAGGCAGTAATTTCACTGCAGAGATGAGACAAAAGCAGAGCTGCCTGGAAAACAGCAAAGGTGCACTCTGCTACTTTGCATCAGAAATTGTTTTGTTTTTTTGTTTTTTTTAAAAATTACTATTTGTTGAATCGTATCCCAGATGAACAAGCAGAGTCCTCCCCCTGGTGGCAAGTGAAATAAAAGGATCAATAATTTTTTATAGGCATGTCAATCTAAGGATACAAATGAAATAAGGAGCATCACACAGGACCTATTTTTTATTAGGTCAACTGATACAGCTGGGAAAAAAGACAATTTTACAAAACACAGATCCTTTTCAGGACTTACACAGAATTATTTACTTTGAAAACCAATACAACTTGAGAATAGTTTTCGAGTTCAATTTCATGGTTTATTTATTAGACAAGTTGCATGAGAAGCACAGGATAAAACCTGTAGAGTAACTTCTAGTGGTGGAGCTGGGCAATGGTAATGTGCAATAATCCCATTATTTCCACTGAGTCTTCTAGTGCCCAATTGAATTTTGGTGTCTAAAATCCCTTGGAAGCAGACTGTTGGGAAAGTAATATTCATTATGATACTGAAGAGTAAAAATGGACTCAGTGGACAAGTTTAGTTTATTGTACACAGCAATTTTCCCTAACCAATGTCCTCAGAGAGCTCTATAAAAATTATCTGTAGAAAATTATCTGTCTTTGTTATGGGAAGTCATAGCAAGTGCCTTTAGGACAGGATTTTTTTTCCTTTTAGACAGGATTTTTCCCTTTTGATGATTAGTTTGGTAAGGAGGGGGAGAGCCTTTTTTTTTTTTGCTTCAGTAAGGCTTTTGTCACTGCCTCCCATAGCATCCTCACAGACAAAGTGGTGAAGTACCAGCTAAATAAATGAGCAGTGAGGAGGACAGTAAAGACTGAAAACTGGGGGAACTGCTGGGCTGAAAGGGGCTCATCATTAGTGGAGTACCCCTGGGGTTGATACTTTTAACATCTTCATTAACAGCCTGGATGAATGGACAAAGTCCACTCTGAGCAAACTGCTAGAGGAAACAACACCAGAGAGAGCTGCTGATAACCAGATGGCTGTGCTGCCATTCAGAATGACCTGACCAGGCTGGAGAGATGGGAAGAGGGTTATCAGGAAGTTTAACATAGGGAAATGCAAAGTCCTTCACCTGAGGAGGAATAATCTATGCTTCAGTGCAGGCTGGAGGCTGACTGCCTGGAAAGCTGCTCTGAAGAGGAGGATGTAGGAGTCCAGATGGAGACCAAATTGACCCTGAGCCAGCAACATCCCTTCTGGCAAAGAAAGCCAACAGCATCCTGGGCTGCATTTGGAAAAGTGTTACCAGCAGGCTGAGAAAGCTGATCTTTTCCCCTCTGTTTTTTCCTTCCAGCTCCACTGAAACACATACACTAGGTATGCTCTTAACAGTATAGACAGTCCAAGAATGGCTGAATTGTAATTACATGGAAAAACAACTGTTGACTTTGTAATGGTAAAAAGTAGAAACCTTTTCCAGCTGTGACATTCAACATTAATAATCACTGCAACATAAACAAAACCAGACTTAGGAAAGCTACACCTTATACCACAAAACACTGTCTGCATATTTATGTTTAAAAAGGTTTAATTTTACACCCTGGTACAAAAATACAGTACAATGTGATGGCAAGGCTTTAGCCAAAAAACATTCAAAGAATAAAAGGGGAACCCCCATAAAGCTTTGACATAACCCACCCTCACTTAATGAGACAATCAAAAGGTGAGTGCACAAGGAAAAAATTAAATCTCTGCCCAAAGGCAAATAAAGATTAATCACACGCAGTTTTACATAAAAACCATGTTTGCAGAGCTAATAAATTCACATGCTTTTTGGACATTCATGAAATTCATATGACCTGGCTTAGTGGCAGAATTCATGGTTAAGGATGTCAACAAAACACTTTGCCCAGGAACATGCCCCATTCATAGGAATCCCCAGTAAAAATAATGGCATCACACAACACCAGTGAGAAAAGAGGGATCCAACCCTGGTAAAGCATTGAAATGTCAGCTACTTCTAGTTATTCCAACCACACTGTTTGTCCTCACCTCAGCATTTTGCCTCCTTCTTAAAACCAAGTATTAGTGGTTGCTCAAATGCACAGATCAATGTGTTTGCACATTCCCTGGATGCAAACAACCTTTACAGTGCAAACTGCCATGCAGAGGAGGAGATAACACTGTGATTGATGCATGAGTGTGAATTCCAAACAGGGTTTAACCTAACATTGTTGACAGGAGAATTAAGTCCCTCCAGTGCACCTACATTCTTAGTCTGTTTAATCATTTCTTTTTTAGAGTTCTGAAGTGATGGGAAAGGATCATTTGGTGTGCTCATTATAGTTCATCTCCCAGGTGTTTTTGTTTGAAAGCATCACCCGTTAGCTTCTCCTGGGCTTCCTTCATCCCCTGGACAACTAAAAGATTAGACAGAGAGACAGGAGTTATTTCTTAATCTCAAGATGAAAAAAAACAAGGTGTCTTGGTAATGTGTTTTAAAATAACACAGTTACAGAATGTAGTTCTATAAATTTATCTGTGAAAAAAACAAAGCCAAACAGTCCCATGCCCCTTTCCCAGCTGTTTGTGTTTGGATCACACAAATTGCATGATTTTCCATGCTACACCTGGAGACCAAGTTTAGGTCCTGTAGACACCAGAGTAGGTATGAAGGTGAATCATGATTCTGAACCTCAAACTACTTTGTACACACCTTGATCAGCATTGGTATAGAAATACTTGTAGCTGGGGTTTCCTTTCTCATTTATGATTTCTGGGTGGACTTTTCCACTGGGGTCTATGAAACAAGAAACCAAACAGGAAATTTAGGTGGCAACAATAAGAACACAGTCTTATGAATGGGTACAACTGCTGAGGATGCCTTACCCATGAAAAGGATTCTGGGAATGTAACCTCCATCAGGACTGAAGGCTTCATCCTTTGGCTCTTCATCATCCTATCAAAGCAAGACAAAACAGAAGGAATATATTAGCAAAGTGTTTTACAAAACACAGCACACTTGTTAAAGAAACAAGCTATTGTCTCCAGATTCCATTTACCCTGAGTAATTTACATCTTGAACAAACATTAGGTAACTGCAGTACCTTCCACTCACAAAAAGAAAGAGATTTTCATCTAAGCAAGTGTGATTTGTAAAAATAATCCTATTTTTTTCTCCTCTATCAATTTGCATTAAACACTCCACTTTGGTATGTTTGTTATGCCATGAGTGAATGAATATAAACTCCTTTCTTACAGCAACAGAATGACATAAGGTACAAACTGGTAAAGAGACAATAGCAATTTAATTTAACATAATTAATATAACCAGACTGAAGAAAATTATTTTTAAAACAATCAGCTGTGTCAGTCAGTCCTGGATACCTATTCAGGAGTGCACAACTTAGGATGTACACAAAACAGGATGCAACCAGCTAAGCAGGGTTCCAAATGTTTAGATACAAGCCAGTAACATGGATACAAATAAGAGGACAACCTACCTCAAGGTTGACCATAACAAAATTATGGGCAAGTTCAGAGATCTCCTTGGATTCAGCAAACTTTGGCTTTAAAGCTAATTAAAAGGGGAAAAAAAGAAAAAGAAGAGATGCATAAAGACAGTGGAAAAGATTTTGGGTTTTCAGGTCAGCATCAAAACCTCAACTGGTACTTTTCAAAAACTAGTGAGTAAATGGGATATATGTGTCAAACATATATGATATGTGTGTCAAAACATTTAAACCAGGCTCACAACTGCAGGTAACTGAAGCAACCCTTGCTGAGCAGCCATCTGATAAAGCCTGCCCAACATACACCTGCATATTTGAACCAATGGAACAGAAATAAAAATCTTAATGTAAACCACCAGTTCTTACTGAACCAGCTCATCCTCCGGGCTTAGCCATCATGTCCAGCTTGTTTGTTTGCAATAATGAAAGACAAAGCCTCACCCTGGAAGAATCATCAGCTGAAAGTAAGGCAATTTACACTTAATTCTTGAGGATCACTCATCCTGTTCCATTTTTTATTGCCAAGTGCAGGAGAGATTGCAGCCACTACACAAGTGCAGTATTACAGCTTTCAGTTTGCTGCCACTTAGGCATGGCTGGCTTTGGGCAGTGCTACCAGTTAAACTCATGCAATATTATACTGCTCTAAATGAAATACAAATAGTGTTAGCTACATTTTACAGACAAAAGTTCATTAAAAATATCAGCAAGTTCTAGTATTACATCCACTTACCTTTGCAAGCTCCACACCAGGACTTGTGGATGATAACCATAAGAGGCAATCCACTTAAAAAAAAAAAAAAAAAGAGAATTGTTGAAGCTTACAGCTGAGCCTCTAAATCAAATTCTACTACATGTATATTTTAACAGTCAAGACTTTTACAAAGGCTAAGTGTAACAGGAAATATATAAAGACAAAAGAGATTCTGCTGCGTTGAGGCTGCCTTGCAAAAAGCTTTCCAAGTCTTAAAACATGTATAATAACAATTTATTTTAACTGCTAGTGAAGAACTGCTTATGTGGAGGAGGAGACTTTCTCTTTGGAAAGTTTGCTCTTAGCAGTTTATATTTGCTCAGATACACAACTGGTCCTTTTTTTTTAATTTTATTTTACTGGAAGTATTTAGTGGCACCATCTGTTTTGAGAGATCTCAGGATGGATTTGGGTGGCTGCTGAAGGCACCCCAGTGGGTGGCAGTCATATATCCATTCCTCTCCCCATTATACTTTGTATGTTTCAGTCACACTGCCTGTGTCCAAGATGTCCCAAGGAGCAATAACCAAACACAGTAACCCAGCAAACCCTCTGGCTGCCAGGCTTGTTGGTATGAAATGAACCTGTGACAAATGTGAGAAGTGCCAGGACTGAGGAGGGGAAAGGCCTGTGTGAAACTGCAGCCTAAATAAGCTGCAATACAAAGGATCAATGTTACTGTTTCTCTTTTTTCCATAGAATTTACCTGACTCTTATTACACAGAGGTTAGGTTTCCATCACCCTGAGATATGTTTTATTTACCCCTGATCTTCAAAAAATCCCTTCAGCATTTTACCTTCTGGCAAAGTCAAGCTTACCAAGTTCAATTTCTCTAACTCCATTTCTCATCCAGGCTGCATTATGCAACAAAGAATTAGACAAAGAAGCCTTAAAAACATGACAAGTTTCACACATTTCCTGGTCTTAGGGATTCAATTAATCAGCCACTTCACTGCTCCTGACCATGCTGCATCAATTTTACCTTTCTAGCAAGCAAAGTGAGACAGCTCCAGGGGATTTTTGTAGCCATGTAATACAACACTTACCTCCACACTTCTGAGCATGAAGTCCTTACTTCCATTTTCCTACCAACAGCTGAACTGGTGAAAGCTGACTAAGGCAATAAACTAAGAAAGACTAAGAACAAGAATTGGGTATCTCATCCCTTTTCTATAACCAATAAATGCCTTAAGCTGTGGATGAGTATCCAAGGGAAGCTGGTAATAATGATAAAGCTTCCAGAACAAGTGAAGGAAAAGAAGGAATCAAGGAAAGCACCCAGAGAACATACTCTATGGATACTTCTCTCAGGGTATGCCAAGCAAAGAAAGGTTTAAGCTTTCTGTTATTGTAAACCCTGTTACCATTTTGGAGGTTTAATATTAAGAGAATTTCTCACAAACAGAGAAATTAGGAACACCTTTGGACATGATGGCAACTAAATTACTCACTAGCAGAACTGAAGTACAAGTTTTTCTTTAGCTGTAGATGGATATGAAAGGAAATCTCTACTGAGCAGCATCCAGTTATGGCCTTCAGAACCAGGAAAGGGTGGAGAGGAAGCAATTAACATTTGGAGTAGTTCAAACAGAAGTCTGCTGTTTATAATTAACCAATATGTCACCATCTTTACATAGGACTCTGTTTGCAGTAAGATGAAAGAATTTACATTTCCTTAGTAAAGCTTGTATTTCATCAGCCTCCTCTCCCTGATTGACAATAAAATTCTTATTTCCCCATTGTTTCCATGCAAGATTTTGCCTCTTTCTTGAGGAGAGGCTGATTTAAGTATGGAAAATACATATTCTTATAATCATCAAGGATCAGTGCTTCATGCCAGAAGAGTCTAATCATAGGGTAATCAGTAGTGCAACTTCCCTTTTTTTTTTTTTTAAGGTCAGAGATTTTCAATGCAGATTTTAAATGGAAAAGCTTGCAGTCTTGAAATACCAACTCTTAGCTAGTGCAAACTCACAGAAATTTTGAAGATACTGAATGCATTTTCTCAGCTTTATTTTCTTTACCTTGACTGAGAAATAAACTTATTTACATCAAAACATTTTTGTACTCATTTCTCAGTTCTGCAATGCCTAAGTCCACCTAGCAGCTGGTAACAGTCACTGTAATTGAAATAACCCTTCCTGCCCCACTTTACTTTCTGCTCTCTCAGAAGGATGCTACACATTCAATCAAAACCAAAAACCACAATTTATTAAAGTGAGTGTTGAAGCATCAACCAGAAGGTGAAAAATTTACAAGAGCTACATATGTGGTATAGCAAAGTCCAAAATTAGTTGGAAAGAAGCACAAAGCTAAGTGACCCCTCACAGTACGTGCAGACCTGTAAGGGTTTACCCAGAACAGACACTGCCATTTTAGCTCACTCTTCCTATGAAAGCATTCTCAAATAACTGGTGGGTTTTAAATGAGCACCTTGCAGAAAAAAAGACATAGCAAATCATTCCAATAATACAGTCCTGCAGTAAATAAAGACTTTACTCCATTTAAGGCACAAATTTTATTGTTAGACCTGAATCAGAGGCAAGATTGCTAAGCCAGCACCCTTCTGTTGTGTAGTCTGCAAAGAGCTCCCAGGTTCAGCAAGGTATTTTGAAACAGCTCCATCCTAAAAAATACAACCTGTTCCAGTTCTGGACCTGAAGTCTCTTCTGCAGTTTGACATTATCTGGAGATAGTATTGGAAAAAAAAATCTTCCTATTCAAGACATGCACAAGCCAATATTACAGTCATCTTTTTTGGGCTTTGATGTTCCGACACCATTTGATTACTGGGGTGTAGGTCTCCATAGGAAATCTGACTTGCTTGGGGATGCAGCAGTAGCTCTCCTGTTTGAAAGATGGAAGCGAGAATTCAGGGGTGGGAGAACAGCATCCCTACAGATCCTCTTGGAGATACAGCTTGCTCAGCTGCTGCAGGGACGAGGCATCCAGCTTCCCAGAGCTGCTGTTGCTGCATTTGATTAGCAGCAGGTAGGACCCAGTGCCTGGAAGCCACGTTCTTACTGTTCCCAGTACTTTGGGAAGGGACCACGGCCACCGCCGCGTGTGGCACAGGTGACAGGGCTCACTGGATGCTGCGGCTCAGGTACTGAATGAACATGCTGGCCAACTGGGGCAAGTTCTCATCACTGGGCTGCATCTTGGTGTAGCTAATGAACTGCCTCCGCAGCCGGCTCAGCTCGGCCATGCTGACGGCCCGGCTCAACACCAGCCCTTCGGCGACACCGGGCACGCGAACCACCTCTCCGGGCTGCGCCCCGCTCCTCTGTGCGGCCATGACGGCGGCCAGAACCTCCTGTGTGACCCGGTCGAGGTGATGGAGGAACCCGCTGGATTGGAGGGGCTGCGTGCGGGTAGCGCGGTGCGGGGGCGGCGGAACGCTCTCGAAGAGGGCGGCGCGGATGTCGGAGAGCGGCAGCGGCTCCTCCCCGTGCACCGTGAAGAGCGGATGGTCCCAGCGGTTCCGCGGGTCGGGAACCTCGAAGGGCGGCTCGTCGGGGCGGCCGGGGCCTCCGGCGCAGTGCAGGAGGCAGCGCGCCGTGCCCGCCTGCCTCGCCGCGCAGTACAGCTCGTAGCGGATACTCCGCACCTCGTTGCCCGCATCCACGATCACCACGTCCCGCCGGCTCAGCCGCCGTTCCACCTCGGCCCGCAACGCCGCTCGGCCGCCTTCAGCCTCGGTCACGACGTGCACTTGCCGTTCCGGCCCGCACAAAGCCTCCCGCAGCTCCGCCGCACGCCGGCTCTTCCCGCTACCCGCACGCCCGCACAGCACCACCAGCGGCATCCTCCGGACCGCCCCGCCGCCATGCCGACCCGGAAAGCCAAAGCGAATGGTTCCGTTCGGGTCACACACACCCCCAGCACCCGTCGTCCCCCGGGAAACCGCGGCCTGTACCGGAGCCGCCCCGGGGAGAGGCCTCCCGTGGAAACCCTCCGGCCGGGCACATCGCTGCTCCGCATCCCCGGCTCCTCCCCGGAGTGCGGGGGTTTCACGCAGGGCGCCCAGGAGAGAGGGGAGTCCGGCGGGGGCACCGGCCAAGGGGGGGATGGGGTCCTGATTAAAGGTGCGATTGTGCTATGGTTGTCCCCAAAAGCACTCAGTGACGTGATGAGCGCTGGATTCCCACCCTCGCCCACGGGGGACTCGAAACCAAGACATCTCCGACGCATCCCGATTTTTACAGAGTTGAAATCAAAGTCCTGCAACTCCTGAGACCCTGCCTGATCCATCTCACTTGGGGCATAACAGAATTCTGGATCATTTTTCATCTCCTGACCTAAGGCTAAGCTCAGATCAAAAATACGCTTTTTAGATTTTTTTTATCTTTTTGGTGGTGATTTCTCACAACCTTTCAATTCACAAGCTCAAATCAGCAAGCAGGTCTGTGTTTCCAAGAACAGAAGTCAAGAGTGTCCATTACAGCTGTCCCTTGCTCCAGGCCTTTTTTTTTTTTTTTTTTTGAGCAGAAATGCTCCTCCTTGCCTAAGCTCCACTGTCTCATTTTAAAGCTTCCTCTGCCTCACTGCAAAGTGATGCTACAACTATTCCTGCAAATACCAAAGATTTTTTTTTTTTTTTTGCACAGGTATTTAAAATAAATGCTAAGATATCCAATCATAAACCCTTGTAAGACTTCTGAACTGTACCATCTTGGTGAATTTGGTGTCTACACTAGAGTGAAGAACTCACCAGACGGATCAGTTTGAGAGGAAAATGCAAAGAAAGTGCAAACCTAGAAGGTGTAACACATTTCTGCCCATGTCAAGATTGCCAGCTCTATGTTTTACATTTAAGAATACAAAGAGAATCTACAATTTTCCACCTCACAGAATGAGAAAAGGAATAAATTCAGAGGAAAAAATTTAAAGCCATAATTTTTTACCTTTAGGATCAATAAAGAATCTTTGTCAATGCTTTTAAAGACACTTCTGGTCTTTAAAACTAAGTAACATACCTGGCTGCTGCCTCTTTCTTCCCATCTTCTAATGTTCTCCAATGAATGTGATCTCCAAAACCTGCCAGAGATAAGGGTTTATAAATGCTGCATAATTTAACATCAACTAACAGATGAAAACAGTCCAACTTTTAAGCATATTTTCAACCCATTTTATATTCTTTTTTTAAAAATCAAACTATAATCTCAGTCCCCAAAAGACTTCTGCAAATACGATTTATGTAGTCTTATGAGGAATCCCACTGAAATTAAGAAACACATACCACATTCATGAAAGTTCTTTATATAAATGCAAGCATCACCAAAATCTCCCCGAGATTAAACTTGAAGAGCCTTCTAATTATTCCCCATCCTTTTCCAATCTGTGAACATTTATCAGCTGACCGGTGACAAATCAAACACGTCAGCATTTGGCTTCCTAAATCCCACTGAACGTGAACTAACACAAGACTTTAAGATTCCTATCCCAGCCTATCATCATTAATTGCCCTGCAACTATTATGCTGAGTATTACTGCTGATGATAATTATCATAAAAGAGTAAGGAAGAATGCATTTACACAGATTTTTGAGTGTTACAGTGACTGAACGATGCAGGAAATATTTTATCCCATTCCCAGATTACAGGTGTTGTCAAGATAAGAGCAAGGGAGCATACATTTAACACTGCAAAGCAGGGACTGACAGTTTTTTTGACCTGGCAGCCAACACAGCTCTACTTCACATGGCTGAAAGCCACACAGAGAGATGATGTGAAGGAGATCTTGGGAACTATTCATAGGAGAACTCCCTTGGAAGACCTTCTAAGAGGTCTCATTGCTCCAGGAATGCAGAGATGTGCTGAATGACCAAACATCAGCCTCAGTTTGCCCCTTTCCAATGCTAAGGGTCTGCATCAGTCAGCAATCCCCAAGGCCCTGGGTGTTAAGGGGGGGGAAGATTTTGGGAGCTTCATGGGGGTCAGGAGCCACACACTGCCCAGTGCTTACACAGGGGGAAGTGGACATCGTGCCCAGTAGACAACTATGGGAGAGAAGTTGGAGGAAAAGAAATTCTGGCTCAGCAAAACCTTGTGGCATCCTGGTTCAGCATCCGGGAGGCTTGAACTGTTGGCACAGTATTTTTATGACCTTATCTCCTCTCCCAGTACGAACAACTGGGAACATATGTGATGCAACACATCAAATATTTGGTTGTGCTAGCAGTAAGGTGGGGATGCCTTGTCCATGTCCAACCACACACAGGTACCAGCTGCAGAGGCAGCTTCAGACACAAGGCTACATTGGTACCAGCTGAATGCAGCAGAGCAAAAAACAGTTGGGTTAGCAGAAGTCATGTTTACTCAGAATATCAGCACGTCAGCTACTTCATTCAAATGCCAACATGTTAAATCAGGGAAAACCTTTTGTTCTAGCTAGGAAAACACTTTTTGAAAACTTTTTTCTTTTTTAACTAAAGCCCACTTTGTGGGGAGCTTCAGTGTGTTTTCAGAAGCATTACACAACCCGTTACGGAGTGTTTCCTTTTGAATGAAAAGTCATCTGTAGAATTAACCATAAAACAAAAGGGGAAACAACTGGGGGTAACCAGTACAAAGCTTTGTTGTGATTGATCAAAACCCGCGTTTACTGCCAGCCCTGAAGAGATTTCTCTCTCAGACAGACTAAAGCCACCACCACGGGTGGTGAAGCTCAGGGCCATGGTGCTGCCTGACTGTACCGAGGTGTCAGACATGGCAATCACACCAGGAGGACTCGGAGAGCAGCCAAAGGGTGAGGAGCGCTCAGGAGGAATAAGAGAAGCCGAGGGCGAGCGGGAAGAACCACTCAGAACCGGCCAGGGCTCATTGGGCTCCTCAACACCAGGCGGGGAGAGGGACGCTGAGGGGCTGCATCCCCCCTCCCCTTCTCCTCAAGCCTCCCCCACACAAAAGCGGGAGCCCTCGAAATGGAGATTCCTGGGGGTTTAGCCGGAACAGAAACACGACGGGCAAAAAAAAAATCACCTCAAGATCCCCTCATCTTTAAAGTCACAAGGCAGCTGTCTCCCTCCTCCTAAGCGCGGCGGCAGTGCTAGGCCGGCCCGGCCACCCCCCCGTCCCCGCCTTCCCCTCGCCGCCGCGGGCTGTGAGAACCGGCCCGGCCCCGGCGCACCCATTCAAGGCAAAGGCAAAAGTTGGGAGAAAAGCCCAAAGAAAACGTGCGCCTGACCCTTTCCGAGCCCTTCCGCGGCGGAGGCTGCGGAGGCCGCCAGCACCAGGCACAGGCAGAAGATGGAGGCTGCCGCGGGCTGAGCCTTCATGGTGTCGGCGCGGGCAGAAGCAGCAGCACCCCGGCTTCAGCCTCTGCACCTCCGGGACGGGACGAGCTTGGATGATTTTTTTTTTTTTCCCCCCCGTCTTTTTTTCCCGTTTTTTTTAAAGCCCAGGAAGTGATGTGAGGCGGATGTGGGCGGTGCGCTGCCCTCACCTCTCGGTTCGGAGGTGTCGGGAGAGGGTAGAAGGGGACTGCTGGAGGGGCTTCTCTCCCCAGCCCCTGAAGGGTGTTCGGATGTTTCTCTCTCTGTCAGAGGACCTCGGCTCCGTGCAGGTAGCCGAGGCCTCTGGGGCAAGGGTACCTCATTCACACCGGGTCCCCAGAACCCTGGCTCCTTGACCAAAACCTAGAGTTACCCCGGCAGGGGCAAGGCAGTGAGGGATGGGTTCCAGCTTTATTCTCCCAAATAAACCGTCTTGTCTCTCTGCTCTCAAGAGTTGCCCAACCGGTTGGGAAAGTAAAACCGACCGCAAGCAATCCTGTAATGGACGAGGGTTCGCCAAGGGGCAAATCGCGCTGACAAGAGGCCGGTGACACATTCGGAGCCGCCGCGTCCCGCCTTTGTGTTACCGGGCGTCGCTCCCTGCCCTGGGGCGTGGGGTGCTGCCTGGCCCCGGAGACTACAACTCCCAGGGGGCACTGCGCGCACACCTCCCCCTCCACCCCGCCCCTGGAGCTATGCAAATGAGGCACCGCGGCTCCGCCAATCCGCTGGCGGGCTCACTCCGTCACGTGGCGCGAAGCTTCCTTTCTCTGTGCGCCTCTCTTTCCTTCCTTGGCCGCCATCTTGTTCTCACCGCGTGTTGGGCAGCGGAGCGTCCGCCGGCCTCAGGTGAGACCCTTCCCCCCTCCACCCGTACCCTTCCACCGGAGCGGCATCCTCTTCCTTCGCCGCCTCCTGGTTTGGGGCGTGCGAGGAACCGCCGCGGTTCGTAGCTGCTCCGTCCCCATCCGCTGCGCTGGGCCGTGGGCGCCGGCCGTACCCCGAGGAGAACACGGGGGAACGAGGCCGTGAGCCGGGACGCGGTGTGGTGGGCTCTGCTCTGGCACGGGTGACCTACGGATCTCGTCTGAGGCCGCGGCCCCCCGTCCCGGAGGGGTTCTCCTGCCTCCCGAGGGACGGGGCCTTCGTTCCGCTCCCCGTGTTCTGGGGGCAGCCAGCGAGCAGCCCTGTTCTGAGACCTTCACCCACCTTCCCCTTGAGCCCCTCTCCGTGAGGTGTTCCCCCCCCCAGCGGTGCTGGGGTCTCCGTGGGTCCCCGCTCACACGCGGGAGCCCCGTCCGCCCTTCCCTGTGGCTTTCCTGGCACAAAGCAAACACAGAGGGAGTTTCCCCCTTCATTCAGGGCATCAGTGGTGACTTCACGAGGCAGAGCAGTGAAATGCTTTCCTTATATTGGGAGGCTGAAGCTGTTTTTCCACCCCTTAGAGATTATAGGGTCTTCCAGTCCTTAAAGATCCCACCTAACTCTTGGAGAAGCCACTGAACTTCGTAGTCTTAGAACTGGATGAATAACTGCCCGAGGTTCATATAGGAAATTTGTCAAGTCGTGAACTTCACTGACTTCGGAGCTCTCTTTTTAGTTAAAACTAACAAGAGATTAATTCTTTCGAAACAGTGCTCAAAGTAGTGTATTGTTATCCTAGAAGCAGTCGTGCTGTACGTGCTGGTTTGGGTCTGTACTGAGTCAGTACTTGAGTCAGATGGTTCCAACAGTAAAGTGGCATACTTGAAAACTTATTGTTAGTAGCCTTGATGTAAATTCAGATGTTGTGTTGTTTTGCCTCATCGTTGTCCAAATGGTTTGGCTGAACAGACCACTTTGTATTATTTAGGTGGTGTGGCTTTAAAGGATTTTATTAATGTGCATTTGTTTGATGCGCTGTTTTTGCAATTTTTCTCTTAACTTTAAAAATCCATTGCAACTTTAAACAAACTTTTTAAAATACTTTGTGAATTATTTTTTTTAAGTAGTCTAATAGTTAACTTGCATTTGTGTCTCATTCTTAGTTTTTAGGCACTCCACTATGAATCAAGAAAAACTAGCCAAGCTTCAAGCACAGGTCCGAATAGGAGGCAAGGTAAGAAAAACATCAGACATGTATTTTTTCCTGTAATTCACAGCTTGGAGGAGAAACATGCCTAAAATTTACTTTTCAAAACCTAGGCTTTAGTTCCTGTGAGGGAAGAAAAAAATGTGTGAGGCCTGAAAAAAACTGGGTTTGTGTGATTTGGATCATAGTACCACTGCCTGACGTGCAGTCTTATTCCAAGTGCTTACTTATCACAAGTGCTGGATGAGTAGTTACCACAGTGTGTAAGCTTTCTTTTTACTTCACTGACTTGTTGTGACCTGCTAAAGCTCAAGCTAAGCTTACCTGTTGGTTGTTCCAGTTCTGCTGTTCTCTTCTCCCTGTTGGGGAGTTTCTTCCTTTGTGCCAGCTCCAGGGCTTATCTGACTCTGCACTGAGCTGTTGATTTTCTCTGAGCCAGCAGGTAGCTAACAAAAAAAAAGCATGTAGTTTATTCAGTGTGGGTGTTCATCTCCTAACTGTGGGCGGGGTTGTACAGAAGTTTGCAGAGTAGGAATTCCAAAATTGCTGTCTGTGGAACAGTTTAAAAATGTTAATTACATGGTTATGAAAGTGTGAACTTTTAAAACCACTGCATTTGTGCTTTCTCTTGGAAAACATGAGGTTCTTGCTTAGTAGCAAATAGTATTTTATAATCTAGTGTATGAGAAAGGAAAAATACTGCTCCTGTTCTGTCTTTTGCATCTAACTTTGGTTGAATGCAGTTATTTTAGAGGTCTTGTTCACAATTCTGTGAACAGAAACTTGAAGTTGAGACTGACTTTTAAAGCTGTAGGTGAAGGGAGGGTAAGGTGAAAAGCATTTTTCATAGCACAGCTTTCAGAAAGCTTACAGATAAGTTGCTCAGACCGTGATACAGCTTTCAAAAACTGAAATGCTGTGAGATTTTGAGAATAGCTGACTGTTGTGCCTTGATTCTTTTCCAGGGAACAGCTCGCAGAAAGAAGAAGGTGGTGCACAGAACAGCTACAGCTGATGACAAAAAACTTCAGAGTTCCCTCAAAAAACTGGCAGTAAATAACATTGCTGGCATTGAAGAGGTATAGTTAGAAAAATGTGTTTCCTGTTTGAAATTAAATTCACTGTGGTGTCATGGGTTTTTTTGTTGATATCTTTTCCCCTCAAAAACTTACAGGTCTGGTTACTGATAGGTAAAATTATTTGATTGATTGCTGTCTCACTTCTGTTAATGCAGACACACATACCTAGAGGAAGAAGGACAAAGAGATTGTAGAAGCCAGTGAGCTGTTTGTTAAGGATGTTTTTTGCATACACTGCAAAAACAAAGCTTGTCTTTATTCTTGGCTTCATGAACTTGATTACCTAAATTAAAGACAAGAGCAGTAAATGCACATGTACTCTGCAGGCATGTCTAAAGCAAAAGTTGTGTGGTGCAGAATATAAAGAAAAGCATAAAAATACCTGGAGTAAGAACTTGCCAGTCTGTATTATCGAAATTAGGTCCTGTTACTGCAGAAAAACTCCCAGGATTGTTTGTGGAGGTAACAAAAGGCAACACTGTTCAGCTCTGAACATTTCTTGCAACACATTGAAGACTTTGCAAAACCAACTTCTGTGTTAATGTAAGTAGGAATACAAAGGTTTCAGATATTCCTTGAATTACATCTATTTTGTCTCTAAAATACGAACTGAGATACTATAGAGTGATGCTTACATGTGAGAGGAGGAGTAGGAGATGTTCGTTCATCATGAAGTTAATACTACTGTAGTGCTTGCTTAAAGCAGTGATTGTATTTGATGTGTGATTAATTGAGCAGGATTGGGAGTTGCCTTCAGAGGTCACTAAGTGTATACCCCTTTTTCACAAGTACACAGAGGTTCAGTGTAGAAGTGTGGTTTGCCTGTAAGTTTTCATACCTCTGTTAAAGAAACAGCTCAGTTTGTTTTTAAGCTTGATAGGTATATGATGAGCTTTAAGCTTGATAGGTACATGCTGAGATATATAGACCCAAAGCAAGACAGAGCTGTTTTGGTCTGGGTTCCCTGCCTGCCCTCCACACCCCCCAGGTCTTTATACAGACACAGTGTGAAGATTGACAACTTATATGTTTGTGTAGTTTAGATTTCTTCCTTAGTTCTCAAATTTTTGTTTTCTCCCTATAACTTCTCCTAAAAAAATACTTGTGTTCTGTGACCTAAGTTTATCACTGCTGTTTGGTTGAATGGTTGGGGTTTTTTTCTCCAGAAAAAAAAATTATTTTCCACTTAGCCATAGTTTAGCCATGCCCAGAAGGAAAACTTGTTTGGTTTTCCATTCTGCCTCCCTTTACTACAAAAATCAAAAGGCCATAGAAACATGCCAGTATAAACTTTGGCAGAAGAAGCAGAGCAGGCTACTTTACTGGCTGTAAAATCAGGGTGATTCAGAAGACCAGGGAAGAGAAAGAGCAGGATGACTGAAAGATGTATCAGAAAGAGTCACCATGGAATTACTGGGAAGGCACCAGAAGCCTGTTCTGTTGTGATTGGTACACAGACCTCTATTTCTGCATGTGTCCCTGCCTTAGGTTGCTTCAGAAACTAGGCCAGATTGTGAGTTTTGTGCTTTTGCCAATTCTGCTGCAGAAACAATAATGTTTTCCTGATAGGTGACACAGATAGCTGGGAATGGTGATGTCTTAAACTGTTGTGGCAGAGCTTTTCTGTTGGAGTTTTTAGTTTGTAAAGAGTTACCACAGAGCTGAAGGGCATTGCCTTTTGGTGTGTTGTTTTTTTCCCCTCTAGATACTACTGATATTTACTGGTCCATGCCTTACAGTCTAGTAACTTGTGTTATGTTTTTTGCCTTTGTTAAAAATGCACAGGAATTTTATGATAATATAAAACCTTGCATATTTATTACTTAATATTTAGTTGAGGATGTTTTATGAAAGAATCACAGTTCTTAAAATCTGCCTTCCCATATAGTATGTGTAAACCTGTATTTTTTCATTAACTAATTTTATTTCCAGTTTAGCTGGTGATGATTCCAGGTGCTTTTATCATGTGGTTATATTCTCTAGGAGTACTACTTTTGAAATTTTTCATGTTTAATTTAAGTCTAGTTTTGTTTTTTTTTTTAAGTCTAGTTTTTTTATCCTGCTTGCTCAACAAGATGCTGGTGCATTTTGGTGAAAGTTACTGTCTTTGAACAGGTGAACATGATTAAAGATGATGGAACAGTTATTCACTTCAACAACCCCAAGGTTCAAGCTTCCCTCTCTGCTAACACTTTTGCAATTACTGGTCACGCAGAGGCCAAACCGATCACAGAAATGCTCCCAGGCATCTTAAGCCAGCTTGGTGCTGACAGCTTAACAAGTCTCAGGAAGTTAGCTGAACAATTCCCAAGACAAGGTAAGTCTTTTCTGGAATCTTGCATTGTTAAGGAGCATGATGAGGTACTAAAAGTTCAAGAATTACTTAAAAGCACATACACTGTTGATCAGTTTTTATGTATTTTCCACTGTTGTGGAAATAGGGGGAACAATGACTTTTTTCCCTTTTTGATTCAATATTCTATCTGAAAAAATGTGGAAAAAAAAACACCCCAAACTGATTGAAAAAGGCCTGATTGAAAAAAACCAAAAAACCCAAAAACTGGTAAATTGGTCTGCCAATGAATGTACATGGAATCACTTGATTTACAGCTGTGTATGACAAATATTTAAGGGAGCAAGTTTACATTTTGACTTAGAAAAACTCAACAGTTTTTGTTCTCTCTTTTTTGGGGGAGAGAGGGAATTGATTATGTTTTCTTGGTCTATACAGAATATGTACCTATTGTGGATAGGATGAAGAAACATGATGCTTGATGTTCTACCCTATAATTCCCTTTGTAATTAAACCAAGACTTAAAAAAGTTAAAATCAAAGATTTTACAAAAAAATTCAAATGTTTTAATGTGATTCTCTATACTTACCTTGAAATGATGGGGGAATGGTGCTTGTTTGTATGTATGTGGTATAATTATTGCTGTAATTTTACAGTGAGGAAATTGAGCCTTGGAAAAATCCCCTTAAAAAAATACCCTCCTTAGGGAAGCACTGTGGCACATTTTGTAGTGGGCTGTTACTGTGCCCAAGCAAGTTTGTCATTTAAGAATAGATGGAAAGTTATTCTTACAGTGGTGTTAAGAAATCAGAGCATCAGGGTGCTTTTAAGCATTCAAGTTACCTGTCTGACTTTGATATGAATTTGTAAAAGCTTCCTTAGACTGCAGAACAGGTACACTCTTCATCCTGAGCAGCTGTATCAGAGTTCATGTTTCATGTTGTGTGTTGCCAAAACCCTTTGTAGCATCGAGCCCCAGTGGAGTTGGACATTCAAAAACTTTTGGGTTTCATGTTGATACCATTTAGACTGTTGTCCATGAAAAGGACTAACTGGACAGACTGCAATTGTGTTGATTTGGAACTGGAAAATAAATTACCTGTTCCAATGTATATTTTTTTACTAATATGTTAAAAGCCTTTCAAAATTTAGGAAGATGGATAGTTATAAGCATATTAATTTGATACAGCTTTGATACTAACTTTGGTGTGCTTTCTTTAGACAGTACAGGAAGTCAGACAAAAGAGAAGAAATGCTTTCTCTTTATTTTTTTTTAAGTACTTTCATTTCTCTAGATTACTTGTTGTATGCTTCAACTTCCAGAAGGCTAGTTTTGATGCAGGACCCTTTCCTACAGCTGCAGCTTCTTGGTGACTTGAATCATGTGCTAAGTTGGTCCCTGATGGATACCACATTTGTGTTGCATTGAAACACACGACTTCAGTTAGATGAGTTTGTCAAATGGAGTTTTTTCTGTATCATTTGATCTCTTGCTAGCTCTGCATTAATACTCTTAGCCATTTGAAACTGTTTGTGTTCATAACTTTGATACAAGAGTATTCACAATTGGACCTTTTGGTTGTGCTGATTACTTTTGATACATTTGTGTATTTGTCACTGTTGGGGGTTGGGTAATCTTTTTTTCACCTGTATATTCCAATTTTTCTTTTGTTGTTTGCTTTACCTTAATTCTGTATAATGAGCAGTCTGCACCTAATTTCTTTTTATAGTGTTGGACAGTAAAGCACCAAAATCTGAAGATATTGATGAAGAAGATGATGATGTCCCAGGTAAGCACATGCATGCTTATATGTCCATTAAATGTGTAAATATTTCAGTTCACACTCATAAATATTTCCCTCTTGATTTGATTATACTTCTCACTTGACTAAGGAAGGCTTCATGTATAGGGCAGCTTTAAAACATGGATTACTCTGGATTCCAGCTTTTGCAGAAAAGGTTTGCCTTGTGCAAGTTATTTAGTTCTTAAGCAAAAATAGGTTAAAATCCTTTCAGGGAGGCTGAACAGGTGATCTAAATACCCAAATAGGGCTTTAGGGCTGTAAAATTACACGACTGAGGTAGTCATCAGGTTGTTTTTAATCAGAGTCTGGAATGAGTTTTTTTATTTCTGTAGTAGAAGAAACAAAACTTATGTCAGTGTCTGAAAGTTTCTTGGTAATGAATATTACCAGTTTTTAATTTGTCAGTAACTGTCTTACCAGTAACCACATTCTTCTGTATCCATCAGTGTGGTGTATTAGCTAACCTGGTAGACTCAGAGCTTTGGTTACTCGTGCACTGGCACTGGTTTATTTCTTTGTGACCTCACATAACAATCCAGTTCTCTCCAAAATTTTCTGTTTCATGGAGTACAGCAGGTAATGGGTCTCTTAGCTTTTAAGGCATTCTTAAAAGAATGCTGATGATTCAAGACACAACTGGAGATAGAGCATTTCTGAAAAATTAATCTTAATCACTTCATGTTAGAACATCCACTCTGAGTGTTCCTGCATTTCTAGTTCTTTGTATATGTTCAAACCCTGTTTTCTAAAGCTCTTTGAAATCTGCCCATAATAAATAGTGTGCATGACTCTAGTTTAAAGAACTGCTTAATCTTTCCTATGCATTATCATTGAACTTCTGAAGGTGATACTACTGGGAATTACTGTATTAAATATCTTCATCTCTTTCAGATCTCGTAGAAAACTTTGATGAAGCATCAAAGAATGAAGCTAACTAAATCATTAATAGTTCTGGAAGCTGGCATGGACTAGATTTAAGAAATCAGCTATGTGGTTCCAAAGTTTTAAAGAAACGGAGAACATCATCTGTTAATAGTTCAGTAATATAAATATTTTGTATTTTTATGATGCTGTTTGTTCAGCATTTTCTGTCAGTTGATTTTGCATTTTGCACTTACTCCCAGGATCTACTCTTTTGGTCAAAAAGAAATGTCAGTACAGTTTGAGGGGTGTGTGCATGTGCGTGTGTGTATGTGTGTGGGTGTACATATAGTGGAGAACAAATTGGAGAACACTTATTTAACCTTTTCCCTTTTTTTCCTTTGGAAGTAGAAATAAAATGAATCTTCAGCATTGTTACTTCTTAATTATCACCAAATAGTTCACAGAAGGTAGTTAAGATTAAAATTTTGTCCACATTTTGCCACCCAGGGGAGTTACACCATTAAAATTTGGGTTTAATCTGCTGTTAAGGATTGTACTTGGAGATGTGTTTCTGATCTGTGCTGAAATGTACACATTTCTTACCAACCTTACCTTGATCCCAGATGAGCTGGTACACCAGCTTGTTTGGTACAGTAACTTTTTTTAGAAAAAGACTGTCTCAGAAAAGTGTGCTTTTTTTTTTTTAATCTTTTTCTTGTTTTTCTTGTCTCTTTATCCTTCTGAGACAAGCTGATGTTTGACTCCTTCCATGTAGGTGTAGCAGTATGTTCTCCTCTTGATTATGTAGAATATTACCCATGTCAGAAGGAAAGCAAACACCTTGGTTCTCTACAATCAGGTCCTTTCTTAAACCTGGAGGTCTAGTTGGTAACAGTCCAGTGCACCAGTTTTGCACAGTAACAGATTTTTGCTTGAATAACTTCAAGCTGTTCTCTTGGCATGACTGCATTTACTAGCAGCTGATGATCCACTGTCATTCTTATGGCACTAGGAATTAAATGCACTGTGTGAGCAATGTTTAAGGTGGGAGGGAAGAGTTGACATTTTGCCTTGCCTCCTGGTGAGCAGTTTGTGCAGTGACTTAGCTCTAAAGGGATTTTTTTTTTTTTTTTTGCCTGTAACTTACCTTTGCCTATAACCTACCTCTAGGTTTGGTGTAATCTATGTAGTAGCTTCTTTAAAAAAAACACAAATGCTCCTCAGGCATAAGGAGGACATTGGAAGTACTGTTGGTACAGTGCAGTATTTATGACCTTTCTTTAAAATGCTTAATGTGAACCCGTTTTCTCAGAGGCTCTTTTAAGGTTCTTGATGTAATGTGCATTACGGTATAGATAGACATCATTGTAACCTGTGTCAAGGGCAGCTGTGGCTTAAGAAAGCCTTGGTTTTTTTTCCTCTACATCTGTCACTTAATTATGGCTTAATTGGAACATATCAGCTTCTTCTGTAGGTTAGTATGCTAGAGAACTGTAAAAAATACAAAGTAATAGTTCTGGTGACATCATCAGAACCACAGAAGCAGAGCTGTAGTGGTTCGTCATCTGAACTCAATTTATTTTATAGGCTTTGTTCAGTTTTTCCTGTTGTGTTTTATATACTACATGGATCTTGCTACAAAATAAAATAACAGTGCAAAAGAGGAAATGCTCCCTCTTCATGTATTGTCTCCTCCTCCCACCAGCACTACCTGAGGGAAGGCCAGGTGGATGCAGCAGCTGTTTCAAACAGCACCTACGTTCTTGCTGGCAGTGGCTGAGGAAGATACACACAGAATTAGGGAGAATCCTGTTAGAGCTTTAGGATCCCACACTCCTTTTTGGATACCCACTCTCCTATTTCCTCTGCAGCACTGAAAGAAACTGGTTTGTTGTATGGCTGATCTTCAATTGGCTGTGGATGCACTTGTTGTGTTTGATAAGGAAGAGATGTCTGTGTGTGCACAGGCACACCAAATTGCCTTTTGCTGCCTCCTCAAGCTCAATGAAGGATACTAGGAAACAGATATTTGCAGTGTTCTTCCATTTGCTTAAGGGGGATAAGTGAAGAACACTTAAAAGTAGCAAGTGTACTGAGTTTATGTATGGGCCATTCCTTCCGACTAAATACTAATCAGATACTCATTGGTTGTGCTCATTGGTTTCTGATGTAGGAAGTATGTCAAGAGTAATTTTGTGAGATTAAGCATTAGAAACAATGATTCTGTAAGTTTATATAGTTCAGCTTTCTGATTCCTACAAAATACTCATTTAATTTTTGCTCTTGGTCATGACCATTTACATGTTAAACCCTCACTTTTTTCCTATGTTTGACAACCATTAAACTAACTAAATATGCTAGCTTATGGAGTTATATTCAATTTTTTTCACTGTATCTGAAAACAGTCAACCACTTAACAATTTGCTGCTGGAAATACTAGAGCTTATCAATCATTAAACTGATTTTAATTAAAAGTAACCCATCAAGACTGTTGTGGGAAAAGCTATTTTTCTTATTTATTTGTGGTATAACTCTTTAACAATGTTTGAACATGCTGATGGAAATGCAGTTACCAAGAGCAGTTTGGGGGAGCACAAGAAAAACTCCTCAAGAAGGTGAACATAAAAATAATCTTTGTTTGGCTTGAAGCATGATAACCACTGTACTTCTGCATCCCTTGAGCTTGCTAATTAAACACCATTGACAAAGTTACTTGTAAAGATACTGACATATTCAAGATCTTGCCAGTGATAGGACAGAATGGAGGTTGAAACATCTCTTGACTTATATGTGAGAGAATCAAAGTTCAGTCAGTGAAAACTGAAAGAATAATAAACTTTGTAAATGGGTAAGGTGGCAAACATAAAAGTCTTTCTGCTCTAACAAGTTTGATAGTTTATTGATGGGAAGCCTGGGGCTGGCTGGCTTCTCTCAGGCAGGAGGACAGGTCTGTAAAAACCTGCAGTTTGGGTGCATTTGTGGAAATGCACAGGTTGTGCAATCTGGAAAAAAAGTAATGTTTGTGATGGGTGGCAGAGACACAGTCAGTGATGCTGGAGTGCTGGTAAGGGATTTCTTGTGCAGCACTCCAAGTTTGGAGCTAGGAGTTTTGGTAGGAGTGGAGTTTTTGGTAGCGTGGAAGGAGCTGATATGCAATACAGATCTTGGAAAAAGTTGGGGTTTTTTAACTTTGTGGGTATAGGGGAAGTGTGCATAAGAATAGGGAGAAATTTAGAACTGCTACTGAAGCTCTACTGAAATACGTTGATAA
Source organism: Calypte anna (assembly GCF_003957555.1). Taxonomy (NCBI): domain Eukaryota; kingdom Metazoa; phylum Chordata; class Aves; order Apodiformes; family Trochilidae; genus Calypte; species Calypte anna. The sequence goes on from NC_044254.1 coordinate 25,074,807, forward strand.
TTCATTAGTATTTGTCAACTTTCTGTGGGAACTAGGAATTGTTATGTACTCCCTTCTGCCAGCATCTTCACAAATAATGTTTTGGATTTGGTGTGTAACAAAAGGAATATGGGAGGCTTACATATGATTTAATTACTGAGATGTGTATTGATTGACCAGTGTATTGCAGTTAACAGGAAGGAACTGTGGAAGTTATAAGAGCACAATAAATCTGTGCTGTATTTAAGAGAGAAGTTTGTGTCTCTCCTGAGGAATGTCCCAGGGATTCCCCCAGGGTCCCCTGGCATCAGGCTGTGCTGCTTCAGGCAGCTGAGATATACGGAGAGGCTGCCCTGTAGCTGAAGGTGGGTGAATGCTTTCTTCCTCTGGCTCTTAAAATTACTCTCCTATTATTATTTGAAGACAATGCTGGCTGTTCAACAAAGTGAATAGTTTTTTGGGGTTTTTTTTTGAGATCAAGAGGACACTAATTTACTAATCTGTGTTTTGTACTTGAGCAAATGAAGTGATGCAGAGCAGAAGCACATCACAGTAGCCACTGACAGCAGAAGTACAGGGAAAGATTATTCACATTCAACTGTTGGCTTTCTCATCAAGTAATTGTTTTTTTTTTTTTTAATCTCCTCTCCTTCAAAGACCAGTTTGCAGACACTGAAGAACTTCATGGATTTATTCAGAAACATGGGGGCTGCATTGTCAATCAAGGATTCAGGTAGCCAAGCAGAGCAAGGGAAGAGAATAGTTTTAAAGTTGGTCATCGTGGTATGTTTGGGTGGAAGCTTGGGTTGATATCTAGAGCAAGGTTATTGGAAACTGAGCTCTCATTTTGGTCTCTGGTACTTTGTATTTGGCAAGAAAAACCAAACCTTTACTTCTTCCAGGGCCTTGGTTTGCCTTTATTTCAGGAGTACTGCTTTACCTCCTGTGTGTGTTATGTAAATTAATGAATGCAAAACCTGGGTGCTTCTTGAGAAGGACCTGCATCTGTGCAAAAGGTCTGAAAAGCTGCTTAATTTCCATGTGATAAACACACACCATTTGGTGGGCTGTCAGTACTGTTAAAGAGCAGCCCCACAGCTTGCTCAGATACTGGTTTTTCCTGGCATCCTGGTATCTGTTTGATTCTCAAATATTGGGCAGTATTTCCCTGAACTTTGAATGCAGATAGATTTTGTAATTCCTGAATTAGTTGCCTCCTTGAAGTAAAAGGCAACATTATCTGCTCATTTTATTTACTGAAGCTATGTGGTATTTTTTGTAAGGTATCAGTGCTAAGGCAAACATAGAAACAGACAAACCTGCATTCCAAGGCTGTTCGTTTAGGTGCACAGTATCCCAGCTCAATAAAAGTAGTTTTATGACCTGTTGCCCTTTCTTGCAACATCCTTGCAGCAGCTTTAGTAACTGCTTGTGTCAGAAAGTAACATTAGAAAGTATTTAATGTATTTTTAGATTCTGGCTAATGAAACTTAGCTGACAAAGAAGAGTCAGAGCCGCATGACCAGCTTTCAGCAGACAATGGGAAATGTGGTGCAAACTACAATTTGAGGCAATGTGTGAAGCTGGAAGTTTCCAGGTGATGGGAATTACTGCCATACATAGGTAAGTGAAGACTTAAAAAATCTCAACAGATTGTCAGTGGGACACCAGACCCTTGCACACAAACACTGAAGTTCCCTGAAGGGCATTCACTGATTTCAGGCTTCCCTGCCACCAAGGTTTGCTTTCCCAAGGTTTGCTTTTCCCTTTCCTTTGCTTTCCCAAGCACCAGTAGTAGTCACTGATATCTGGGGTCAACCAGATCAGTGTCCTCATCTTGTTTGTAAATATCTTTTTTTGAAGTTAGTTTTCCAATAGTTTTCAGCTCACCTTAATGTTGAGGCAGACTCTGCAGTTGCACACATGCTAAAAGCTTGATGGTCACCTTTAAAAGGAAGGTGATGGCACAAAGGACTTGGTAGAGGTGGCCATCCCCCAAACTAGGCTTGCAGACTCACCCAAAAGCTGCTGGCTTTGCTTCCCAGGCTTGTCTTGACAAGGAAGTGTGGGGGAATTTGTGGTTCTGCTGTTAGGGTCGTACTGAGTTTGGGAAGAAGGGAAAGATTTTGCCATTTTGCCTTGGGCAACCAATCTGGTGGGAATGCTGTCACCTGCAGTTTGTTTTTAAATTTTTAATTGTGTAATTAGAGGCTCACTGTGCCTTGTGGGGCACTGGCATGGTGTGCACTGTGGGCTGATCTGCTGGAGCATGTGTCCTCCCCAGTGTGCAGCCACACAGCAGCCAGCCCACTGCTTTGCAGCTACACAGCTCTCCCCTGTGAGCCCAGTTTGTACATATCTTTTTTAGAGGAAAAGTAATTTTGGGGGGGCAAGCTGTTGAAGTTTTGATTCATGCTGTGGATTCGTGTTCACTGGAAATGACTTTTTGTTATTTACTGAGACTTTCAGTAAGGAATTTCCATGCTATTTTTACCAGATCTGGTTTCAAATGCTCTATGAAACACGATCTTCAGTTAAAAAGAGCTGAAACTTGCTTACAGCATTTTGACAGGCTCTGGGGAGTCATGATGCAACTAAAGTCTCTGCTCTTTTTGTTTTGAAATGCTTAAGCTGTTACTGGAGAGTGATCTGCTCTGTGTGACTGGCAGTTGTAATTACTGATAGCTCACATTCTTGCATGTTTCTGAAGGAAAGCAGAGGGCCTAAAATAATTTTTACTTTGAATAGGATTTCTTGCTCTGCTTGTCTTCAGTTTCCCACAGCCTGCTTCCTCTGAAAAAACAGGGAATGTTACATTTTCTAGGATTTTTAAAAACACCTTTCTTTTAGCTGCATGACTTCTGTATTGCTGTAAATCATTAACTTTGAACACAGGGATATTATCTCTGTCTTTTCTCCTGCCCTTTGAATTGCAGTGTTGCTTTCATTGGCAGCGTGCACTGAGAAATCATGTTGGCCACTTCCAGCCCTGAAATTGTAATAGTTTATCCCATTACACGGTGATTTTTCCAGCTCAGTTGTCTTGAGAGCCTTGAAATAGGCTTTCCATAAAAATATTCCATCCACTATTTTCTTTAAAAGGCTGTAGTCAAATTTGAAGGGATAATCTAGCTATTGTTTCTAGTGTTATGTGTGTTCTATCCTGAAGATTGCTTTAAATTATAGAGGATTTTTATAGTGCAGTCTTAATCACTGAGAACTTGGTGACTTCTTTGAACAAGACTGCTTGGTTCTTTGCTAACGTGTGTCTCCTTATGCCCGTCTTAACTGATGGAAACATTTCCATTGAAAAAATTATACAGTATTTCTGGTTTTAGTCTGCACAAGCACTCCATGAGTTTGCAGTAAGCTGTAATAAAAGGCTTAGGTGTCTTACACCCACATTTCCTCAGTGCCTCCCAGTACCACCACAGAAATGTAGACCAAGTTTATTTTTTTCTTAGTCTCTTCTAGTTTTGTCATCTCCCTTTCTCTTTAACTGTTTCAAGTATTGTCTGAGGCAGCTGTTGAATTTGGGCTCTCGGGTTCATTACAGCTTGGGATGGCCAGCATTTGATTTGTCAGGAATGAACAAGTGGACTAAGGAGCAGGTCAGAACAAGACTTCACTTGCATTGAATAAAAGTGCTGAGAAATTTTTTCTAGTAGTCTCTCAGCTGAGACATTAATTTGTGTTAAAATTTGTATGAGATGTGCCTCAGTTCAATTTTTGCCCTTCTGTGTTAACTCTTAGGTGTAAGGCAAGATAAGAGAGAGGAGATTAAATACTTGTCCTCAATTAGTTTTACACTTGTAAGCAGTTGTGTGAAAAATTGCTGTGGGAGGAATTTCCTGCATTGCCTACTTGCACAATAAAAACAAGCTTTACAGTTGTTTATACCATAGTTAAGTAATCCTTTTAAATTAAAAGCATTTGCAGATTTTATATTTGGAACACTTCTCTGGTTTGGTAAAAGCAAGACTAAGGACAAACCTCCAGATTTATTTTTTTTTTCCCTTCCTCAAGAAAGCAGCTTCCTGCTGCATGTACTGTTGTTTACTGTGCCTGTTCTATTGGCTAATGCTGTGCTTAATCCTGTATCAGACAAAATTGTTTTGCAAGGGGTCTCTGGCGGTTTGAAATGGGCTACCAGTCTTTTTTTTTTTTAGCAAACTCGAAGCATTTCAGCTGAGTGATTTCAGAGTTAGAAGCCTGAACATTTACAGACATTTCTCATCGAGATGTTGGGGAAACAGCCTTTGACTCACAGCACTCCACAGAATCTCCATCATGTGATTTAGTAAGGCATAAGTAAGCCTGGTTGGGTTTTTTTTTCTGTGGGCTTAATTACACCCAGTTAAAGCAATGTCCTTTTGCTTGAGCAGGGAGTTGCCACACTGCTATGAAGTCATTGCTAGGAGAACAGGAAGGTTCAAGCAGAGCCATGAAGTTTGTAAGAGGAGCAGAAGGAGTGTGTGTACTCATGAGCCTGTGCTCTCATGTACAGTTCCATGGCATTTAGTGGTGGGATTTGTCTGTGACGGTAAGAATGATTCATTCCCTCTTTGCCATCACTGCTGACTTAATAAATTACATGATCAAGGTGAGCATGTCTGGCTTTTTTATTTTTTTCCTCATGTATATTAATGAAAGAGAAAAGAACTGGGGGGGAGGGGGGCACGATCTGCCTGGAATAATTAGTGACTTGTATTCAGCAAGGAGAACTTGACACAATACCAGTGAAATTACTGCTTCTTTTACTCTTTCTTTTTATGTGTGTGTGATTTAGTGTCTGTGTCAACACCTGTGGCCTTCCAGACTAATCCAGATCATGTTCAACACCATGCCTGTCAAATGGAAATTTTAGGTATGTTTTCTTGAATAAGAAGGCCAGCACAAGCTGGTACCCAAAGCATTTGGTGAGCCAGTGCAGCTGCCACCAAAGGGATTATTTCCACCATTAGTGGAAGCAAATGTAGCCAATACCATTCCAGCCACTCCTGGACTAACACTTGGATCTCAGGAACTGTCTGTTAAAAGCTGAAGGTGCTCAGGGGAGAACAGAGTCAGCAATTAATGCTGCATTATCATATTGTGTAATGGGTCTTACTGGATACTAACTCCTGTACTGTTTTCTCTTGAAGAAGAGGATAAAAGATGGCCTGTGCAGCTTATTTAAGGTATAATCAAATTTATGACAACTGATTTTCAGTAATTACAAATGACAGTAAAATGCATTTACAGGGCTTGGGGCTGCTTCTTTGCAGAAACAGTAGTAGTGTCCTTGCAGGAGAGGACACTGCCAACAGGATCCATCTAGCACGTACTCCTTTTGAAACAGACACAAAATGGTGATCCTTCAACAATTTTACAAAAATTGCTTTGAGATACTTCTAATCCTGGTAAATTGAATCATTCTTGTTTACTGGTCTGCTTCCATTTTCATGGCCTGTTATACTAAATGGCATTTTTACTGAGCTCAAATATTTTCTTGATCAAAGTCTACTAAGAAAGAGCACTTGGAACTCCCCTTAGGAAGCCAAATTGTTTCTTTCTTGTATTTGAAGTTCTTTGCCTGTTTCACAGGTCTAACAAGTGCTCCTGAGTCCCACACCAAAATTACCTTGAAACTCAGTCTCTTCAGTGCCTCATTTGTTGATGTTACCTCAACATTGCCACAGTCATGAAGCCAGGAGCCTGTCACAGTTCTTGTAGCCTTACACTTTTTTATTTAAGCATTCCCCCTGAAGTATGCATTCCCGTGTCTCCATGCCACCTAAAGTTTTGGCTCAGTTTCAGTTTAGTTCCTTCATTCATGAGTTTCTTTATTAATGTGCTCAGCTTTTTGCAAACTACAGGGGGAGATGTTTGCTTTCCGTTTTGGGTTTTTTTTTTTTTTTTTTTATAGTATGAGGCATTTGTTTTTCTTGAGGAAAAAAACCATAACCTTTTTTCCTTCCTATCCAATGAAAGCACCAATTTGTAACCAAAGAAAGAATGAAGGAGAGGAACTGCACTCTTGTCATTTGGTTTCAAGATGCTTGGCTTAATTCTGCACTGGACACTGCTTTTATGCCTGAGCCACCCATCAAAGGTTGAGTATTCTATCCAGTCTGCTTTCCTGTGTATTCCTCCCTTGCGTTGCTACAGCTTATACAAGATTTATCTTGCACAGTTTATACAAAATCATCTATTTATAAAGACTGTCCTATGAAGAGAAAAAGGGATTTGGTGCCAGGTATAATGAATGGGTAAAACAATTCCATCACTCTCCAAGTTCATTCAAACATTCCATCTACAGAGAATTTCCCTGAAGATGTTCCTTTTTAACATCATGTCAACATGTATTCCTTGAGAATTAGTGGAAGTGACTTTCTGAAATATATATGCAAAAAAAATATTATTTCTCCAAGCCTTTTCTTGCTTTACGTTTGCTTGTGTTGTAGCAGTCTGGAGGTAAGGTGCCAAGCCACATGCATAGCCGTGCAGACTGCAGTTACTTAAAGCTCCTTTTTTATAACACCTTTTAAATTATATCAGTTTCAGAAAAATAGTTTTAACACACACAAAAAAATAATCATGTGAATAAGATCTTCAGAGAGCAAATTAAACTGCTTCTATCTGCCTTCCCTAGTGAATTTATAGTGTGGGGAATTCCATGTCTGTTCAGCTGACTGCCTTGCTTTTCAAAGCATTTCACTCTGGGTTTTACCTTTTCAGTTAAGCCAATGCTATTTAAAAAGATTATTTCCATGTCATTTGTAAAGCATGTAGAAGCTGGAGGCAATTCAGCATTTTGACACTCTTAATTAACTGATAGCCTGTCATGAAAGTAGGTTGTAATTAAATGATATGATAATTTGGTCACGCTGCTTTCCAAAGTCTCTTTCTATCCCAGCATAATAATAATTTAGGTGGTGACATCAGGCCTGTATATGTGCTTCTCCTTCCTCAGTGCCTATTCAGTAAGTGTTGGTCATGGTTCAAAATAGCCTTAAGAAAATAAATTCCAGTCAGGTTTTGGTGAAAGAGGAAATAGAAATTTTAAAAAATTCCTGTGACAGACTGGGGCCTGTCATCCTGTTGTGAAGATGATGTGTAATATAGGACATCCTGCACGTCCTGGAAGGGATATTCACATATTCAGAGGTTTGCAGGGCTTTAGGGCAAGCCAGGTGGGTTTCTGAAAAATGACCCAAGGAAACAAAAGGCAATTTTGATGGTTTCAAGAGCCTATGGCATGCTTGTTTCTGGGGTATTGCTCATGATTTGAGTGAGATTGGATTTGGATTTGTCCCAGAATATTTTTAATTAATGAAGATTATGCTGTCTTCAACTAGAGGGACGGGTGTTGAAATGGGAGTGCTTTTAACTGGATAAGCAAACATAGTTTTCCAGAGGTATTCCAGGATGGACAAATCCCTAACACAGCCTGACAGTGTTACTGTTCAGAACTGAGGAGGATTTGCCAGAAGCCAGTAATACCCATTGCATTTTGAGCCAGGTTCTTTTGACAACCATTTTCTGATGTACTGCCCTGGGGAAATCTGCCCTCTATTCATCTCTTCAATCCTTTAATAACATCACTTGTGCCAGGAACATCATAATGCTGAGTGCCATGGCAGAGACATTACTATGAATATGCTGAAGATCCTTGCTTGGTGTGTGATGAAGTGATCTTTGGGGAATAAGTGAAACAAAAGCATGTGTAGGATATCCTTTAATTCAATGAAGAATGTGGGTGGAGAAGCAATTGAAATGAACAAGATGCTCTGGATTTTCTTTAATCCCTTGAAATACTTCAGGGTGCACTTAAACAAATCTTAATGTGTGTGAAAAGTTTCACTACTCAAAGAACTAAATCAGGAGCTCATGTTTTTTTTTTTTTTTAACCATCACCTTCTCCACCTGCCCTCCTTTGCCCTGAGAGATGGGCACCATGTTCCCCATGGCTGTTCTGATGGAGGAGAAATAACCATACTGAGAAGCTGATATTTGTGTATGACTGACTGGCAAGCTGTATGCTGCTTAAATGTAGCAGAGCTGCTGCCTTCCCTCTGCTGTGCCCTCAGTAGTGGCAGTCACCAGTTGCCTCTTTCAAGGTTGGCTGAACTTGAGCAGCACATCCCTGAGTTGCTTAAGGGGAAAGGAAGATGTGGCTGTACCTGCAGCACAGCCCTGTAAGCCTTTATTCTTGAGAAGACATAGCTTAAAAAAAAATTACATGCACAAAGGATGGAGGTTTTGGTGCCCAAGCACCCGTTGTCATTATGGAGAAGTAGGGTGGAAAAGGTCTGCATGCCAACAGCAGGTAATCTGAAGCAGCACTGCAAAGTGGTGCCAGCCAGTTTCCTTCAAGGATAAAATCCCTTCTGCTGGAGTTTTACTCTATGCATTGAATGATTTAATTACAAAAAACCCAAGAGCCAGAGCTTGAGAGTCATGCGTGTCCATGCGTAGCAGCTATTCATTTATCTCCAGAACACAAAGAAGGGAAATGCTTAAGATAACAATGAGCCAACTATATCTACCACTTCCTTCCAAGTAAGTTTCAGTTCTTTTCCCTTCTAAAGGAAACCCAGCTCCTACTTTGAAAGCAGAAAGATCTAAAGGATAGATTACTATATACGTATTAGATTAAACCCTTCACTCTAACACTGACAGAAAAAATATGTATATTCTAAATTAAGGCTTATACTCTTGTTATATCAAAAAGAAACCCAAACAAACCCCACCCTTGAACACCACCACCAGCCACACTGGAAATATGTAACTGCATGCTCACAGACATCTTAATATCTGTACTGGACTGAGGACTTTTCCTGAGAGGTATTTCCTACCTCAGTCAGAAGCCTTGAGCTTCTTACAAGATGTGTGCCTTCCCCACTGCTCTGCTGTCCCTCACATGACACACAACTCATAGGGCTCCTTTGTTCTATGAAGAGCAGCAGCTTTCTCCCTCCTCCTCCTCCAGGTTCACAGACCTGGTGATGAAGGAAGGCACTGAGAAAAGTTCTGTTGTAGCCTCTCAGTGCTCCCCATCCATCAGGGTGGATGTGTCTGGTGCTGCTCTCCCAGCCTGTGCTCTATGAGAAGTCAGAAGTGGTAGATTCTGGCCTCATTCTGTTTACTTTGTCCTTCCACCTTGTTCTTCCATTTATATGGAAGTTTAGGAAGGATATCGAGGTCCTGGAGCGGGTCCAAAGGAGGCAACCAGGCTGGTGAAGGGACTCGAGCACAGAGGAGAGGCTGAGAGAGCTGGGGGTGTTCAGCCTGGAGAAGAGGAGGCTCAGGGGAGACCTCATCACTCTCTCCAACTCCCTGAAAGGAGGTTGGAGCCAGGGGGGGGGTTGGGCTCTTTTCCCAGGCAACTCTCAGCAAGACAAGAGGGCAGGGTCTCAAGTTGTGCCAGGGGAGGTTTAGGTTGGAGATTAGAAAGAATTTCTTTATGGAGAGGGTGATCAAGCATTGGAATGAGCTGCCCAGGGAAGTAGTGGATTCTCTGTGTCTGGAGATATTTCAAAAGAGCCTGGATGTGGCACTCAGTGCCATGGGCTGGGAACTGTAGCGGGAGTGGATCAAGGGTTGGACTTGATGATCTCTGAGGTCCCTTCCAACCCAGCCAATTCTATGATTCTATATTTAGCTTATTTTCACATAATCTCAGAATGGTAGAGATGGGAAGGGATCTCTGGAGGTTGCCATGAACCATGCCTAGTAGAGTTTTAATCTCCAAGGGTTGAGCCTCCACAACCTTTGTGTGTGTTTGGCTGCCCTCACAGGAGAGAAAATTTTTTTGTGTGTATGGTGAATTTCCAGAATATTAAATGGTTTAGACAAAAAGCTGTCTAGGGCTGTTCCAGAAGGTTGTGTTAACTTTCAAGTTAGGCCATCCCAGAAGAAAAACTGTTTTTTCAGCTGGTCTGGTGAACATGTGGGTAACTCTGCTTGTTGTTGTATAAATACTGTCCCTTAAAAGAGAAGGCAGTAGCACCAAGGTTATGACAGTGATTCTCCAGCTGGGTGATGTGGCCCTCTCAGCTCTTACCATGGGGATCAGCCTGTCAATAAGGATCTAACAAGTTCTAAAAGCTGAAAACATCACCATAAAAAGATGCAGAGAACTTTCCATTTAAAGAGAAATAGAAAATACCATAATTTTTGCAGAACGAAGATGAATCGGAAGGAGCATTGAGGAAATAAACAGAACAGAGGATTATACAGAGAAAGTAAAATTGATTGTTTCTATATGAGAAAAAAAGGGGATTAAGTTAAATTGTGCAGCACAGCATTCACATTCCATTAAAGAAAATATTTTTGAAGTACCACAATTAGTGCATGGAACTCACTAAGACATCACAGATTAAAACAGGATTTTTAAAAGGATTAGGTTTTTTCTGTATAAAATGTATATTCATTTATATTAGATAAGCACAACAATTAATGGAGTTATTTGACTTGTATACAGAGTCTGTGATAAAATCTGACAGCTTCTTTGGTCATAGAATGCAGTTATGTTGAAAGAAACAAAAGACTTGTATCACTCCAACATTCTTAATAATGGGTTATTTAATAATACCTATATTTATATGATTTTTCAGTTTCATTTTGTACTACACATAATTAAGCTCAAGGCAAGCTTAAGTTGTAGTGTTTTGATGTCTTTCAATTGGTTTTGTTCTTAGGATTTTCCTTGCATGTTAAGTGTTGACATTAAAGGGAGTGGGTTTTTGTTCACAAAAACAGTCATTCAAAAATGCTCCACAAAACATCCTCTGTGCTGCTGTTTGCTGGTGGAATTCCTTTCTGAAGGGTCTGATGCAGCTTGTTCCCAGCCAGCATATGGAATAAGAATTTCCTCTAGGAGTGCACCAAGCACTGAGAACCTTCCCTGAAGCCCACACAAATGCCTGAGACCAACTTTATGAGCTTGTCAGCTCTCTTGTAGACCTACAGCTGGTCCAGTTTTTAGAGAATCTTGGTTGAAAAATCACCAGATTGTGATTTCTTTAGGCCATGAAGTGTGGCATTGTTGGTGGCACGTATGGAAAGGTGCATATGGTATTTTAGAAAGGGCTATCAACAATTTAGAAGCTTCTTTCTAGAAGTGTTGAGGTATGCTGGTCCCTCCTTCCTCATCAATATAGCATATTAAGGCAGATTTTTTTTTTTTTTTCCAAACAAACTTACATGAATGATGAGTTTTATCCAAACTATTTGAATCTCAAGTCTCCTGCCTTCCACCATGCTCTGGCAAAACTCCAACATTATTCCTGGGCTACTGTCACATTTGAATGATGGAAGGTTTTATATGATTGAGGAAATCAAATAGTATCTAAGCCAAGTGATATCCCAATATACAAGGGATGTAAAATCAGTTCCATGATTCTAGTCCAAACTCTTAAATGTATTTTTTTTACCAGTATGTAGCAGGTTGCTTAATCCTCACAGGGGAACTTACAGGTTTCAACTAATTGTAATGTACTTTTAGATCTTCAAATGGAAAATGCATGTTTCTCAGCATTTTAGAAAGATGAACTTGTCTAGATGGAGCTAACCTTTCAAATTCATATTCCTTTTTGAATCTGAGAGGTTTTTTGTTTCAGTGAACAAGAGAGCACCTATTTAGGGGATGATTTCATATCTTCCAAATTATAGTTTTTCATATATTCATTGTAACAATGCTTTTCATAGGAGGCTCTCCAGGTGGTTTCACAGACCTTCATCAGGCCTCATGCAATACTTACTCATGCTGTAAATACAACTACTTGTAGTGTACACACAAGGAGAGAGGATCAGATGAGTTAAATGAGCTAAAGTGTTGAACAAGAACCTGTTTCTCCCGATTCCAAACCCTGGTAGGTTTTTTTAATACTGAGCACAGACATGTTCATTTGGAACAACCTCACAAATACTCACACCCCATGGGTATTCACTAAAGGCATTTCCAGCTTCTGGCAAGACAAGGAATATAATCAGAAAGGTGCATATATATTTCCAGGGCTTCCAAATAGAGATGAATAGCAAAATAAGCAGTAAGAATGAAATTATCCAGATGCTTACTGTTAACAAGGACTACTGAAGGCTGTAATTTGCCCTCTTGCTTAGCAGAGGTTTCCAGATCACTTAAGTATCACATCTCTGTCTCAAATACCGAGCCCAAATAACAACCTTTGAAAAGTTGTCTTGTGAGCAGAGGAAAAATAGCCCTTGTTTGCACCTGGATTTGTGTCTTCTCCCTCTCATCTCTTCCTTGCAATAACTCCAGCCCTGCCTCCTCTGTGATGACCCTTCTCCCACAGTGACCTCAGCTTCCTGCAGCATTCCTGGGCTGAAACACCGTGTGCTGGGAGCCAGGCAGAGCTGTTTCCATTCTGCAGTGTGGTAACAAACCAGCTGCTGCCTCCCTGAACATCCCCTGCCTGAGCTGGACTTGCTTTGGCTTGTCCCCTCTGTGTCTGGCCATGGATTGCCACAAAACTTGTAAGAACTTAATTTCCTTGGAGACTTGCCCCTTTTTCAGCTGCAGCAGAAATTGGCCAAGAGATCCTCAAGATGCAGGACAAGGGAGGGAAAGGGAAAGACAAACAGTTTAGCTGAGTGTTGTTCCCTTATGAAGCTGGGACTAATAAGCTAAAATGGTGCCAGAGGGAGAGAAAAAGCAAAAAATCAAGGTGTAATTAAAGTCTAAAGCCCTTGTTCATGCTTACACAGAAATTTAACACAGATACAGTGATCTTTTAGAGCCCCAGACAGGCCATTGTCTGGAATATGGAGAGAAAAGTGAATGATGTTTCAAGATGTTTCAGCATAGACAGTAAAGTAATTATGTCCTCTTTTAAATGATTAACCTAAGTGAGTTTACTGTTGGGAAGGATTAATACGTTTTGATACATTTTTTTTTTTTACTTCTGAGAATACATGACATGTTTAAAACTTAAAGCAGACAAAATAAGAATAGGTATTCAGCATGGAATGACTCTAAATTGCCCCACAAAACACTGTGATGACCTAGCAGGTCTTTTTCTTTTCTAGAGATTAAGTTACATCTGGTGGAAAATGCATCATAGATGAATTAAGTGTCCATGTATTAGTGTCCTTATTGTATGACTCACTAATACTGAATTAACCTTAATATAGGATTCTGAGGATGTTTAGCCAAGCACTTTTATTGATTCAGATTGTTCTGCTGGTACTTAAGGATAATGCATGAAGCCTGCACAAAATTAAAAAAAAAAAAAAAAAAGAAAAATCAAAGATCCAAGATTGATGAGGTAATAAAGATTACAGCCACAGGAGCTGGACTTGTGACTCAGCCACTAGATGGCAAAATCAGGACATTGTAACCTTCACTGCAGCTCTCTTAATGTCTTTCCAAGGGTGTAATCTGTGAGGTTTTCTGTTTTGGTGGGGGTTTGTTTATTTCTTTGTTTGTTTTTAGAACAGAAACAGGTTAAATGACCACTAAGCACTCTACTACAAGTAGTGCTAGTCATGAACATTTACAGGTATGTTTTTGTCAGACTGTGGAATGCAAACAGTTACAAGCTACTGCATGGGAAAAAAAAAAGTAATTTTATTTCATGGAATTATGAATAAAAGCTTTGGTCACCAAAAAAGTTTGGATGCTTAGGTTCAGAGCACAGTTTTTTTTTCTACTCGAGATCAGTAGGAGACTGAGTATTTGTATCAGGAACTACTTTGGGAAATTAATGAACATTTTGCTGCAAGGTTTGCTAATTGCCTGATGATACCAGCTCAGAGCAGCAGCTTTGTGAAAGTTTCCATCAATGCCAGAATCTGGAGAGGTCTTGAGCATCACGTAGCATCCTTTATCCAATTCAGTCTTTCCCTTGCTAATATCAAGTATTCCTGTTCTTCCCTCCCCTGGTTCTTATCCTCTCCTGCACAATGCCTGTTTATCATCAAGCATCTCTTCTCTGCTCCCACTAAAACTCCCACTCAGCTGTTTAGAGACCAGGAGTGGGTCAGCTTTGGTGTGGCCCTAAGAGACTGCTTGCCATGAGCACCATCAGTACCCTGCCTCTGACAGTGAACAGAAGGAGGTGGCAGCTAAAGAGTTTAGTGGCAGGATAATCACAGTCATGCTTGTTAGCTGTAACCTCCCAGCTTCCAGCAACCTACCTCTCAGGCTTGCTGAGTGAGTATGCAGAATTCTTCAAAGCATTTGCTTTCTGTGAGCAGGTCCACCCCATCCCTTCATCCCACGTGAAGGTTACCATCCAAAGGGCTGCTCCCATCATGTGCTCAAGAGCACATGATCTGTGTCAGATGATGCTGGAAAGGATTGTTTGGTTGATTGTAACAGGTTTTTGCGTTAGTGCCCAAGGACATTTACTTCTGCATATGTAGTAACCAGCATCCACAGCTGTGACCAGGCAGTTGTATCTCTTGGGTGAGAGGTTTACAGGACTGAACCCCTGTTTGTCTTAAAATATGTTTTTTTAAAGCACCTGATTTTCATTTTGACATTTCCAGTGCTGGGAAATCTAACTTCATCCTCCTTAAAGTGTCTCAGAGATTAACTACCTTCAATCACATAAGGCTTCACTGATAACATTTGCCACTGCAGGCACGCTGAATTCTTCAGTTGGGATTGTCAGGGACAGAAGTTCTCACCCTACCATGCCCCAAATCGACTTGCAGGTCTCTGCAGTGGGCTGAGGCCTCAGGACTGAGAGGGCTGTTTGGACCACAGAGGGAATCTGCATTCTGGTAGTTGGCCACAGTCCTGGAGAAGGCTGGGGAGGACCACCAAGGCTTGCCCAAACCTCCTGTGCAGAGAAGAAGATGAAGACAGCTGGTACAGGACCCAGCTCAGGGGGAAAGGTGCTTCCAGAGAGCACATCTTCCAAGACAAACCGTGTTGTCTCCTCCCCTTGTGATCTAGGAGAAGGACTGAGCATAGGCAGCCATCTGTGGGTGGCAGCCATCCCACAGACCACAGCTGCAGTCCAGGCCAGCCTTTTAGTGTGGGGTTTGCCACCAATCATCATCTTGGTCAGGGTGAGTTGTTTAATAGGTGGTGTACAAGGCCTTGAAAGTATTCTGAGAAGCTCCAAAGTTTCTAGGATGGTTGTCTCAGCAGGTAGAGTCCACCAAAATCCAGACAGCAAGATCTAATGCTTACCTAAGTCCTCCTGTGTTTTTCTCTATCTTAAATCAGAGCTGTAATGTCAAAGGTTGGGGACCTCTCTCTGAGGGACATGCATGAGGTTCACTATCAGGGCACAGACACTGTTCCCCACATAAATGCTCTGGACTGTGTTCTGCCACCCTTTTCCCTGAACATGACCACATGAAACTCTGGTCTCTTTTCCCAGGCAACTCTCAGCAAGACAAGAGGGAAGGGTCTCAAGTTGCGCCAGGGGAGGTTTAGGTTGGAGATTAGAAAGAATTTCTTTACGGGGAGGGTGATCAGGCATTGGAATGGGCTGCCCAGGGAAGTAGTGGATTCTCCATCCCTGAAGATATTTAAAAAGAGACTGGATGTGGCACTCAGTGCCATGGTCTGGTAACTGCAGCGGCAGTGGATCAAGGTTTGGACTTGATGATCTCTGAGGTCCCTTCCAACCCAGCCAATTCTATGATTCTATGATTCTATGAAAGCTGTATACCTTTGCCTTTCACATGAAGTCACTGAGTTTTGGAAGTACCTGTGACTGAGTCACCCTTTCACCTTCTTTTTTTTACTCTGAAATAGATTGAACATTTTCACTTTCAATCTAAATCATTTTTATTGGTCTTCTCTGAACCACTTATTTTTCAGCTTCTATAAAGGAATTAAGGAATTTGGGAATCAGACTTCAGAAGCAGTTGGACTACCACCAGAAAACCAAATAAAGACATCTATCTATATTCTCTTCTTAATGAAACTAAGGATTGCATTAGCCTGTTGGCAACAGCCCCACACCACATGCTCATTATCTTCTGTCTCTATGTGATGACTCTTGAGGTTTTTGAGCAAGAACGTGTAAGAGCACAAATTCTCTCCTATAATCATGGTCTTTATTTTTTGGTGCATGTTTTTACAGCTGTCTGTACAGAAATGCATATTACTTTGTTATCTATCACTTCCTATTGCTTACCTCACTTGCAAACTTTTAAAGTAATGATTTTATGCTTTCTTTAGAGCCACTAATATCAATATAATTTAGTGTAGAAATAAATACTATAGGACCCAGAAACACATTATTTGTTGATGACTTCCTATTTCTCCCCTCTGTAACTGTCAGCCATGGTTTGAACAATTTCATATATGCTGTGATGAGTCTGTATCATTTGAGCTTGTTAATTAAAATGCTGAAAGTTACCAAAACAAATATTCTGTAGATCTACTTACCTTGATCAACCCAAATTGTAATGCGTTTAAAAAGCCAGATTATTTTGGCAAGATTTATTTTCCACAGTAATTGTCATTTATTTTGTTTCCATCCTTTAATTCTGCTTAAATCATGTAATGTAGATAATGCCCCATTGAATTCTTGTCGGGCTAGCAAGTGGTAATTACACTGGTCACAATATTTATCATTTTAAAATATCGGTACAATATTTCATCCAGTCCTCTGGAACTTTAACAGTGTTACAAGATTTATTGAAAATCAACATTAATGATCTAAAGATACTCTGTGCCAGTGCTTTTAGAACTTTTGGATTCAAGTTACCTATACCTGCTGCTGCCCAGCTTTATTACCTTCTGATTAATATCCACCCTGGTGCCTGTTGTAATGGAATAAATTTCATCACTATCATATGATATTCATATATTATCTGGCTCTTCCCCAAATACAGACCAGAAATGGTTATTGAGCTCTTCTGCCTTCCCTACATTCATACAACTGTTCTATTAAAACAAACTAGCAACTAATCAGTCTTTACTAAGCTTCATTTTTCACCAAGTTTCTGCCAAGTTAACCAAGTATTTTAAAAAATCCTCTTATTTATCCATAACTCTGCTGTTCTGAGATTACTTCTCCATCATTTTGAATCCTGTATCAGTTGCCCATAACTCCTCGTTCCCAGTGTACATACATTGCTACAGACACACATCTTTTCATTGACCCTGTAACTCTCTGCTCCCCCTTTCAGTCCTCATCTCATGGTTTTCTCTCACCTCTCTCACTGTGGTCTCCTCATCCATTTTCAAGTTCTCTCCCTTTTGCAAGCTGGAGTCTCCTCTTCCATATGCTCTCATTCATTCCTTGGTACTTTCTCATATAGGGATGGGCAAAGATGGTGAGAGTCTTGGGAAGAAAGGTGGTAAATTTATTATTTATTATGTCTGTGCTATCATGTAGGGTACTATTAGGTATGATTTCTTATCAAAATGCTGTGGAGGCTGAATGATGTGAGGCTGATGTATGAAGAGGAGTTGAAGATACTTTTTCAAGGATTTGTAACTCAGAGACTTGCACTCAATGTGCAAAGCAGAAGTCATGGTCCATGTCTCATAGCTTTGCTGGGACTTGAGATGGAAATTACTGATCTGGTTTGTATATTGTTTTTCTCACCGTTCATACCCAAATATCTCCTCTTTGGACACTATCAGAGGGAACACACTGAGAACACAGGATGGGCAAACTCCCTGCTATTAGCTCAAGTGTCTGGCACCACAACTGCCTGGAGCCCCAACCTTGAGTTTTGCTGAGTTCCTGCTCCTCTGGATACATCTTCATTGGGAACAAGTCCTGTGGCATCCAAGATACATACAGATACCAAGAAGGGCCAGAGCATCAGACCATGGTTGCATCACCTTAACTCATAGAGAGATTTCCCCTAACTCCTTTTTTTGGCATGCTTTCGTAAGACAGCCTTCTTAAAAAACAGACAATTATTGCATCCTTCAGGTAAAAACTTGCAGTATTTGATGTAGATATGTAGATAGCAAACCTGTGCACTTGCATGCGTTTGGCCAGAGGGTACAAAGTGTTACCTTGTTCACCTTTTAATTTATGTCCTCTTTGTTTGTCAAGCATATTGTGTGTTTAGCAGTTTGAGGTGTTGCATGAAAATTGTTTTGAGAATAGTCATTGTGTATGGAACTGATCTGAAATCCTCATCTGTACTTTGCAAGCATGACACCACTAATTGCTAAAGAGATTGCAGGTTGGGGGTAACCAGGAGTGCTTTATGGGAGAAAATAAATCCTATCTCCATTAACATGCTGCTACCAGCTATGATGGATTAACATATTTTAACTCCTCAGCTCTTCGCCCATGGACTGATGACTCAGTTGATTTGGAGTATCTTGTATTTTCTGCTTGAAAAGCACATAGTTCTACCAGAATCAATGAATAAACACTAAGTGCTTTCTCCTCATTTCAAGCGGGATGGGCTGATGCTCTGGGAGCAAGAAGGCTTGGATTTTATCACCAGGGGAGTTAATGGAGAAAAGCCTAACCTGCTGGAGAGTGCTGGCCTGTCAGAGGGGAGGCCTGAGAAGGGGGAATATCGGCATTACCAGCACCCACACTTGGTCTTCCCGCCCTACCTAGGGATGACCCGGAGCCCCGCCATGGGACCGGACCAGCGCCGTCCCAAAGTGAGGGGACAGAGGCTCTCCCCCCTTCCCAAGGCGCGGGGCGACCCATTTCTGAGGGTGAGCCGAAGTGGGGGGTTGCCTGAGAGGGACTGCTGAGGAGAAGGATTCCAAGAGTGGTTGGTGCGGGAGGCGTGAGGTGCTGGAGGGGCACTGAGGCGCCGGTGCCCTTCGCCCGCCAGAGAGCGGCTGCGCAGCTGTACCGGGCGCGGCAGGCCGGGGCTGAACGCCCTCTCTGCACCTCTCGGCCCTTCGGACCCGCAGCGCTGCTGGAGTCACGGGCGGGAAAGTGGCATTTCCTTGAGTTCCCGAGTGCCTTCATCCCGGCGAGAAACAGGCCCGATCCTGGCATGGGCGCCGCCGTGGCCGTCTCCTCTTAGAGAGGATCGGTGAGGCTCCAGGCGCATACTATGGCTTGGCAAAACCTGTCAGTTCGCCATCGAGAGTGCTCCTGTGAGGAGCATGGTTTTTTTTGTTTGTTTGTTTGTTTGTTTGTTTTTTTCTTTTTTCTTTTTTCCTTTCTGAAATCTTGCTTTGCCGAGGACTTAACCGCATCGTCCAGCGGCGTACCCACGCACCCCTCAGGGTGGCCGTGCAGGGGTGGCTGTGGGTGTCCCACAGCGTTCGTGTCCCTCTCTGATTTTCAAGGCACTCAGCACGAAATGGCGAAATAAAACCTGAGCGGCTCCCAGCCGCGCACCCTTCTGCCTAAAGAGCAGCCGGTTGCGGGGCACATCTCCCGGCCGAGGGCACACCGGCCACATCGTTTGCGGCTCTCCCCCGGTGCCGCCCTCCCCGTATGCGGTGTGTGTGTTTGCGGGAGGCCCTGGTTGCGGGGCCCCGCGGGCTCGGCGGGACCCCAGAGGGGGCGGGAGGGAAACCGTGAAGGTTCCCTACACGGCGCGTCCCCCCGCGCCGGGTGACTCCTCCCGCTCTCCGTGAGGCAACCGAGCTCGGAGGTGGTGGCAAGGCCTGTCCGGCCCCCAGCGCCGCGGGGCGGGGGTGCGGCAGGCTCCGCACTGCCTCCCCGGCGGTGCCGCAGTGCCGTGCGCTGCCTCTGGGGCCGGGCAGGGGGCGCTGGCTGCCGGTAGCTGCGGCGGCGTTGGCCGCGGAGCCAGCGAGCGAGCCCGGCTGGCAGGCGGCGAGGGCGGGCGCCGGCCTCTCCATCGCTCGCAGGGTCTGCGGGGCCCGCCCGGCAGCGAGCGGCGGCGGCGGCGGCAAAGAGCGGCCCCAGGGAATCCCCCTCGCCATGCAGACCCGGCGGCTCCTGCTGCCTTCCAAGGTGAGTGAGCGGCGCTCAACCCTCAGCCCTCAGCCCCCAGGCCCGGGAGGCCGGGGTATCCCGCTTCCCAGGCCCCTGCCGCCCGGAGTGAGGCCCCGCAGGCGGGTGGGGAGGGCTCCGATGCCTCAGCGGAGCCGCCGTCTCGCTGCCACCGCCCCCGGCACAGGGCCTGGGGTCTCTGGGTGCCCCCCTCACCCCGCCGCCCTTGTCCCCCGTACGCAGCCCAGGGGAGCGGCTTCTCGCCGCCGAGGAGGAAGGCAGCGACCGCCCCTCAGCCTTCATCCTCCGAGCCCCCTTCCCCGCCATTCCCCCCGCCGTCCCCGGGTGCCTGGAGGGTGATCCCTCTCCCGCACGGCCGGGGGCACCTTTCTCCCACTGGTAACTGTCTTGGAGAAGGGGAAAAGAGCTCTTGTCGCTCTTTATTGAGGGTCCCCCCGCCCTGTCCCCTCTCGGGACCCTCCGTGTGGGGCAAGGGGAGGCGAGGCTGTTCCCGGGCCCCGCCGTGGGCGCAAGAGGCTGCGGGCAGCCTCGGCTCCCGGCCCGGAGAGGGGAGGATCCCTGTTTGCATCTCGTGTCCTTTTTTATGGCCTGATCTCCCTCCGGTCTCTCTCCCCGGGCAGGGAATGTGAGTTGCTCATCGCGATGTGTAACAAGTCACTCCTGCAATGGTGGTATTGGAAGAGGGGGAGGGGGCCAGCGGGCGGGATGCGTTTTATAACATCTCTAATTACGTGAAACTGTGGTCATGGCTCACTCTAAGAATAACCGGCACTCTTGGCATGCCTGACTTTTCTGCAGAGGTGGGTTAGTTGGCTTGCTCGTAAATGTTAGGGTTAAAGAGGTGCATGTGATGGAGGGTGGCTGGAGAACTGTTTGTAACCAGAGTGAGGGACAAGCAGCAGACGGGAATGCATGGATTTCGTGTTTTCGTGTTAACTATCTTATTTACAGACGAGTTATTACCGAATATTTTGTGACAGAGGCTTTTCAGAGGGTTTAATTTTTAGGCATATGTTCATTCAGTTCAAATAATAGATGATGACTGAATATGGAATCTTAAAACCTGGCATTTTTTTATTAAATATGATTGTCTTAGATTAGAATTTCTGAATAACACTACCCTCAAATTTTGATCTGGGCTGAATCCAAAACTGGAAGAGGTCCTGTATAAACAAGTAAAATAATAAAAAAGGTGCTCTACTTGAATAAAAGCTTTTCTTTAGGCAGTATTTTACTGACTAGGCAGTGTTCTAAAACATTGTAATTAATTTTTATTAGCAAATAGTTTTTGATTGCGTGGCACGAATCCAGGTTTTAGATACACCTTCAGTGCCTGAAATCAAAATCCTTTGTTACTGCCTGAGCCCAGTAGTGCACTTCTTTTTATAAAGTTATGGCATGTGATACAAAAAGAGAAGAACAGTCTCCTTGACCCATGAGAGACAAAATTAAAAATCTCTTTAGAGGTCTGGGGAATCTGAAATGGAAGCTGGATAAAGGCTTAAAATCTCAAGCAAGCCTCTCTCTATTCAAGCCCTGACCCACACCTAATCAGTTATCGTGTTCTGACACATTGTGTTTGATTCCCCAGTTGTCCATTGCTTTATGGTGCTTTCTTAAGTGTGTTAAAAAGGAGGAACACCCCAAAACTGCACTGTTCAGTCTTGATACTGGGTGTTATTTTTGTGTGTTAGCTTTGAGTCAGTTATTATGCTGGGGATTAAATACTTTCAAACGCATATTTCAGGATCTGAGGCCTGGGGCTAAGACTGAGATGAAATACAGTTTTTTTAGTATAGCATAAAGTCTGACTGTGGTTGTGTCAGGGAACAAAGGTGGAGACTGAACAAAGGTGCAGTTTTAAAACTTACAGCCAAAGAATGATAAAGTTTTAGTGTCTGTTGTTGCCTGTCCACTAGCTGTGCTACCAAGCTTAGGAGAAAATAGCTTGCTGGTGTTCCAGATGGCTGTTTATAAAAAATTACCTGTAAATTATTTTGCTAGAGGATTAGATTGAGGTTCTGCTTTTGAAGAGAAGTTGGCCAGAAAAAAATTAGATTTGGGGAGTAAGTTTGTATTCGTGGTTTGTTGATCAGAAAAATCTTTTTGATGCAGTAAGCTGAGAACCTTCCAAATAAAAGTGATTTTCTTGACAAAATCAGATGGGGAATAGTAGTTTCAGCACATGGTTGGTCTGTGTGCATATAAATTGGTCTTTTCCAGAATGTTGTTGGAAGACAGCAGTGTATTCATAGACTACCTTGAAAGTTTTATATAGAGGTTACTGTTTATTTTTTTTTAATGTGGTTGAGATTGGATTCTCTAAAGAAATTGAAAGGTGGCCTGTTTTAGAGCTCTCTTTGTGATTCTTTATGGGACTTGAACTTTGAAATGAACAGACATGTGAACTAACATGCTTGGTTTTCCTTCCTGTTGTGTCTGTACAATGATACTAAAAGTTTACTCAGCTTTTTGTATTGATAAGAAATATATAGACAAGATTGCCAAAAGTAAGTCAAAGTATCAAGCTTTAGTTGCTAGAAACAGCTTTTACTTCTGTGTTATTAATGTAAATGGATGGGAAGTTTTGGAAGATACGTCCTGGAGTCTTTATTTACATTGTAGTTTGTACTTAAATAGAATTCAGGATACATATTCATACAGATTTATTTCACTGCAGTAAAGCATGCTATAGAGCTATCAAAAGAACAGCACATTTTGGAAAGTAATTCTTAAGAGTGTGATAAAAGTGAATGACCACCATTATCACAATACATTAGAATTTATTTTATGTATAAATAATAGGGTTTTTATTTTATACATATAAATGATTGCATATTGCAGACAAATACGGTATTTTCCTACTTAATGCTTGGTTGACTGGGTTCCACTTAACTGAAACTAAAGCCTAACACAATTTCTTTTATTACTTTGGCTGTTAAGATTCTTTTCAGACATCAAACATTTGCAGAATTTAAGGTGCCCTGTTAAATCTGAGTGTACTTCTCAGCTAGTGTTTGTGGGAAGGGATGAGTCTGAGTGTCATACCTAGGGTATTTAACTATGTCATTCCTTTAAATGTTAGTTTCTGGAGAAAATTACAAGACATTGCAGATCCCAGGACCCTTTCATTGGAATTAATGGAATGCTGCACTTGGTGTGTTTGTCTGTGCAAGGTATTTATTTCCTGAACATACTTCATGAGGCTTTCTCCCTTTGCATCATACACATGCAGAGTTTGGGATACTTAAGCATGTTACTGTTCAGACTGCCATAGCAGACAGGTGGAATAGGAAAAATGGTTCTAAGGTGAGTTTGCATGTATGTTTTCACTGAATCTTTCCAGTGTTGTTTATTACACTAAAGATAAAGATAGTGTGTGGCCAGGAGCTTGTATCTGACAACACTGGCAGAATTGTTCCTTCCATGTTCTTTCGTTTGAATTTGCTCAGTGGGAGGTGACTTAGAGGCAAGTCAAATCAGTTAAAATTTAAATATGCATAGTTCTGGTAGAGTAAGTAAATCGGAAAAAAAGAAGAAGTGTTAAACTGTGTTAAAAAAACAGGTGTGGAGTCACAATCTGTAGATTTTCTGTGTTTGACAAAGCGTGGAGCTGGAGTGCTCTCTGAATAGGTTGCCTGGTATCTTCAGTCTCAGTGTAAACGAAGGTAGTAGCTGTTGTAGTTATGAAGGCCAGTGAGGAGAGAGCTTAAAGAAGCTAGGATTGCTTTGCTTCCATGTAAACTCTGGGAATTTGGAAATGTCAGTATGTGGCAGTCTGACCATGTTATGTTTTGAGTCAGTGGGGCCACTGGAGTATCAGTTGTTTAAGGCTTGAAGGTTCAGAAGCACATTCCAGTGCTCTGCTGGGACTGTCCAGGTTTCTCTATCAAGAATTATATTTCATGCTACTAATATGTGTTTTGCTTCTCTTTTCTATGCTTTCCCTATTCCTTTTAATATCAACAGGAAGCTTGATAATTTTTTTTTTAAGAGATTGATTGCCTCATGAAATTGACTGGGACTTAACAACTGGAAATGGTATTGCCAGTTAATATTTTTTTTTCTGAAAATTGTTTTGTTGGATTTGTTGATGGTTTGGTTCCAATACAGTTAACAAAGGTGGGAAGATTTCTAGGGAAGGCTTGAGACACCAGCTGATTGTTAGGATAGTAATGCTGAGTCTTGGTTTAAGGTATAGCTTTGTATATAAAATAATGCAGTAATGTGACTTTGCTTGTGTCTTCGTGGTTTTTGGCCTGGCTCAAGTTGAGCTGACATTTGCAGTACTTAAAAAAAAAAGCACTAAGGCCTACTGTGGACAAAGCTGTAATTGTGGGGTTTTTTGCTATTATCTATGTGGGAAAATAATTCTATATTGTAGATTTTAGTTTGGTATCTATTTTAGTATTGTTCCTTAGCTGTTCTTCACTAGTAGCACAGGAATCATGATCAGAGACGGTGGAAACGTTTTGAACCTCAGCTTTTGTCCAGTTAAGAGTTGGAAAAGAAATGCTAACTACCAAATGATGACTGTACTTACTGGTAATGTTTCATTGTGAGTCATACATACTGACTTCTTGTACTTCAGTTTTGCCAAGGAGAAGTTGTGGGCTTGCATAAAAAGGCAAAATGTTTGTTATATATCTTAAATTCAGTGCCTTTTTTTTTTTCCTTAGTGAGATGAACCTCTCCTTCCCTCTCCCCAGCATACAAAGAATCCAGAGATTGTGTCCCATCAGGTGATAATATGAAATTAGGCCATAATTCTGTCAGAGATTAACGTGTGCTCTGTCAATTACAGAAGTGTCATAGCTGCCCTAGTAACACTTATCGGCCTTCTAGATTTTTGCAATTTGGTATGAAAGCTTTTGTTTATTTCCATGCTATACTGAAGCCTTTCTTTATAAAAAGTAGAAAAACAATCTTTATCCGTGCGCTCTGATGACAATATTTGTATTTCATTCTAAAATTTTATTTGGGGCAGTGATACGGGTGAAAGACATTAGGAAATTCATAAAAGATTATCACTGGAGGAACATCCACTGGTACATTTTTCTAAAAAGCTGTATGATAAATTTAAAAGGGGTTGGTAATGGTAAGAAGCAGATCAAAGAGCTTTCTAAATCGCATAATAGCTTCTTTATCTGTGAATGACACTGACTATTAGAGAAGCTTTTCTATTTCCAGATTCGGTTTTGTAGTGTCAAAACTCTGCTTTGAACTCAGTGTACATGTTGAGTTACCTGTTTGCACTCCAAGTGTGATCTAGGTGATTGATTTGGATTGCTAAAATGAAGGCCAAGCCGTTTGAAATGATGAATTTATAGCGCATGTGGTTGTTATAAGTTCTAGAGGAACTGGAAAGTCATGTGGACATGCATAAAATTTATTGCTTGATCAGCTGGGAAATCAGATTATCAGAAATTTAGGAGGTACAACAGGACAAATATTGCAGATTTTTCCAGATTTGTAAGTTTTTTATTTCTTAGTTATTATTTACTGCACTTTTCTTGCATTTCTTTTAACCCACGCAATTAAACTGTTCTCTCATCTGTTTCCTTTTCTTCCTCAGCAGCTTCAAGTATACCATCTTTTTTTCCTTCTTCTTCTTCTCTTGTTGTTCTGAATTGGTGGTTTTGAAGAGGAAGGCTTAAGAATGGTGTCATTAGTGGTAGGATATGGGACCTGGTTTCTGGTGATCTAGATTCCTCTGGTCTGTGTTGTGCTCAGACCTCATTCTGATCTAGGGTGTGCCACACATCCAATATCTCTGAGGTAGGCTTTGATGATCTTTCTGAGGGTGATTTAAGTAATCCCTGCCCCAGTCATCTGCTGATGATGCCTGGCAGAATTAAATTTGTATTTCCTCTTCAAGTTCTGCAGCTCTGAGCTTTGCATATCAATTTAAACAAAATTGTCACTTAAGAGGTGGTGCATTTGCTTTTTTTTTCTTTTTTTTCTGCTTCTTAGGAGAAAGGCAAGTGGGCCCCAGTAATCTGTAGCAGAAGAGGGGTGACTGTCTGGTGCTGGGGATTTCTTAAATAAGTGTGGCATGAAAGAGAAGAGTGTGTGTCTTGGATCTGTGTGTGTGTCAGTAGCACTAACTCTTGGGTAGGGGTAATGCTCACTTGTCTTTTTGGAGCATCACAGATCCAGGGAGCATGTTGCCTGATGTCGTGTAAAACCAAGGACAGAGAACTAGGTTTAATTAAGCTGATGCTCCAAAGAGCTTAGTGGGTCTTAGGTTGAGTCAGTGCAGTGTGCTGGTCCAGTGTTAAAAGGGGCTGTTACCACTCTAGCTGAAATAGTGGGAATCTAAATCCAGATTAGTTTCTGCTGGCTAGGACTAATTTCCCAGCTATCATTCTTTAGAACTTGTGAAAGATTTCATTCTTACAGGGTCTGGTGGTAGAGACCACTGTGTTTTGTTTTGAATTAGAAAATGAATTATTTTCATGGTGTAAACTGAATCTGGTGTTCTAAGTACCCAAGTCTTTTGGGGTACTCTAGTGGTACCACTCTAGTGGTAAGCATATTATTCTACCATCAGTGGAATGAAAGCATCTTCTATTGCTGTAATTTACTTTCCTATTTCTGAAATTTACTTAATTTACTCTTGCCCCTCATATCTCTTCCCTTCCTCCCCCCTCTGCAGTAACCCCAGCTTTCTCACATAACACCAAAATTCCTGTTTTTTCCAGAGCTGTGTGGGTATTGTTTGCCTAGCAGGTTGCTACCAAAAATGTACACAGCAGCTTGCTTTGCCCACAAACTTTTTGTTTTTACTAGGCAGATACTTATTCCATAAGCATATGTTTTGTTTTTTTTTTTTTTAAATGAGCATAAAATATAGTAAGTGAACAATCAATGCCATAATTTTGATGTCTGTGGGAAATCAGACTAAAGGTACAGCACTTGAAAAGTGATGGTAACTGATGACTTACCAGTGTCTAAGTCCCCTTCTTACTTGAGGCTGTGAATGTTGAGATTTTCTTTGTAGGGTGGAGGAGACACACAAATTACTGGTTTATAATATACCCAGCAAACCAGTCATGTTGATACAATTCTTTTATTCCCTATCTGGACTGTAATGCAGATAAATTTAATATGAACTGAGAGTAAGAGAAAATTTCCCTCTTTGCCTATTAATTTTTTTTCCCCATTTATCTAGCAGTCCTTTTGGAATTGCATGTTCTTCTGCAGTACAGTAGAACTACATACACACTATAGCTTGCTTCTGAGACTTGGATTGTGTAGAGAAGGCCACAGGTATCTGATCTCTACCCTTTTAGGGTTTGTACTTCAGTATAGAGTATGTATATATATAAATATATGTACATATACTTCAGTACAGAGTTACTATTCCTCTTTGCTGACCTTTAAGTTTGGTAATTGGTAGAGCATGGTTGTCATGTTACTAAGTTACATTGTGAGTGCTATATTGGTTAATTCAAAATTAGTATTTTAATGATCTCTTATTTGGTGAACTTGAAAGTACCTGCAGAGCCCACATTTTAGGTTATATTATTAACAAATTGCTTTAAATAGTGTTTGTATTGAAACAGACTCTTAGCTGAAATGTCAGCTTGTATTGATTGTAGGAATCTCATACTGAGTTTTTGTATAAATGATGGAGGCTGAATGAAACCCTAGTATACTACATGCATTTTATGGTTCTTTCTTGATTCTTTTATAAATGTAACTTTGAAATGTTAGTACTTAAATTTAAACATCAGTCTACCTACACACTTGTGTCCTTTCAAGTAATTGTATCAGTGTACCAGCATAATAGCCTCTGTGTTGTGTTTACCTAAGTTTTAGTTAACAAGTAATCTGTAAAATGCATTTGAATCTATCACTGAAATTTACACATAGATTTTTAATATATATATATATATATACTTCTATAGAATGAACATGGGGTTTATTATGGCAAGAATTAGAAATAATTTCTTGGAACTCATGGACAATAGATACATTAATATGTAGTAGTTTTGTTCTCTCATTCTTTTCTTATAGTGCCCTTTGTGGTTATATTTTCCATTTATTCATTTATTTATTTATTTTTATTGTTTTTTTTTTCCATTAAGCTTCATTTCTGTCCAGATGTCTTGTAGATACAGTTGTACCCTGTATGTATAAATAGTGGTACCTACACAGATGATAAAACTTCTCTTAACAAGAGGTTGCAAATACATAGATGCTGGAGGGAAGCAGATAGCTGTGCTGGTCCTAGATGTAAGCTACCCAGTGTGTTTATGTGTCAGAAATTGTGTTTTGCAGTTTAGAAGGTTGAGGGTTTAAATGAATTAATGAAGGAGCCCTGGCATCAGTAAATAATGATGAGGATGTGTGGATGCATCACCACTGTTACTGGTTTTGTTCCCATCCTTCTTAGAAGTGAGGAATAATAATGTGTGCTTAGTAAGGTCATTTACAACTGGTTTACACCAGGGGATCTGAAAAGTGATGTTGAAACACGAGAAACCTTATGTGTTTCCAGAAAGGAAGCATGGGTAGGGAGAAAGAAAATGGATGCAGGAAGAAGTAGGTGAGGAATGGAGGTGTTTTAGAGGGGAAAATAAGAGTAACAGGTGAAGAAAACAGAAGAATATAGTGCAGTCCAAGGAGGAGAGGTCTAGAAAAGAGGTTGGGATTAAGGGCTGAGCAGAATCAACCAGTGATAAATCAATCAGTGATAAAGGGTCTGAGCTTTCTCAGTTTTGGGCTATCTGAGAACCACTGAGTCTGAGTTTCGGAAGATTTGGTGTTACTAAAGCTCCATAAGGTTTCTGAAAACTACATTTTGACTCAATAATAATGAATGATTTTTTTTTTTTTTTTTTTTTTAATCTGTTAAACCTTTATTTCCCATGGCTTCCAACAGTGGTACAGAATCATGGACACTTAGTTTTATAACTAAAACTCTTTTTTTAGTCTGACATAAATTTTAAGCAAATGCCCTGATTGGTATCTTGTACCACTGAAGCAATGAAAGAAAAAGCTTTACAGTGAATCTGAATGCAAATTGCTCACCTTCTCTGTTGCTAGTGCTCGGTCCCTTTGGCACTGTTAAAAGCATGTTAATGGACCTCAGCATAAATGAGAATCATACTCAGAAATAGTTGTTTCAGTACACACTGTTGCCAGGGATGCATTGAGTTGTATTGAGTGAGTTACTTATTACAGTTACAGATGACTTGAGACATAATGCACCCTGAGCATTAGAAATGCTGTTAGATTATGATCACAAACATGGGAGTGAACTTTGCTACCTTTGATCAGTCAACCATATCTCTAATGTGTTGATATTGTGTGTGTATATAAATATATATATATACAAGTTTAATCTTGCCATGATATGAATAGAAAGAAAGGTCGTCACAATGGGAGAAATAAAATTGCTGATGGCAATGAACAGTTATTTCCTTTGGGATAATTTCAGGCTGAAGGGAGTGTGAGAGAAGAATTCATAGATCTCTGAATTTATTTTCAGGGGGTGCATGGTAATTCAGCTCTACATAAGACAGGATGTGAGAAATAGTAACTGGGTACTATCTGTCATTATCATATTTTGTAAAAATGTGTGTGTGGAAGATCTTAGAACACTCTTATGTTACATAGTTATCAAATGAGTAAAAATGACCACAGAAGTGTTGGAAAGAGGATGTATCCAAGTGGGGTGATAAAGGGAGCTTTAGTTGCTGATTGACTGCTCTTTAGCAGAAAGTAACTGTAGACTTTTCAGAGTTTTTCTCTGTACAGATTGTCCTTTCTCTAAAGAGCATCTGAGTACATAAATTGTGTCACTTCTAGCAGCTTCTCTCCCCAGTGGGTACAACTCAAAATTGATGGGCTAGTCTATGGTAGCAAAGCAGTTTTCCCTCTTTGCCTGTTGTCCTTTTCATCTGTCCCATCCTGGCTGTGTGGCAGTTCTGGCTTTTTATTACCAGAGACAGATTTGCTTCAAGGCACCTGCAAGCATCATCCCCTGGTGGTTTTTATGAAAAGGACAGTTCCTTGGCACTTGTAGGCATTTAATTAGTGATTCTAAGGGATATTAGTCAGTTTTTCCCATATTGCCCTACTCTCTGAAACAATGATCAGTGTATTTGAGATTAATTTGTATTTCTGCCCAGCACTGGAAAGAAAAAAAACCTCACAAAGTATTAGAATACAGGATTAAGTCACTCTGAGATACATAGGATGTGACCATTTTATCCTGCAAACCTGCTAAATGTTTACTTCTAGTAGTCAAACCCTTGTTTCTGAAGTACAGGAGCATAAAAAGTCATCTCATAAGCCTATTTATTCCATAGGTTTTATTTTAGTTTGTATTTAAATAAATTTAATAACAGATTCAGTTCAGTATGTTAAATGTACTGATTTTTTATACTGTTATATTGATGACATTACATGGAATCTATGCACAAATTAAGAAACATCATTTCATATTAAATTTATGTTTAATACACTGTACAATTTTTTTGTGGTTTAAAATATTTTAAACTTGGAAGTTGTATGAAACAAAGTGTTACAAAACATGAGATTGATAAACCATTAAATTTTGAAGTGGTCTCTATGAACAAATGAGTAAGGAGTAAAAAAAAAAATCTCAGGAGTGGATTTTCTTTTTTTTTCTTTCTTTTTTTCTCTTCTTTTCCTTTTTTTTTCTTTTCTTTTTTCCTTTTTTTTTCTTTTTTTTTCCCCAACTGTATTTCTCTGGAAAAAAACTTGCACTGAAGCAGAACTGTGGTGTAAACCTATTTATCTGTTGTGCCAGAGAGTCCAGAGATGGACACTGCTCAAAGCAGTCCAAAGTATTTTCCGTGAAGGACGTGTGGTTCCTGTCCCCTGGTGCCCTGGGCCCTACCTCTGCAGCCTTCTCAGGGCTTCTTGGCAAGGATGGGTTTTGTGTCATGAAAAGAAATCAATTATTTTCCCCTTGAAACAGTAAAAAGGGGTATGATATTAATTTTATTTCCCACTGTAAAGTGGTATAAAGCAGGTGTCCTCTTTAGCTGGGCTGCTGTCTCTTATTTCCTGGAGGACAAGGGCTGATAATGCTGCTGTAATTTTCCTTGCCTTGCTTCTACTTTTGACTGTGGTACTTTCTGTAACATTTCTTTTGAAGTTGCTGCTCTTTTGCCTGCCCTGCTGCTGCTCTGGCATGCGTGAATGTCTCCTTATGGAAACTTGTCTGGAGACAAAAGCCAAAACAGTGGCTTTAAAATAGCACGTCAAGGGAAAAGATGCAAATATTAGTGCAATAATTAGAGAGACTGTATTCTGCTGGAGGTGTTGTCCATCCCTCTTTGTGCAGCTGATTGGGAAAAAAAAGAAAAAAAAAAAAAGGCAAAGCAATGCAACACTGAAATAGTTTATCTTTTGTCAGCATTCGTGGGTAGTGAGCTAGTACAAAGTGTTGTGTTACACATATACAGCCTGCCATGCCCCAGTCTGTTCCTCAGTTAATTTACATTGAGTAGTAGGAACATCAGCAAATGATGGGAGGTAAAGCCAAAAGATACTCAGTCATCTCAGGTTTTTAGTGCAGGAAAAGGTTTAGTGGTCCTAGGTTGTGTCTTGTTTATATTTGTTACATTCCATCTCTTGCCACTGTCTTTAGTATTTCTTATTAAATGTAGTAATAATAAATGTATTATTTAGTATTTCTTATTGAATGCATTTATGTCAAGTTTTGAGGAAATTTTCTAATTCTGAGCTATTTCAGGGTATTCTTGAAAAATTCCTTTCTTGTTTGCTGAGTCTCCTTTAATAAATTAGAATTTAAAAAATCAATGTATTATTTTTTTTTCTGGTAGCTCTTCATGGCTGCTAGTTTAATTTAAAAATAGAACAATTAGTGTTGAAATATTTAGTTTGGGACCTAATCTGGAGTCCTTGGCATTGCAGGCATTCTGATGTGTGACACAGATATTGCTGCTGCTGTGTCACAAACATTTTATAATGCCTGCTCTGCCTTTTATTTGGCACACACGAGGTAGAAAGGGGCCTTGTACTTTGCACAGAATGAAAAGCAGTTTGAGAGCCAGTGGAGTGTTCAGGAAGGATGGAGCTTTATTTCATGCAGGTAATATGGGCATACTCTGTTCATATAGACTCTGAGTGCTGTTACAACAGCAGGTCTGGAGGGCTGCCTTGGCAGGAGTGTTCCTGCCCAGTTATTTAGGTTTGCAGTAATGCTTAAAAAAAAAATAATATATATATATATATATATCCTACAAGCACATGTTTGTGTGAAACTTGACTGGAAGTTGCTGCTTCATTTGAGAGAAGCCTGCTATGAAGTATCAAAGTTGTTGGGCACATTCACTTGAGTGAAGAAACCCCACCTTTCCTCCTTGTGGGGATTTAGCTTCCAGATTTACTGATCAGATAAAATATTTTATATAATTCAGATATTGTAACTGCTTATAACTGAAAGTCCTGAAACTTTCTACCTGTTTACCTGTGTCTGCTTGTTTCCCCTCCTGTTTAAGCAGGCTGTTTTCCTATCAATGGAAGCTCCTGCTATAGAATTTCTTGGGTTTATGCTTGCAGAGTTGGGACCTGAACACTTCCCCTGCCTGCAGTGTGTCTGGGTCTCCCATCTGATAGCTCCAGAGTGCAGACAAGCAAGGAAGTTAAGATACCAGTGCTGAAATCTGGGTGTGTGTGTAAGATAATGCCTTGTTCAACTAATCTAGCAATAATAAAGTGCCTTAAAATGGCTGCAAATGTAATCCTGCCTACTCAAAGACATCTCACTGGTAGCACATTATAAAGGATCTGTAGTGTAGTTAAGAGTTGGGTCCTTGCCAGTAGATAGAAGCATTTTTTAGCATCTCTTCATGCTTTGAGCTTTTTCCACATTTTGTAATGTTGTATCAAAATTGCTTCTTTTTCAGTCTCTTTCCATTTATTATAAGCTAAACCAATTTGTGCCAGTTCAGATTACTTCCATTTGATGTTGTAAACATTTTTCACATTCTTTTTCTGTGGAACATATTTCTAAGTTTGTATTTTTAGAGCTCTTTTCTTCTGTTCTTCGTGCTCTGTTCTGGGCATGCCTCTGCTTGTCAAATATTTCTTCAATTTCTGTTTTGCTTTTGCAGTAATTGGCAGCTGCCCTCTTGGAGCTCCTGAAGGAAATCATACATGTAGGGTGTAACCAAAGCAGCACCTGAGTGATACCACTGTAGGGCAGAAGACACAAGAGTTCAGCCAACCATCAGCAGAAGAGATAAGAAACAGTGAAATGCTCAAAGTAAGGAAAGTGGAACAGCAGACACTAGGCCTTCTTCATTTAGAGTCATCTTAGGTCTCAGCAGACACATAATTTTTAGGTGAAAATGTATTTTAGGTGAAAAAACACAAATGCATGTATTTTTTACAAGTGTGATAGAATCCTTTTTTAGCACTGTGGATGGTTTGTGAAAAACCTAATAACCACATAGTTGTTGATAGTCTTTACTCTCTTTTGTAGTTTTTGTCTTTGATTTCTTTTTTAATACAGTTCTCTTTAAAACAATTCTCTGAGCATTAACTGCTCACTGGATAAAGAATTTGGCTTTGTTGCCAACCTGTTAATTTTTTTTTTTCAGGAATCCATACCTTATAGTTAACTTCTTAAAAATTGCTTTTTGTTAAAATGTATTGCATTTGTATCTGTTAGTGTCCTTTGATTTTTGCATTGATCTTTGTGCAGGGAAATGCCTGCCAAGGGTAAATGTTGAATTGTAAACAAAAAGCTCTAGGACCTCCAGAGCTTTCTCTCTTCAAAGCTTTCTTTGGAGACTTGTAGCAATTGATTGGATCTGTGTTCTTCTGCATTCAGTGGTTTTGGACAAAAATGTTATTACCTGGGAAAAATGGAACAAGGAAAGTGAATCAGAACAATGAATAATAAAGCTGTACTGGTGCCCTGAATATTGCTTACCTGCAAGGCTCTTTGGCTTTTAGAGCACTGGTGACAGCAGCTTTCAGCTCTAGGTTGCTACATTTGATTCACATCTAATCAGCAAAGAATGAAGTTTTGGTTAATGTGTGACCCACACAGTGGTTCATGTAAACCATGTTTCATGTTCAGGATGCAGTTAACAGGCCTTGTCATAAACCACAAATTGAAATGCCATTAGTTTTTCCACCATGAAAAATGAATTATTTTCCTACAGGCCAGGGGGGACATGGTGGTGGTACAGATAACCTTGCCTTCTTCCCATAGGTGTTTCAGATCCCTTTGGAAAACTTTAGCATTCTGAAGCCTTTCAGTACAATTAATTTTTCCCTCAGCTCCATTTTTGCATGCATAAAAAGAAACTTGAAATATAATTTCTACTATTTTTCAAATATCAAAAAGTCCTCTTAGTTTATAGAGGTAGAAATATACAGAGCATCAGAAATGTTATTTGCCTACAGGAAGGATTGTGTTGGCAAACAAAGCTGTGGGATTTTATTCTAAGTTTGGGAAGGAACAGTACTAATAAGAGTTGTTACTGTTCAGTTCATTAGTTTCCTGGAATTATTACTGTAGTTTATTTCTGAAAAGAATAATAAACAACCCTGGGAAAATTGTAGTATAACACTGAATACCACTTTCATGCACAGAGAACTGATTTGTTTGGTTTTTAAGCTCTGTTAATTTTACTGAAGTTTTAATTTTTTTTCCCTAGAAAATTTTTTTTTTATTTTTTTCCCTGCTTCTTCATCAGAATACTAACAGATATTTAAAATACCTAAAATACCAGCAGCAGCAAACCTTACAACATGAATTTAACCTTCATGTTCTTTGCACTGTATGTCACAAACTTCTCTCTTTTCTTCTCTCATGGCTGTGTTGGGTTTTTGACCAGTGATGACTGTTAGGGTGCAGCCTGTGGAAATGAGCTCTTGGCCTATAAAATTGCTGTGGTTAGGAGAACAAGAGAGTTGCCTCTGAAGACTCCTTTATTTTTGCTTTGGTCCTCCCTGATCTTGAAGGTTGATGCCATTGTTGGTTTTTTTTTGATAGAAGCCTTTAGGAAATGTAGGGAGCCTAAGGTTGCAGGGGGAATAACTTGAAGACAAAACCAATTGTTCAGCTGCAACAAAATCAGTGGGGAGCTGATGAATACAATTTGGAGAATTCAGAAGCCCATGAATTGTTGTTGAGTATCAAAGCTGCTAGCTCTTTATTTTTTGGAAGGCTCATTGCAGTGTA
Source organism: Calypte anna (assembly GCF_003957555.1). NCBI lineage: Eukaryota > Metazoa > Chordata > Aves > Apodiformes > Trochilidae > Calypte > Calypte anna. The sequence continues at coordinate 25,109,832 of NC_044254.1, forward strand.
ATATGATTGACTTCAGAGGGCAGTTTTACAAATTCAGTGTTGTAGTCAAGGTCATCAGGACTGCAGGGACACTTGGAGTTACTGCCTCACTCTGTGGGTTTAGAGTTTAATGAAGAATAATAGTAAATAGGTAGCAATGTTTCTTCTAATTAGCAGCTTTTTCCACTCAAATATTGGACTCCAGTAGTGGCATAGTGCACATTTTCAGATCCCTGAATTTCAAGCTGCAAGTGCAATCCAAATCAGTTGAAGGCTTGCAGCATTTGCCAAATGTGGCTGTGCTAGCTGCAGTCACCTGCTGAAAAAACATGGTTTGTGGCAGAATTACCAATCATAAAATACATGTTTATATTTTCTTTCTAGGATCAAGTAGAACACACTGATTCAGCAGAACTGGCTGGTTGTGCTGCAGTCATCATGAGTAGGCACAGGGTCATTCGTTTCTTAACATATGTATAAGAGAAAAAGGTAAGAGGCAAGTTCTGCTTCAGAATATAATGATTCAGGGGTATGTACTTGAAATGCATGTATTTCTGTGTATGCTTATGGATATATATTTATATACATATACCTCTATATATGAATATATAGCTTATATAGGAGATGATGGAGTATTTTTAGCATTTTGTTGTTTTGGTTTTTATTGAGAGTGATTGCCTTGTTTTAGAGCAAAGATGTAGCTTATTTTGCTTGGGGGAAGGGAGAAGTGGGCAAAATCTCTCCTCCTCAGTCTGTGCTGTGGGCAGATCTCATCAGTTAAAAATACAGCTATTGCTGAAGTCTCTTGAGCAGGCTGTTCATTACACCAGAGGTGCTTGACTTCTTCCTCCCAGGGGCAAATAATACAAAGATCACTGAAGGGAGCTGAAACAGTGTGTGGACTTGATCATTGTTTCTTGGAGTCGAAGGAAGTCCTCAGGAGCACTACATCTAATAAATTAATTTTTCCAGTTAATGTGTAGTTTCATGTTGTCATACCATGGGAAAATTACATTTTCTGGAAGTCTGATTTTTATCAGGATGAATAAGCAATGTTTGGTTTCAGTTTGATCATGCCCCTTGTGACTTTCATCTTAGAAGTCTTTCATATGTATTCTCAGTGAGGACTGTAATAAGCTAACTGTATTTTGTTTACTAAGAGTTTACTGATGTGTGTATGTTCACAGTTTCATTTTGAAAGAGTAGTTTACACAGGACAGCATGATAGAACGTCCTGAGATTTTATTCTGGTTCTTTACATACCCTCTTATTTTTAGGCCTTTGCTATAAGACTAATAGTTGTATATTGGTCTTTCCTTTTGGTGCATTTTTAAATATGAAGTTTTAATGTGATTGAGTGCTGGTCACCCACTTTTATGAGTCAAGAAAATATGAAAGACTTAATGCTGTCAGTTTCAGTGGTGAAAAAATCTTGAATGGTAATTTAGGATGTGCAGTGCAGAAGATTATGGGTTACATAATTCCTTATTGTATGGACCAAACCAAATAAGTCTGGTGGCTTTGCAGGTTAACATGAGGCTTGTCTCTTTATACAGTTCATTTCCCAAGAAGAAGCTGGCATGTGGGATATCTGAGCTGTCTTGGGAGACTGTGTCCAAGGTTAAGCTTCTTCAGAATACTGTTTAAATTTAGGGAAGGTTTTTCTGTCCTTCTGTCTTCTTCCCTTCCCACCAGTCAATTCAAGTTTGTCTTATGCCTAAGTGCTGTGATGACAAGGATAGTAATTCTGGATACATATGACACAGACATTCTGGTACATAGTTGGTATGTATCTGGTACATATGAGATGTGATCCAACAGAAGCTTGAAAATAATCTGATTGACAGGCTGCATATTTTCATTAGCTTTTTGCCATCAAAGACAGGAGATGACTCTGCAATGGTTTTAGCAAGTGTACTTGAGTTCTGAATTTAGTGTTCCAGTGGGTGGTAGCTCTTGTATTCTTCTTTTTGGTTGAAGAAAAAGAGGCAAGCTTTTTAATGGAGGGTTTTTTCTATAATTAGTCTTTTCTCTCGTATCTTAGTATGGAGGGCTGTATTTTGGAAAAAACATCTTATGCTTTTCACTAGATTGATGATTTCTGTCTCCTTTTCCTTGCACTGGAACAAAATCCTTCTTCATATTGTTCATCCCAATATATATGTCTCCTTTTTGGCAGCATACAGCTAAAATTGCCATTTAAAATTCTTCCTGCTTTACCCATCTTTTTTACTCTCACTTTTCCAAAGTTTGAGTTGTGTGCTTGCTCATCAGCTTCTCTGGATGCCGTGGCTTCCAATAATCAAGCAATACTAAAGAGTTTCACAACTATCAAGGATTCTTATAAATGTCATGTCAGCCTTTATACTAGGGGAAGACTTGGGACTGGAATAATTCTATAAAAGCTTGGAACAGTTTTAGTGGTACCTGTGAGTTCCAATCAAAGTTTCTAAAGACCTGTAAAAGAATATGCTTGGTTTTATTTATGTTAGATTTCTCCAGAAACTGTTAAAAATAAAATGAAATTCCAAACTACCTCATTATTATGCTCTGTTGGAGCATTTTATGTTTTCCTTTTTGATCTTGAGTTGCTGGCTATGCAGAGTTGAAGTATTAGATCTTAAACTGGCAAAAATACGAGTTGCTGACAATGTATTGGTCAAGAAGCACTGAGGGCATCTGTTAGGAACACGAGTACTTGTTCTCCTTTTCTGTCAGGAAGAGGGCAGTGAGGACTTGTGGGGGTTTGGCAGTGTGTTTTGCCCTTGAACAGAAAGTTCTGAAAAAGCTTGGGGGGATTATTGTGTTCTTACATCATAGAAATAATTTTAGATATTAGACCTGAAGATTTGCAGCTCCCTTTTCAGAGCAATACTTACTTGCATAGACAATGAGATCTCATTTAGAGAGGCTGTCAGCTTAGTTTAAAAAGAAAAGATTTTCTGTATATCCTGGTACATATAAGTGAAATAACAATAATGAAACAACAATTTTCTCCCTTCAGTCTGGATTTTGGCTCATTGCATGGTTGTATTTGAGCTTCAGAATTCATGCAGTTGCCTATATGTGTTTATGCATTAGAATATTTAAAAGTATAGAAAAAATCCCTCTGTCATATTGGACAACATTTAAGCTCACAAATATTAGGTATTTAAAATGAAATGATGCAGATGTTAATAAAATAATTTCACAGAGATGCTATGAAGTATTAACCCCCAAATTCTGAGTTTCTTAATTGTTATTGTTAAACATCTCCTAAAGCTGAATATTTGTTATTTTAACATTATTGCACCAGTTATAAAATCTAAAACCAGAACCCTGAGCCAAGTAAATAAAAATTTTTGTGTTTATTTTGAACCTCCAACACTGCTTTATTAGTGAGGCATCTTTTGTCCCTGGTTTGTACAATGGTGAAACAATAGCTAATATAGGACTCAATCTGGGATATGTTTGGGGCAAATGTAGCTTATATTCTGCTTACTCCATTGTGTATAAATTTGAGCTAGTTCTGAAATAAAGTTTTCAAAACCCAACTGAAAGGCTGATGTTATATGAATGGTCAGGTCAGTTTTTCTAAACTTTTGAAAGTTACACAGAACCAAAATGCCATCATCCAGAGTTCTTAAAAACATGTTTTTAGCAACTACATAATCAGCATAGCATTCCTTCCCCATCAGCTTGCTTGTCAGTCATCATTATTTTCTCTAAAAAAAGCACAAACACACACACACACCAAAAAAAAAGAAATCAATGCTTGTAGCCTGTTTCTTTGGGCTACCCATATTGCAGTTTGTGTTTATTTCCTAACAAATGCCTTGACTGGATGCCCTTTTTCACTATTGGAAGTGCATGAAAATGTGAGTGTGGTGGCTTCAAATCATTGCAATTTAACTCTGTGGAACAAAAAAAATTTATATGAGACGTTTCAGTCTTGCAGATCTCCACTGATAAATAATCTGCATCACTGACCTTAGTAGCAGGACTTTGCCTAAGAATAATTATTCACATCTTCATCAATAGTTTGCCAGACTGGTGTCCTGGTTTGGGCCAGGATAAAGGTGTTATCATTATACTGTAAATTAATACATGATAAATGGATGTGAAATTATATGATATTTTGTATAAAACGGTCCCACTGTAGTGAGTCAGTTAGAGTTTCTGTTTAGAACTCTGAATGGAAAAAAAAAATCCAAGTAAAATATTAATTGGGACAGACTCTATTAAACTTTTGAATATTTGATATTTAGTGAGCTAGTAAAGAGGCTTCCTATTAAAGAGCTGAAATGAGGTGGAGGGAAAGCTGCAAGAGAACCTCCAGATTCTCACAGTTTGGTTATTGTCTGGATGAATTAGTATTTGTATGCCTAAGAAACATCTGCTTTTAAAAATTGGTTTGGTTTAATTGAAATGTATGTGTATAAATGGGATTGTTTTAGTTACAATGGGATGCAAATTTTTAGTTAAATGACTTAGTGGGTGGATTGGGTAGCTCAGGAACACATTACAGTAGTTTATCTAAGGGGTTAGAGTATACTTGGTCAGTTAGGGGCCAGAACTTGGCTTTTGAGACTATAAAGTATTGACCTGTCTAAACTTCTGAAATGCAACCTTTGGGTAAGATGGTCAGCTTTTCCATTGCTTTTGCTATAATCTGTGTACAGTAAATGATATGGCCAATCATCTATTTTCCTTGCAGTAGGACTTAATCTCAGAGCCCAAAAGAGTGGACAAGTCTGGGAGTTTGTAAGGTCTAGTTTATGTCTGAATTTAAAATGATCTTTTTTTGAGTGATGCTTATTGCAGTTTCTAAGTTGTTGTTGCACTGATTTTCTTTAAAATTGATTTTTTGTATATATCTTTAAAACATAATCTGATTTTTTTTTTTAAAGTAGCAACCTCTGTATGTTGTAGCATGATCATATTTTAAAAACAGTGTTTGAGGTCAGCCTTAAAAACCTGAACCATTTTGTGGTATTTTAATGCATGATCCTTTTGTACCAATAACCTCACAGTAGCTGTTTCCCACAGTAAACCCGAGGCTGTGTTTAATGTTGTAGTAATTGAAATAAAACTGGTTGATATTTTTGTCAAATCCAGATACTATGGAGGTAATGCCAAAGTATAGATTCAAACTGGAAACTTTTTTTTTCTGATGTGTTTCTTGTGTCTGTTGTATCTCTAGTGTAAAAGAGCAAGTTTTTAATTGAGCTGAACTCTAGCTGTCAGGTCCAACACTGTTTGTAATTGCAAAACAAGGTTCTCACCCTCTCCTTTTCCATTTTCTTATTTCACAACATTGAAATCCAACTCTGAATAAGGTTTCTTTTGGATGGTGCTCAGAGAGCAGATCAAATGAAGGTCTCTTTGTATGGTGTATGTATAGGTTATGGCACACAGTTCTCAGAGAAAATGTTTTCGTTGGTTGGTGAATCTTTAAAAAAAATTAATTAATTGGGATTTCTTGTTTCTACAACCCTTTGGGAGCAAGACAACCATACTCCTACTGTTAGGGCAAAAGTGTTGTTCATTACATGAAGTTGTAGAAAGTTACTTAATGACAGGATTGTTTGGTTGTTGTTTTTTTTTCCTTTTTTTCATCCCTCCTTTGTCATCTTCCCTTCTAACCTAAGAGTATTATCTTTTGATGAGACTGTTTACTTCTGTGCTGTTTGCCAGATTTCCAGTGCTTGCCTTTCAGGGAAACCTGGGTTATTTAAGAAGGCATTTGAAGAGCTAGCACAACTCAGGTCCTTTAAGCCACCCATTAAATCCTTTAACAACTTTTCCAAGTGTGAATCTTTGAAACATCTCTGGGAAATGAGGAGTGACTCAGAATACTGCTAGCCCACTACACATTAAAAAATCAGAAGCATGGAGAGTTTAAACTACTTGTTCAAAGCCACATGAGCTAATTGGTGGTAGAAGGGAAGTGAAAACCAGATCTTCAGGTAGTTGGTTGGCTTTTCTCTGTTGGTTTCTGACTGGTGTTGGGGCTGTTTTGTTGTTCGGATGATGCTGATCCTGATGATCAGACACATGAACAGTGACATCTCACTGACATCATCACTTGGGTTTTGGACTACCTTAAAGGCTATTGCTGTCTGAGATGACAATTCAGTTTAAATGGTGGAGGTCAGTGTTTTCCTTGAGTGTAAGAAGCTGAGGTTATGCCTTAAAGTGCTTAGAGAAGCATTGATAAGGAGCTGTGAGGGCAAAGGCATGTGACTGGGCTTGATGTTCACTGCATGATTTTTAAGCTTATCTTTCCTCATCTGACATCTTTGCTCCAACTGATGTGGGTTTGCAAGCTCAAGTTTGCTTGGTATTCTTTTATTCATTTGATGAGGGTATTTGATGCTGCTGTGACAGCCAGCATGTAAAAATTAATCTGTGTTTTTCAGATATTGTTTCCTCAGACACCTGGCTCACATCAAAACATTTACTGTTTTATTTGTGTGGGGGAGGATTTTTAAGCACATTATTTTGCAAGTGTTTGCAAATACTATAATAGAAAAAAATACATCAGGATTTTGCTTAAAATTTAGACACTTTTAAAAACTTACTTGCAAACTAGGGAGATTGGACGTAATAAAATCCAGAGCAAGTCTGGGGAGGTTTTTTAATCTGAACTAAGCAAGCTTAAGCACACAAATAATTTTTATTCCTGGAAAATCCTTTTGATTTATGCATGTAATGTATATAAAATTTGATTTGTATATGACTTCTTTTGCCATAAAATGAGGAGAATATGTGGTGGAACACTGCTGACTGAAGGGTAAATGTCTGATTGTAATTTGTTCACTGGCAGGTTCAGACAAGAATCTGGTGGTCTTTCCCTGACAAATGGAGAACTATTTCCAAGCAGAGGCATATAACCTCGATAAGGTTTTAGATGAATTTGAGCAAAACGAAGGTGAGTCACTTTGAAGAAGTTTGTTGGTGCTCATTAGATGTGTTCCACAGAGAACAAAGTTGAAAAGGGACAGATCTGAGCTACCCATTTTGAGACTGAGTTGCAAATCAATCTCAGAGCTTGCAGATATCTGTTAATTTTGCATGGTGTGTCTTCAATATCTGTTAGAAGTATTTTCTTCTGTTTCTATTAATCTTGATTACTTTTGAAATTTTTTTCAATCTTTTATTAGAAAACCATCCATACAGTTTTTAAAGAAAGGTTTTGTGAAATTTAATCTCAGTGACAATATTTTAATAGTTTATTTTAAACAAATCAAAAAAACTTATTTTGAGCTTCTTTTGCAGTTTGGAGACTCAAGCATAGAAGTGTTTTATTAGGTTACAGAAATCATATAATGAAATTTATGATATTTGAAGTATTAATTTTTTCTTTTCTTAGTCTAATTGTTACTTCTATGCTGTCAAAGAAGTTGGGCTCATTTTATATGAGGGGGAATCTTTCTAGGCATTTCTAGCTCTCTAAAATATATCATAGAATCATAGAATCATAGAATTGGCTGGGTTGGAAGGGACCTCAGAGATCATAGAGTCCAACCCTTAATCAGCAGTTTAAAGTTGCTTGTGCCAATTCAACCTGATACTAATTGGTGTTGCTCCAAAATTTCTGAGGCCCAGAAGCACTGTGCAAACACAGTACTAATGGTTGATTGGGGATATTGGTTATGGCAGACGTGTTTTACTGTTGTACCCATATTTGAACATCCCTACATTTATATTTGGGCCATTAATGTTGACTGAACCTGTAGCATTAATAAAACAGTGAGTTCTCTTATTTAAACATTTTTTCAGATGCTTATTTAAACATTTTTTCAGTAGTTTTCACCTACACTACTGGGTGCAAAGTGGAATCAGATTCTAGATCCTCCTTCTCGTCGCCTGTCCTTTAACCCATCTGTGGCCAATGTGAATGAAACTGCAACTCCTAATGAATGTCAACAGAGATTAAAGTCTTTTGCCTTGTCTCGTTCAGTGACTACACCATCAGGAGGAGGGGATCACTGTGCTAATGGAAAGGATTTTAGCACAAGCCCAGAGACCCCAGTCATGTGGATTGATGATCAGGCAGCAGCAGATGATCAACTGATTAAAAGAAGCAGTAATCGGGATGATCAGTGGAACACTGTGGAAACAGGAGAAAAGAAATGTGGAAATACAGCTTGCTTGCCAGAGGAGAAAAATGTACTAGTGGTGGCAGTCATGCATAACTGTGACAGAACACTACAAGGTGATGATGTGCTGGATTGTAAAAATTACAACAGTCAATCCCTAATGGACACTATTAGCTTTACACTGGATAATGAAAACCGACAGAGGGATCGGTTTAGTGTTACTGTAAATGGATCCACAGAAGAAGATCTAGATAGAGAAAAGGAAGTAGATCAGCTGTGCACTGAAAATGACTCTGTAAGTCATTTGATTAATGCTTCATCTGAAAGCTTGACTGTTGCTTGCCGCTCCTCTCAGTTAAAGGATGATGTTAATATGAGCAAAGATTCACTGTTTTCAGAAACTACAACTGCAGGGATTAATGCAGTGACTCTGTTACAGAGACCAGTTGATGGTACCATTACAATGCAAGAGAATTGTCTATCTATTGGAAATTTTGCTAGTGAAGCCATTCCTCAGAAAACGGATCTAGAAGCTAAAAACTCTTCTTCTGTCTCAAGCAGTGGAAACTCAGTTGTACAACAGGAAACAACTCAACAGTTACAATCTAGGCTGTCTGGGCTCCCTGAAACCTGTCAACCTAACGTGGCTGGAAGTGGCAGTAACAAGGAATGTGTTGCAGAGCATTTTGCCCCTGAGGATGTTGGTGCCACTGAAAGTGAAGTCTTTGAATGTGATAAAAAATGTGGCACGACGGAACTGCTCAGCGTGGCAGAGTGTTGCCCTGAATCTCAGGAGATGACTAATTGGGAACTGACAAAGTTGAATGAGATGAATGATAAGCAAACTCTGGGAGAGAATGAAAGACTTTTGCAGACAAAACAGCCTGATGAGGCATGTTGTAACAGTAAAGAAAGTGGAGATGGGATGATGGACGCAGGCGTAGACTTAGAAGGGACTGGTATGGATGAGCTTGAAGGGTCCAGTCTCTCTGATGTCACGGCTACATCAGATGCAAGCTCTCTGTCTAATGGTTGTGATTCCTATGGAATGCAGAATCCAGTTGTTGCTCATGTTCCAAAGACTTTACCCTCCAAGGAAGACTCAGTAACAGAGGAAAAGGAGATAGAGGAGAGCAAGTCGGAATGTTATGCTAATGTTTATGAACAGAGAGGAAATGAGACCACAGAAGGGAGTGGTCTCATTTTGAACAGGTCTGGTGACCACATAAAGAAAAATTATTTACTTAATCTTTGTAGTCAGGTTTCATCCATTCAAGGGCAAATTTCACCAAAACCAGTGACTAGTCTGCAATCTATCAGTGTTCCGTTTGGTGGTGCAAGACCTAAACAACCAACAAATCTTAAACTGCAGATTCCGAAGCCATTATCAGACCACTTACAAAATGATCTGGTTCCCCCAAATTGTGGAGGTAGCAGTAAAAACAAGAACCTGTTTGGTAAGACACAAGTAGGGGATACAGCAAACACGTTTCCTGGTGAAACATCTGCCTGTGTTACTGATGCTAACGGGGAACATTTGGAAGAATATGAATCTGGAGTCTCTAGTAGTTCGTGCCTTGCAGTAGCCCCAGATAGTCCAGACAATGATCTCAGAGCTGGTCAGTTTGGAGCTCCAGCCAGAAAGCCTTTTACAACTTTGGGTGAGGTGGCTCCAGTTTGGGTTCCAGATTCTCAAGCACCAAACTGTATGAAATGCAAGGCCAGATTTACATTCACCAAAAGAAGGCACCATTGCAGAGCTTGTGGGAAGGTAAGTTTGTATTTTGTGAGTGAACACCCTTTTTTTTTTTTTCCTGGTACTGCACAAAATCAAAGCAGAGGATTTCCTAAGCCACTGTCTATAGAGTTATGTGTGACATCTCTTCCTAAAAAGCCATGTTTGAAGTGGGAAAGAAAAATAGGAGTTTTTAAGCTTTAAACTATTGAGGTTCTAACAGAATAACTAATTGACATTTGTAACTGAGAGAATTATTAGCCTGTATGTGCAGTGTATTTGTTGAACAATCAACATCATCGAATTCATGTCAGACTGCTATAAAATGTCAAGGTGCAGGAAATTAGTTTACAGAAATTACTGCATCAATAATCCCATTAAAGATACTGAAGCACAGCAGTATGAATTGGAAACATGCTGTTGAATTGCTGGCATTCCTGCTGGTGTAGATGGTTCATCAACTCTGCTAAATCTTCTTTACTAACTTTTCTTGTATTTCTCTCATATTATTTTAAAGAATATAGTTTTGAGTATACAGTAAGTTATCTGTAACCTGATAAATGTACACACAGGGAGAAATTTTCTAATGAAGACAACTGAAACATAACTTCTGTATCATTTTGTGTTGTGTAAGAAATAATTTACTGTTGACTTTAAAAAAAAAAAGTTTTTTCGTGTGTGCTAAGTCAACACCATTTCTTATGTGGCAAGTGTATGGTAAATGATGATTCTGTAAAGCATTTCCAAACACCTTGTTAACCAAATATCTGGTTACTGGTTATTGGGTTCCCTACACATGGGAATTAGGAACTTAGGGAGAAATACAGTGATTCAGAAATGGTCAACCCTTTTCAAGTCCGTATTCCTAAATATTAAGATTAAAAGAAATCCCAACCCCCCCCCAAAAAATAGAGTAAGAGAAACTTTGGTTCATTTAATCCCTATCCAAAAGTTTTTGAATTGATTGAAAGACCTGCTGACTGCTGTGGGTGGTATCTTTTGCTATTGGGAGAGTGGAGGGAAGCAGAGTGACTTGAACAAAGGACCAAAACGAAGCAAATATATCTGAAAAACTCAAACCCTTATACCAGCTGTTTCTGGAAGCAGCCTGGCAGAAACCCCAGGCTTGCTCCTCTGGAATGGACTGTGGATGTGTCCCATTTGTCCCCTTACTAGCCAAAATGAGCGGCACTCAATCCTCTTTACTGCAACACCAGATAAGTAGATTTTACTCAAATTTGATTTTGAGACGTGCTGAAAAGTCTCCTAAAACACTTTTAGGACACTTTTAGGACACTTCTAACACACTTCTAAAAGCTAAGCAGGCATTGACTGTGCACTGGTCCAGGACTTGCAGTTACTTGCTTCTGCCCATCCTCTCACAGGTTGGTTGCAGTGGAAGTCCTCATGTGGAGCTTAATAACCACAGATGATTGGTAGCTATCATATGAGGTACATATGAGTCTGTAAGCATATAAATTAAAGGACTAGCTGTAATTTTAGCTTTGATGTGTTAACTTACACTGTTAGTTACGTAGGTCATGCATTTGTTTTTTATGAGTTTAACAATTTTTTATGAGGACCACAATTTCTGTTCAGAGTAATGTGTTCTGCTTACTTCTGTGTGTCAAACAAGTTCACTGCTTGGATGTAATTATTTCCCTGTAATGACTGGAGCCCTGACTTGCACAAATGAAAAGCAGAAAATGAAAATATCTGTAAACAAAATGGATAAAACTTGCCCAGAAAGAGCAAAGCCAAAAAAACCCTCAAGGGTGTTGGTTTTTTTTTCCCCTTCTTTTCTTTTTAAACTAACAAAGACAAGTCTTGAGAAGAACAACCAGCATTACTTTGGATGTTTTGGATGATATATGGGAAATCAATAGAATAAAACTTCCCCTGGTCTGTAGACAGACTTGTTTCTCAGATGTGAAAAATACATAATGCATGAGTATTTAATATTCTCAGAGCGTTCTTACAATAATCCTCAGAATTCCTTTTTTCTAGAAGCCTTTGTTGCGCATCATTATCTGGGCCAAATTTGCACACATGCAAGCAAAAGATGTGGCAGAAAATTCTGGTTTTTCATGCCCTTTTTTTCATTGTCTCAAAAAAATTATCTCTCATTAGTAAATGCTAAGAATGAGTATAAGTGAAATAATGCTTAGCACTTAGTGCAAATCACTTTGCTACACTTAATTTTTGTAGTAATTCCATGAGGAAAGAAACCAAAGGTTTTGACAGGCAAGCTCTGATGCATCTGACTGTGGTGGCTTGAGACACAGCTCTTGTCACCTGTCTGCTCTTGCCTTCTGGTGAAGATAACCATCCCCAAAGCAAGTTATGTTGACCATGTACCTCTGGTGTAGGTAACTACCACATCACTGGGATGCTTTCACTGTTTCTGTCAGGTGGATGAATCTCAAAAGAATTGGGGAGAGTGTCTTCAGCTCTTGCAATTATTTGTTTCTAAGGGGAGTCATGGGGCTAAATATTTTTGAGCACACACAAGCTTTAGCACAACACAAATATTTTTTTTAAGCTTTGTTAGCATCATGGCAAAGGACTGTGTTAGGGGTAGCTGTTTCATTTGGGAATGAATATTGCATTTAAAAATAGGTGAGTGGCACCTGGGAAGTCTGTCTCGGTTTTTGATTTCAGGATAATAATTGCAAAATTGATGGAAGATATGAACCTCAGGGGAGTGCTAGAAAGTAATACACTTAGAGTAAATGCTGAATTAAAATTAAGAAGCTGAAGAATGTGTGTGAACACATTCATAAACTTCATGTTATGTGTTTGTGTAGTTCCTAATGTCAGATGAAACAGTCATCCTTATTAGGAAAACCAGAAAATCTGTATGTCATCTTTTTACTGACAGCCAAACCCACATTATTTTCCCCACTAATATATAAAAATAATCACCAAACTTCCTAGCAACTAGTGCCTTAACAACTCTGAGTGAACCTAAAAACTCTAGTAACATTTCTTTGGCACTGCTATGTTATTTTTTATAGCATGACAGGCTAAGATAACAACTTGGTGATTGTTAATAAGACTAAACTGTCAGTTGTGCAGGATCGTGTTCTTTTTCTGCATTACTATTGCCAGAAGGCTGATGTAGCCTGAGAGAAGTGTAGATGTTCTGCTTCTATTTTATCTTTTAATATTTAGACCATTGCACTTGGGAGCTTCGCTGGATGTACATTGGGTTGATAGAGAGTCCTAAATAAGACAGTAATTTTTGTTGGTCCTTCAGTTGTGGTTGGACATTGGTTTTTCCATGTTCAATACTGAGCTTCTGATAGGAAGTTTCTCCCAGAGAACTGAAACAAGGTCAAATGTCTCTAAACTATGCTGTGGTGTTGTTATTAATATTCAATATTCCCTAGAATGCTTGTAAATTTGGTTAAGGTATAAATGTAGGAATCAGACTTTAAAAAAAGAATTACAGTGGTTTTTTTTTTATTTTATTTTTTTTATTTTTCATGTATGCAAGAGAGTTGTTTTTATTTTTGTGTGAAAATGGCAGCATATATACACTTATGTTTTGTTTCTGAAATGTTTAATTTGAAACAATTAGGAAACATCAAAACTGTTTGAAATGAGCCATGGTGAGCTCTTCACATTTGTTTTCCAGCAGTCACGGTGAACTCAGAGCTTATTTAACATGTGCTTATTTTAAACACTTGCCACTAAAAGACTGCGAAGGTAACAGATTGCAAAGAGGTTGTAATTTGGTGTGGTCTTTGACTTGGCTGAAATTTAGTTAGGTTTACATGTATTTCTATATGAGAATCCTATGTAATTTCTTGTCTGTATTACAGAAATACTCGATGCAATGATGGAATAATTTTTTGGTTTAAGAAAGAATTATAGATCATAATAAAGCAAGTGAATTGTCAATACCCACGTATAATTAAAATGCAAAATTATCTCTTGATACCTGAACTCATTTGTCAGGTAGCTGCTGCTGCTTCTGGATTTCCTGAGTGTGACAGAACCTTTCTGCATAAAATGGGTGTTCATCAGTACGTCCGTATCACCTAAACAACAACTCTGAGGAAACAGCTTTGTTTTTTTTAAATAAAGAAATTATTATTATTTCAAACAAATAAGAAATCATTAGGGCACTGAATTTTATGTTCTGCAGGACTTGGAGATTGCTGTTGTAGGATCACACCTGGATGCAGGTGTTTGGTTTGGTGCATGCTCATGTGTTAATGGTTTTGCTTGTCTGGAGGAAGCCTCAAGCCTGTTTTCTGCCCAGGACTGGGTCAGGTGAGCAGCACCAGCAATGTAACTGCATCTCCCCAGCAGGCCAGTGTGCATAAAATGCAGTTCCTGATTTCATTGTGAATTCACAGAAATACAGGCTTTTTATGTGTGTATAAAGAGAGCAAGATTTTCTCGCAGTACCAGTGTCATTCAGCTTTCTTCAGTAATCTTGTTTTGTGTGTTGAACACTTAAAGCATTTTGATACATTCACTTAATTCTCAACTGAGGAATAGCTTGTTATATAGGAAGAGATTAAACAACTAGAATTGCTGATACAGATGAATTGTCCTGCTGCAAATAAAAACGACCTGTTTGAATTAATCTGTGCCATACCAATCTCTTCTCTAGAGAAAACTTGTGTATTTAACCAGAGCTGATTCTAGCAAGTACTCGGACGTTTTCAGAGGCTGAAGTGAATTCTCAACTTGTTAATTCTGTGAGGGATTGCAAAGTGGTAGGCAATTTATTAACCTATTGTCATTTGTGTCAGACATGTTTCAAAGAACACCACGGTGCAGTATCAGGAGAACTTGCATTTATGTGTTCCATGTAACCCTGCTTCACCGGAGTTAGAAGGAAAGCACTGTGGGCAGGTATTGGTCACCCTGGCTTTAGTGGGAAGATACTGATAATTTTTCTCCTTATTTTGCATGTCTTTACAGATACTCTCTTGTCCAAAATCATCAGTTAATAATGTATTTTTGAACAACACTTAAGTTGTTTCCCCTTTGGTTCCAGGTTTTTTGTGCAGCATGCTGTAGCCTGAAGTGCAAGTTGCTGTACATGGACCGCAAGGAAGCGAGGGTGTGTGTAATCTGCCATTTGGTACTGATGAATGGTAAGTGGGAAAGGAATCCTGAGGTGCAGTGCTTCACTGGCTTTGTGTTGAGCTGCCATAATGCTAGTAAAAAAAAAAAAAAAAATTAAAACCCAAGACACTTTATTTGTATGGGTAAGTATTGTAAATAAGCAAAGGCCCTTGAGAGATCAGTGTGGAATCCCTAAACTAAATACTGTTAACAAAAGGCAAGAACTGGTATGGTCACAATGAGTCTGGATTATTTCCTTTGAGAAAATCCTGTGCCAGTGTTACAGAAACTGTGAATTTTTTGGTAGGTTTTTATTTTTTATTTGGGAGTCTACTGCCTGTCTTTTGATGCCTGAGTAGATAACCTGTTACACTTCTGTATTGGATGCCAAAGAGAAGATTAATGCAGGTGTGCCTCTTCTAGACCATGCACTGGAGGAAAATAGGAAATAAAAGAAATAAATCCAACCCTTCCTTCTTCCTTAAATCCTTGGTGCTAGAGTAGGAGCTCTTGTCTAAAAATCTGTCCACATTTGTGAGTTTGGAGAGTCTGTCAGAGCCAGCATGGTGGTGTGGCTGAAAGCCTGGTGTAAACACAGGACATGTGAGAGTGAACACAAGTAGCTATGACCTTAACAGGTAGAACAAACAAGAAGTTACATTACCTCTGCTTGGTGTAAGTAGAGACTGTGTTTGGTTTTGACCAGAGAGCTATGGAATCTATTTTGTATTTTGTCCATTATTGCATGAACACTTTAGTTCTGTGATATAGAAATGGGCAATGTTCTTTCCACTGTGTCTTGAGGCCTCTGAAAAATTCTGTAACATCCTGTGCTGGCAGTTACATTTGGGTGATTATGCTGTCCAGTTGACTTCTGTCCATGACACTGAGAGAACTGTTGCAAAAAACTCAGTGCTCAGTTTTCATATCTGGAATGGAGAAGGTCCAAAAATTGAATTAGTTGAGAGAGGATCCATGCGAGTGCTTAAATAATGAGAAAACCTTTCTTATCATGAGAAATTCCAGGCACTCTTTCTTTGATTTATTAATGGAAAGGTGAATAGGTGAATTGATCTTGAGGTATAAATATATGTCCTGATAACTGAGACTTGGTGAAAGAAGTTCCTTCAGTTAAAGAGGGAACAGTTGTAGGTGGAATGAGAAGTCAGACAAATTCAGGTTCTAACTGCAGACTTTCAAAGGTTGGTATAGCTAAATACCCTGATAATTATTGAACAGTCACCACTGAATTTCCATTGCTGCACTTTGATGACCTTGCTGAAGGATTGCTGCAGTGGACTTTAACAAGAATTAGTTAGGAAAGTGGTGTTATATGTCAGCATTCAAACAAAGTAATTTTGGCAGTATCTTTACATTTTACTGCAGAGGAGATTATTTGGTGTTTTCCAAAAGATCTGTTAGGTTTTTTGGCATCTAACTGAACTTGGAGGCTTATAGCTACATTTTTGTTTCTCCAAAGTAGTTCATGATTATGCAGGTTTGGTTGAAAGTAACAGTCTTCTTAGTCTTGAGGTGAGCATCCAAAATAAATAGACTGTTTCTGTTATTAAGCAGAAATATATTTTTTTCTGTTTCAAAAAGCTTAATCACTCTGCAGAGGTAGGTATTACTAATTTAGTTATTACTACTTCCTTACTGTAGGGCAGATGTGTAGAGTCACAGGAAATTGTAGGCTGTAATATCTAGAAATTAAACCCAAGTCCTGATGGTGACGTTGAAGTGGTACTAAAATGTTAAATTTTGAGATGGACAAATTAGCCCATTCAAGGTGTACAAAATCAAGGAATTACACATACACTTGGCAAGAGACTGCTGGCTCCTTTGAGTGGTGAGTAGGATTTATTTTCATCTGGGGGAAGGGAAGAATCTCAAAATGTTTCAGTTGAAACCAGAACTGTTCTTGTAAAAAGGCATAATAAAATTGATCATATTATAACGATTTCCTTTTAAAAGCATTTCTGTTCTTTTGCCAGGATGGATGCACACTAATGGCAGTGAACAGTGACACCACTGCTTGGGTTATCACTGGGAGTGCTGCCTGCATGCTCAGGTGTACTTGCTCCTGGCCACCTCTCTGTTCCAAACCCTGCTGCAGTGCTTTGTGATGATGCTGTTGGTCACTGCTTGGTTAGCCTGTAGCCTGATCCTATCTGATCCCTCCTGATCAGTTTTTTTTGTTGTTGTTACAGGTTTGGTTTTGTTTTTTTTCCACTCAGTGCAGCAGGCTGAGCATTAATCTTTGTAGTCTTGGAACTAGGGGTAGGAATCACACTTTTAAAGTAATTTCACTTGATGCTTGGTATCTGGTTTGTGTTTCACTGGGGAGGGTTGTATGTTTTCTGGCACTTTTCCATGGCCAGGCTATGTGTTCAGTAAGTTTCCAATGCTATTTTTACTGTATCTTCAATTGGTAGTTATGCTGAGTTGACATTTTGCTTGATTTAGAGAAGGCTTTAAAAATGTTCAATTACCATGCTATGAATTTTCTAATAAAGGGATCTTAGAGATGTAAGATTCCTTTGTGCATTTTTAACACTGCCTTCTTTCAGGACCTGTGCTTTAAATTAATATAGAACTGCTATTAAAAAACAAACAAACACCACTTCAATTTAATTAATCTTTTCAAATGGAAATGTCAGTACCTTTTCTGTTAGCAGGCATTTCACCCTACTGGTTTTGTAGGTTGATGGGAGGAAGCAGGGGAGGTTTGTTTGGCTGTGTTCTGTTTGTGCTTTTTTTTTTGGCTCTTGTTATTTTCACAGCTCATAGCCAAAGGAACCTAGAGATGTACAAGGTTTATTCAGGCTTTATAGCTGCTCTGAGAGGTGGCATGATATTTATGCCTGGCTAGAGGAATGTATTTGTTTGTAACATACTAATGTGGTTGAAGATGCAAGCACACGTGATTTTTCTAGTGCCTTGCATAGCTAAAAGCCTTCCTTGCAGATGAAAAATAAGTACTACTGTGGAGATGCAGTCTGTTTCACTAGCTAGAGGAGAGATTTCCTTGAGATTGATGCTGCTGACAAAGAAGTTTTATGTGTTATTGTTTGGGCAATAGAATTAAGGCTCAAGTCAAACCTTCAGAATTAACAGCGTAAGGGTTTTATTTTTGGTTTTTTTTCAGTTAAGAATATAAGTTTTTGATCTGTACTGATCTGCCCTAGATACAAAGAAATGCAGGGTGCTTTTTCTCATATGTAAAAGGTAAATCTGCTCAAGTGTCCTCTAGGTTATAAAACATTTGTAATGGGAATGTCCATCTGCTCACATAGTGATGAATTTGGCATGATTGAGATCAAAATGTGTTATAATTTTCAGATAATATTTCTGTACAAAGTGATAATATTATTGCACAGGACCAATACTGTTTCTTCTCCTGCTATTTGAATTTTCTTGTTTAATTAATCTTCTGAGTTTTTAAATAAAGGAAGAGAAATGATCTCGGGAAGGGGGCAGGGTCCATCCCTACTATAGCCAATAACTTAACACAATGTTTTTGGCTGTTAAATTACTTTCTCTTGCTCTTGTTTCTTCTTCTTTCTTTGCTTTAGCTCAAGCCTGGGAGAACATGATGAGTGCCTCAAGCCAGAGCCCTAACCCTAACAATCCTGCTGAATACTGTTCTACTATCCCTCCTTTGCAGCAGGCTCAGGCCTCGGGTGCCCTGAGCTCACCGCCTCCCACTGTCATGGTACCTGTGGGAGTTTTAAAGCATCCTGGAGCAGAAGGTAAAAGCCCATCACTTTCCTTCAGTTTATCTTTAGTAAGAATATCTGTAGTTCATCCATTCCGAATACTCCAGCTGGTACCAGTTGTGGTGTTCCTGGCCTCAGTAGGGACATCAGGTTTCTAAGGACAAGTGAACTATTCTCAGTAGATGTGTTAGTACATGATGGAACCATAGGCATTGCACTAGATGATGTGTTAAGTCCCTTCCAGCCCACCTGTTTCTGTGTATAAATTTTTTAAAGTTTTGTTCTTCAGAACTGAATTTTTCCAGTCAATGTTGTTGAGGGATCTTAAGTCCTGTTATAAATTACTTTTTTTTTTTTTTTCTTTTTCTAGTGGCTCAACCTAGAGAACAAAGGCGTGTTTGGTTTGCTGATGGGATATTACCCAATGGAGAAGTTGCTGATGCAGCAAAACTGACAGTGGCTGGGACAACTTCCACAGGAACCTTAGCAGTGTCACATGATCCATCAAAGCCTGTGACCAACAACACTTTATCAGCAGAAGTAAGGCAACTTTATGCTATTCAGTGCTTAAAACAACATGATTGCTTTGGTTGTGAATAGTATAATGGCTTCCATGGTGATTTCTAAGAAATGTGTTGAGGCTTCTCTTAGTCTGTTGATAGCAAGTGTCCTCACATATTTAAATTTTGCAGAGAGCTGAAACAATTATATATTTTCAGCTGAACTGAAATTGTGGGCCAGAGCACTAAGCAGTGTTTGAAGTGCTAGGTGAGTTCCACGTGTTCAGCTGTGCAGCCTGTGTATGAGGAATATTTCTTTATGAAGAAGATTTCTTTAATGCATTTTTAAGAAAAGCTGAGTCATGGTCAGTAAGGACTTGGAAACAATGAGATTGGCACAGCACAAAGCATAAAAATAACTTGCTTTGATACTTCTCAGAAAATGATGTAGGCAGGAAAGTGCAGGTGCAATCTAACAATGTTAAATCCACCATACCCCATGTGAGTGGAGTTGACACTTTGCTAGAGGTTTAGATGGGCAGAGATGCACTTGGATGTTGTAAAGAAACGAGTATGTGTGGTGCTAGAGAAGGAGGTGCCAGTCTCTGTCTAAGCAGATTTTTTAGTAACAGCTCATGTCCAGGAGCTGTCATGTGTCACCAAATTATTTGGTGCTTCTGGTTCTCCAGCAGACACAGCCTCCTTCACCTACATCTAGTAACCTTAGTAAGCCAGCTCTGACATTTTAATCATATTACTTTGGTATAATGGACTTTTTGTCCTTCCTTGTTTGGTTCCTATAGATGGATAATACTTCTGTATTCTCGGGAAATATAACTCAGGTTGGCAGTCCTGTTGGCAGTGCAATGAATCTAATTCCTGAAGATGGGCTTCCTCCAATTCTCATATCCACTGGAGTAAAAGGAGGTGAGGATATAATTTGGCAGCTAGCTTTTATACTTACCAGCTGCAATTAACCAAACAGTTACTGTGTCTATTTTAAAAATAAGGTGCTGGCAATACGCTGAGTATTTTGAAGACATTCACACTGAGTACTGGAGGCTAAACCTTGTGACACTCATTTGCACCACTGGTCCTAAGTAGCATCAGGAAGAACCTCACCTTGCAGTGAAATTACTGTAAGAAGTAAAACACAAAGCAGAAAGAAAATTAACTCCAGTCCAGCAATATGTGCTGATTTCTTCACTAACCGGACTGTGGGGAATGTTTCATACAGAGGAATATTTTAATTAGACTTATGAATATTCATACTTCCTTTCTTTGAAATTCTCTTGGAACATCCTCTCTGGCTGAGCACCCCCAAAGTCCTGCATTCAGCAGCACTATTGCACAGCTTAGCCCACAGTGAAGCTTTTAGTGACTGTAATGTCCTCCTCCCAAATGGAGGGGAATTCATAAAATTAAAAACTAATTTTTAAAAGGCTAAAAAAAAAAAATTATTTGTTTATCTGACAACTGTTTCTCACAATCTGATTCATCAAATCCTTTGATACATTCAGGGATTAACTGATTTTTTTAATCTTAGATGTTTTTTTCTATTGAATATTTTGCTGATACTGCACATTTCTAGTGCTAAGCTGAAAGTAACCTTTTACTGCAGGATAGTGTCAAAACCAAAATATGAATAGCATTTAATTTCAAAACAAATTGGTTCAATCCTGTGCTAGCTATTCATGTGGGTGCCCAATTATTCAGTATCCTCCACAAAAAAGAAGTGAAACCACAAGATACTTTTCAGTTTGTATGTAGGTAACCTCACAGAAATCATATTTTTTATGCTAAATTGATTTTTTTCAAAAAAAAGCTGTCACATACTGACTTTTCTTTGCAGCATTTCACATCTGATACTCTAATTCTATTTTAGAAGATTCCAGAAATATTTTTCACATTAGAAAGCAAAATTACCTTTTTTTTTTTAAATAGATAATTTTAGCTGAGAAGATAATACATTTCTCTCAAAATCTGTTTCCATCAGTGAAACTATTTTTTGTTAAAGCTTAAAAGCACAGTAGATTATAATCATGTGGATAAAAAAATTCTATTTGGTAGTCATCTGGATCTAAATGTAAAGGTACACTAGAGATATCTTTGAAGTTTCATGTTGGGATCCACTTACACTAGATTTAGACCTTCTGTGGCTTATAAAAAATGTTGGTTTACATAGTGTTCCCCTCTTCTTATTTTCCTAGTAGCTAATGCACAGAAAGTGTAAATTATATGACACAGGGACAGACAGTGTGTTGGTGTGTGTAGCCCAGCACTGATGTTCTTGTGCTTTACTGTGATATAAATGACAATTAAATAAAAGCTGACTTGTAAAACAAGCTGCACTTTTCCAAAGGAATCACAGAGGGTGTACACATAGATGCTATCAAAGCTTGAAAATACCAGCCTAGGAAACAATCAATCAAACCAGCAATACTTGAATAAAAGGTCAAAACAGCAAAAATCACCAGAATTTGGGTTATTTGATTGGAATGCAAAGTACTGTGCCAGTAAGTTAAGGACTTCACTGTGTGTTTCTTTCAGACTATGCTGTAGAAGAGAGACCCTCTCAGATCTCTGTCATGCAACAGCTGGAGGATGGTGGTCCTGACCCTCTTGTATTTGTTTTAAATGCTAATTTGCTGTCCATGGTAAAAATAGTAAATTGTAAGTTTTTATTATTAAATAAGGCTTGGGGTCTAAGAGGAGAAATGTTAATATATATATTGTTAGTAGGAACAGCAGAATTTTTATTTGGTAGGACAGACTCTTAAAAATGTGAATGGATTGAAAAATTTACTTGGCCATATTAAATTACCAAAGGCTCTTTTCCAGTGCTTTAGACATCAGTACATATAATTTCATGTAGAAAATGTAATCTAGAGCCTCCAGTCTTGAGTTTGGACATCAGTGTCTCCTCTCCAGCTTGGCAGGGCAAGGTATTTTGTGACCTGCTCTTTGGTTCCTGAACTCATTTCCCCATTCTGAAAAAAGCAAAAAGGATTCCACAGTTATATGCAGGTTCCATTCCACTGTGCAGCTTTCCTGGGATGTGCATGTGTGTGTGTATGTGTGTAGTTGTGTTGAGAGAGGAAGGGATGGAGGGGGAGGCACAGGGATGGCTTCTCAGGTTAGTGCCTCAGTTGATATCTGCTGGGTAAGAAAATATTATTTGAGAAACTGAGAAAAGACAGTTTTGCAGAAAAATGTTTTCCTTCTGTGAAAAGTTAATACAAAAAATAAGATGCTTTTTATAAACCTTTCATTTTTAACATGTATAAAAAACAATTAATATGCACCTATACATATTGGATGAAAAATTTTATTTCAGTAACAATATTCTCATCAAATGAACTGTGAGGCTTAGAGCGTGTGTGAGGCTGAACACAGTGACATCTCATGAAGACACTTGACATCCATCTGTCCATCTTCAGAGAGAGATACCACTGTCTGAAACTTGTTCAGGATGATGGTATAGACAGCCAACAGCCTGGCCTTTTCCAGCTTCCTTCATTCCCAGTTAAATCCTGACCTTTCATTTGGATACTAGGAGCTGGAATGCTCTGCTCTTCCTTAGCTGTAAACCAGGAATTACTGACCTGCTTTTTTTTTTTTTTTTTTTTTTTTTTTGATGTGCTTGCTTGCTGGGTTACAGATTTAGAACTGAATTTGTGTGACAGATGCCACAGTCAGACCTGCTGTAGGACTAATTCTTGACAGTGCTGTCTTCATGTAGTGAAATTTAGGAACATTTTATGAAATTATGATTTTCTTTCCTCTCTACAGATGTGAACAGGAAGTGCTGGTGCTTCACCACAAAAGGCATGCATGCAGTGGGGCAGTCAGAGATAGTCATCCTCCTCCAGTGTTTGCCTGATGAGAAATGTTTGCCCAAGGACATCTTTAACCATTTCGTGCAACTCTACCGGGATGCCTTAGCAGGTAGGAAAGCTTTCTGCTAAAACTGCCTTGGAGAGATTGACCACACTGGGTCAGGGACTCCCATTTCTGTCATTTGGCAAGTGTCTGGTTTTGTGTAAAAATACAGAAACAGAGAATAAGGATCAAAGCTCATAGGGGGCTGAGCAGTTGTTGGTTATTAGTGTGCAGTGTTCTGTTCGTCTTGCCAAGTAAAAATATTAATGAGGTGCTGCTCTAAAGATCTTCCAGTCTTCCTCTGAAGAAATTTGGGCTCTAAAGGCCATAGACTGGCAGAGGAATGGAGCAGGAGGACTCTGCCTACAAGAAGTTTGTGCACAGCAGCCATTGCTGACTTCCTGCTCTGCCAGGTGCTGGGGAAAGGGAATACACAGAGCTGGCATATCTGAAATAAGTGCTGTCCTTCTTTCAGCAGTAACTGTAGTAGGATACTCAGCAGGGCTCATGGGTACAGCAATCAGACTGCTGGGGTTTTTTTCAGCCTGAAGGCAGGGTAGCTTTTAAAGATACAGAAAGAAAAATTTGAGGATCCTTAAGTATAGGATGTTAAATATCCCCAAACCAGGTAGGTAGTTCAGAAATTTGATTCCCACAGTGTGTGTTGTCTAACGACACATTATGGAGAGACTATTTATATTATAAAGTATTATAAATATATATATGTATATGTGTGCCTGTAATGAATTGTAGGGCATTTCATTATCTCTGAAATTTTAATTTTCGTTATCTCAGTTGTAAGATGGTGTTATCTAAACCTTTACACATTTGAAGTAAGTAAATGGACTTCCACTTTTAGCTGTTGTTGGTCCTTAAAATAAATTATTGCACAAGGAAAAATGCAAGTATTTGGTTCTGCTAACTTAGAAAGTTAAGCTAGTGTTTCAGAGGTGAAATTGGATCACACTAAGGTTCTATAATGAAAATACATTTAGGAAGGGTTCTACATACCATTTGCAAATGCCTTTGGAGTGACTGAACCCAGCACTTCAATAAAATGATGAAACCTATCTTTGTTTCCTAAAATGTCTGAATACAACAAAGGTGAGGTTGCCAGGTTCAGAGTGCACTGTTATCACATATCATAATGGATCTTGTGTACACTGGAAACAAACACCTCTCCAAACCTCACTTCATTTGCAGTGCTTTATCTTCTAATTATGATGTTATTCAGACAAAGATAGATATGAAAAATTGTGTGCATGTGTGCACTGTGTATATTGCAGATATAAATCCAGCTTGGGGTGTGTGTGCCATGAAGCTCTGTATAATTACACTACAGAACTACATAATTTATAACTCCTACATAATGTATTTGGAATTCTTTTTTAGTGCTCTAGTGGTAGTAATTTGATACCCTATAATTGCACTGGTGAAAAGAGCTTGCTTACTGTTGGACAGTTCTTAATCAGAAACCAAATTTCACTGTTTAAGAATTCCACTATGTAATGGTTGTTTTTTTGGTATGATTTTCCCTGTGCTGTATTTCAGATATGTAGTAGAAGTAGAAAAACACCTTGAGTTGCTACACACTGAAGCTGTAGAACATAAACACCTTGATGAATTCCCATAGCATTTTGTAGTGCACTGTCTCAATATCCATCCTTGTTTTCTTCCCAAGTCGCACATTTTTGGGAGGAAGAAGTGTATCTGAGCATATTTGCAGCTTTGCCTGTTTTAATCAATTTTCAGCCAGGGAGAAGGGTTATAATGCTGTAGGGGTTTCATCTGGTGGTTGTAATCCCTTGGAGGTTGTTAGCAGCTTGCAGGCTGTTGTAGATGGAACTACACTTCCAAAGGGGTTTGTTTCAGGGGTACTGCATCTCTCCTGGTGATGAGGTGATAGACATTTAGAGTAAAAGCAAATTCCCATTAGAAGTTAGATACTGTTCAAAGCCCTTTCTCATGTTTTCATTTTTTATTGTATAATATGTTGGTTGAAATTTGTTTTGCCATCAGGAGCTGAGATAAATTCTGGGGATGTTTTTTATTTATCTCCTTTAGTAAATGTTTTCTTTAAAACAGTCATAAAAGAAAAAGACAGGTAGGGTGTTTTTATTGGAATGGAAACAAGAATTACTTCTAGTGATATTGATTTTGGTTTAGAGTGATTTTAAGTTTCTTGTTGTTTTCATTTTCAGCTAAAAAATACAGCATTCCCCTCTTGTTGACTGAATTAAAGGCCATGTCTGTAGCAGTTTAATTTTTCATGAGTCACACTTAACTTGCCAGCTCTCCCTGCTCAAGTTTGAATCCTGCATCCCAGTCTAGAGGCACAAACTTGTACAGGTACTGGTGCCTCTGCCCAGGTGGTTCTGCTTTCTTCAGAGGGTGACCTGGTGACCTCTGCTGGCCCAGTCCTGCCCTCTGTGCCTGGTGTTGCCCTTGGCCATTTGCAGCAGCAGCTCTGCCTTGTGCAAGGGGTTGGCAGCAGAGCCCAGGTCCTCTCCAGGTCATGCTTCAGATTCATCTCCTGGCTCAGCACAGGGAAGGTGCCAGCCTGGTGCAGCACTGCCCTCAGCCTTCACCAGTTTTCTTACTGGGAGTCCTCAGCCTCACCGTGGTCTGGCGTTAGGATTTTTTTTACTTGTAAAACAACTGAGAAATTTTGAAAGAGCAGTGGCATTTTTCACTATAGATTGCATGCATGTGAGTTACAAGAAATTGTAAAATTGTTAATTAAGGCAGGAGTTAATTACTACTTGGTTTCCATCCATTTCCCCCCCCCCCCCCCCTCTGTCATCAAGCTCCCTGTCATGCTGTTTTTCTTGTTTTGAAATTGAAAGCTAGTGATTTCTGTTGTGGCTGCAGTAGTTGTAGTAGTAATCCCATGATTATCCTTGTCTGTTGGCTATAAGCCTGGCAGGAGGTTGTGTGAATGGAAAAATGAGAGCTTCTGTCCCTCTGAATGGGTACTTTGAAGCAGTTGGATGTGTTAATACAGAGCTGCCAGATATGCCCCAGTGAATCAACTCTTTGGTGGGAAACAATTAATGCCACTGTCACTTTTGTAATGAAAATGCAAATCTGGCAATTGCTTGAAATGGCTTTGGGATCACCCTGGTTTTTGGGGTATTCCGGGTGAGGTTGGATCTCCCAGTCCCAGTTTTGTGTATTTTTTTTTTTTTTTACCCATCCTGGTTTTAATTACTTAAAGTGGCAGCTAATACAAACCAGATCTAGAAATAAGCCATGGAGATGTTCTGAATGAAGAACAGGTGAACTGCATGAACAATACAGCCCTGCAACTGTGGTGTGGAAAGATGGATACAAAACCAAGCATCCTATAAGGTGTGAGAGTGATTGTTGGGAAGAGTGCCAGAGAACAGGCTGAGGAAGTTTGGAATGCTGGTAATGACTGATAGTGAATGAAGCATTATGTCCCTTGCCAGTATGAGTGAGTTCTGTCCAAATTACTATCTGATGTGTTCCCATAAAAAGATGCTGAGGATGCTCAGAACTTTGGATGTTGAGTTTTTACATGTTTTTTCTCAGTTTTGGCATGTTCTGCAGGTATGTTGTGCCATCAGGTTAGGTTCACAGTCTTGTGTCTCCTGTGGTGTGGTAGTGACTGGGTCTGCATTGCTTTTCCAAACATTATCTGCTCATTTGCTCCTGAAGAAAATCCAGCTGGCAAAACCGTCACCAGGTGAATATTGCCCTGCAAGCTGGGGGGGAGTGTGGATCAGCTGGAAGGCAGGAGGGCTCTGCGGAGGGACCTGGACAGACTGGAGAGTTGGGCTGATTCCAACAGGATGAGGTTTAACACGGCCAAGTGCCGGGTCCTGCACTTTGGCCACAACAACCCCATGGGGAGCTCCAGGCTGGGGACAGAGTGGTTGGAGAGCAGCCAGACAGAGAGGGACCTGGGAGTCTGGATTGACAGGAACTGAACATGAGCCAGCAGTGTGCCCAGGTGGCCAAGAAGGCCAATGGCATCCTGGCCTGTATCAGGAACAGCATCACCAGTAGGTCCAAGGGAGTGTTTCTGCCCCTGTACTCAGTGCTGGTGAGGCCACAGCTTGAGTCCTGTGTCTAGTTCTGGGCCCCTCAAGTTCAGGAAGGAGATTGAGGTGCTGGAGCAGGTCCAAAGGAGGCAACTGGGCTGGTGAAGGGACTCGAGCACAGATCCTATGAAGAGAGGCTGAGGGAGCTGGGGGTGTTCAGCCTGGAGAAGAGGAGGCTCAGGGGAGACCTCATCACTCTCTACAACTCCCTGAAAGGAGGTTGGAGCCAGGGGGGGGTTGGGCTCTTTTTCCAGGCAGCTCTCAGCAAGGCAAGAGGGCAGGGTCTCAAGTTGTGCCAGGGGAGGTTTAGGTTGGATATTAGAAAGAATTTCTTTATGGAGAGGGTGATCAGACATTGGAATGGGCTGCCCAGGGAAGTAGTCGATTCTCCATCCCTGGAGATATTTCAAAAGAGACTGGATGTGGCACTCAGTGCCATGGGCTGGAAACTGCAGCGGTAGTGGATCAAGGGTTGGACTTGATGATCTCTGAGGTCCCTTCCAACCCAGCCAATTCTATGATTCTATGATCTCATGCTACAGAACTGGGATGCTTTGGGTTGCAGAATGCTGTGGCACGTTGTTTGCTACTTGGCAGCTCTTGGTTGGTATTGGTGGCAGGGGAATAAGTCTGAGCAGCTGGAGGTAACTTCCCCAAGCCACATGCCTGTGACTCCCCTGAAACTGGGTGTTAATACCAGCTGTTTGACTTGGGATGAACCAAAAGATACAAAGCATTCAGTAGGAATTTAACCTCACTGGCATCACCAAATAGTGAGGGCAAGAAA
This sequence comes from Calypte anna, assembly GCF_003957555.1. Lineage (NCBI taxonomy): Eukaryota > Metazoa > Chordata > Aves > Apodiformes > Trochilidae > Calypte > Calypte anna. The sequence continues at coordinate 25,137,673 of NC_044254.1, forward strand.
CAAACGCAGGATCTTTTTTTTTCTTTACCTTTCCTGGTATAAACTATTTTATTTGAGTCCAGAAGGGATTGCCAAAGTGACATGCAAAGTTCATCAGAGTCAGATACTTGTGTGAGGAATTCAAACAGCATGGGTCAGGACTGAAGGGAAAGTCACATCAGGGGATAAATGCATGGGTTTTTAAGGGAGCTTTAGGTACTAAAATCAAGGGTAACCCAGAATAACTGAGAAGTACTGACCTCCTGCAGATGATGCATGTGTAAGGCCCTTCCTAAGTAATGTCAGTTGTCTGATGTACTGGAATTTAATATGTAAAGGCAGCTTTGTGTTCACTCTGAGATTACCTCTTAAAAAAAAAAAAAAAAAGTGGTATTTCATAAATTACAGCACATGCTTTTGAGAAGGACAGCTTTTTTTGAAGGTTTGTTTTTTTTTTTCCTGACAGTTCAACTTTTTGAATCAAGCTCCTGAAGCACAGTTAGGTGTGTGCTGAAGATGTGTAACAGTGCTGTGGGTTGGGTTTGACCATGTCAGGCTGGGAATAGCAGCTCACAAGTTGAGGCCTGGAGTTGGAACCACCCTCAGAGATAGAGCAGAACAGGCTGACAGCCTCTGGTCAGTGCAGAAATGTTTGTGGGGAAAATCCCAAAGTGGCTTTTTGACTTGGGTATGCTGATTGAAAAGGGAATTAGTGAAATGTGTAGGAAAACACTTGATTCTTCCCATGGTCTCCATGTAGCAGGCTCTTGCATGCTCTTAGAAATAATAAATTGCAGCACATTTATCTCATCCTAATTGTTTCTCCTCTTAATAGTGGTAATCTCCTGAATCTTGTTCTATCTGAGCTGCTTGTGTCAAATGGAGTAATTTACAACACTGTTGTGACTTACAGGTGCAGAGTGCTGAACAGCTTATTCCACTCTGAGGTTTTTGGGTTTTTTTTCATGTTTCTGTTCGCTGGAAAAAAAAAAAATTCTTGTTAAGGCATCCCAAGTGCCTGAAAGCTCCCATCTCCCAAAATGGAAAAAATAAGTAGTTGTCCCCTTCTGCTGCAGCACTTGGCATCAGTCAGAAGTGGAAGTGACTGATTGCTGTGTCATCCTAGTGAGCAGTACCACACATCTCAGATCTACAGGGTGCTGTACAGCTTCTCTTGGCCCAACCTCTTCCACACAGAACAAACTACAGGAAAGTGTGCAGAATTCAGTTCAGTTCATGCACTTCATGCATTTTAAGGTTAGAAAGGATGATTATGATTATGGTCATGTTGTTGGAACTGAGAAACTCCCTAAGTAATCTTACTACCAGGCCTGTAGGTTCTATTTGGGTAAGAACAGATGGGAAGGGAAAAGGGAAGCATAAATGAAGAAGCAGAGATTAGTGAGGGTAGGTGGGAACTGCAAAAGGAAACGGGTGGAGTTGAGATAAAAGGGTGCCAGCAGCTATTTTAGATAAGTGAAGATCTTCACGAAAGGATATTAATGCATTGGCTTGCACTCACTAGCAAGATGCCTGAGTTGGTGCATTAGCCATGTGTTCACTGGGCAGGCAGTAGTGTCACAGCACAGGCTCAACAAGAATTGCGTTTGCATGTGGACAGGATCAGTGATTTTCAGCAGCTGACAGTTTCTGGGGTAGCTCTGTTGATCATGTCAGTCCTTGTAGCTACTTTCCACCAGGTATGCTCAGCTGAGCATTACAAAAATTGTAGCCACTATTAAGAGTTCTGGAATTTGATCTGGATTGGTGGTGTCTGTTCTGGTGTATCAGTAAAATTACAATTCATCTTCTCTGGCTGCAGGTGGGGAAGCCTGGAGCTAATGCAGAAGCCCAGGAGGCCTGCAGGAGTGCCTCTAACCCATGAGATGCCATGGGTGGTGTGATCATCCACTCTGTGCTCACTGAAATTACTTGTATTTTTTCTTTGGGAGCAAATCAGTGCTATTAATATATTCACATGGAGAATTGTGATCAGTGGTTCTGTTGCTGTCATCTGGAAAAAGGCATCACACCATGGCTCTTTGCTTCAATGCTAAATGCTGTGTTGGATGCTGTAATAATCTAATCAACAGCCAGATTCACTCAGCCATTAAAGTGTAAACATTTTTGAAAATTAACAGCATCAAAGAATAAAAATGTGGGTAAAGATGAGTGATGTTTCTCCCCTGCGTCTCTCTCAGTTCTGCTTTACACTAAGTGTACTAATTAAATAAACATTCTTGTGCAGTTCTTAAAAAGACCCAGATCTTCAGACTGTGTCTGGGCTGGCACCCCAGGGCTTTGCCTAAAGGAAAGGACAAGCAGTGGGTGTTCATCATTAGGCTGGGTGCACAGCTCTGCTTTAATTGCAGCTGGGTCAGTCAGCAGCAGCTTCAGCAGCAGAAACCCCTTGAGTATCTGAGAGGCACAGAACACAGGATTTGTTTGGGTGCTCTTGCAGTGTTAGGGGGAGTTTTCAGGTACCACTCTCTCAGCAGAAATATGGACCTGAGCTGTCCCTGCTCCTCCTGCCTGTCCCTGGGATGCATCATCCCCTCCATGACACTGCCTCTGGGGCATATCTCAGGTGGTTGCCCTCCCTTCTCCCCCAGGAGAGGTGGAAGCTCTGTGATTGTGTCTTAGGAATATTTGTGGCTGGGGCTCAGTCAGTCAAGAGGTCCACGTGCACGTTCCTACAAAACTGACTTCCTACCAGTAGTAGCCACTGAGTATCTCCAGAGTTGGATTCAGGTGGAGATACCCTGGCTGTGGTGGCTCTAGGCTACAGCAGCTGCTATTCCATAACAGGGTTTTGTAGTTTTGCAAATGAGGTCACCTGAGCCCAGTGTGCTGTAAATCTTGGTTTCTTGTGTGATTAGTTAGCCATGAATGCTTCAGGAACCAAAGCGAGTTTGGTATGGATTTTTTTTTTTCCCCTTCTGAAAAACTGTTTAAATTCTTAATATAGCTCTCAATCCAGTGAAATAATGAGCATTTCTGTTCACAGGTAATGTTGTGAGCAACCTGGGGCACTCCTTTTTCAGCCAGAGCTTCCTTGGAAGCAAAGAGCACGGAGGGTTCTTGTATGTTTCAGCCACCTACCAGTCCCTGCAAGACCTGGTGCTCCCAACCCCCCCCCTACTTATTTGGAATCCTCATTCAGAAGTGGGAGACTCCCTGGGCTAAAGCATTCCCCATCCGGCTGATGCTGAGACTTGGAGCTGAATACAGACGTAAGTAACATTCATTCTTTTAGCTGCAATTATTCCTGAAGGAAAATATATTCTGGTTTGGAACACACACACACACACACACTCCCAGCCCTCAATTGGTACCTGTCAGAGCCACACAAGCCTAAGCAGGGAAGGAAAAATTGTATTTCATACCCACTTTGCATCCAATTAAGAGCAGAGGAGTTCTGAGGCCCTGGTGTGACCTTCAGCCTTTTTACAGCTGTGCTGGTTGATCAGGGAGGTTTTTTTGTGGAGATAAATCTGGTTCTGAGCAGCTGTTTGGACTTCACTTAGTGACCTGAAATAGTTACTGTGCAGAACAAATCTGATTCAGCTGATGTAGTTAGGACAAAGGGGAGCCTTTGAGATATTAAGCTCTTTCTCTGCTGAAATGCAAGAGCATTTGCTTTTAGGTTTTTAAAACCAGGCTCATTTTGCAGAAAATAACCATACATGTGCAGAGGCATCTAATGTGGCAGTTTGTTGCAAAAATTCAGTTGCAACTGGGAACAAACAATTAGGAGAGAGTGTTTTAGTTAAAAACAGCAGTTAGGATGAAATGCATGAAGTTAGGGCAAAGTCTTGCTCAAAAAAACATTTGGCATCACTGGAGCAAAGAGGTTATTGGAAGTCTCTCCACCAATCATGGGACAAAAATTTGCTGCCTTGCTCACCTGCTGTTTCAATTAAAACATTTTGTAAATTTAAATTGCTATGGAAAGGGTCTGTTAATTTAAAAAAAACAAACTTTAACAACATAAGTTGAAGAATATGCTTCTTAGGGATTTGTAGCCTTAATGTTTGATATTTAGGGAACATTGGGGATTTCTCATAGAAGACATGTTAGTGGAGAGGAAAAAAGTTGCTTTCTAAGTTTGCTTTCTAAGTTAAACTTTTCTGAAGAAATATTTTCTGTTAAAGGTGTGCAGTTTTTGGTGGCTTTTTATGTAGTGTGTTTATTCCCATCAGAAAACAAACCAAGATGCTCATGTTTTGGGTGTGACATCTGGGTTTGAACACAGAAACAAACGTTTTGAGATGCACAGACAGAAGTAGCAGCTCTGAATGTGTTGGGAAGCTGCAGTTTGAGTCACTCCCATAGCTGTGGCTTGGACTCAGGCACATTCACTTGTGCTGCGACAGCTGTGGCTGCATTTCTGTCCCAGGTTTCCTTGGATACACCCTCTTTTCTGCAGGAATGGTCAGGTTCTGTCCATTTGTCCAATGCTGCTGATTGCAGGAGTCACTCTGGGTTGCTTGACCTCCAGAAAACATTTACTGACCATCTGCAGATCAACTTTGCAGCTCAAGAACTGGGAATTCAGAGCATCCAGGATGCTGCTGAGCTGCTCTATGCAGCCAGGGTGACAAACTCTGGAAACTCGGCACTCCTTGGTGCCTCGGGGCATGAGTTGGAAGCTCTGTGTGTGTGTGTGTGTGTGTTGTGTAGGAGCTTTGATGCTTTCCAGGCCATCAGTGTTGGAGAAGCTGGAGCTCATTTCTCTCAGGAAATCCTGGTGATGTTATTCAAACCTGCTGAGCATTTGCAGCCCCTTCTGACTGACTGACTGACTGCACTGGGAACTGTGAAGCTGTGCAGCATTTTGGGAAGTCAGGCTGAGTGTCTGCCTGAGGACAGTTTGGGAACCTTCCTTGGATCATGTGTTTAGAACCCTGGCATTGCATCTCACTGCATGAGTCATGTTTCAAGCACTGTTATGGCTTCTGCTGCAACAGAATGTAATGCAGCCAGAGCCACACACTGCACTTGGAGTTGTGTTATAGATGTTTTACAAATATGCTTAAGCCAGCCAAGGAATGGCTGACATACCATGAATGTAATTTTAATTCTTTTTGACATGTTCATGTCAAGAGAACTGGCCACGTTCTTTGGAAATTATGAAAACAGAAAATGAATTATTCTCAGTATTATGGCTTGAATGTCACATGTCACCCACTGGAGCTAAAGGCTTGTGATGCTGTAGTGGAGAGCAGCAGGATGGCCATAAAAAAAAAGCCATTTCCCAGAAGCAGCTCGAGAAAACTGTTGTGAAATGAGGCAACCAGGTGCCACTAATTGCCAGGTAGTGGGCATGAGTTTGTTAAGCCCACCTGTGCCTGATTAGGGCCTTTTATTGGCCCCCTAATCCTGCTCATGCCAGTGGGGGCCCGCCCTAATCAGGCACAGGTGGGCTTAACACAAGCTCATGCCCACTGCCTGGTAATTAGTGGCACCTGGTTGCCTCATTTCACTACAGAAAACCATTGAGAAAAGTCATATTTGCAATCAGTGTCCAAAAAGCCAGGGTTCACTCTTGCAGTGTGGCACTTGTAAGCATTCAACAAGGTTCTTCCTCTTTTTTTCTGGCATGGTGGGCAAGGAGCCATGTCACACTTGTAAGGTTAAACCCTCCTTCCCTCTTCCTTTTTAAAATCCACTCTCTTTTCCAATCTCTTTATTTTGCTGCTGCTTACTCTCTGCAACTGAGGGGATTGTATGCAAGCCTGGTTTTGTAGAGTCTTAATATGCAAACTGGAATCTGATCTTTCCTGTTTGTTTTTTTTTCTTTTTTCTCCTAGTTTATCCATGCCCACTTTTTAGTGTCAGATTTCGCAAGCCCCTGTTTGGAGAGACAGGACACACGATTATGAACCTCCTTGCAGTAAGTGCTGGGGCTGAGTTTGCACCCAAACCATTTGGGTGAAGGGTTCAGTGTGGGGAGAACTCTGTGTGGGGAGCACCCCTGCTGCAGAGAGCAGCTGGCATGATTAGAAGATGCCCTGGGGAATCACCTTGGGGTGATGGTGCCTGCTGTTCCTGATAAAGGGTCTTGGACTGAATCTGGATTGGAGCTTCCAACAAAATGGTGAAATAGTTAAAAAAGTACCCAAATCAGCAGCCAAACCCTGGCTGCCTGAGAATGTCTGGATCCAGCAGCAGGTGCAGGAGTTGCTCAGATGCCTTCCTCAGAAGTGCTGGGTCATCACAGGGTGCAGTCCCAGCTCTGTGATTACACAGAGCTTCAGCTGAAGTGATCAGCTCTTCCTCCTTTGCTAATGTTTTCAATGTAGAAAATTCTCTTTGATGCATGACTTAATTTCGTTGATAGAAAAAGTAATAACTCTTTCCAGTAATAGAACAGAGAGAGCAGATTTTCTTACATACAGTGCTGACATTCAAAGCTGGGGAATATTAATTTTGAAGAAAATCAGTGAAATGCCTCACAGTCATGATGATGTTTTTTCATCTGTGTCCTTTGAGGTTACAGGCAGTGATGTCTGCCTCCCTCCCTGCCTTTCAGTCACTGATTAAAATGGGCTAACTGGTAATCACTAGGATGGTTATGGAACCTACAGTGTTTAGTGATGATGATACCTAACTTTTAAAAACTTGTTTTAATTACCAGGACTTCAGAAATTACCAGTACACGCTGCCAGTGGTCCAAGGTTTAGTGGTTGATATGGAAGTCAGGAAAACCAGCATCAAAATCCCTAGCAACAGATACAATGAGGTAACGCTTGTGACAAATGTGTTTGTGCACAGTTTCTTTGTGGCTGGAGGACCTGGGATCTAAAGGAATTTTATTCAGTACCACTTGGGAAAACTGCCTCAAAAGCAAGTGATAAATGCATGATGCAGAGATGTTTTGAGAGCAGGTGAGGGCAGCTCCATAGAAAAAATGTGGTTCTGTTCAGCACTAATTAAACTATTACACTGGTTTGGGTTTTTTTTTTTTCAGTTTACATGAAGTGTAATTGCAAATAAGAGGAAATATTGTTTTAATTTGAGCAAATAAGTTGACAAACTTCACACTTGTAAATGAGGAGGAAAAAGTATATTAGATTTTCTCATCTCTGTTGTGCACACATGCAGCAGTTATTAGTATTTGTTGGATTGCTGTTTATTTTATGTAAAACACATCTTAGAATCTCACAGGTGATTTCTGGTGTTAGAAAATCCATCAGTGTCTTTAGGATTTGCAGAGAAAGGTGAGTGACAAAATACTTGAAGGAAAGAGAGCAGTGGAAAAGGTGATTGATTTTGTGGTCTGTCTGAAGAGAAGGGGGTAGCCTGGTATTCTGGATTTTGGGGGAGAGCAAAGCTGGTAGGCAAAATTTTATTTGTAGAAGTTCTTGTAGTATCAGAGCAGAAGAGAAGTTTTATCTCAAAGAGAATTTCCCTGCAAGAAGAATTTGAGTAAACTAAGAGTGAAAGTAACTGGAAAAAAAAGTGTTCTTAAGGGAAGTTTAAAAAAGATGAAACTGATGAAGAAAGAAGGAGCTGTTAAAAGATGTGTTAATTCTTGGTGCAGTTGTGAGGAAATGGGAAAGGTCAGTAAAGTTTGCATGAATTAAATACAAGAAGCAATTTAGTGTTAGCTGTGCCTGGCATTTGCAAGAGGTTCAGTCCTGTTCTGGACTTTGCACTAAGCTGGGCTGTGAGGACATCCCTGATGTGCAGCTGAGCAAAATCTGCATCCTGCCGGGGTTCTCTTCCCAGGGTGAAGCAAGGATTCTGCTTTTTAAGTGGAGAAAGTGTTACTTATGTAACATTATTGCTTGCAATCCAGTTGAAAGATTGAATTACCAGAGATTTCTCATCTGAGTATGGTTTGAATTAAGATGAATTAAACGACAAGACCTTTACTTCTTTTTCTCATGTAAAGCAGGATTTAATTAGAAGAGTGTCACTCAAACTCTCTAGAAAATGAAAAACTTGCTTTAAATCTCGTGGATGGATTAAATGTGGAGAAATCAGATGGTAATTAACAAATTAAGTATTAATGTATAATTTTATTATTAAATTAATATTTTAGCTTCATAATTACTTAAATTTCCTACACCTTATAGTGACACTTGGCTGCCTGTTGATTCCCTCAGCAAAGGTGACTGACATTTTTAAATTGGTTGCCATGTCCAGTTGCTTCTTTTTAGAGGAACAGCAACTCCAGGGCTCCATGCAGATGGTTGCTGTTGAGCTAAAATCTTGTTCCTGCAGCATGGCACGATAAACTTGATAATGAAACCCACTGTTGTCTGAAGCAAAATCTTAATTAAGTTTCCTCCCCAAGCATTACACCTATGCACGTTTGCCAGTAGTGAGCATCAGCTCGTGTTCCTGGCTCTGTAATTAAGGTTTTGTGTTAGACTGAGAGAGCCAAATGTGTTGTGTATGGCACACATGCTCATCAGCTGCAGGAGGCTGAGGATGGGACTATGAATGTTGTTACTGGATGTCAAATAATTCAGCCTTTTCCTTCTCATCCAAGTGTTCATTGAAGGGGGGGTTGTCATTTAATTAGTCCTTTGTTTATTTGCTTTGGGGGTTTTTGTTTGTTTGTGGGGTTTTTGTGCATTTTTTGTTTGGTTTTTTTTTTAAAGCAAACATATATTTTTTTTTAAACAAATTCCAGTGATTGAAGACTCCCTGTTTCCTTTTTGGATCAAAAAAATCTCATAGTCTGAGCTTCCATGTAGAGGAATAAGAGGAGAAAAGGAAAGAAGCTGTATAATTTACAAGAATATTTTGTCAAGGCATGTAACCAGGTGTATTTTAAATAATCATTAATCAGCAAACATGAAGTGCAGATACATCACAAATAATTGTTGGATGCTTTTTGGAGGCCTCCTTTACAGAGAATTACAATATTTTTTTAAAAGAATATATTATTTTCAATAGAATCTTTGTAAAAAAGTCTTCAAAATGGAAGCATGGATCCCAGTTCCCCAGGGCAAGCACAGAGACACAAAAGCTTTGGTGTTTGGTCCTGGCAGAACCAGGATGAAGTGCTCTGAGTGCCAGTCTGGTGCTGACCCGTGGAGGCAGCATTCATGGTTTATGTCCAGAGCAATTGTGTAAACAAGCCAGATATTTCCTCCCAGAGTTTTTCTAATGTGTTGGTTTGGGGTTTTTTTCTTTTTTCCCCCTGTGAATTTGTTAAAACAGTTGAGAGATAGTGGCTTTTTCAACCCATAGCTCAGCACCCTTACACTATTTATCCTAATTAGATAAAAGGTGACACTTCATAGCATGGAGATGATGGAAGACCTGAACCCTCTTTTCAAAACCAGTTTATGGGTCAGAATGCTAAAATTCTGGCATAAGAATACAACAAGCCCATTGAGAATCCCTCTCTGATTAAACTGTTCCAGAAGTCACCTGTTCATGGCACTGCTTGACAGAGAAGGTAATTTTTCCATTTCTTTTTTTTTTTTTTTGTTGCAGATGATGAAAGCCATGAACAAATCCAACGAGCATGTTCTAGCAGGGGGAGCCTGCTTCAATGAGAAAGCAGACTCACATCTGGTGTGTGTGCAGAACGATGATGGGAATTACCAGACACAGGCCATCAGCATCCATAACCAGGCCAGGAAGGGTAAGGAGGAAGGGGAAAGGGGGAGGGGGATTCACCAGGGGCTGTTCCCTTTGTGACTCCCTGAACATCATCCCAGGCAGAGCTGGGTTTGTCTGCATTTCTGCAGTCGTGTTGGGTTTGCACAATGAGGAACAGCAGGAAGACCTTGCTCTGTCTGCCCTTTGCCCTCTTGGTGATTCCTTCTCCATGATCTTGTGGTTTCCATCCTGTGCACAGTCCCCATCACGCTGCCCTAGGTCAATGATGCTGTGCTGGATTTGTCTGAGAGGTCTTCTGGCAGCTTCACAGATGAAGCAGACATAAATCACTGTTTGCACGATGTAGCTCAGGACTTGTGGAGCTCCAGAGGCTGCAGTGCTGCAGCTTGGCTTAGGCAACATCTCTGTGTTAGTAATGAGAGCTGGGGTGGGCATGGAGACTGCAGCTGAGCCTGGGGTTGTTTGTGCTTGACCAGTGCTGTGTGAAAGGAGGAAGATCAGGTTTAGTCCAAGGGAAAGGTAAATAGGAATAACCAGCAACAGCAGCACTTTATTTAGGCTTCTTCAAGAAACTCCTTGTGTTCACCTCCATTAAGACATTCTAATCTCCAGGCTTTATTTTTCTAGAGTAGGCTGAAAGCAGCAGTGTGCTGAGAATTTCCATAGTGTGGGTTTGGGGAAAATTTCTGGCAATTACATTCATACAATCTCCAAATGAGAACAAGCAAGGCAGAGGCCAAGTTTTATAGTTTGTGAGTATCTCCTGTCACAGCAGTGAGCACATTGGTATGGGATGTCACTCAGGACTGATGGTGTTTTGTGAGTTTGCAGTTTACATGTGGGACAAGAAAAGGGATTTCCATAAGAATTCCATGTTGCTTAAGTGGTCATTTAAAAGAATTTTGCTTAAAAGTCAGGTGGCTTTCAGCTGTGTCCTTGCCAGTGGGTTGATGTTAGTGTGACCCATAAACAGCTCACTCACAATAGTTGCCAGCTGTGTGGGATCTTTAAGAAGGTAATTAGGTACCTGGCTACCCTAAATTAGTAGTCCTGATACTTAAAGGTGTGTGTGGGGAATGAAATATGAGCTCTCATTACAGTTGACAAAACTGTTGTCTAGTTTAGAAAATAATCAGGTGATTTGCCCTTCCAAAGCCAAGCCCGTGATGTTTGCTGCAGTCACCAGAATTCTAAGCAGCCTTTGTCCTGATTTAGATTAATCACCCCTCTGGATGATAGAGCTGTGATACCTGATGCTCCTGTAAGGTGTTGCTTTGACAAAACCCTCACTAAATCACTCCTCTTCCTGTTGTTGTTGTTGTTGTTGTTGCAGTGACTGGTGCCAGCTTCTTCGTGTTCAGTGGAGCTTTAAAAGCCTCTTCAGGCTTCCTTGCCAAATCCAGTATAGTAGAAGGTAAGAGCTGAACTCAAAGCACACAGCTCAGTGCTGTGGTTATCAGGGCTCTGCTGTTCTGCCTGGGGCATTTGAATCATGCTGCTGCCTCAGCTTTAGCCTACTTTTGAGTCAAAATAACCCTGTTTCCTTTAATGAGGAATTTGTCCAGAAGCTGTAGAACAGGGACACAAGAAAATGAGGGTAAGATACAAAATACCTGGCTTGTGAGCCTGTGATCAGTCTGTTGGTTTGGGTTGAATTAGGATAATTGTGAGCCTAAGAAATCTGGAATTTCTTCCAGGGGAGGAAGCTCTGCTAGACTTACTCTGTTCCCAGACAGCTCTGGATTGTGCAGGATCATCAGTGTGCACTGTTTAGATGCTTACACGTGGGCAGAGGAGAACATGACAGATCCAGTTTGTTGAGCTGGTACCTCTCTGATGTGTTCCTCCTTTACCAGTTGTCACATCACAGCAATAAATGCCAGCTGTGCACACTGGCTTGAAAGCCACCACTGCTTGTTAGCTGAGCTACAGAGCTTTGCAGTCAAACCCTCTCACACCATCTGCTGTGCCTGAATTTTAGTTTAGTGCCAGACAGAGGTGCAGGTGGATTCAGGCAAGGACACTGCATGTTTACACTGACCCAGTCCAAATTCTGTGTCTTTTGCCCATGTCATGAGAAGTGTCACCACTGAAATGCTGCCTCCAGTGCCAGCAGAGGTGACAGCTGAGTTGCTGGGGGCATTACATGGGGTTTCTGAGGGGTGTCCAGAGGTCTCAGGCTGACTTTACTGTACATGGAGCTCATGTCATCCTTGTGTTTCAGAATTACAGAATGGTTTGAGTTGAAGGGACCTTAAAGATGATCCAGTTCCAACCCCTCTGCCATGGGCAGGGACACCTCCCACCAGCCCAGACTGCTCCAGCCTGGCCTGAGACACTTCCAGGGAGGGGGCAGCCACAACTTCCCTGGGCAGCCTGTCCCAGGGTCTCACCACCCTCATAGTAAAGAATTTCCTCCTAATATCTCATCTTACCTCATCTAAATCTCCCCTCTTCCCAGTTTTAAACCATTGCCCCTTCTGCTACACCCCTGTGCAAAAAGCCTCACTCTGGCTTTGTTGTGAGCCCTCTTCAGATATTGGAAGCCACCTCAGAGCCTCCTCCAGGCTGGTTTTTTTTTTTGTACTCAGCATTTATCAGTGCTGTGTTTTAGGAATCTGAGGTCAGAAATGGTCTTATGTTGTGCTGCTGCCAATGGCTCTTTAAGTGGCTGTTTAACCTTTCTGTTGCAAAAAGAGAAAGGATGTTTGCCTTTTTTTTTTCCTTTTTAATATAGGCTCTGTTCAGTGTGGCTTATCTAGGCTAACGAGGATTTCTTGGTTCCCTAGATGGAGTAATGGTCCAGATAACTGCTGAGAACATGGACTCCTTGAGACAGGCCTTGAGAGAGATGAAAGACTTCACCATCACATGTGGCAAAGTAGATGCTGAAGAGCCTCAGGAACACGTTCACATTCAGTGGGTGGAAGATGATAAAAACTTCAGTAAGGGGTAAGTAGAGGAGCAATTGCTTGACACTGAACAGTGACTGCTTGACTGTATTTCTTAATTTTACTTGAACCTCTGAGGTGCATGAATTTTCAAATCAGTGGGAATTACAAGTCTGTGCCTCTATTTGGAGTGATAAGATGCAATTAAATGTAATGGAATTGAGATATCAGAGCTCTGGGGCATCAATTTAGAAAGCTGTCAATGCTATGGATTTTTTGCTATTGCTAATATCCAGTTACTGGAAACCACTAATCTGCCTCCAACACTCACTGCTGAACCCAGCAGACTGTGGTCACTTTTCTCTCTTGGTGCTTAGGTTGCATTAAGTAGTGCTGGAAATAAAGTTGCTGAACATCAACAGTGGATTTGGGCTCTGGATAGTTAAGCCAGAAGAAAGGTGCATGTGGCAGCTTAAATATTTATGGCAGTACAAGTGCTGTGCTGCTGGATACAATGCTTAAGGAATCACCATCTAGAAAGCAGGGTATTTCCTTAGTTTCAGGCTCTGCAGGTCAGTCTTAGGTTCTGTAACTAAATCCCAGGCTGTGTAAGCAGTGTCTCAGGTGTGTCCGGCCTGCACTGAAGGTTACAGATGAATAAAAATGTATGAAACACCTCACTGCTGTGCTAGCACAGGTGCTCAGGTGCAAAGCTCTCTTGAGAACTTGAGTCCCTCCTGCAGCTGGTTTGTGTCTGTTGAGCAGGAAGGGTGTCATGGGTTGGGCTGGAGGGGTCAGCAGGGAGTGTTCCCTCCTGCTCAGCCTGGTGGGACCCCGTTCCAGGGAGAGGCTGTTAGGAGCTACACCCAGCACCATCCGCACCATTTTGTGTATCACATCAATGAGAAGCCTTTGGGTTCTCTTCTGAGGCTCATTTTAGTCTGTGCCCCATTCAGCTACTGAGTACATTGCTGTTGAAATCCACAACACCCAGTTATAAAAAATCCTGCAGTGAGGCAGCTGGAGGGTGCAGGTGTAGCCGAGGAGCTGCCCTTTGCTCCTCATTTAGTTCTTTTTTTGCAGTGGTCTCTGTTCAGCTCCTGACTTCAGCTGAGTCAGAGCTGATGCTATTCCCTGCTTTTCACAGGGTGGTGAGCCCTATTGATGGCAAATCCATGGAATCTATAACAAGTGTGAAGATATTTCATGGCTCAGAGTACAAGGCAAATGGGAAGGTCATTCGGTGGACAGAGGTAAGGCATGGAAACCACCTTGGGGTTTTGGGATTCTGCCTCATCTTCTATAGATCTGCCCTTCCTACTCACCAGAATTAAGGCAGCCAATTCTTCAGAACAAGCCTGTATTACCTTTCCTGCCTGCAAGGAAAGAGTCAGCACGGCACCATGCACCATAGAGTATCACATCACTGATGTGGTGCAGCCCTCTCTGCCTTGGCCACCTCTCACACAGGGTTGTGTAACCCATGGGGAGCAAGAAAAATCTTTGCTCACTGTGTTACCCAAGGTAACAGTTGGTTTAATCTGCATTTGTGTTAAAACCAAGATTTTTTAATAGTGAATATCTTTTTCTTTTTTTAAAAAAGTTATTTTGAGCCACCTTTTTAAAAACGCTGCAAGCTAAAAATGAAGTTGCTGTGGCATAAATCACTTGCAGCATCTGCTCCATTAAGAAACTGCTGGCATGGCTGATGTTAGCTGTGACTCTGCCAGCACACAAATGCTAATGCTGAAAGATTTCTTGAATGGTTTCACATAACCTGCCCAGGAGGAACCATGATAATTACTCCACAGCTTACACCTTAGGATCCCTTTTTCCCAGGTCAGCTGGGCTCAACAGGGACAAGTTCAGTGACAACAACAGTACAAATATGTAGGCTGGGATGGCTTGTACTAAAAATGTGAATCTTCTAGAATTAACATCTATTTATAAGCATTTTCTTAATTTAAAAATATGTGCAATACATAGTGAATTACCACAGTGAAACTTCTGACCAGAACTGAGAGGTTTTTGAGAACGTGACTATTTAAATCTATCTTTTGATGCTTGTTTGTTGCTTGGGTTTGGTTTTTTTTTTTTAATGCCCCCTAAGCTGGCTTGTCCTCAGGGTCTTTTGCTGGTGTCCCTGGAGCAGCCCTGCTTTAATCTGCATTTGTAAAAAGTTTAAATGGCATCTCAGTAACTTTATTTTCTGGACAAGCCAAGTATTGTGTCTTACATTAACTTCCCTTCAGGTGTTTTTCCTGGAAAATGATGAGCAACATAATGGCCTGAGTGACCCAGCAGATCACAGCAGGTTGACTGAAAACATGGCCAAGGCTTTCTGTTTAGCTCTCCGTCCTCATCTCAAACTGCTGAAAGAAGATGGAATGACAAAGCTTGGGCTGCGTGTTACACTTGACTCAGATCAAGTAAGTCTTAAATAGCTTTGGTGTAACTGGGGAGGGGGTGTTGGTTCTATTGTTCTTTCTCCAAAAAGGAAACCTAACACTTCAACCCTTCTCGTGGTTAAAGAAATACCAACACCAGATGCTAAGCTGGAGGCAGTGGCTGTTGCTGGGTGTTTTGAGCCATCTGTTAAAATTAGAGAGGCAGTGCCCAGCCTGAATTAACACCAGGCTTGACCCCCATATGCCACTAGCAGCACCTGCTCTGTACTCAGTCCTGTGAGCAGCCTCACAGGCTCAGAGGAGACTCTGAATTGGCCTTTTTAGCAGAAGTTAAAGACAGGAGTGAATTAAACACATTCTGGGGTGAGCACACCACACTGTTCCCAAGCATGGGGGGTCTTAAAAGATCACCCTGGACGTGAGGCAGAGAAGCAGATGGAAGGTCCCCTTGAGAGTGCTCTGCAGCAAAAGCTACAAGCAGAGACAAGGGTCTCTTGGCAGCCCAGCTGGCCTTGTCTTGGGCTGGATGTGTTCTCAGGATCAACCAGCTTTTAAATACTCTGTGACTTAATCTGGTAAGCAGGTTGCAGTTCCTGATGAACTGAATGATCTGCTTTGACAAAGCCTTTAAAAAAAAAAAAAAAAAAGGCTACTTTTGTCTAGGCAGCCACTGCAAACATACAGAAGGACAAAAATGAGTGGAAAAGCTGCTTTATTGCCTGCTACAGCCTTGTCAGGTGCTGACTTCCCTGGGCAGCAGCCACAGCTTTGTCCTCCTGCCTGACTGCCCCCCTGAACCACAGCCTCTTGTTCTATTATTTGTAAACCCCACTCTTTGTATTTTTTAGGTTGGTTATCAAGCTGGGAGTAATGGACAGCCACTGCCCTCTCAATACATGAATGACCTGGACAGTGCCTTAGTTCCAGTGATTCATGGAGGGGCATGTCAGCTGAGTGAGGGGCCAGTCATAATGGAGCTCATCTTTTATATTCTGGAAAACATCTCATAAAGAGGACTTCATTTTCTGTTCAGACCTGTTCCAGCAGCAGTTGTATCTGAATCATTTGCACTTTAAAACTGGAAAATTAAGCTTTTGTTAACACTACTGGGGAAGGTGTGGGGGGGGTGGGGGGGAGGAGGGAGGGACAGTTGTTCCATAATTCTAAATCTTCTATGCATTGTCAACAAAGAGAGGATCAGGGCAGCTTCTATACTACAACATGGCTATGCTATCCTTGCAGCTAATACACTTCTGTTACTGTTTAGAAAAATGCTCATGTTTAAAGACTTACAGTCATGTACTCCAAATGCTCAAACGGGTGCGGAGATCACTGGGGCGTAAATAAAAAGTGGAAACTCCAACCTTGTACTGTTTGTAGATGGACATGTAAGCAACAACAAGCAAGAACCTCCATTCTGACCTCATCTTAATGCTGTTTGTGGTTATTCTGTAGACATTAAAAAGTAACGTTTACATTATTTTTGACCAGATTTTTTTGGTTGAAATGCATCTGGAGTAGCCCTTGAGAGACACAGGAAGGTGACGTAGCCACAACTACATCTGTGTCTGTGTTGAGCCCAGCAGAAGGGCTGGCACCTCTCTGAAAGCAGAATTATGTAAACTGCAGTTCTCTCTGTGTAATAGGCTAGTTTACTTTTTTTCTTTTTTCTCCCCCCCTCTATTTACTATAAAACCCCATCACCTTGGCAGATTTCTGTAATCTCCTAGAGTAACTCTGCTATTCTGTCCTTTTGTTTACAGATTGGGATGAAGCAGAGGAAATCCTAGCCCTAAAGTGCAGTTATCTCTCACTCCTCTTCCCCAGTAGGTCCTGCTTTTTAAAAGACAAGTAACACCCAGGGCAGCTTTTAAGTCTCCTCCTTGCTGTATGCTGTAGTGTAATGCTAGTGTCATGTAATCCAAGACAGCTTGCACTCCATAGTAGCAGCACCATGTAAAAGCTTACCTGTGATAAAAAGTGTAGAGTGGCTGTTTTTGCATGTTCTGCTGAAAAAAAAAAAAGGCTTTGTGGTCAGCTCTGAACACTTGCACTTGGCCCAGTGCTCCTGGTCTCACCTGAGAGGGCTTTAGTAAGGAAAGCAGCTGCTCACATCTGCCAAGAGGTTGTGAAGCTGGAACTGAGAATCAGCCAGAGGGAATTCTGGTTCCATATTCTTACTGTCTCCATGGAAAGCTGCTAACCAGTGGAAAGAGCTGCAAGCAGGAGAAGGGGTTTGGTTTGTTGAGCCATAGCCATGCAAAGCAGCTGTTTGAGTCCCTCCCAGGATGGGGTGTGTGTGTGTGAAGGTTCCCCCCCCTCCTGTCTATACAGAAAATTAATTTGAGAAGAGAGGGGCTACCTTAGGGTGAAGGCAGAATCTCAGACCTCAGACTGTCCCTACTCACAGTCAGTTCTGGTGGGTGCAGCAGGGATTTTGGTTTTACTGTATGTGACACAGGTGTCCTTCCAAACACAAAGGGAAGTGCAAGGCTGTTGTGAGACTGATGCTATATTTTTTAAACAGATACACGGGGTTAGCTGGGCAAAGGAAAAAGGTAACTGTACACATAGCAATGTATTTTATGTAAAGACAGCACAGTATATGTACAGAGTGCATTTGTGAATAAATGGCTAACGCTTTTTAGGAAAAAAAAAAAAAAAAAAAAGCAAATCTAATAAATCCAATATTGCAAACAACAGCTGCCCCCACCCAGCACTTGTGGAAGGTAAGCCAGAGAACAGGGGTCCAACTCCAGAAATAAAAGCTGGCCAGCAAGAGGTAACGCCAAAGTGTTTGACACCTTACCTCAGGCCCTGGGGACAAGGGGGCTGGCTTAATGCAGCTCACGTTGTGTTCCAGGATTGGAGAACCCCCAAGCTGTGCCACCTCCCCTTCTTCCCAGCCCCATTCCTACCTTCCGACTCCCCCTGCAGGCTCCGTGTGCTGGGACACCCCTGCTGCAAGCAGGAGGCAGAGTCTGGAGAGTGTTCCAGAAACTGAGTCAAAATCTCCTCCCCTCTGGAGCCTGCACTCCCAGCTTGGCCACAGCAGTGGTTTTCCAGTTACCTGAAGTTGTATTGTTACACTTAACAAAGCAGGGAAAGGTGAAAAATCTTTTATCTTCTTTCGCCCCAAAAAAGTCTTTTAGGTTTGGATTCTCTTTGTGCAAAACACTATCAACTGGTGACTGACATGTTTGCTTCAACCATAGCCTTTTAAATGACCTTAATTACCATGTTGTTAAGAAATGAGTACTTGTTTTAGAAAAAAAAATAAATTGTACTTTTAAAATTCAGTTAGTTAACACTGCAAAAAAACGGCATATTATATTTTTATTTTCAACATGTAGTTTTGTATATTAAATTTATTGAAATTAAAAACTAAACACTGTATTGTCTTCGTGTGCTCAGGAAGACAGAGGCAGTGCTGCCTTACTTGTCTGGACTCTCTTCTGTCTACAAACTTGCCCTCCCTAAGAACAGCTGGTGCAGGAGTGCTCTGACTCCCTAGCACAGGCACCTCCTCTCCCTGGAGATCACTCATTCCTCTTAGCTGACAGAGATTTAAAAACACAACATATTTGGTACCATTTTTCTGTATGCTGCCGATCAAAAGCATTCCCAAAAATAGTCATAATCTGGTTTTCTACGTGACAAAAGAGTGGCTATTTTTCCCCATCACCTGGAAGAACTGTAAAAGCCTATTTCTGTAAAAATACAAGGAACATTTGGGAAAGCAGCAGAGCTTAGCATACTTTTTTTTCCTCCTTCTTTGAATTAAAAAAAAAAAAAAAAAAAAAAAGGATGAAGGCACAGTACCAGGCTGCACTGAACAAGCCGTGCAGCAAGCATGGCAGACAACTGGTAGCCAGCACAAAAATAAAGATCTGTAAACACCTGATGCTAAGAAGTCTCTTGCTTCTGAATCCCTTCCTCTGAAAGGCAACATCCCATTGAACACCCAGAGGAGGGACAGGCTGCTGCTTGATTGCTGCCAGAGTTCTCTCTCCTCTAATTTAGGAAAGAAAAGAAAAAACCAACCAACCCCAGACAGGCCTTGATGAGAGATCAGAAAAAGCAATAGCAGGCTGCTCACTGAACCACGTTGGCTGCTTGTACACTGGAGGATGAATTCAGGTAAAGGTCTTACCTGTGACTTGACTGAAAAGTTTTTGCACTGCCTCAGGACACTGTTAAGGGGCTGAACTTTTCACGCACCACTCTGCATAGTTATCCCAACATTCCTCCTGGTGCTACCTTAGTAGTCCCACGTTAAGGCAATTCTGTCTATTTTGTGTAGACAACTCACAGTCCCCTGCAGCAGCAAATCTCCAGAGCCTTATGTTTGCCTTAAAATTATTAATAAGCACTATGGCTGTTATCAAAATAGACATTAGGGTCAGTAGTGCATTCTTTAACGTCTTTGGTGCTTGCAGCTAGCAGCATCTTTCTACATATGTTCATCCCACATCTTTTGAGCATTCCCATGGATCTGGGGAAACAAAGAAACAAAAGAATAACCAAATTACTTGATGCAGTACTTAACAGGTTCACAATTCAAGGTCATGTTACATGTAGAATGTTGATGTGGGTGGTCAACTAAGAAAAAACAAAATTAAAAAAATCAACGGAGCAAAATCATTAAGCTGCAGCAATAAGAAAATGCTTTGGTGTCATGGCACAAGGCCAAGTTGCTACTTCAGATATGGCCCTCACAGCCTGACTCTGAGGTTATAAAGCAGGTCTGTTCCATGCTTCTGCAGCAAGGCCACCACAGCACAACTAATACCTGCTGAGGAGGATTGACATGGCCAGGCCCCTGCCAAGAACACCCCAAGTGAGAACCTACATCTCAAGGTAGCAGTGATTGTGTCCAACTCATCAGAATTTTATGTAGAAAATTATTTTTTAAAAAGACAGCATAATATTTGGTATTTATTTGTGATACCTACAAAGCAGAGCATGAGAAAAGGACAAGCTCCAAACCCAAGCCTTTTCTGTAGAGCCTGGCAAGAAGAGGAAGCCTGCTGCTTGTATCCTTCTGAAACACAGCACACAGCTCCTCCTCCTCTGTATTTGGTGTGAGCACAGAGGGCACCAGGCACAGTTCTTCAAGCTGCCTGTATAAAACTGTACAGTTTCCTCCTGTAGAAGTCTCAAGTATCAAGAAGCAGCACCTGTGTCCACCAGCCTTCATTTCAGATGAAGCCAAGCAGACTTCCACAGGACAAAAAAATGCCCTTCTCTAGCTTCTGCTAGGGAAGGGTCCTTGCTAACTCTGAAAAATTCTTTTGCTTACAAGGAGGATGGACAGAAAACACCCTTCCTCCTAGAAAATACCTGTCAGTCTTTCCTAATTATTATTCTTAATATGGGTGATGCTAGAAGTTCTCTGTATTTCAAGTGATTGTGAAACAGCATCTTTGATACACAAACTAAACAGAGATTCTGTAACCTCGTTTCTGAAATTATGTCAACTCACCACTACAAATATGAAGATGAATGGTATCAAAGCCAGAGCTATGTAATTAGGTCAATGTCAGCAAAAGACATTATTCAAGCAGAGTTTATCTGCAGCCCTGTCAAGTTCCGGGCAGACCATCTTTAGGTGCAGTGTTCATACCTCAGACAGAGCTAATGCTCAAGGACCAGCCAGTTTTCTGTTACTGTTTGAAGATCTTGACCACTGAGGGGCTCCCTGAGTCTCACTTTTACCTCCAGTTTCCCTCCAGTGGGCTTTCTGCCATCAAAAATCTGAAAGAACCATGAAAAGAAGAGCAGTTAGGGCACATACAAATGAAAAGGTCAGTCTACAGTCAAACTAAAAGATTACAGAGATCACCTGCAGGTGACTGCAATGCTGGGAGGAACCCTGGATTCTGTGGTTCATAATTTAGCAGAGCAGGTGCCCCATGCAGCCTGTGCAAGGCAGCAGCACCAGAGGCTGTGCCACCTCTGCTGGCAGACAAATGGACTCAGGGGGCAGCTCGGGGATG
Organism: Calypte anna; assembly: GCF_003957555.1. Taxonomy (NCBI): domain Eukaryota; kingdom Metazoa; phylum Chordata; class Aves; order Apodiformes; family Trochilidae; genus Calypte; species Calypte anna. Next base: position 25,158,538 of record NC_044254.1, read on the forward strand.
CCAAGGGCAGTGGAGCTCTGGGCAGGTCTGTGATGCAGCCCAAGGGAGTTGTTTTTTGTTTTTTTTTTTTAAAGTTCCACTTGGTGATCTTCTACTGGATCTCACAGCAGCTCTCCAGCCACCCTGTAAGTGTTCACTTAACCCTTTGGATCTGTTAGCTACTGACACAAATATTTTTGGCAATCAAATAAACAAAGAAAACTGTCTTGCTACAGAAAATTTGCAGAAAAGAGCCCCCAAGAACTTCCCAGCACCAGAATGATCACAGCTAAAACAGCTTTCAAGAGATGAGAAAGAACAGCCCATGGTTTATCAAACTCATCCAGTACAAACTTGTCACTTGTACACAGATACATTTATACAGTGCAAATATCCATTTCCCCTTTGTCATACCTCAATGATCTCTCTAACTTCACATTCTGATTCCAGCTTCTCCAGCTTTAAATGTGCTGTCCCCACATGCTTGTCACTTCTGAAAAAGGACCTGTGTTTCAAAGAAAACTTCCTTAATTGAATGGATAAGGTTTTTCAGAACATTAAAGAGAAAGCCAGCTAAGAGATCATCACTGTTTGCACCCAAGAGGATGAGTCAAGACCTGCTCCTGGAATCCTATAGGCCAACCAGGCTGCAAGGGGCAAACTCTTGGCAAACCAGACTACAAGGACAAGATATGGATGCACTTATTTTTTAATTATTCTCTTGCAACCAAAATAAAGATGCCAACAGTAGAAGAAAAACAATCAACTAACACTTGGAATGGCAGCAGCAGTCATTCCTGCACAGAGTGACCAAGGAGAATTGCCTAACAGCCAGGACAGGCAGTGATCTTCTGCAGTGGGGTGTTTAATAGAACAGGCTGAAAAAACTTTCCAAGGAAGCTGCATCCCTCAGAAAAACAAACATTTCACAGGCTCATGCTGCTTTGGGCAAAGTATGTATTAGGAAAAAGCCATGTGAATCATTCTGGTTTATTTTGATAAATCAATGCACTCAACTTCAGCAAGTAAGAACATTTCATTTTGGCTACTGTTTTGATTCACCTTCATACTGGTAGTTTTAGTGGTCAAGAACTGTAATTTGAGAATTTCTAATCTGCTGAAATTAAGCAGTGCATTTCTGTCCTGCAGGGAAAACAACAACTTTTCCAACCAGCCATGCCTGCCATGATTTAAACAGGAAATCAGACAAGAATTCAGAGAGTAAATAAATTATGCCATTTAGAAAAAAAACAAGCAAGCAGACCAACAAACAAAAAAACAACCTCAAAACATCCACCCTTCTTCCTGGTGTCCGTAAGAGATATTAAGGTATTATCAAGCAAGACTCAGCACATGCAAGGAGAATTCTGGAAATTATTATATGGAACCTCATGATCACACCCTCTGTGGCAACAGTAACCAGCACACAGACCCCATCACTGCCTACACCTTCCCAGTGAATATCTATGATTGTCTAAAACCTGTGACTGCAATGGGGTAACAGTTGTTTCCCCACATCCACTGCCTCAGTGATGGCTTTATTCATCTATTCTACAAACAGCTCATACCAGCTGCAGTATAAGGAACCTGTCACCCAGAATTTAACCTCACTTTCTGGCTCATGTGTTCAGAAGTAGCATCAGGAATGCTGTGGGGCTCATATACCACCCCAGTCTCTATAGATCAGGAGGACAATGCTCTGGTACCCTTAGCCCCAGCTGCAGTGAGCTCACACCAGGGAACTGGGACACTTCTAGAAGGGACAGAGAATTTGGAAGACCACTGAGTGCACTGGAATGTGCAGCAAGTCACTGTTGGAAGTACATCTCTCCCAAAAACCTGTTGCTGAAGGAGGTGAAGACTCCAGCTCCACTGTTCACATTGCTTTTTATTTTTTTAAATTGCTGCAGCAAAGAAAATGCCAAGTACCTGAAGGGCTGATAGAGCTTCCTCCAGACACAATGGCTATGAATTTAGTTGTCAGCCTTCCATAGATGAGACTGTAGTCTCCATCTATGAGACTCACAAAATCATTTAGAAAAGTTCAGACTTTATTAGTTTACATGCTAGAATAACTCCTTTACTTCACACGCACCTTAAAATGAAGGATTACATAACTGTACTGCAGCTTGCTGGACACTTTGTTCATAAACTTAAAAAGAACCAGCAATTTTTCTAACTGTATTTTTTTAAAGCATTTTTTTCCATTTTATATTTCAAGCAACAACAAAGACTGGTTCATCCCTGATCAGTTTTAGGGGGGTTGCAGTGAAGAATATGAACTTGCTCTAGGCCATGACTGCAGAAACAGCTCTGGGGAAATCTCCTTTTATCTTCAGAAGCTTTTAGAGAGGTTTAAGAAGAGACTTTTCCTTTGGAAAAATGCATTGCTGGGTTTTTACTTGAAAGTGTTTTTTGAACTGAAATTTAATATATACATGACCTGAAAGAAGTCTCCTTTGCTCACTGAGAAAATAATTCTTGGTATATGGTGAAAGAGCTATCAAATACCCCAAAACTGATAATCTACAAGCATTTCCAAAGTGTTACCCATTTATCATCCTGAAGAAAGACAGGGAGCAGGTAGGCTTTATGAAAGTGCCTGGATCATTTAATCCCCTCCTTTCTCCTGAGAAGATGGCCAGGGTGAGGTGATCAATGGGCATTTTTTTCCTTTTCTCCTTCCTTTTTGCTATTTGCTCACTGTAACTGCCACCTCCACCCCAACCCTGAAACAAGCTTTCTATTGAACTTGTTAGATTCTTGTTCTAGGAAGAAAACAAACATTAACTCAGCATCAGGAAAGACACAACCCAGTCAAAGGACAATCTGGAGCTGGAATACAACTCATGAATCACTGGAAGGTGTTTCCAATGAGGGAACTTAAGCCTGAGCCCAGACTTCAAACACAAGCACAGTTCCAGCTGGCAAGAGAAGAAGATACTCCCCATATGAGCAGTGGAATGCAAAAGATAAGGAAAAATGTTTTAAAAAAATGTAAACACCTAACAGTGCTATGCCAAAGAGGTAGGATCTCTAATGATGAAATTTTGAACAAAAGAGCAGGCAGGACTGACAGAGAAAGTTAAGAAAATCTGCTTTTGCTTCAGTGGAGAGACATGTGGAAGATCTGGAGTAAAACCAAAGGGATTTAGTTTGCAAATTAAAACCTGCATCTCAAAGAACCTCTGGATCATTTCTGCAGGTCCCAGCAAGAGAAAAAAGAACAGTACAAAGAGCCACCAAGAAAAAAACCAGGTTATCTAACATCTCATCCAAGTCATGGATCACAACCGAGAAGGGATTAGTGAATAAAGGCCACTGATTTTTTAATAAACCAGTAATGAATCTAGAGATAGAATGATTTCCCTGAATGTTACCCATTATTAACATCCATCTCATCACCTTGATCTCCGAGGTGAGGGGAGTCTCTCTTAAGAAAGTCTAAGAGTTTGCTAGCAGTTCACTAAATATTTCTATCATTCTTCACAGGCACAATACCACAGCACTACTACTGCCATCATCTGCCATGTGCTTTACTGCTGTTCATGTTTTGCTGCCACTTGTACTTCATTATTCTGCAGTTATTCCAGAAAACATTTAGATTTAGTCCTGATGACTAAAACCACCAGACTGGGCAAGAATCAAAACAATCTGAAGTTGAATCATTACCTTCTCAGTCTCATCAGTTCCTCTTCATGGACTCATCCTCAACTCATCTGCCAGCTACGAACCAACCTCACTGAACTCCCAACCTGAGCCATTCTGTGAAATTCTGCCTTCTTTTCACCCCCACCAGGGTGAAATACAGAGTTCAGGCACATTCTGAAGGATGTTCTCAGACATGAGAACTAGACAGCTCCTTGTTGCAAGCTTAAAGATTGTCCTTCATCAATTTCAGCTACAACACTGCTTTCCAGTGCTACCAGAGAAGCAATGAGGGGGGACAACTGCAGACTTACCCTTTGTGATACACTTCAAATTTAATCCCTTTGGACCGAATGGCTCGTCGGAAACCTCTGTGATTCCGGTTGATGTTCAGCTTAAACAACTGGTTATATTCTACAGCCAGGGCACAAAAAAATGGAAATAAGCTGTGAAAAGTCACACCACGTACAGTGCTCTGTAACACACACACACACACTCAGACCTCTGTTTCTCTTGGTTTGGCCCATTTGTGAAAGATACTTCATGTCCTCCTTCTCAGGAGGTTATTCCAGTCATTACTGTCCCCGTGCAGTTCATCCCCACTTTACAGGGACAGAAACCCAACTGCAGGAGAGCCAGAAGGTGACAGCAAGTTTTGGAGAGCCAAAACTGGGGAACTTTATGCCTTCCAGCAATAAAGCAGTGTCTATAGCTAAGAAAAAGGTACAAAATAATAAAGAAAAAGCACTGGAAGGCTGGAATGACTGGAAAAGGCTGTTTTTATAATGTAAGTAATACTGATTTAACACCAGCTTCATTGATGAGAATGACAAGAATTATGCCACAGGAGACCTTTTTGTCAGAAAGTCTCATGACATTGTGCAGCTCATGTTCAAAGACTTCTCTGCAGTGCTACCCAGGAGCACCCCTCTCTGCTGGTCAGCCTGGGAACCCAACATTACAGCTAAGTGGCTGCTCAGCAAGTGCAGACCAAGTAGTTGGGAAAACACAGCTCTGAGTATCAGAGTTTCAGGACTTGTGATCTATAAGCTCAAAAGTCTCTCTTTTGAAATAAACTCACACCTGGTAATTTGGATGCTGAATTCAAAAGTTGTTTTGATACTAAATGGCTTACTGCAAGAACTGAAAAAAATAATACAGCAATAAACTGAAGTCAAGAGTGCAAGATGATTATTTCTAAAATGCTTGATGAGTCTAATAGCAGTATTTAATGGCTAAGTACAAAGGGGTACTTTTCAAAAGGAACAAAGGAATTATTTTAGTTGGTTCCAAGACACATTGTCTTAATAAATCAATTTCTGCAATGATACTTTGTTGGATTTAGAAATGCTGATTAGCAAAACTCAGGACAGAACTGGCAATCTCACAGGAGACAAAATCTGACTGAAAAAGACATATCTATGGAGAAACTAAAATTAATAATTAACTTATTTAATAAAGAAAATTTATTTATCTGGCCCATCTCACAGCAGGGCTGACAGCAACAGCTGGAGCATGACTGATGATCTCACTGATCTCTAACACCAATATTGGGATGAAGGTAAAAAACCAGCCAGCACAGTGGGACTTCACCATTCAACAAACCCCTTCATAAGAAAGAAGAAAAAAAGGGTGGTGGGAGGCCCTCCAGCCTCATTCACAGTATGAGAATAGTTTGTACTCTCCAGTAATTCCTAAGGTGCAACATTTTTCCCTCTGTCCCAGAAAATGTACTAACCTGGAGAATTGTTATTGTTAATTACAGATGTTTTACTCTTTTGAGGTTGCTCCTATTAAAAGAGACACACATTACATAAAACCATCAGGCACTGTTTCAAAATACATAGAAGTAATCATTTTTATTACCAGATTAGGTTATTAGAGTGATAAGAAAACTGCATTCAAAACTGAAATATTTAGATTTCATTGTGGTCACATGTATAATACTGGATAAAGAATAAGCCAAAACATTACATTAAATTACATTAAATTAAATTAAGAGCCACAGATAAGCTACCTGGGCACACTCGAGCCAACCCAATCATCATAAAGGTACCAACTGTGGCTGTTAAACTACCTGAGATAAACTGCACATTCCATGACACAGTAATTCTGTTCCTTCTGCATTAGCTGGAATAATAAGCTACAAAAGGAATTCATCACAAATTGTTCAGGGAATTGCCCTACTATTATTTTGCCTGACAATCTATCTGCCACCAAAATGAATTAACTTTTAACCTAAAGCAGAGTACAAACTAAATCCCTGGGGACTGAACAAGGACAACGTGGCCTAATTATTGCAGCTACTGCACAAAACTGATTTCAGCTACGATGGAGAAAGGTGTTGTATTTAACTACTGGCTAAAAAAAAAGCCAGTAGATATCTGGCTTTTTTAAAACCAAAGAGAAATAGATTAAATTCAACTATGTTTATTCTTACTTATTCCCCAGATAATTATTCTCTCAGACCAATTCTGTTTTCAGCCACCCTAATGTGGGGGGGACTCCACCAGTAAGACCCCTCTTAACTCAGACCTAAACCCAAACATAATCTGACCACCACCAATTTTTCATGGCTAACCAAATTTATTTGAGTGAAATTGCTGTAAAATTTATTAGGAGGTAAAAATATGGATTCTTCACTCTCACAGGAGTATTAGTCCTGTAAGAGCAAACTTTTTTTTGCCCTACTGGGAAAGCAGCAGGAGCCCTGGCACTTGTACTGACAGGAAGACTACCCAGCCCTCCTAGGTCAATGGTTTCAGTGTTTGTCAGACCAGAAACTGCTTTTAAAGGTGAGGGGTACATGATTGAAACTGAAGACTTTCAAGGAAAGGAGCAATATATACATGTATACCTATTATATAAATATATATAAAGCACATAAATATATGTATTAATTAGTAAGGTCAAGAAACTTGTATGGTCTAAGTGCTTTCTCCAGACATGCACGTATCTATTTGCTAATTAAATCACCAGGGGTCACGTGCATTTACTTGAGGTCAAAGATTAACCTCTTCAATCCATTTCTGTAACTACAAGAGGTGTCCAACAGTAGAATCATAGAATCTTTCAGGTTGGAAATCATTGGATCATCGAGCCCTACTCTACCAAGTTCTCCCCTAGACCATATCCCCCAACACCACATTTAAATGACCCTTAAACACATTAAGGCAGTAGTCCTAGAAGTGTTTTCCCTTTCTAGAGGAAAACCTACACAAGCCCTCACAAGCTAATAAGGCAAGGGTCCCAGGCTGAGGGACAGAAGAGCCAGGACACACATACACACACTCACCGCACTCGGGTAGTGAAATTCAAACTTCACAAATGGATCCAAATCTCTTGGTGATACACCTGAGTGAGACAAAACCCAACCAATACAGACATTGTCACCCCATCTGTAATGTTGAGCAGGATTTTCAAGAGCACCCAGCAGCTCGTTTCAGTGGGACTCATCTCTTGTCTCTTTGACAACTTAAAAACCCATCCATCAAACCAAAACCCATAGAAAGCTGGAAAGGAAAACATCTCCTTAATGCCTCTGTCAGTCTTGAGACAGCCTAGCACAGATGGCTTCCAAGCTTCCAGAAAAAAAGACTAAAAGCAGTAATGTTTGGAGGAGCAACTCCTGTTTACCAAGGGGTCACTACACATTAAGGTGGTGCAGGGTTAAGGCACCTCCTTAACCCTTATCTCCTTTATCTCCTAACAAAATAGGAGATAAACATGACACTTAAGCTATGATCCAGTTATGAGAAAACCCAGGACAATTTAAAGTTATTCCAGATTATCTTTCTTCTTTGTTTTTTTTTTGATTGATTGTTTTTTTTAAACTCTGTTTATAGCTTTTTGGGGAGCTTGAGCCTGAAACCTGATTATTTTGTTTTAATGAGTAAAGGTTACAATGGTCTTGATTGTTCAAGAGGTAGAAGAATCTCATTCCCCATTACTTATCTACTCAGGAGAAAGCCCACACACCCTACACACCCTTTTAAGCACATACCTGATGGAGCTGGCAGGTTTATTCCCCTGACAATAAGAAGGTGCATTTCTGTGCTGTTGAGCTCAGAAAATATCCTGTGAAAAAATAAAGACAAAAGAGTCTGTTCATCCCAGGAGTCCACCACCACCTGAGCCACTGCCAGATCAGGATGCTACTTGTATTTGTCAGACCTTTTGTGACAAGGCACAAAGATGAACATCATAAATTACAAGAGAGCAAGGAGAGAGCACAAACTGAGATAAAAACCACCTCTGGGACATAGTGAAAAATGCCATGAACAAAATCCAAAGGCAACACGGTGGAGGGAGAAATACAGAGGAAGGAAGAGTGACAGAAGCAGCAGAATATAAGAAATGAAGCTGGTGATATGATGACCCAGAAGAGAAGTTGAAGAACTACTACGTTGTATTTAAGTTGCTGACAGGGTCATTTCAGGGATACTGAGCCTGACCCTATGTGCAACCCAAGTTTGCTGAAGCCCACAGTTCCTAAACCAGAGCCACAAACCAGAAAACTCATTCCAGCCTGCCTGAGAAATCCCTTAGTTATTCCACACCTTATCATTTTAAAGGTTCTTTCCTCAAAGTGGTGGCTTGGAGGATCCTTTCCTTGAGCTCGTGCAAGCTGTAGGATGTCCATGTCCTTCTTACAACCTTGTGCCATTTTCTCAAACCTATAGAAGAAGCAAACAACAGAAAAGCTACACACGTGTTGGAACATCAAACACAGCATTCTGCCCCGTGCAGGCCACAGAGTGAGTCTCAGATCAGAGGTCTGAGAGCAGCTTGGGAGAAGCAGACCTCACCTTACTGACCCTTTCACACAAGGAGAATCTTGTGTGAACAAGATGAAACCCAAACAACCTGAACCCCATCAGGGGGGGTGAGGCAGCCCCAAGCCTGAGATGAACACGTTGTGGGATGACCAACAGCAGCAGCTCTTACCGAGTTGTCTCTGCTACATTTCCCAGATGTATGAATTGCTTGGAATACTGCAAACACCTCTGTCAACAGAAACAAAACCAAACAAATACAGATGCAGTCATCCTTAGATTCACAACCAAAAAGAGACTTCTATGGTTGATGACAACCTAACTTAAGAAAAGCCAAGAGTCTTCCTGAGTCACCCAAAGACATTCAGCCCACAGTCCTTTAAGCCCAAGGCTAAGCACAGTAGTTTTTTGAGTTGTTCTGCCCTATCACTTCTTAATCTCTTAATTTCTAGATATGAGGTTCATCCAAGGGTAAGTCTTAATCATTCAGATCCTATTTTCAAACTTGAGTGCTCGTATTTAATAGTGATAATTTGATAGTTCCAGGCCTCCAAGTTGGCCAAAGCACTTCTAAAAAAAGAAAACAATTACCTCATGCTGGTCCTTTAGTAGCTTTACGAGCTGTGCATACACTTCATCTGCTTTCTGAGACAATCTGACATCTTCATGATGTATGAATATAAAATCAGCCTCATCATCTGTAGGGGGTGATGGCAGCTGCAACACAAGAACACCACACGTGTCAGAGCCCTTAGAGGAAAAAAATGAAGTTAACAAAAAGCAGTCAGGAAGCACACCAATGTCACTGAGGGCAGATGGGTTGGTTATTTTTCTCAAGGCAAGTCCAACCCAACCACTACATACACCACTGCTTAAGTCATGAAATCCTGAAAAATGTCTTGCAGGCCAATTCCCTGATTATTAAGCTCAGAAGGACTACTGCAGTGCAATTTGGCTTCCCTCCACCAAATGCAAAAAATAAACCAACCCAGGGCACTGCTGTGCCCCATGCACCTGATCCTCATCTCATAATGGAGTTAGGACACAGCTAAGAGATGCAGTCAAACCCTAAGCCCAAGGAAGACTTTCAAGCTGCATGGTTTGTGTGTGCCACCTGGCACATTTTAAGAGCAGCAGAGGAAAAAAACTGAAACAAAAATAAAAATACAGGGTAATTTCAGAGCTTGATATCCAGATTTGCCACTTGAGCAAACTACCTGAATTTAAGTCAATAAATATTTATTAAATCACATGCTGTTTGAAGTAAGCACTTTGATGTTCAAGAATACAAAACAAAAGCAGATAAATAAAAACAGTCCTACTAACCTTGGAAATATCAACAAGTTTGCCAGATTTTGCTTGCTCAATCTTTACATCAAAGCTTTTAGCTGTTCTGAGATACATCTTAGCCTGTTCAAGGTTGTTTTCCTTCTTTGCTTTGATGGCTGCCTTCACGTATTGCTTCTTTCTGTTCTCCAGAAATTCCAGCTGTTCCCTAACTGAAAAACAGTTGTATAAAAACTCTCACTCAATTGACACTGCCATGTGTCTGAAACAGGTAAAAGTAAAACAGGTTGGTAAAAGTACAGCTCTATCTACAAATCTATGATGGCATCCTTCATCAAGAAGCCTCACAGCACTTCACAAGTGTCACAATAGTAATTACAACCCCTTATTTCCAAGCAGGAGACAGGCTCCAGTAAAGCTGATTGGTCCAAAGCAGAATCTGAATTCAAACTTCCAGCTTGACATGTTAACTTCTAAAAGACAGCAAATATCAGCATCCTCTGTGCTTACTTATTCCCCTCTCCTTTCATCTGTCCTAAAAAAAGCCAGATGAATAAATGTGCATGCACAGTCAGACATATCACCTCTGCTTATTTGTTATTTCCCTGCCTTTTTGGTTTCTTATTATTTCTTGGGTCTCCTCTTTTCATCCCAAAACAGCAAGGACAACCACAAAAGTCAGAGAAGATTGTTTTACATTGCACCAGCTCAATGCATCCTGCCCCTTCTCACACCTCACTTAAGGAAATGGTACAACAGGAGCTGGTAACAGCCATTTCCAAAGACACTTGTACTCACCACTGCACTCTACTCATGGTTACACAAGCTAAACAACATTTGAGAGGTGCCTGTCTCAGCAATTAAATATACCAAGGACTCTCACACTGTTTCACTGCTGTCAGATGACCACCAGCTTATTCCCATCCTTAGAGCAAGCCTGCTGGTCTGCTGCTGCTGTGAGCAATTTGCCCAATCAGCCAAACCCAAACTAATTATACAAGGTAGCTAGGCCAAATCCCACTGAGACAAACCCCACAGCATGCTCTGAGCAGACACTGAGCACAGGTGTTTTCAGAAGAAAATCTGTGGAGAATGGACTGAGCAAAGCTATTTATCCAGCTGATCTCAGCTCCTTGACTTTCTGTCATAGGCCTTATGTGCAACTGCTCCACTCCCACACCTCCACAGCACCCATAAGACAGCTTTTTACAGTTGACTTATCAGCTACTGGCAGCTGTAGGATGCATTCCATAATTCTGGGGAGAAAAGAGGTAAAATTTGGATTACAGATTGCACTTTGGTTAGTGAAACAGAGCTTTATAATAGTGTAGGACTGACATTTTGGTGTGAAAATCATGTCAGCATCAATTTGACCAGGTTCTTGTTGCACCTATAGGTCTTACTTTAAAATATTTGAGAGAGATTACTGGTAACACCAGAGACCAGGTATTATAAATCCCTTAACTGCACGAGTCAAGGGTACTTCAGGCAAGAGACTAATATATCATCTAAAATTCCTCCCCAAAAAGCCACCTTCTGTAGACTCAAGATTTTCCAAAGCCAAAACAGACAACCAATACATTTCAGTTGTCTTTTTAAAACAAGTGGTGGCATTTTCTAGAGAGTAGAGTTATAAGCTAATCACAGTGGCACTGTGAAATGCCTTTGCACTCTGCAAAGCAACTCAGGTCAGCCAACTTTTGTCCTGAGGGAACTCCTCAGGGCAGAATGGAAGGAGGAGGATAGGATTATTGTCAAAGCATGACAACAGAATCCATGAGAGCCTGAACACTGCTGGTGTGTGCCCAAATCACAATGTGAGGTGGTGGCTGTCACTGTCTGTACAATTGATCTTGCACAGACAACTGTTTAGTGGCATCAGTGACTAGAAACTGAGGAACTACTGCCTGCTTGCCAGTTTGAGATCCCTGGATGAAGCATCAGACAGAAACCACTCTTTAATGTAGGAAGCTGCATTAGATCAATGAGCAATTCACACTGACAAGCTGTCCATTTTAATGAGAGTGTGTGTGGAGTTCAACTGTGTGCAGAGTTAAACATCACGAATCAATACACTTGTTACATCAAAATTAATTAAAAACCCAATCACCCTTATAATTACACACCCTGCCTTTCTGAAATAAAGCTGCATGGCTGGTCTGGATCTGCCCTCCAGCAGACACATATAGTGAGGCTCCTGTCAGGATGAAATCCATGCCACACATTCTCAGGCTCAGAGCTAAACTAGAATGAAGAGAAGGATTTACCAAGGTATTAAACTAAAGCAGTGCAAACGACTTGCACATGGATCACTGGGAATGATGATCCCCTTCACCTTACCAGCTGCAGGGAGATGATCCACTGACACTGTCTTGTCAAGGGTGGAGGGTGATGCAGCTTGTTTCAGATGCTCAGGAGAGCTCTCCTCCTCAGCCACAGCAGATGGCACTGTAATTGGCTTAACAACTTGAGTGGGCTTTCCAGGCAGCTGAGCAGGCTTCTTGGCAACTGGGGCCTGTGTCAGAGGTTCATTCTAACATAACAAAGAGAATTTCAGATTAAATGCATAAAATCTATTCTAGAGTTGAAGACAGCATCTGAAACATCAACAGCCGTGGTTGTCACTGTTATCAGCCTTGTGGTACCACTAATGTGGGAAGCATAATCTTCCACATAGCAAATGTTAAATTCTGAGGGTTTAGAAGCTATGCCACATATGCCAGTAGGAGGTGACCTACACAGGCACCCACCCTTCACCTGGAGAAGGGGCAAAAAGAATGTCCAACAAGGCAGTCATTTCAATAAAAGCAGATGGATGCAGGAAAACCATCATCCAAGAATTCTCTTCATTAAATGCAAGTCTGGTTTAAAGCACAAACAATCAGCAACGAAATCCAGAGAGATAAAGAAATCAAATCAAAGTCTAAAGGCTGCCTGACAAAAAGCACTAAGTGTTGAACAATCTGGGAAAGCACAAACACAGGAGCTACAGGGATGCAAGATCAAAGTACAGATTTAAGTATCTAGAACAATGAAAAGCAGTGGCCAGGATATGAAGTGTTTGCTTTGAAAAGAAAACCCACATACAAGACAGGTATAAAAGAGACAAAGTCTAGACTCATAGACCCTGTAGGTACTGACTTCAATAACATCTCTTTCTCTCCCTCCTACACTATAATGCAAACTGAAATTATTACCAAGATCCTGTACTTTTCAGACTTCTGAAAAATATATTTCTTCCCAGTACCCTTGTTTGACTGGAAATTCAATGGCCTCATCTCTGCAATCCTCCAAGACACAGCATTTTAATTTTTGCAGATCCTACTAAGAAATACCAACCTCCTCCTCCTCATCATTCTCCTCCATGTTTGCCAGCTTGCTGGCACTTTCCAGAACAGCAGCTATGGTGCTGTCACCATCCATTCCTCCAACACCAGGAAGAGGGGGAAATCCTGAGGAAGAAAGGAATACAGATGAGTTGCATGAGACCCATATCCTGTCTTCCAGATTTCTTCTTTTCTGTAAAGCTATTCCTACCCAAGTATCTATTATCTAATGTATTTCAGAATTCAGCATAATTAGACTGCAGCCAAGGCCACAAAGCTTTGCTAGATAAAGTCTGAGTGGTGGGATTAAGATCAGACCTCTCATAGATACAAAGGCTTAGGGGGATGATGCTAAATGATGCAGTAACAGAGCATGGTTTTACAAGTTTAGCAACCAGCCAAGGAACTTCAAAACCTCAAGCCTTTGGTAACAGAGATGCCCCCAGAACCAGCCAACAACTCAGTCTCTCTTCTCTGCACAAAAGGAGAGTGGATTATACAAAAAGTTGCTGGCTCTTTTTTTCTGCCCTCTTGCTGCTGCCTCACCTCAGCTGGTACACAGTCCAGCAGCAAATCCCTTCTACACCACAGAGTAATAAACAGTACATCTCTGACATCTGGTAACACTAACATCAGCCTCTGCAGAAAACCTACTGCAATGCAGAGGCTGCAAAGGCAGAATCCCAGTAATTAAATATGAAATATATGAAGAATAATCCTTTTTATTATTTTATTATCCTTGAAAGGATGAGAGGAAGACTTCATGATGGAAGATACACTCTCATTTTCATGTTATCAGTTCAGTGTCAGCTTCAAACAAAAGAGACCACAGGCAGGCAGAACAGAGTCCTGTGCTGTTTTGCCTGCGTGACATCTGATCCATTACTCAGCAGCATTTCTGCCATATTTATCAACATCCAGATACAATGAAACAACACTGCCAATCCACTACAATCTTTACTGCTGGTTTCAGTGACTGCCCGATGGCTGTCTTCACTGGAAATCTAAATGATGGCTGAAAACCATGCAGCTAACATGTAAGGAAACTGAGGAGTTACCTGTGTTTTCAGAGGTGTAAATATGGAGTACCTCACTCTTACAGAAACTGATATTTACCAGGAAATTAATCATGTTGTAGAACAAGGGATGCTAAACTGCTTTCAGGGACAGCAGTATGTGACCTGACAGAGCTGGCACTGCCTACCTTACTACTAGTCCAGTGCTTGCCATAGCCACGTTTGACAGTGATAAAAAAAGCCACAAGGCTCATGCCTCTTTTCTAACTTAAATAACCCAGGTACCACTTCACACTGCTCAGTTTATCTTTTCAGATGAACACACCAGCCACAAGATAAAAAATTATGTTTCCTAGAGGAGAAACTGTGTCATGCAAAACAGATGTGGAGCAGTCACAGAGAGCCTCCCCCCAGCTTTTACAAACACGCTACATGTGCTCCAGAAGATAAAAGGCATGGAGTGTCTCAAAAAGCAGGTTCAGTTTCTGCTCTGTCACTGTGTCAGTGTTACCACAAGCACGATTTGCTTGCCCTCTGTAGGCTACTTTTACTTGACATGAGAGCTGAAATACTGATCTGACTTGTGAGGGACTCAAGATGATAATTAATTTCAGTTCTGAGGCTCCTGATGGGAATCAACAGAATGGGAAACATTAGACAGATTTTTTCAGGTTAAAAAAATCTCCTTCTAGTTATTTCCAGTTTATTTTTTCCTCTGGACGAGCTGACACAGAGGACAGACAGGTGACACTGTTATCACCTGCCCATGGTTAAGTTGTTAGGGCCAGTTCCAAGTTCTGATGCTGTCACTCAGTGGTACTCAGGAATATTCACCAGTGTGTAAGTTTGGGAGTATATTAATAAGCAGTTTCACAACACCATCCAACAGCAAGGCCAGCTGGCTCAATGAGAAAAAAGTGTTATTGTTCCACAGGATTAGAGGGCAATATCTACACACCTCCTTCAGAGCCCAGCAGATACACAGAAGTTGTCATTAAGACATCATTTTATGTTCACACTTACCAGGAGGAACAGGCAGCTCAGAAAAATTCACTTTTCTCCCTGCTTTATGGGCTCTTATGGCATCCTGGTATTGCTGTAATCAAGGGCACTCAGTAAGACATAAATGCAGTTGATTCTAAAATAGCAATCATCTGTATTTAGCCAGCACAAATATTGCAGAATACACAGCATCATTATATAATACATGCATTGTCTCTATGTCTCCCTCCTCCAAAAGACTTACAGCTTCCCTACTGGAGCTCTTTTCAAGTAGAAGAATACCACACACATTCTCTCAGACATGAAAGAGTTTTCAGCAAAAGAACTAATTCAAGTGGCTCTGTGGGAGGCAAGCAGCTTGCTGCACTTTCATTTTACCTTGGCTATCCTCTCATGCATCCTGCCCTTCCGACCATCCCCATTTGCTTTTGCCTGGGCTGCTGCTGATTTGTACTTCTCCAGCCTCTGCTGCAATGCTTCCAGCACTGTTTTTGGCTGTTGCAGGGAAGCTGGAAATAAGACAGAGAATGAAATGCCAACATGATTCAAATTTCAAAACATGGATTTGCCTTTTCCTACCCATTCCTTACCTACTGCAGAGGCAAAAACATCATTATGAGGTCTTACAAATACAAGTCTTCTAAATAAAGTTAATTAACTTCTACTTCCATAATTGATCCAGAACAAAAGCAGAAAGAATCAGAAGCACACAGTATTCAGGAACAACAGCTAGGTTTACTCAGTCCTGCTGGACCTCAGTGGGATAGCACAGACCATTAAGTGCCTTCCAGCCCTGCAACTTTTATGTTTTGCCAGAAAAATCCTGAAATCCTACCTGAAGCTTCTTGGGTCTGATGTTCAGGTGCTGGAAAATTCTGGGAACTTCCCACTGCAGCTGGTACCTTTTGCTTGGATGCCTCTTGGACATTTCCTTGGTTTTCAAGATCTGCAAAGCAAAGAAAGCAGGGTGTTTCACAGTGTGTTCCATAAGCAGCAAGTCAACCCATCTAACTCAGAAAACCATCAATCTGATCACATATCTGCCTGGCTGGTTAAGTCTGAAGGTCCCATTATTCAGAGAAA
The DNA here is from genome assembly GCF_003957555.1 of Calypte anna. NCBI lineage: Eukaryota > Metazoa > Chordata > Aves > Apodiformes > Trochilidae > Calypte > Calypte anna. The sequence continues at coordinate 25,174,654 of NC_044254.1, forward strand.
ATGCTTTATAATAGACAAATCTCAAATGCTGGTTCAATTTAGGTTGGTGCTGCTTGTGAGAAAAGAGGAAAAAAAAAGTAAAAAGTAAAACCCATTCAAGTATTCTAAGAAATCTCTTCCCAAAATATACCTTGGTATCTTGGCAGATGGAAAGAGGGAACAAGATTGCTAATTGACTAAAATATCCTAGTAACAAAAGATGTGCTGAAAAAGGGAAGCAATTAACACCCAGGTTTCTGTCCTTGTATAACAGTGGTTATTTCCAAAAACTACAAAAATATCCGCTGCAAAAGTCTTGCACTTTTAAAGAAAAGATTGTATCCCAGGTGAAGTTTCTAATGGCATTTGGTGATCAGTTTATAACTTAGAGTCATAAATCTTATGCTTTATTAAAATAAGAAACTCAATGGCAGATCAGTTTAAAATAAATAAACTATGAAAGTTTTTTAAAACACTGAGCTGCACAAACAAAATTAATTGTTGTTGGTGATAATCAATATATTTTTAAAAACCCTTCTTAAAGTATATTTAACATTGGTAGCTTGCTTTAAGATTTAGACCTTATTCAATCTGTTTACTAATCTCTTTATCTGAACATTATGAAATACAGCTGAAACACAATGCCATCAAATATTACAGTAAACTTCAAGAATGTGCCACTTCCTTCATTCCCTTCCACTTCACATACTGCCTATTATCTAAAGTTATAAAAACAGGAATATTAGGCATTAATACCTACTTGAACTTCTCATCCACAGAGAGCAATTTCAATATAAGTAATGTTATCTCACTTGTCTTCATTGGTCTTTGTTACAACTTGAAGCTGCAGTTAGCCTCAGAGTAAGTGATCTTCAACCCTTCTTACAGTTTTGCAGCCAAATTCAGGATCATTCCATTACAGCACAGAGAGATTTATAAAAGGGTTTTTATAAGGCAAGGCTTACCCCAGGGAGATGGAGGCATATTCTGGAGGTCTATTGGCAGCCCATTATCCAAAGCTTCCAAGACAATGCTAAACTTCTAATACAGAAAAAACAAACCAGGAAATTTATGCTAGTATGTCCAGGACTTGGTAGGTATCACAATGAAAATCTGATACTCAACACATAGGTACAGCACAGAGTATGTTTAGCATTCAGAATTTACCTTGCCTGCCCTCATGTACTCCTTTGCTTTCTCCAGGTCTCCTTGCTGCTTTGCTTTTAGAGCTGCTGATTTATACTCCTTCTGTCTCCTAAGTAATATTGCTCGTGTGCTGCTGTTCTGGAGACCTGTGAGAATGAAACTATGTTGAGACTTACAGAAAGCATGCAAAGTATGCAGCTCCTGCTGTGTCCATTTATTCCAACCTGCAGTAGTCCTCTATGTTTTGAGTCACACAGTCATGTTAATAAAGTCCTTTTTCCTCCAGTCTCCAGAAGCTGTACTGGATATAACAATCCCACTGTTCCCAATTAAAAAAAAAAAAAAAAAAAAAAGTCTTTCAGTGAGTATCCCAAAACTCTTTATAGCCTGGAATTCCATGTGCCACAATACTGAAGGAGAAACTGAGGCAAAGTTACTGATACTGATACAGTGTATTGAAGAGCTCTACAACTATAACTGATTCCTCTACTAGAAATTCAGCATCCCACTGACAGCTCTATCTGAAACATCCAGCAGGGAAGTTCCCACATAAGCAGTGCTTTGCTGCACCATGCAAATACAAGAAAGATGCAGCATTAAACCAGTGTTGCAACTGTGTATATCCTGTCAGATCACAGTACCTGTTTCCAAGGTAGGACTAGAAGCAGCATGACCCTGTAAAGAATCAGATTCCAGATGCAGCACTGCCTCCTGAGAGGTCTTCTGCTCATCATCTGCAGCAGACTCATCTTTAATCTCTGGCAGGACACTGACTGAATCTCCTGAATTCTCTGGTTCCACCCCTGGGGCTTGAGAAGAACTCTTCCCTGTTGCAACAAAAGGTGGTATTTCTTCCTCATTGATTTTTTTGCCTTTCTTCACTGAAGCCAGCATGGTTTCCAGTGTCTGGGGGAGATGGAACAGCAAAGTCAACAGGCATTTTCATCAAACATATCACTAGTTTTAAAATCATTAAAACACAAATTCAGTCCCTTTTTCATGATGGGGTCTATCATGCACACTACTACAGATTGCTGACCTTTACCTTCCTGTTTTTCTGCCAGGCCAACTTCAGTGCTAGTGAAAGGTGTCCCAACTACCTGAGAAACACCATGCAAAGGACTTGTTACCAAAGCTACTTAATTACAACTACCTCAACACCTAGAACTATTGGATAGCTGATGTGGTCCATTCAAATTTGCCCCAGAAAGTCACCCAGGAAGCCCTTTATATTTTAACTTTGAAATAGTATCACTGCCCATGTGGATTCAGAGAAGGAAGGAGACTGCATACCTGCCTAATGCAATGAGAAAAGCCATTAAATACTAACAGGAAATGGAACTTCAGCTGGTGATCCATGGCAAGAAGCTCTTGCCATGTGTAAAATGTAAGCTGCTGCTCACTTGTTTTAAAACCACTTTTCCTCCACCACAAGTATTACCTTCCTCAATATTTTTTTTTAATTTAAGGTTCAGAGAGAAGACCATAATGTACTTTAAGCCAGAACAAAAGTTTTACTTCTTTCATCTTCCACAGAAACTGAAATGGAAGCACAGAAAAGAACTACAACAAAATCACATCAGTGCCAGAATTACTGCTATTTCTGGTTATCCATGGCACTGTTTGACCTACTAAGCAACACTGGCAGAGATACTTTGGTTCTGTCTGCATGAGAGATTTGGATTCAGACCAGTGCAGCAACCCACACACACCTCTCTCTTCTCCACGTGTGGGATGACAGACTTACTGGAAATGGAATTAAATGTTGAGATTAAAGTTCACAGTTCCAAGAACTAAATGCAAGAGAGAACTGTACACCATTTGTCAGCATGTCATTTTGCTAATTAAAGAACTGTGAGCTGTGAAGAGAGACATAGTGCATTATCCTCAGTTACACTGCTCAGGCACGGGGAAATAAAATAAATGAAATAAAATAAAATAAATGAAGTGGCAAACAGTGCTCTGAGCTTTGTCACTGGATGCAGTGAGCTGCTCTGCCTATCCCCATCTTGCTCTCTGAAAGGTCAGGTGGTTTCATGCACATTCCTTTCAGAGCCAGCAGCTTGTGGACACATACAGCCACCTCCTTTCTTGTACATTTCCTCCCCTGGATTTGACCTCAGTTGTTCCCTTTGTGCCCTGAAAGACCCTATAGGGAATGAGACATTACATTCTTCCCTCAGTGGACAGGACTGAGTTCAGTGAGTTATAAAGCTTTGCTCAACAAAACAAGAGCTGGCTGAGGTGAAGCAGACCAGATAAAGCTAACAGGGAAATAAAGGCACTCTGCACAGAGCACTACCAACTCGCTGCAAGCACGCCACCTGGCTGAAAAGATGCAAAGGTGAAGAACACATTGCAAGCTGAAATTGCCTTAATGAAAAATCCTGGTCAAATCATTTCCTGGCACAGCCAATACACTCAGGGGAAGGTATCCCCTTCCTTTGTCTCACAGACCTGAGTGGCAGGTTAACATCTAGAAGAAAGCATCAGTGATGAACTGAAGGTGTATGTACTAGGAAAAGTCCTAGACTTTGCTTGAAGGTAACAATCAAGTCATCACAGCTCAAATTCAGGTCTAGATGGCTGAGTTTAACATCAGCATTTACCACAAACCCTGGCTCCAGCTACTCCTAGCCACATCCAACAGAAACAAGGTTGATGCACAAAAGGCATTTGAAGTTGCTCTTCATCTGTTTATTCGCTGCATCAGATCAGCAGTAACAAGAAATGTTTTAAAAGGAACTCAAGGCAGAATTTCTCTCCCCTTTGAACAAGCTGACACATCTGGAAAGACTCTGAACTACAACCCAGAGAACTGTTTTTGCTTCCCCCTCATTCAGACACCTGATGAGCCCAGCTTACCTTCAGGCCTCTTTCGTACCGGCGTATTTTTGCGCTCTCATTTGACTCCTTTGCGTTAGAAATCGCTGTCCTGTAGTTAGAAATTCTCTTCTCTATTGTCTCTTGCAGCTCACTGGTAACAGCAGGAAGTGAGGTGGTCTCAGAAAAAATAATAAAACAAATCAAGAAAACTTATTTCATCCACCTCTACAGGTTTTCCCACAACACTGCAAAACAAATACTCCTCTTCTAAGCACACTCCCGTTAACCAAAGAAGAAACAGCCTCTAAAACAGAGGAGCACTTGTGCTATGCTAACGGTCTCTGGATCCACCTCTGGGCTTTCTCTCAAAGGCCTAATAGAGAAGAATGGGTGGAGACATTTATAAAACTCCCAGTCAGAGAGTAATTGGAGCCATGTGGTTAGGGAGTAGGTGAGGAGAACAGTAAAGCCTCTCAAACACTGCACAACAGAGGGTGTGAAGAGGTATTTTGGCACAAATCTCAACTTTTCCTCTCCTTATTTTTAAAATATCCTAGTTTTTTCCCCTTCCAGGCTTTTTCAACCTGGTTTTACTACAAGAGCTCTTTTTCCTCCTGCTATATGATGGAACTAGTTGAGTGTCAGAAAACAGCCTAAACAAAGTTATGAGCAGTTACTTAAAAAAGCTGCACAGCTACAGAGACTGTTCAAGTGGCTACTGATGTCATTATTGCCATTATTTCTAAAGAAACTCACTCAGACATATTTATTACCAGGACTCTTGTAGCACACAACAGAAACATGGCAGTAACTGAATGAAAGGATTTCACTGAGTGAGGACTGACAAATTAAGCTGAGAAGGCTGACACTACTGAGAAAAATTCCACAAAAATGCTGAGTTATAACAGGTCTCACAAGTTCAGCACACCACGCAGTACTTTGAGGGGGAAGATACAAACTCTGGAAGTCTGAACTGCAATCTGCATGCTCAGATGTATAATATGGGACAAGACATACTTGATTCCCCTCAATTCTATGCTCCCACTGAAAATCATCCTATGAAAAAAAGAAAAAAATCCACTTATTTCAATACAGCACTGGTATCCACAGAGAAGACAGCAACAGTGTAGTTCTCCCTTCCTTGGAGGACAAGAAGACCCTTCTAGATCCTTGTTTGTGACTCTCATGTAAGCTGCATGACAACAGTGATTCAGCAGAACTCAGGAACATGAAATGCTTTCCTACCTGTGGCTGCAGTTCAGGTTGCTCATTTTCTGCTTCATCCGCGGAGGGCTCCATTGCTATCGTTTCATCCTCACAGCTTCCTGTCTCACCTTCTGCCCCCAGAACTTCTTGCAATTCTGCCTAAAGTAAAAGCCAAGAAAAGGCTCTTCTTCAAAATTTTCTGCTTCCTCAAAAGACAAAATAAAAATCAAGTCTCAAGCTCCAAAACCTTTGGATGGACCTTGAACCCAAACAAAGAGTCTAAACGTCTCACATCCTGGTAATTTCTTTTTATCTTCAAATGATCCACAACAGAAAGCCAGATACTACTCAAAAACCACACTACAGCTCCAAGATCACCACATAAGTTTCTGAATAGAAATCTAAAGCTAGAGAAGTTGAGAGAAATAAGTGCTTTTACAAAGACCATTCTAACCCCCAGTGTGAAATTACCAAAAAGCATCTATTAACAATGGAGGTAAAACACACTCCTTAACAGTCCTTCCTTAAACACTGCATACCAGACCACTCACAGAGAATTACTTGGGAGATTTTCTGAGGCCAAGAGCTCAAAGCATTAGGAAAATGGTGACAGACATCCCTCTACAGAGAATATCCCTAGCTGAACTTTACCACCTCGCCTGGAATGGGATCTCTGCACTTGCCCAAGACCCTCTCACATATGAATATTAGCCAGGAAACTCCTGTGCTGGTGTGCAGAGGGATGGATCCTGGAGTCTTATATCTAATGGAATGCTTTTGCAGTATTTTAGCTTCCCACTGCAAAGCTAGCAGATATTTTTGCCAAATGCAGTTCCCTTAAAAAAAAACACAACCCAAAACAAAAAAAAAAGAAAAGAGCCCAACAAAGACATACTAAAACTTTTTGCTAACAAAGGTATGCATACCAACAGGTCTGTGTCTTCCTCCAAGTCTTGATCGTCATCTTCCTCCTCATCTTCATCCAGGTCTTTCATACACTCTGCAGCCATCTTCTCAATATGATGCATGGGCAGAGGAGCTGCAAAAAGAAACCAAAAGAAGCCATAAACCCTAAATAACAGTTATGCAGTCACTGGATACGAACTCTAAAGAATTTGTTAGCAGTTATAAAAGAGCAGTGACTTCTCCTCTTGCTTTCCCTTTATCACATAGTGACATGGGTATCCATGAATTTATGATGACATTTAAAGGAGAAAGACTGAGGAAGTGATCATCCAGGAAAAAGCAATAGTAGTCTTTGAGACTGACAGTGAAGGCAGGCAATAAGAGAAGGAAAATGACTGCATCCAATAAAGTAGCTCAGAAATTAGATTTCTGGGAGAAATAATGTCTGCTTGCTGATACAAGGAGCCTAAATATCAAAACCATAAGCACTGTGACAGACAAACAGGTATGGTGCAACACCACAGTGCTCAGAAAGCATGGCCACAAAAGAGAAAGATACTGTGCTAGGCTTGCACAGTAATGACATTCAAGACTGAATAACGAAGACAAATAGGGCTAGAAGAAACACTTGCTTCAGGGAAAAATCACTAGGAGTCACTGCAAGTGCCTTGGCTGATTTAAGGCACAGTTAAGTTCTTCTGTGATACTGTTTATAAAAATAACTAGTAACAGAAATTTGGTCATTATGGAAGATTAACACTTGCATTAAACATCCCAGTACACCTGCTGGTAAACCTTCTGTTCACACATACAGCCATAAATCAGAACAAAGTTTAAGGCACTTATCACAAATAATGCTGAGTTCAAAGAGTTCCCCATCAAAGTACTACTAATTAAATGATGGAGCTGTGTACAGACCCCATCTTCTTTCTCAGTCTAAGCACAAGAACATCTTTCTCTCCATCTCTTGTTAAACTGGATAAAAATTTATCATTTGAAACAGATAATGCACATTAACATAATTCTAAAGATATCCTCAACAGCATAACCCATGAACCAAAGTACTGGCTGTTAACAAGACAAACACAGAGACACAGCAAACTATCTCTATGTTAAAAGATGGCAAAAAAGGAAGACAGCATCTTTCTGCCTTGAGAAGTTACTTCTTTTATACACCAAACACTACTGCAAAGTCACACTTGGCATACACAAATAGAATGCTCTAAATCAAGGAATCATATTTGTCCTGATCCCAAGAGCAGCAGCAAAACACTGGCACAGAGATCTGCTAAGCAAATCAGAAAAAGTGCTTGTTCTTCTGCCTCACTACCTACGCTTCTGCATTACTCTCTCCAGCCCATGAGACCTGCCCTTTCCCATATCTTTCTTGGCTACTTGTCTTGCAATTTCTCCTCAAGTTTCTGGTCTTTACCTCGGAAGCTCTACGTAAATCCTGCTTGTTGTGTTCTCATCTCTGCTTCATGCTGTGCCAACCACATCTTCCTTAACTGTCAACTTTCTCCACGCGCTCTCAAAGGTGAAGTTATTTGCCCACAAATCCCAAATCTCTACATAAACGCCTCTGACACTTCCCTATGCAGACATATGACTGTGACTCATCACTGTCAGAAAATGTTGAATATACTTCTTCAGGACACTGTTTTGCAGTTTAAATGCTCTAAAACAGATGCCATCCTTCTCCCTGGATTTGCTGAATAAGGTGAAATTAACCTAAGTACAAAGGTGTTTCTGTCCAAATCATCTTATTTACCATATTGGTGCTTCAGAGCCTTTATCAAACATGTTGGTCATGTCTCTGACCCTTAGCAAAACCCTGCAACTAGGACAGTAGCCCAAACCCAAAGGCACCTGGCTGTACTTCAGGGTCAGAGTGTCCCTTACATGAAGCCCCACTAGAAGAAAAAGATCCAACAGAGCCTTCTCAGATGGTTGGTTCAGCTCTAATCCAGTCTGACAAGTCTATGATTTCAAACATCCTAATAGCTGACCAACTAGCATTTATCTGTCACTGATAGCAGAGATCTGTGTACTTAAGATGTTGCAAAAGTACAACATCTGCTGCCCACATCTTCAAGCTAGAGGGAGAGAACACGTCCCCCCACTAGAGCTTTGAAGTGTAAATCCAGGAGTCAATTATTGCACCTTGTACTCAGCCAAGAACCAATCACTCGTATGCATTGTACTGGATCCCTTTTTTCTGTCCTCCAGACAAGATCTTTTTCTCCCCTCCTCCTTCCCAGGTGCCAGCCTGCATCCTGTCCTTACCATGTCCCCATCACTACACTGTACAAGGTCTCATGAGTCCCCAGCACCAGCTGTCCAGTTGTTCATCTTCCGCAAGTTTCTCATCTATATACTTCCTATTCTACCAGGAAAACATAATAGTTGTAAATTACTTTGGAAAATAGTTTCATGAGCCATATAACACCTACCTTTAGAAGGCACAGTAAATATAAACTTTGCCCTCTCTGAAATTTCATTTCCTTGTTATGAATAAAAAGACTGAAAAAAACCCCAAGTGGCAACATCAGGGCCAGAATGAAGTCACCACCTGAGAAGCTGACAGCTATTAAAGAGCTCCTGATAATCAAATTCATCCTCAAAACACATCACATGTTTTAACCATGAATAACAAATCCAATACCAGAAGTTCTGCAATTGTGCTTATCAGCATAAGGAGTTTACTACAGTCTTGAAATCTGGACAATGGCAATCATCTAGAATTTAGATAACACCACTTCCTCTGTCATCAACTGCTGTGTTTAGACAGCTTTAGTATCTTCAAATTCTTCACTCATTAGTGTGAAAGTCCCTTCAAACATTACAGGCAAATTACTGCAGAGCTGGAAATGAGGCTGTAGCTGCACTGATTGCTTTCCAGCCTCTGCTCACACACCTGTAGCAAGGCTGGGTCCCATTCTCCTTGTCCTAGCTCAACCACTTGCTGCCACCCCTTGCAGCCACAGCAGCATTCCAGTAGGCAGAAAAGCAGATCAAGGAACTGATTCAGCTGAAAACCTCACACAACAGCATAAGTTTATTTTTATAGATCAGTTTCCTGAACCAGCTCACCCTGCAGCTCCAGAAATATGCATACCAGCTCAGAGGTAGAGCATGATCACCAGAGACTGCCCCTTTTCAGCTGCAGCCTTCATTTATAGCAGATTACAGCAATCCTGGACAACACCGCAAAGCTGCATGCAAACACTACCAGACAGAACTTAACAGATGTCTAAAACACCAAGATCAGTAATGATCCATTCCAAAAGACACTCTAACCTCCTGCATAACACAAGTTGTAAGATTCTCCCAGTAATTCCATCAATTCCAGGATTACCCTCTTCAAAGGGTATTCAGTTTTAGTTACAGACTCCCAGTAACTATAAATTCAATCCTTATTCAGTAAATTCAGTCTTTAAACAAAAACAGAACAGCAGCCAAACAACAAATAACCAACCCTCCACAAGAAACACAATTTCCATTTTTAATTCATCTAACACCTGCTACACCTTTTTATGACTTCATATGCTAAACAATCATGTCTTAATTTAATCATTAAATTGGCTAGCCATAATATGTCTTTTTCCTATGTCTACAAGAGGATAGAAAAAAAAACCTTACCCTTTTAGTGGAGTAACAACTTAAACATTTTAAAGTAAAAGAAAGAAGAGTTGTAACTTCAGCTTCTACCAGTGATTACTAATCTATTAGATAAATCAGTGTTTTATACATAGGAATCTTCAATAAACTATTCATGTTGTCAATAAATAAAATCCAGATACTTCACCTTTCCCTTTTGGTTTTGATTTCCCTTCTTTCAGCTTTTCTCCTGTGATAGCAGCAAGCTCTGCTTCCAGGTCCCCATCGTCTGCACATTCCTCTGCACCTAGCAGCATCTCTTCTGGGTTAAAATCCACAAACAGCCCCAGCTGGAGCCAAGGGAAAATAAAACATGATTAAAAAAATACTGCAGTCAGAACAGAGATGACACTCAAAACCATCACACTGCATTCTGGATTCTGCTCATGTTTTGAAATCCCATTATCGTACCACTTCTATTACCAAACCAATGCATACCAGGCAAACAGAACTGACACAATGTACATAAGTCTTAGGAAGCCATGATACTCCCTTTAGAACTTTACACTATCAATGATTTCTTCAAACCAAGTCTGTCTAATAGTCTGAAACAACAAGGTAAAATTAAATTATGTCTGCTACACTTGAGCCTCATGAAGCAGACATCATCAGTGAAGTTCAGGGAAATTCCTGTACCAGCAAAGCTGAAGAATATTTAATCACTGCTCACAGAACACAAGCCTGACATTCCTACACTGCAGCTGTTTCATTCTTATCTCTCTGAAGAAGCTGTATTTACACATTCAGAACTGTTCTGTACTTCTCATTACCTCCCTCTGTAAATCATAAGCACAGGGAAAGCACTCACAGAAAGAAACATTGCCACTACAAACCCAGCAATGCCTACACACTGCACTGCAGAAAAACAGCTGCCTGAGCCTCGGCTAAGCAACAGCACCTCAGGGAGTATTACTGACAGCAGTAACCAGAATTTGACAAAGCAGTGGGAATTATCACTCAGTTGTTATAAAACATGCCAAAAGACAGAAGTATCAGAGAAATATCTGAGGCCTTAGTCTAAAGGACATTCTTCTGAGATGCCATTAATCATGATTTTTATATGGCTGGTTAAGATACTAACTGCCCCAGAAATATTCTTTATTCAAAGTAATGAACATGAGTTAACTGCATCAGATTCACCCTGTGAGCTGGGTGGGGTAGCTTTCCTCAAACTTTTTCAAAGCACAAGGCCCAGCTGACTAACTGGTCTTCACATGGACAAGCATGCAGCAGTTCAGCTCTCTGCCAGCAGAGAAATAAAAATCAGTAATCAGTACTATGAGAGGTTTCCTCCTCTTGTCTTGGAGGATCTAAGTGCTGCCAGAAGCTGAGGCTGCCTGTCAGTTTATCAGATGGTGTGAATCAGTAATAAAAACTTTCCTTTAACCCTAAGGGACTGAGGAGCTGTTGGCTGCTGCCTTGGAATATTTCACATTCCTCTCTGAAACCTTTTATAATTCTAGAGAAGAACGTGAAACATCACAGCAGAGAAACACCAACTCCCAGGACCAGGAACAGTATTCAAAACCTGCAGCTATTTCTTCACTAACTCTGATCCTGCTCTCGACATTCTGTAAGGCACTGGGCAGATCATTTTGCCACCCTCTGCCTTATCCTTCTCTCATCTGTAAAACAAAACTAACACATTAGCAGCCTTGGACAGAATGGAAACAAAGGGTCAGGACAAAATTTAATCATAAAATATTTATAATGATGATCTAAGCATCCAGGTTCTATAGAACCTATGTACAACTTTATCAATGTGGAAAATGGATCAGGAACTCAGGTGATCTGTTCACTGCTGCACTGCAAGAGTAGAAAGAGAAACAAGGGTAATCATGACTGAAGTCAAGAAGAGAATCCTTTCACTTCTAGCCCTAAGTCTTTCAATCTGTTCAATAAGGCACATTTCAAATGAAAGTAACAGTATTAAACAAATGTGTAGTAAAACAAAAAAATAGGTTACAAAAGACTTGCAGTTGGCACAATACATAGTACAAAACCAATTTAAATCGAGTTAATTTGCAAGTGAACAAGTCATTAGTGTATTTGTTTCAGGAAACATCCTGTAAGGCTTGACAATGAACTATATTAAACCAGAAATTAGTAAATTATGTTAGTCAGATACTTTATTTACTCTTTATCTTTTTAGAGTTTGCTTACTTGTCTTAGGAAGCAGAAAGATACTTTTGTCTGTTATTTTCTCACTAATGAACTAAATTATATACTACCACTCCAACTGAGAAATGCAAACTTTCCATATTAGAGCAACAGCTACATTATGGATCTCTAACAAAGCCTTTCTTGCCTCTATCTTTGAAAGTTTCTGAAGTTCCTTTCTGGTTCTAACATTTTCTTTACCTACCTGCTCTCTCTTGTTCTTCTACTGTTCTCTGCAGAATATTGTTTTGGATGCATTTCTGATTTTGACACTTTTGCCTGACTTCCTATACCTGCCAACCATGGCTAAGTCATAGAACTGTTCAGGCTGGAAAAGACCTTAAAAATCATTTCATGTTTCTCTTCTCAAAGCTTCTGAAACTACATCCAAAGACAGAGCATGAAATAAAGAAAAAAACCCCAAAACCCCAAAAAAACCCCACCCAAATAAAAAACTAACACAGAGACACATCTAAGTTCACTTTTAGCTACAGGAAAGGAACATAGGCTTACAGGTCTGTCTGTTGCAAGAAAAATTAAGCATACAGAGAGAAATGAAAATGTATTGTCTCTAATGTAGTGTCTTAATGTTCTCCCCTGTGTGGCCTTGGATTTGTCAGATGATATACTGGTCTTACATCCCTTTTCTCAGAGCTGTCAATAGACATCTCAGATAAGTTCAATACAATTACTGAAGTTACTAATAAATTTCAACATAGCTGGGGTAGGAAACTACCATAAGCATGAGTCATGAGGTCTCATGCAAAGATTACAGCAATCAACACTGTGGCTTCCCTGACCTCCACTGCTGCATATCACATATTTAAGAACAACACACCAAAGGAGAAAGCAAGAAAACAGGCACGAAACAATTTAAATTCTTCCATGGTGCTTCTATATCTTATCAAGGCATGGGAAATTCCAGACGGAAAAGAGCAGGAAGAGCTCCGAAGAGGAGTAGGAGGCTTCCCCACCTGCTCTGCAAACAAACATCTCCCTGGCCCTTTGCCTTCCTTACCTGCTTTGCGACTGCAGCTCCCTGGCCTTTTACCGGAGGGCTTTTTTTAGGTCTCCTGCCCAGCATGCTGGCTCATGAATTTCAGCGGATCGCGTCTCTACGGGACTAAAAAACCGAGTGTCAGTACCATCGACCGCACCGCACCCAGGACTGAGGCGGGAAGCACGGAGCAGGCTGCACCTTTTACCGACACCGGGAAATGGGAAGGAGGAAGGGACGGACACAGCCGCACACACACACACACCCTGTACCACACTCCCCGTGGCCCAAACCCGGCTCTGCCTCCTTCCAACAGCAACCGGGAGCCCGGTCGGGCCCGGCCGCTCCGCTCCCTCCTCCTGAGGCGATCGCACCCGCGCTTCCCCGCCCTCCCCCACAGCCCGGCCCGGGCTCCCGCCGAGCCCTCCCCTCCCCGCCCCGGCGCAGGGAGGAGCCGGGGAGGCAATGGGCTGAGCTCGGTGTAAATAAACGGCAAGAAGGGCACCGGGACCCCGCGGCCCGTTAGCGGGCAGACCTCCGCCTCACCTCGGCCGCTCTCGGGGGAAGCGCTCGGTGCAGGGGTACCCGGGACAGCGGTACCCGCCCGGCCCAGAGACGCCTCGGCCGCGGCTCTGAGGCAGCTCCGCGCCTGCGCGGAGGAGGAGCCAGGGGAGGAGGAGCCCCGGCGTGAGGGGAGGCCCCGGCTCCTCCAGGGACTCCTTAGGGCCGGGATCCTCCCCTCCCCCAAACCCCCTGGCTGCCGGGCAGAGGTGATCCCGGAGGGTTATGAGGAAGGAACAGTAAAAACCGGCCAATTATTTACCCCCCCGCTTGCTTACAGAGGCTGAGGTACAGGGCTGAGATACCAGCTCTGCGGTAACAAGGCCGGCATTAATAGCTAGATGGAGAGATGAAGCAACACACTGCACGAAGGAATACCGCCGACATTCATTTTCGAGGCAACACTTAAGTAGTTTTACAGGTTTCTGAGGACGTTACAGAGTTTTTAGTTGGCTTTACGAACTGCGGCCCCGGTGCAGGTGACACTGTTTGCCAGGGTAAGGGGACAGACACATGCACATTCATTGCCCAACCTTGCAAAAAAAACTTCGCAGAGAAGCCAGTTTTCTAGCACTTGCCACATAGGCCACTTTTGTTTTTCATTTACTAACATCACTCAACAAGAACAATTTTTGGAGCCTGTTCCACAGCAACAATTAAAAAAAAAGAAGTGGTTTTACACTGCCCATCTCCAAATGACTAATGGATGTTGCAGAACAGTTCAATTACCAGAGCAGATTTTAACAGACCTGCATTACCCTAGGCAATTTATTTAAAGCAATCCTTGGTATCAATCAATCAATAAAAACCCCGAAGTTGGTTACTTGAATGATGTATTTCTTCAGGTAGTTTTACTTTCCTGATAGCAAAATGTCTCAGTTGAGGCCTCAATTGAGTCTCAATTGCAAACTGAAATTTCCTTTTCATTACATCAGTAATGTTAGTTAAAGCAGATTTTAATCATGTCTTTTATATTTAACCAAACAAAAGCTACCTAAGCTGCAATGCCACAAAAATACTGCTAGACTTAACAAAAAAAGTTCCTCAGCATTAGCAGTGATGCAAGTACTTGACAGTTCATACACCTCAGCTGAAAGGGGATGAAGAGTTACTAGCACACAAAAATATTTTTAAAAACCAGTTTGATTATAAATATTTAAGATGCTCTGAAGCAAATTCTTTATTATATAAAAAGTGTTTTAATGCACTTTAATGCATTTAAACAATGTGCTTAGAAAAATACATTTCACTATTTCCATTTATCAACAATTAAAAAAATTAAAATAGGCTATATAAAACATTTATACATATTAAACAAATAAAATCTCTATTGCCTTATTCATCCTTGAGTGCATACATGACATCGTCCTGGCTGACATTCAGTCGCACCCGCATGTGAAGATACTTGGTACTGGACTCCACCAGCAAGAGTCTGCAGGCACCAAGTCTTGAACAAATTGCCATCATTTCTGAGACTGTAGGGCTCTGCATGCCTTCAATTCTGCACAGTGCTATGTACTGATGATAGACCTATTAAAAAACAGAAAAAAGGCCACGGGTTATGTTTACCTCCTGCTGCAATCAAGTAGGCTGAGGTGAGGAAGAGAAACTTCCTTCCCCCCACATCTAGGGTGGGAGGAAAGAAATTCCAGCCCCAGTTTGTTCAGAGGAACTGCACCCATGCTGCTGCTTTAGAACAAGCTGTTAGGGCTGTGTCAAGAAAGGAATGACTCCAAACCATAGTGTCCTTTTTTATACAGCAAAAAAAGCAAAATAATTAACAACACTCCTCATCTGTAGTCTTTTAGCTAGATTATTTTATCTGCTACACATCTTCTTGCCTGGACTACATGCACTAAAGTTTATCTAGCAGATTAAGAGCTGACATACAGCTAATTACACATCAATCCTCTCAGAAGTGATAATCAGGCCCAATGATGAACAAGCACAAGTTACACTGACTACAAACATAAAAGACCACAGCTTTGAGAGGCACGATTCACCTTTAAGCACAGAAAAATGCACTTGTCACAAATCATGCAGATTAGTAAACCAGTAAAAAGAATCAGTTGCTGTCTTCTATATTTCTATATAGAAAAAGCAGAAGAAAACCTTTTTGCTGCTAGAGAAAAACCAGAACAAACCAGTCTAACACAATTATTCCTTGAAGTTCAAGAACCAACTGCCCATTGCATCTATGAAATCAATTGATGCAGATCCAGGAGCCAGCAAGAGAAAACGCAATTAAAGTGATAACTTAAAACCTGTAGAAACAGATAATACTGCAAGGTATTTTATATATATATGTATATATAAATAATACTTCTAAAAATGTTCAGAACTATAACATTTAGCTTCCATACTGTGAATTGTAACATGGACTCTGCTCTGCTGATGTATTCTATGGGTCTACTAAAAATTTGAAGCCAAGAATGATCTACCTGCCTCTACTGAGAAAGAGTGATACAGAGGTTGGAATCAACTTTCAGTTTTCCACCTTGAACTATGCTGCCTGGTATTTTCAGCTTTTCTTTCATTTCTCCTGTTATGAAACATGGTAGGTGGTGGCACACGAGGATTTTCAGATACAGGCCAAAAAAAAAAAAAAAAGACAGACAAGTAGTAATAACACAAACCCAACAGCAGGTGGTTCCAGTTTTAAGTCCCATTGTAAAACAGGGGCTTTACACCTGGCCTGGACAGCCACGCCCCAATTTACCCTGCCATCATACTGTCTTCCATCAAATTTTAAGAATAAAACCCACAAATATTTAAAGATTTATACTTTTGCTTGATAATTTTAACTGTGTTCCCTCTAATTTTTAGATGAATAAAAAACAAGTCCTCTGAAACACAAGCATACCTGTTGAACTGTTGCCTCCTCAACTCCTGCTCTGCGAAACTCTGCTAAAATTGCTTTCAAAAAGATTTTTTCATGCAACGAGGCATTCCTGTATATCAAAACAAAAACAGATGAAAATCAGTCTGTGGAGTTTAGAACTTATGAAGCAACAGGAAGAAGTCTGAAAGGGAAATTGGTTGGTAACCATGTGTTTAAATGCAAGGTATTTTTCTACCTGAGAGGGGCAGTTTATATCAACTACCCATTGCATTACAGCCTGGAACTCTGGCATCACAATACACTGCATTTCACCTCACCTCTCCTCTCTCTCTCCAATGTATCTGAACACATTTCATTTCATACACCATACATGTTCTGCAGGGTGTTATCCTCAACTCAGATTTATGAATTAACATTCAAGTTTTCAGTCACAAATAGCACAGTAAAAGCAGTATTTGAATATCCAACAAAATACTCTTTGCACCCCTTAGTCCCTGCCTTTGATGAAACAGATTCTCCTCCTTTTGACCAGGAACTGGTAAAGCATGCCACCATTCACAACTTATGCAGAGCACTGAGAATTCCCTGTATGTACCCCTCTCAGGAAATCTTTTGGAATTCCTAACAGAATCTATTTATGCTAAGACAGAAATCAGTTACAATGTGAGTCTTGCATTCTGCTCAGACATCTGCTGCTGCATCAGAGAGCAAAGACAGTGAAATAATACAAGTAGATATGTAGAGGAGAGCAGTTGACTCTCGAGGACCCAGTGCCCACACTGTTCACATCTGAGTGGTTTCTCCTTTAGTCTAGTTCAAAGTCCAGAGTGTTGAATGACCAGTGGTGGTTGTGGACTCCCAAGCTTATCTGCCAGATTTAGTTCCAACTGGAGGGAATTCAAATGTATGTGCCTGGAAACTGCTGGTCAGAGAAGCCAAGGCACAGGAAGCAGGGACAATCAGGAAATTTCAAAAGCCTCTTTCTGATCAGAGCTTACACACTAACACAGAAACAGCCTGTATAAAGTTTTGCAAGTGATTTCTGTGCCCTGGTTTCCTCTGTCTTGAATTCCAACTTTGTACCCCTCTCTCCTAGCTTGCTGCAGGGTTTGTTTTGTATCATACTTAGGACAGACTGAATGTTTCGGAAAAAACAGCTCAGTGAAAAAGACACAAAAGCAAAGAAATTCCTTGGAGAAATGATTTACCTGATTGCATTTATATATGGTGATGAAAACATTTCATCTATGGCTTCTGTTACGTGGGCCATCCTGACTATTTCAAGGCTCCTCTTTTGGCTAGCAAGTTCACAAATCTCAGTGGCCCTTCTGCAGATATCAAGGCAACGCCTTGCATCACCAGACAGTGCAGCAACCTGAAAGTGAACATGAGAAGTTTGTAGAAGTATTTCCTACAAGATGAGAAGAGTTTCACAAGAACCAATAGACCCACCACAGTCCAGGAGAGTGTTGCTGTGAATTATGTCACTAGAATCCCAGATTTTAAATAACAATCTTATTGACTAACATCAACAGAAGCAACCATTTAGCACCCCCACCTCAACACAGTCATCACAAATTCAAGACTCAGAACTTTACATAACCGCAGAAGTCAGAAATTAAAAAAATAAAATCAAAATCCAGAAAATTCAATGTGAATAGCTCAGTTCAACACCAAAAGTTGCCAGAAATGTTATCAACAAAGACCCTACCACAACCCAAGTTCATGCAGAGAAGAGAAAAAATAAACTCAACTCAGTTTTTCCATACACAATAGAATATTGATTTTAAGTATACACAAGCATTTTTCAATAGGGCCCAAAAGAAACACCTGGGATTGTGAATATGCCTGAAGATTTTTAGTGTCTGAAAATTCT
The DNA here is from genome assembly GCF_003957555.1 of Calypte anna. Taxonomy (NCBI): domain Eukaryota; kingdom Metazoa; phylum Chordata; class Aves; order Apodiformes; family Trochilidae; genus Calypte; species Calypte anna. Next base: position 25,192,813 of record NC_044254.1, read on the forward strand.
GAAACAAAATACTTCTTAAAACCCCACTTGTGGTTTATAGTTTTAATAAGGCTATGAACATTCACTAGACACAGTATTGGCCTAGTTTTCCCAGTAGATGCTGACAATATATGAATTCCCCAGAATGCAACTACAGTCAAAAATGAGAAACCCTTTAGAAAACCTAATTGAGAGCTATTTTGAGATTTTCTGAAGAAAAACCATCCTAGAAAGAACGCTACAGATTATTTGATCTGCAAAATGATCACTGTTATTCTTGTAAAAGGTGGTTGCTTCACAGCAAAACTGATGCTTATATTTACTTCTGATGTATTTATCAGTACTTTTTAAACCTACAGTATGCTTAGCAGAAAAAGTTTTAGCATATATGCTTGATATATGTTCCAATGTAATTTTAACAGATTATTTTAATGTGGTTGCTAACATATTACACTATGTATACATCTTCATTTGAGAAACTAATACCAATGCATTATTTATGTTTTGTACAACTGACTATTAACACTGGCAACATAACAGGTACTATTTATTATGCCAAGGCTTTAAACATCTTGAGAAAAAAAAAAGGATATTTACAGTGGCATAGTAGGGTTTTTTTTTTAAAGATCATCCAGTGAGTCACATTATGCCAAACACTGGAGAGAGCTGACATCTTATTATGCATGATCACGATTCCTGTTGTCATGCCTCCAGCTCTAGGAATATACTGCTGCCTTCTCAAAGTAGGTGGAAAAAGCAAGGACATAGCTTTAGCAATGTTTCCAGTGAAGATAACCTCTATACTTTCAGAGAGCATAATGTATGATCAGCCACTTGTGCCCCACTTTGCCTCCAAGGACACACACACCCGTGCTGTGCTTACCTTTCTGCAAACCAGCTGAATTGCATCCTCTTCAAATGCCTTCACACTGTTCAGTCTGGATGAAATAATTTGCTGTAGCTGTTTGTAGGTGTAGGGCTGGAAGGACATTCTGGTGAGGCCCTGGAGTAAATAATACAGTAGTGTGAGAAGTGTTTGTAGTGCTTGGAAACTAAACTGCTCTAGCAAAGCCTGTACAGTTAGTTCTATTTTCTTTGGTAGGAGCACTCTATCTTTTACATACTTCTTCTCCAAGCTATATGCTTCAATCAGTTTTTCTGCTTCAGATGGTGAAATAAGCATGCAAATCCACAAAATTGTGATGAAGCAAAGGCCACTGGTTGGACCTCCCCACTGAAAGACCTGAGGAGCAGGTTGCTGCTACTAGAATTCAAATTTTTCTTATAAAACTTGTAAACAAATCAGAGTATTTTCATCTTTTTATTATAACTGTTGCACTTTATTTTGTAATAAACAGAATCTATGAAAAACTATTAATATCCCCTTCAGCAAATCTGTACATGTGCACAGTCACACTATTAAGCGATCTTTGCAATCAGCCAAGAATTAAAAATTATCTTCTTGCTCAAACTAATTAAAACTGCTTTCAGATGAGAAGGACAATGTTATAGATGGTGCAATGCCTTTCATATTTTGCAGGAGGACTGAGCTTTGCATTTCTTATGCAAATTCTCCTCCTCTTGTGACTGTATGGACTCAGCTGATCTGCAGGCTTAGTGGGTAGGGGGAAGCAATTCACAATCTGTGGAACTATTTTTGAATCTTAGAAGGATAAAGGCACAGAGCAGTTTCTGAAAATCACTTTTCAGAGCAGTGCTGGAGAGATGACCTAGGAAAATGTACACAGGTGTAGAGTGCATCCAACTTTCTGTCCAAAGGTAACCAACAAAGAAAATCCAGCAGCTGGTGATGGCAGAGAGAAGTAGGTGCCAGGAATGGAAGGGGAAAGAGAGAATGCAGAAACCAATTCCTCTGAATTCTAGGGTAAGCAGCTTAACCATGGAGCATGGAATTTGATTATCCAGGTCTTACTATGTTTAAAAAGGCATCTGCATTCTTAATTCATTCTTACAAGAACACAGGGTACTTAGACAGTGTAACATCTGATTAGCAAGCTGGTTCCCTAGACTTGCTAAGATTTGTGTGTTCATTATTGGCCAGCTGGAGAAGGAATTATTAAATCTCTGATGTAACCAATCCTGCCTTTTGCCTGCATTACTTTTGATTGCAGAAAGTATTTCATCTGTTCTCATTTTATAGCATTTATAGTATTATAGAACAAAACTGTCAAGACATACCAGCCTGCTGGCTACTCTGTTTGTCATTATTCTCTCTGGCAAGTCCATGGTGTTAGCAATGGCCAAGATGATTAACTTGGAGTGCTTCTGAGTTGGCCAGTCAAATAAATTGTACATGACATTCTGTTTCCGGGTCCAGAGGAGATCAAGCTGCAGAGAAGAAAGAGAAGAACTGGACTGAAAAAAAATGGCCATGTATTTACACTACCTAATGGGGATTTGAGAGCACAAGCTCTGCCACAGAAGACTCCTTACGTGACTCTGAGGAAGCTGACTCAACTAATAGGAAGGACTGCATTTTCTGAATTAGGCTCTAATCTCTTTTGGAAAAGTACAGTTCTTCTAGATGCTTGAACAGTATTAATCTGGAGAATGATTAAACAGCTGGGTTTTCTTAATACTGTGATATTAACACTACATCTAACAAGATTAAAAGACCCTCCATGTGAGAACCTGAATTAGCTTACAGCAAAAAGTAACTGTGTTGTTTGTTACTGAATATAGCACACGTAGGGAGCTTCAAAGCTGGATGACTTATTTCAGCATGAGTTCTTTGACTACAACAGCAGTGGCTTCCACACAAAATGCATCTGAACTCCATAGTATTTAAGACTTGACAGCACCATCCATTCCATGACTTGGAAACAAACAAACAAAGCATAAAACCAACATAAAATCCAAGGCAGAGAACAACAGAGCAACAGGATACTTGGCTATTTAAATTCAGTTTCCTAATAAGGCTAAGAGGACCTAATCATGTCTTCTAACTCTATTCATTTTAGATCATATATGATACATTCCAGCTACATATAATTTGTCTTTTTCCATCCTCTAAAAGTTAATTTCTGTCAACACTTGGAGGAAAGAGAACAAAGGATTCTTTGTCTCACCTCATCCACTATCAGCACTGTGGTGTTCCTCTTTGGTCCAGGTGTACTGAACAGTTTTGCCAACAGTACTGCAGCATGGGTTGCTGTCACCTTCTGACCTGTCAGTAACTGGAGAAGGATTAAACAATGTTTGAAGTTAATCACACTAAAACCTGAGAAATATGAATTTTACTTCCTATTTGGTTTTAACTTTTCCCTAACAATCAACACCAACCATTTTTTTTTTTGCCATGGAGAGGGTCTGTAAAAACAGAAAAAGTACATAAGTAGTAGTTCATAAGACACTCAGGTATACCAGAAACTGTCCATAAAAGAGAAAGGAAATGTAAGAATTTATAACTAAAAAGAAAGGCAGTCAGAATTTCCTGCAGTTTGTCTTAATACAGATTCATTACATAATCCTGAACTCACACAAAAGGCCCACTGAAAGCTTAAGTCAGTTGACAAGAATAGCCTGACTTCACTAATCCTGGACTCTCATTAACATATTAACGAATCATCAGTAGGATCTAGAACTAAATAATTTATTCAACTCTAGACTGAAGAGGTAACATAAACAGGAACAGCATCTGCAATAATTCATGTGGCAAACCAGAGGAGCTGACTGTATGTTACTTCCCTTGCAGATCCACAGATATACTGAGAATTAACAATGACATTTCACAATTACACTACATGATCCTGTTTCTACAGCTCTGGATCTGGGCATCCAATACACCACATATTATCCAAGCTGTGTTTGCATAACAGCTGAGGCAGAAGGAGTAAGAGAAATAAATGGTTCATCTGCATGTATGGTCCCCTGAAGGACACTGAACTGAGCTCCTTTAAAGAGCTCAGGACCTGGGGGAGCAAGAAATTTTACTTCCAAATGCCTGCTCTTTATTAATTTTAAAATTTTATGCTGAACAGGATAGCAAAAAAAAGAGTTAAATACATTAATATTACCATGAAATAAGGCAATTTACATGAAGCTTTTCACTATGCTGAAGAAACAGTGACCTGGCTACAACAAATTCCTCAGCAAAACACTGTCTATGCCAGATGGAAGAAAGATGTAAATTTGTTAATCTAACTCCCACTTATGAGGATAGGGATATCAGAACAATGCATGCCACTTCCTGCTGTCATGGGAGATATTTAATTTAAATAATTGGAGCAGAAGTTTATAAGAAAATGGAACAGATGCTTTAGGAAACCATCAGTTAATTTCCAGGTCACTGGCTTGAAATTAGCCTAGACTGACAAAGGTCTTGAGCAGTTACTGTCTAATGGGGAGCTAAATCCAGTCCTCAGGTAAATTCACACCTAGATAAAGGCAAGCACAGTCAGTAATCCCAGACTAGTTTGTCATGGAAATGGGAAATCCAGTCCTGTTGGCAGAGAGGGCTGCTCTTGAGCTGAATCACTGTAACAGATCAATTAACTCTTACCATGCCCTTAAATAATTCTAATACTGCTACACTGATTTCTAAAGTTGCAATCTCAATAACTTCTAAGCATACAAGTGCAAAGGAAGTTATAGAATTGGGAAATATAAAAGGAATCTGGCTTATTTTTTTAAAGCTGAGTGGATGTAATAAATCAGACCATTTCCCAGCCACTGCCCTTATGTAGCTGAAAGCAAAATAGTTTAAGAATTTGACTGTGGCCTTAAGTCAATTATTTTTAAACCTGCTTTGACATAAAAGCAAACACTCTCAGAGGCACTACATGGAAATAATGATACTTCAAGTGCCTTGAACACTGTAACACATCAATGATCTGATGGTAAAGCATAAGATGTCTTATTTCAAACCAGAAAGCCACTGAAGAGACTTTACTCACCTCTAGCATCTGCACGTAAGCTTGGTGAGGGTCAGTCAGCTTCATACCATTGATCTCCACAGACTGGAATGATGGAAGTTCATCATTTTCTGCAGCTTGCTGAAGACTGCGAATTACTTCATGAACTGTTGCAGTTTTACCTGTTCCAGGCACCCCAGAAATGTACATGCACCTAAAAAAGGAGAATACCTTTTCAGCACCTTGGGTAAATTGGTATCACTCTTAGGATTGATGAACTGGAATTCCTGAGCTCCATAATCAGCCTTGAACACTATTTCCCTTTCACTTTAGGCAATTCCCTGTATTTCAGTTATTGGGACACATAATACATTGGAGGATCTTGAGGATTTTTTTAATTACTGAAGCATTGAACAACCTAAAATACTTCATAAATGTAACTTATGTCTTAAAAAATAAAATGGTTTCCCAGAAATCCAAAATTGACTGGTCATATTTTGGTCTGTAATTTGAATCTGTACAGTAAAGGAGCTCACTTATTTCTATGCACAACCCTTCTTAGGGAAGAAATATGCCAGGAAATTTAAACTAGGAACTTTTATTTTAGAAGTTATAATTTGGCTGAATTAAAGTAATGTTGATTGTTGAACTCCTTTTATGCCATAGATGTGACCTCAGTTACAGTCTCACCAAACTTACCCTCCTGTACCATCAATAAGTTTGCTTTCCACAAAATTATAGATGTCCTGAAATTCTTCCTCACGACAAGGCAGAGATTCTGGGACAGCAGAAACATGCAGCCTTTGATTAAAAAAGAAAAGAAAATTGAAATAGGAAAGCTAAGGTTTGTGGATGCATAGTTCTACCTGAAGAGCCTACTAAGGAAACAATCAGCCAGAAGCTACACCTTTCACAGTTGTGTGCAGTATTGCAACCCCCTCTTATGTGCTTTAAATCTGAACACTAATGTCAAGTCTCCCAAAAGAAATAGCCTGGTGTCTCTATATGTGCTTTTAAGTTTTAAGAGGGCTGAACACTCATCTTGGTAAACCAACAGCACAAATATGCAACAGTCAAGATCCAGCTGGTATAATTCACAAAAAAATTAAGATAAAGTAAAAGTGGGATGAAACAGAGATCACTTTAAAAGAAACTGAAAAAACAAACACCCAGTTTTTGTAAGATGCAGTCAGTCCTGAATGCATTTTTTCCCCAGCTGTGAAGATCTACAATACTTGTAAAGCTTTTTTACATATTAAAGAGTAGATGGATATTGTACCTTTAAAATCTAAAGCTAGTAAGATTGGATCTTTGTTTTTCTAATGTTGCAGAGAATAAAGACAGATACCTTACTCTGAAGAACTTAGCATAGACTGCCTATAAAAATTTGAAATTGACACCATGCATTTTTACCTCATTTCTTCAATATGGCAAAGATGACATTTCCTTATTTTATCATAGCCTACTACTAAGCATACCTCATGATAAAAAGATTGTTTCCTCCCCTGAGAACACATTACCTTAACCTGGCTTCTTCTAGTGCAGTGGTTGGTTTCTGTGCTGCCTGGCTGCGCCTGGGAATTTCAGGAGTTGCATTCCGCGGGGTCTTTGGTGTTTGTGGCAAAGGCTGCAAAAAAAAGTTACAGCAAAAAGATTTTCTACATACTGCTATTTCTATTGGAGACTGATCATCCATATGAGTTTCCCAAGCATTCCTTAGGGACAGAGACTACCTGGGGATGCCAAAGTGCAAAAGGAAGAGAGAAACAGTCTTTACAAAGGGAATTACCACAAAAGCCTCATGCTTTCCTTCCCCATGGAAAAAAAAAAAGAAAGTGGAAGTGGGTTGGTGATGCAGACAACTATATCTTATAGCTGTCTATAAAGCATTTTAAAACTGTTTAATACTTTCTGAAGTGCTGTTACAAAATGATCCACTTCTTAAGCAAAAGCAAGCAACTAGAAATTGATCTGAATGTCCAGACAAAAAAGGTTATCTTAAAAAGGTTATTTTATTCTTCCTTGTGCTTACAAGTTCTAGTTATGGTGGGATTTCTGATTTAGACACTGAATAAACATGGAATTAAAATTAGCCATTGACTGTATGTGCCTGGTTATGGTGCTGTAACCAGCCACAATGAGTCCAGGCAGCCTGGTATTCTACCATCAGCAGCAGCCATGAACACTACAGATCATCTCCTTTGTGCTGGTAAAAATTAGCACAGCCTTCAAAAATCAGGAGAGCTCTACTGCCAAGCATAAAGTTGGCCTAATGGCTTCCTGTTATGTGTATATATATATATATATACACGTATATACATGTGTATATATTAACTGTACAGAAATTGAACTGAAATGTCTCAGTGCACAGATGACAGCAAATGGATTCAGTTTGTTCAGCTCCATCCCAGTATCACAACATTCACAACACACCAGTGGTTTACAATTCTGCATAACCTCCACATACCAAAATTCATATGAACCAAGGTAACATTTCCAATAAATGCTTAACTTTGGGACACAGCCATCAAGCACTCAAATAATAGGTTAAGAAATAATAAAAATAGCCTTCTAAAAAGGAATCTTACTGTTTTTTTCACAGTCTTTGCAGGAGTGTGAACTGAGGACTTGTTCTGGTTTGGACAAGACTCCCTTGAAGATTTTGGGGTGCTCTGTGTTCTGCTTGATTTAGCTTTCTTTTCTGGTGTACAGAGCACATCATCTTCCTCTTCCTCACTGCTTGAAGAGTAAGAGCTATCTGAGCTAGACAAAGAATCCTCTTCCTGGTTCAATTCTAGTGTATTTAAGATGCTATAAGAAACAGAAATTATATTAATTTGAAAAAGCAACAACAAAACACCACAAGATACAACTCTACACACTAGGAAGTATAATTTGATACATTTTCAGATTTTTCTGTAGGTAATAGCTAGCAAACATTTCTTCAACTTGAACTGCTAATTTTCCATGGCTACTTAACAGACTGGTTTGAAGGAAGTCAGTTTTCTGAACATGACATTTTTCACTCACTGCTATTACACTGTACCTCTAGAACCACTTGCATTTGAATATTAAGCTAAAGAAACTGTCAAGACTTCAAGTTACCAATAATAATCTGAATAAGATATCCTGAAATCAAAAATTCACCTTATTTGTTCTGCAATGAGGGCACTTGTCCTGCGTGCACATGTCCTGCGAGAGCGAGGGGTCAATACGATGCTCTGAACACTCGATTTCTGGCTTCCAGCTAAACTGTAAGGAAAGAACACAAAGCTCTTTGTATTTTCTCAAATTATTTTGCAAATATAATACTGCCTAACTGAAGGGGCAGGGGCTCACAACAGTTTGGTTGTGGGGAGTTAGCACTTTTTGTCTGTTTTGGGGTTGTTTGGCTTTTAGGGGTTTTTTTGAGAGAAAATAAGTATGATTTCTTTTAGGGCATCCCTTTGATCTGCCCTTTGGAGTAGATTTTTTCTATTTGTGTTTTGAGATTCCTTAGTTGCCTTCTTGGGCACTTCATCCCTACCACTGAAACACTTTCATGTTAATACAACTTTCCTATTAGTTCAAAGGACACAATGAGATTAATTGCTTTAACTAGACAGTTCTCAGATTTTTTTTAGATTTTTCAATACCACTGAAATGCCAGAATCTTATAAAAACAAATAGATTTTTTTGCTGTACAGTAAGTGAAAAAAATTGGGTGCAGATCCACCAAGTGCTGTATCTACATCTTTACTCTTTAAAGGAGGAACACAACTGGAATTAGTCTTCTTGCAACATTTTATACAAGGAAGTCTGATCCATCCTCCTCCTGTCCCAGCTAAATGCCATTTTAAAGGCTGTATAAGGATATATGTCAACAATTATGCTTTTTGGAGTTTTGATTTTTTTCTACACAAAAAATTAGCAGGAAAGTGTACATACAATTATCATGAAAACTCATGAGTCCAATCACACCCCTTTCTACAGTTCAGCACACCTCAATAGTCAAAAGAAAGGCACATTTGAGCCTGTATGACACAACCTACTGCAGGGAAACAATTTTATCCATGTTGACAACAATCAAAAATGGCTTTGATTTCCTTTTGTATCATCTTGCTATTCCCACTTACAACATCATCTCTGTTCTTGTAACCACAAACTGTTTAAAGACAGTTCTTCTTATAGTCTCTCCAATCATTTATTCACCTCCAAGTAACAAACCTCCTAAAGCTTCACCACTAGTAACCAGCAGTAACTAGTGAGGCTGTCCACCCCTCTGATCAGTGAGCTTAACAGCCAAAACATGGTACACACACAGTACACCTGCTTTTCTCCTGGAAAGCCTGTCTCAAACATGCTTTGAGACATAGAAATCCCACATAATAATTAGAACAAGGTTATCCTTACACTGTAGTGTTGGCTTTCTCACTGGAGTCTTTGCTCTTGCTATAAGGGGATAATCGAATTGCATCACTAAACCTCTTCCTGTCCTCTGCAGCATCAATTGACTTCAGCTTATCACTGCTGCAAGGTATTTTTGGTGGTGAGCCTAAAATGCCAGTGAATTTCACTTTTCTTTTAGTAGCTGATGGGTCCAGCGGTGCTACAGCATCACAGTCATCATCCAAAAGCTCCAAAACTTCACATCCCAGGAGCTTGCTTTTAGGAGATCTTGTGGGACCTAGGAAATAAAAGCAATATGAACTTCTGTCATGCTTTAATATGGATGTTAACTTCTCTCTAGTTAACTTTCAGAAGACACAGGCTTGGTGGCTGTCATTTAGATGAACAGCAATGCCATTACACTCCAGGAACAAGGAGCTGAACATGAACAGAAGGCATGCATTTCCTGAAAAAAGATGACTAAACACAATATAAACCTCTTTTTTATTCAGTTTTCTTACCCACCTCCATCACTTACAACTTTACACATACTCATGCTTGAAAATACAGCATGTTACACAGGAGTACAGTGCTTATTCACCCAGCCCAGGGTAAGCATTCTAGTGCACTATTACTCAGAAGATTAAAGTGAGACATTTTGAGGTCAGTTAGGCTGACTGGTAGCAGTTCAGCCAACAAACACTTTAAGACTTAGCAGTTACAAATAAAACATTTGCAACAGTAACTGGATATAAGCAGTACAGTTGCTTGAAATAACAGGCATAAGACAAACCCAAAAGTCTTGGGTGAACCCCAAAGCCTGAATAAGATAGCTAAAAATACTGATACTGAATATTACCATTGTTTGAACTACCCAAAATGAAGAGGCACAAAACATATTACATTCAAAACTAGCCAATGGACAGAATATTGCTGTATACATACTGCTTAACTGTAACTTCTTCCTTGCTGTTGGAACTTTGAGGCCATTAGACATTCTTTGTGAATGTCTCTCCTTAGAGATGGAAGACTTGGAAGCAGAATGTTTTGATTCTATTTCCAACTCAGCATTTTTTGTAGCACTCTGAACAACTCCTTCTTTATCTTTTTTCATGGGGGAAACAATGTCCAAAGGAGTAAATGATTCTGAGTATGAGATTCCACCTCCTTTCTTATTAGCTTCTTTCAGCTTGGAGAATGTTTCAGGGGACAAATCCTTAAAGCACTTCCCATCCCAAGACTGTTTTACATAGAAAACTTGTTCCCTGTTCAATGACAAAGGTTGTTCCTCACCCGGATGTAGTGGCATTACCTGTAAAAGCAGAAAATACCAAAATACATATTTAACTACTTTCTGTTCACAACTCTTATTACTGGAACTCATGCAATCCTTCATTACACAGGGCTACAGCTTCAACCCATGCTTAAAACAGTGAGTTTATTGTACTACAGGAGTCCCATCCCATCCTTCCTTCTGCAAAAACCTCTAAATGAGCTGACTGCCAACAGCCAAAGTAAATTTGGGATGGAAGAAAGGCAGATTATTATCAGTTTTCAGCTATCCAACCCTCTGTTAACTGTCTTAACAAATACACATCACACATTCAGTTTGGAAGGCAATAAAGGAGATGCACTGTTCTGTTATGCTTTTCAAATTCTTTCTTCCCACCTGATGTAGAGGTTGCAGTACATACCATGACACTTCTAATAATAGTCTCCACAGCTATATCGTTGTCATAGCTAGAAACTTGATCTAAAAACACCTCTTGGGGAGAAATCTGTCTTTTAAGCAGCTTCCGTTTATTCTGAGGTATCTCTGTAATATGAGTGAACCACTGCACAACTGCATGTTTGTGCTGAGAACCTGTAATAAGGAAAAAAAAAAAAAAGCAAACTTTAAGAATTTTATTGTATCACAGTTATTACCAGAGCTTAATGACTTTATCCAAAATGCCAACAAGAATACAAAAAAAAAATCTTGAAAACAAGGTGAGAAAGCATCTGATAAGAGACTGCAATTTCCATTTTCTAAGCCAAATTAAAAATGTTTGAGTTGAGACTTTTAAGAACTAAGATAACACCTGCATAGGGTCTCAATCACAGGACCCCTGCAGACCAGCTGATCCACCAGTTTACTATCACAATTAAGTTCCTTATTTGCATAAGTATGACCTCATCAGACCCCACTAACTGAAAATAACGACATAAAAGGAGAAGTGAGAAATTTCAGAGCATGTAATTTTCATGTTATTTTAGTGATAAACCAGAAACACATTAATTAACTGCCTAACAAATCAGACAACCCTGTAGAAATGTCCAGGAGAAAGTCTAAAAAAACCACTATGAACAGATCCAGTCTGGAGAATTAAAAGAAATATTTGAAACATATTACAACTAACTATTAAGTTTCTCTCCACATTTTAAGGTGTTCATCTTTGAATGAAAAACAAAGCCACATATCTTTAACATAGTTGCCAAAGGTACATAACAAAAGGAAGTTTTGTTTTCAAGGAAGTTTCTGAGGCTTCATTGCAGCATGAAAAGAATACTCAATTACCATAAATCTGCATTAGTAAATAGAAAGGCTGGAGTAGTATGTATTTATGGTTTTTAAAGGTAAATAATTTTACAAACTCAAAGTATTATTACGGCCCAGAACAAGAAAAAAAAAAGTTCTTTAGAGAAATCAAACATAGCTAATGAGTAGTTTCTAATTTGCTCACAGACTGTTTATTGGTAAAGTAAGATATTAAATAATTAATCTAATATCCCACATAATTCTACAAGGGAAAAAGTAATAATCCCCTTGTGCATTACTGCAACATTCCCTGACATCTTATAAGATGCACGTTCCAGGGCTCTTGCTCCATTTGGATTCTCCAGCCTCTAAATAAAACATGAGCTCACACTGTCATCCTCAAGAACCATTTCTTTTTAAATTAGACAGCTAAGCAAAAAGGTTGTAAAAATTTAATCTTTTTAAACTAGCACATTTAGTTCTGAGCTGAATACACCTTAATGAAACAGACTGAATCAGAAAATGAATCTTTGGAACACTCTGGAGGTCTTTTCCAACCATGACAATTCTGTGATTTTAAAATTTCTCAGGAGGCAAATTCTTATTTCTCTTTACCATCTTCATATAAATCCAGGAGTTGTGCCACGTACGGTTGATCTGCATTCTCCCCTTCTACTAAAATAAACTCTCCAACTTGTATACAGGTTTCTGTTTTGCTTCTTTCCGATTTAATAAGGATTCCCCTAGAAAGTGATGCACACATTAGCAGGATTTCATATTATTTACAATTCACATATTAAAGCTGACTGCCTGCCAGTCTTACAGCTCCCTCTAGCAAAGCCTACAACTGAATTTCCTGACTGAAAGCTTTCACAGATATTTCAAATAGCTAGCAGTCATTTACAGATTTAAACATTTTTAGTTATTTTACATATTTTATCATCCAAGAGCACATCTTTGCTTATGTTATGCATTTTACCATTCAAGAGCTTTGTGACATTTTTGTTGTCAAAAACATACAGTATCATGACACAATGCTCAAAACCTTACTCATATTCTCACCGATTGCCACGTTAACCTAAATGATGTCAGAAAAGTAAAGAAGCCTTCCCTGATAAAGTTTCCCCAAATAAACCAGCAAGAAACGTTTCCTTACTTGTACTGCAAAGTCCTCAGTTTTCTGTCCGAGTTCATGGGTTTTCCATACCAGGAGTAGGTAATTTTGCTTTGCTGCCGGGTATTCATGACTCACAACGAAAAGCTAAAACAAATAAACAAAGAAATGCCATCAATTCTCTCATCCTAGACGATGACCCTGGCACATCGCTGTGTATCGCAGCAACCTACCTCCCCCCGGAGCCTCCAGACGCCTGAGGTAAGCGGAGAAAGGGAAGGCGCTCAGCAGGGAATTGTTCCTCACTTCCCTTTTTTTTTTTCCACCTTCAGCTCTCGAGTGACCTGTCAAACACACGATTATCCTTGCTGTTTGCTACTTTTCTGATTATAGCGGAGTTACCAGCTTTTCTCAGCTCCTTCCCAGCCCTCCCGCTCGCCGCCATGGCCGCGACGATTTCCGTCCAGCCTTCAGCCCCCAGGCGGATGGGACCCTCACGAACGACGTTTGGTTTACACTTTAATTTTTTAATTATTATTATTATTCCCCTCGATAACGCAAACGGGCTCTGGAAAGCGAGACGCACGCACACACACACGCACACAGAGCGCTGCTCTCCCTTCGCCCACCTCGGCGACGAGACCTGAGGCAGCGGAGAAGCCCGGGAATGGCTCTGCCTCACGGAGCCCTCTCCGCAGGCGGTACGCAGGGACCTGCTTGGTGGATGGGGGCCATTAGCGCCGCCGGGTCGGACCCGCACACCCCCAACACCCTCCCCCTCTTTACCTTCCAGAGCCGCCAACCCACCCACCCCCTCCACGGCCGGCAGACCCGAGCCCCACTCCCCGCGGCACCTCTAGGAGCTCCGTGGACGGCGACAGCAGCAGCAGCGGCGGCGAACCCCGGGAGCTGCGCAGGGATAGAATCTCGCGCCAATGCCCCCCGGAGCCCCACCCCTCCGCTGCGCAGGCGCACACGGCCGGGGGAGGGAGCAGAGGGTGGGAATCGGAGGAAGGAAGGAAGGGTGAGAGGGAAGGGGACAGCGCCGCACCAGCGCCATGATCGTGCCTGGCATCCCGAAGCCGCGTCCGGAAGGGAGGGCACTGCCCGGAGATAAGATGGCGCCCGGCGGTGAGGCCCCGGAAGCGGAAGGCGCTGCGGCCCCTCAGAGAAGGGGAGAGGAGGAGCGGCCGCCGCGGAGGGGGAAGGAGAGGCCATGGCGAACCGGACGGTGAAAGACGCGCACAGCATCCACGGTACCAACCCGCAGTACCTGGTGGAGAAGATCATCCGCACCCGCATCTACGAGTCCAAGTATTGGAAGGAGGAGTGCTTCGGCCTGACGGGTATGGCGGGCAGGGCTGGGAGGGGCAGGGAGAGGGGGGAAGGCCCGGCGGGGAACCCGCGGTGACGGCCCGGCCCCTCTCTTAGCCGAGCTGGTGGTGGACAAGGCCATGGAGCTGAAGTACGTGGGGGGAGTCTATGGCGGGAACATTAAGCCTACGCCTTTCCTCTGCCTGACGCTGAAGATGCTGCAGATCCAGCCCGAAAAGGACATCATCGTGGAGTTCATCAAAAACGAGGACTTCAAGTAAGTCGGGAGTACGTTTGCTTAGTTTTCTGCGCTTTTTCTTTCTTGTAATGAATGAAACATGGATGTCCAGAACAGCCCGGGAAGCCTCTGTCTAGGGCTCAGCTTCTTGTTAAAAACCATGGCCTTTCTTGGCTCTTGAAACTGCTGTCACTGGGGCTGCTGGAACTGCTTGACTCCGTGGTCTTTGCTCTCTGTGCTAATTAATACGCCTCCACCTGAAATACTTCGAGCACGGTGCATTTAGGGTACCATTTTAATCTGATTTTTCTTCACTTTATTTCATTTTTGTGAGTGGTAAGGCAGTTCCTGTATGCATGAACAACCCATACGGTGGTTGGATGCATCTAATGGAGTACTTGAAACAGAAAGTCTTAAATGCTCAGTTGTTCTGTTGATTTTAGTGTACTGATTTTCCTCAGAAGCTTCCAGGGAAAAAGCTGTTATTTAAATGGCCAGCTGTGGAAGAAGCTCGGATATGTGAAATAATTTACTTTTCAGGTATGTCCGAATGCTTGGAGCATTGTACATGAGGCTGACAGGCACTGCCATTGACTGCTACAAGTATCTGGAACCACTGTACAATGACTACCGAAAGATAAAGAGTCAGAACAGAAATGGGGGTAAGCAGTCTGACCTGTGGTTTCTCAGTACTTCACAGATGACCTTTTGTTAAAAAAATGCATCGTGATACATGGAATAGTCTGGTCAGTGAGGCAAGCTCAAAAATTGTAGCATAATCTTCTTTTTTAAAACCTTACTTGTTTATGCTTTGGTTAGACTGTTGCTCATCTAATGTGTACCAATGAGAACTGCCTTGCTTATGTGTCCTTCCCCAAGTGATTCTCTTTTCTGGTGGGTGTTGAAAGGCAGTTCTGTAAATATCAAAGCAACACCATTTGTGTGCTGGTTTAACCATGATGAATCTGCCAATCCTAGCTGTGCAAGTTCTTCTTTTTGCAAGATAAGCCAAATGATTCTACTCATCTTTGAGAATTATTTTGGAACTGTCCAGCCCCCTTGCCTGAAGCATTTAATCTTTACTCTAGCCACCAGCATTAATCTTCTTTGTCTTCTAAATGCTATTTTTGCCCTTCCTCAGAATTTGAACTGATGCATGTGGATGAATTTATTGATGAACTACTCCATGAGGAGCGTGTATGCGATATCATTCTGCCACGATTACAGGTTTGGAAAAGTACATAGTTGTTGAATTCTTAACTGCACCAGATTCAGTAACTGTTATCAGCTGCTGTCTTGTTGCACCAAGACCCTTCTGGCACACGAGATGCCTCCTTAGGTGTTTGTTCTTACTCGAGTCACGAAAGATAAAGTTGCAATTTCTCCTAGAAACGCTACGTTCTGGAAGAAGCTGAGCAACTTGAGCCTCGTGTCAGTGCTTTGGAAGAAGACATGGATGATGTAGAATCTAGTGAGGAGGAGGAGGAGGAAGATGAAAAGGTTGGTGAACTGTTTTTGCAAAGGGATGGTTAAAACTGCTGCTGAACTACTGCAAGACACTTTATGGACTAGGAGATATATTTGAGGAGACAAACCAGGAGCCTGCTTGCAATTCTCTCTCCCCTTAACATTATTTCATAGAAGCTGCTTCTGAGAACTTGTTAGACTCTGTTAAGCAGTTCTCAACTGCTTTGTGTTGGTCATGCTTTTCTGTCTCCTGAAATTCACAAATCCGGATCTGTTCTGTATCTTATTCAGATAAGTTGTTTTGTGTACATTTATAACAGAGAGAGCTAAAGATGATGATGAAGGTCATGTCAATGACAGCATTGTCAATTCTGAACGTCCTAAGGTCTGATTG
Source organism: Calypte anna (assembly GCF_003957555.1). Classification (NCBI taxonomy): domain Eukaryota; kingdom Metazoa; phylum Chordata; class Aves; order Apodiformes; family Trochilidae; genus Calypte; species Calypte anna. Next base: position 25,209,079 of record NC_044254.1, read on the forward strand.
TGGCCACTTTGACTTGACAAGCTACGCATTCATTTCTGCCCATGAAATCCTTGATCTTGGGGAAAGCTGAATGCACCTGTGACTTACGTTGGTTGTTCAGAAATCCTTGCTGTGATAAAAACCTCGATGAAACAAAACTCCCCAAACCTCTCCCTTTGTTTCCAGCTGGAGCGAGCGCCCTCTCCTGACCACCGCAGAAGAGGCTACAGGGACCTCGATAAACCCCGCAGATCTCCAGCTGTGCGGTACAGGCGGAGCCGAAGCAGGTCTCCAAGAAGGTGACGTGGCTCTTCTTGAGCAGTATTTTTACCTCTTGACCTGCTGATGGCTGGAGCAAGGCACAGAAGCAAAGATGACAGTTCAGCCAGAATCTGTTATGCCTCCCTTTAGCCACTTTTTTTCAAGTAAGGAGTTGCAGTACACAGCCTCTCTAAACACATCTGCCAGCTTCTCTAGTCCTTGCTTGAACTTGCTTGTCAACAGCAGCCAAATTTGACAATAGTGAAGATATTAAGGAGAACCATAAGCCAGGAAAAACATTACTGGCTCACTGTATGGAGCAGTCCAGAAGCTTCTTGTGCTGGAGGACAAACACATGCTGACTGGGGAGAAATCCTGGTGCTGTTGCTGGAGAAGACAGGAAATGAAAGAGCTGGTTCTGCTAATGATTTTTAATAAATTTTTCTTTTCTCCCAATTACAGGCGAAGCCGCTCTCCAAAGAGAAGAAGGTAAGTCTTCTAGTCTGTTATCTAATTTTAAAATGTGTGCATTTTTATCCTGTCTGTTTTAAAAGCTTCTTTTCTCTCAGCCCATCACCACGCCGGGAGAGGCATCGCAGCAAAAGCCCAAGACGACACCGGAGCAGATCCAGAGAGAGGCGCCACAGATCAAGATCTAAATCTCCAGGTATTTTTGTCATTTATAGATTAACTGGCAAGTCTGTTACCATCCACTGCAAGAGAAATGTGTCACAGTATCAAGAAGGTAGCACAGGTGCTTAATCTGGCTCTTAAAACTGCTAGTGATATGTAAGCACAGCTGGAGAACTCCTTTAGTGCAGGCAACACTGCCTCAAGTAAATTTTCAGGTATCTACCAGGAGGTTAATTTGAATGCCTAATTAAGGCTGGAGTTGTTCTGGCATTATCTAGGACACTTGGTCACTAGAAGCAGATTACATTAGCAAAATAAAAAAGAACTCCAGGGTCTATGGAAGTAACTGTTACCTTTTTATCTCACAGGGCATCATCGTAGTCACAGACACAGAAGTCATTCCAAGTCACCTGAAAGGTAAAGGCTTGGCCTCTTGTCTTAAGGATGCCTGTACTGCTGTAGGAGCTCTTTCTTGTCATTAACTCTTGAGTACTGTTGGTCTTTCTACAATGCTGGAGATCAAATATGTCATTTGCTTAAATTATCAGCCCAGAATTAAACCCTGACCTCATTAAACCAAGTCACATTATCCATATTTGACTATAGAAGATACCACTAACTGCTATGAGTTACCTTGGTCTTTCAAAACAATTATTACTTCTGTGTCTTAAGGATTTTTTTTATCCTGTTTCAGATCTAAGAAAAGCCACAAGAAGAGTCGGCGAGGGAATGAGTAAGAAATTAAATCCAGCACCCAGTTTAAGAACCTTGAACTGCAGTCTGATACTGTCCTATTTGCTTTAGAGGACAGCTGGACATGTACTGGCTGCTTTAGCAGTCTATTTCTTTAATCCTCCTTGTACAAGTTTGTTTGTTCCTTTTTTAATTAAAAGAAAGCTAAGGATACTTTTATGTAGTTCATTATACTTGTTCTTGTGATAGAATCTGAGGATTGTTTTTTTAAATTGTTTTTGTCAAGGCCTGTAAAAAATTGTGAAGAGCAATAAAAAAAAGGGGGGGTTTGTCTTTAGAGGCTCTTTACTTTTTCTTTCTTAATTCTAGTTGAAGCTGGCTTGAGTCTCAAATTAGGGCATTGTTTCTCATAACAGCCACTGCATTCAGTTGCCAAGAAGTGAGAGCAGGTTTGAGTTAAAAGACCTTGTCTATCTCAAACCTCCAGGTCCAGACTGGAAATAAGACTCTCATAACTCAGTGTGTTTACTAAAAGCAAGAGCTAATTTAAACCAACTCTCCAGCCAGCTGTTGCTGGTTCCTTTGTAAGAGTCATCCTTGCCTCTCTTGATAGACTGCCTCTGATACATCTGGCAGTTTAGAAGCCTGAAGCAGTACAAAGTGCTACTTAATTCTCTTCAAGCAAGAAGTTACTGAGTATATTTAAAGACAGTAACCACTACTTTGAGCGTAGTTTGTGGCCTACCTGTGACTCAGGACAGTATGGCACAATTATGCTCAGCTCTGCCTTCTCTGAAATTAGCACTCAGCAAGTCCCTGTTTTTCAAATAAGGAATAATTAAACTCTTACTCAAGTTACAGTTCTCATCTCAGTACATTTAATTACATATTGCACAGGCAATCAGTTGTGTTTAACCCCTTGTGTACCACCCCCTTTAGTCATAGGTTTGCTTCAGGAGCTGGAACTGACAGGTTTATCTCCTTAACACCATCTTTGTGGCTTAAGCACTTTCATATACTACCCAATGAGCAACAGAAAAAGTAGTATGCCAAATGGGTTTATGGAAAGTCCTTTTTAAAGTTAATTCACAGTACACCCTGATTTCTCTCTAGTATTTTGTATTATTTTGCAAAGCTGATGAACAGAAAAGCAGGAGTGTTCTTCCCTCAACTCAGGTACTTGACAAGAAAAGACACTGGCTGTGACCACCAGTGAAAAACAGCATGGGGAAAACCAGGTTATACTGATTATATGACTCCTTAAAGTCATACATAAAAGTCTGATCTTGCATTTCTTCTTTAACAGCTAAATGAAAGCCATTTTTATTATTCTGGTTTCCTCATTACACTTAAATGCAAGCATGCATGCAAATAGGGAAAAGGAAAAAGTCTTGTGTCCTTTTTTTTGTGGTTTTATTTTTCTTTTAAAAAGTTTTTTGGCACTACATAGTTCTGTAAAGAATAGAATTGACAAATTTTTAAACACATGAAATCCCCTTCTAATTTTTATTTTTTTTAGAACAATATATATAAAGTCTGAAGCAACCAAAGTATGAATACAGCTAATAGAAAATAAAGAACTTAATTTTAAAAATTCTCTCTCTTTACAGTTTATCAAGATAAAACAAAACACAATTCCCCTTAAAAATAGGGTAATAAAATAGATGAAATTTGTATCACTCAGTTTTGTGATACTTGTAAAAACTATACTTCATATCTATGTACAAATGATACAATTTAAAAACAGTCTTAAATAATCTTGTATCTAAACATGTTGCATTAAGATTTTAATCGGAACCTGATTTTTTTTTGTCCTCCCCTCCCCCACCCAGCCACAATCCCATGAAATTTCACTTTTTCTGTTGAATGTAATTCAGATTCAAGTGTGGGTGTCCTTGTGACAGAAGCGAGAACCGCTGGTTACTCTGCATCAGTGGACCAGCTAAAAGAAAAGGGATTACAGTTACTTCAGCAAATTAAATACATTTAACAGTGCTTGGCTATATTCAGTGTATTTATCTAACTTAGAAATAAAGCCATTTACTAGACTCACACAAATGCTATCTGTACAACTAACCCATTTAGTGGGACAATACAATGTTACTTTATTCCTATCTCCAAGTTCCCTCAGAATCATCATTTTGTTGCATTATTTTAGTTACTTAAGAAAAATAATTTCAGCATTCCTCAGCATGGGACTCACTTGGAAACCTTGCTGCAGCAAGTAGATTACATTTTGAAAAAAGGATTTGGTGCATCTCTTGCTTTATATCAGGTGACCCAGCAAAGCCTCCATGTAAAATTTGGGCACAGTTTCTCTATTAGTGGAGCCAAAGTTTTTTTACTACGGCCTTTCCCAATCCTGCCAGATGCTGAACACCTAACTTACCATTCCCTAGCATCAGAAAGAGCCACGATGAGGTCAGTCCTTCCAAGTGCCCTGCATAACTGAACCTAATTTAACTTTGAAGTTAGTGCTGCTTTGACTGCAGACAGGCAGGACTCTATAACCTTCCAACCTGACTTTTAATATGTTTTTGCAATGTAAATTGCAATTGTAATTTTGTAAAATGTAGTATGCTCTTGCTCTATGTAAATCGTTCTACGAGGCAAGGTACAGAAACCAAATAAAATTATTAGGGCAAAAATTTCTTCATATTCTCAATGCACTGATGGGCAAATCATCTGAACCTCTATTGGAGAAGAGGTGGCTCAACAGCTGAGACAGCAGCAGTGATGAAGAAAAGCTAGAAGTGCAACAGGCTGCTAATTGGCTCAGACTGCAGAATCTGATTTAACCCCTCCCCTCCCACAAAGATTTCCATCCCTCCATACAGGTAGCTGAAGTGCTACTTTGACTCTGGGATTCATTAGGCAGCTAGGAAACCTAGCAAGTGAAACATGATTCCTTGGCTTTTAAAGCCTCTGAGACAGTAAAGAGACATGTTGCATGAGCTGTTGATTCATATACTAGTTCTAGTACCTTGAGGGTAGAAAGGTTTGTTCGGTGGGTAGCTGGCATTTCCCTGCTGCATGTAGTTCTGAGGCATATTGTAAGGCCACGCTCCTCGGAGGAGAGGAAAATGGGTAGGGGTCCCATGGTCCCAAGGGACAGAAGGAGGGTTCATTTTACCAAACTGTCCTTGGAAACCCTGATCTATTTTTCAATCGAAAGGGAAAAGCACATTGCAAGTTGAAATAATTAAACAGTAAGTCACAAATACAATTTACATCTTAAATAACACTTCGCAGGGGACTTAATGTAAGTCTGATGTGCTACTCTTAGGTTTTGTGGTGTTTGGTTTTTTTTAACCAATATATATCAATTAAAATTACCACCTAAATTACTTTGTTATTCACTACAGTTGAATTCATTGGGGAGGAAGACAGGATAATTTCCTATGTCATTCTCGTGCTGAAAAACATTGTTACTAACACCTGATAATCCCACAAGATAAACACTGTTACTGACACAGCTGTGACATGGAAGCTGTTACCCTACTTCAAGAAATAATTCTCAGATGTACACTGGAAATCCACTAATATTTGTATACTTAAGAAACTCAGTATCTAGATCACTGGACCAACTTCAAATTGATTTTTAGAGAATAAAAAACTTTTGAAGTAAGTACACAAATTGTAAGCTATTCCATTTACAAATCCAGTACTATTGCAGTATTAAGGATGAGAAATCAAGCATCCAAGGAGGAGGCAGGACACACATACCAGTTGATGCCTCATACTGTATTACTATTTCTCTCTTTGTAGCTACCACTCTTATAAGACACAGCAATGCCTGCTAATTGATTACTATCCATTTTAAAATAAATAAAATTAAGGAACTATCCATCTCAGTGTATTAGTTCCCCTTCAGGCTCATCATAAAAACCTGTGCAAACAGACTTCTAATTAAATAAAAGCAAGCTATGCATTTAAAAAGAACAGTAGCTTTTATACAACAGAACATAAAGCATGGCTCTGGAGTGAGCATGAAAAAAATTGTCTGCCTGAGACTTCTAATGATCATTCTTGTGATCAATTGTCTGTTGAGAAGACAGTAAGGTCACTCCTTTGAACTCAGTTATGTGACTCCAAGACAAAGTTTCCACATACTTAAGTGTTCTCAAATTGTCCCCAGCAAGTAAGAGAGCAGGCTTCAAACACAAAGCAGACAGCTCACCTCTGCAGTGTGCTGACACAGTGACCCCACCTTACTGGCATATAAGCCAGAAAGGAACCAGAACTTTGGAAAACACAAAAGGGGAAAAATGGGAGCTAGGAAATGCAGTGTGATGAGACTGGAAAGAGATGGAAGTTGAAGGAAGGGGAAAAAAATGCTGTGACAGAACAAGAAATTTGGGAAATCTGTGTAGGCACAATGAGAGTGAAAGCAAACAAACTGAGCAAAAGCCTGAAGACAGGGACTGACCATGTGATGAGAAACAGGACTTGTTAAGGAAGCATGGAGCAGAAACTAGGATTTGGGGAGCTTGTCTGAAAGAATGCAGCTACCTGGGTAAACACTTGGATTGAATCAGAATAGATCAAAATACTATTATGATTTAAAAGATCACAGTTAAAATTTAGGGGCTGTGATGTTTTATGTTGCACAGAAAACTGTATGGGCTCTAATTACCACTTATTTTTCTCAGCCTCAGACATGTAAACACCCTTGGCTTTGGTATGAGGCAGAAGGCTGCTGCCTACTTGTTGCAGGTAAAATCTGTAGGACGTTTTCTGGAAATAACATTGAGATTAAGGATGTTAAACGTGGCAGAAGAAACTATAGGAAAAAAAGAACGCATGATATCACTGCACTAAACGCAAGGAAGCAATATTCAACTTGCACAACCATAATTCTTTCAGTTTCTAAGTTTCTAGTTGCAGGCTCAGCATTCTTCTAATAAATGACAAAACAAGAGAAACGGAACCCACATTATTAAGCATATTCACAGTAATGTGCTTTTGACTCAAACAATTTCCTAGTTGAATGCATGACTTCTCATCTGCCAGCTGTTAACAGCATATAGGACTCTACCCAAAAGTCAGGACAATCCAGCTTGCCTAAATTTTTTTTTCCTATGAAAATATTACGACAGTGAAAATAATTACTTAGTTTCTTAAGTATTGTATTTTTAATCTAAAACAAGTTCAAAGAATCAGCTGTTTCTGTAACACTTAACATTTGTACATAAAGTGCAAGAGGTTTGATACAACAGAGAAGAGTTACCTGAATTCCCCACAGTGCCATTGTTCACCAGTGAGTTTGGAGTCACAGGATTGTGCCAGTGTCCCTCATGAGAAGTGCTGGGGATTCCCATGGGCCTGGCAGCAGGCTGTGCAAAGATGATACTGGGATCATTCAAGCTTACACTGCTCTGGTTATTTGTGGTGCTGCTGCTGCCAGATCTCATAGAAAATGGAACATTTGTAGAATGAGGAGGGTTACCCGGTGCAGAGTGAATAACGGGCCCATGAATAGGCCAAGAAGTGTTGGGAAGCTGAATTTGGTGGTGATGGTGCATCTGAAGTAGTCCCAGGTTATGCAAGGTGGAATACTGACCTGGGGGAGATTGGGGAAAGTTAAACAAAGGCAGCTGGACCTGATGGGGTGGCTGCGCACCCTGCTGCGGCTGTGGAACGTGCTTAGACTGGGATATTGGTTGTGGCTGAGTCTGGTTAATGGAGGCTGGCTGAGAGGAATTCTGTGTAAATTGTTGAGGTTGTGGAGAGTAAGATGACTGATGCGAATCAGACTGGAGGGGAAAAAAGTATTTCTGATTAGTTCACTAGCTATTTAAATGGCATTTCTTTTAAATAATAAGCACCCGCTGCATTAAGACTAGACATGAAAAAGGCAAAGCACTCCCCAGCAACACCTCTAGTACTCGGCCCAAGTTTCTGATGCTTTACTTAAGTCCAGTTCAACTGACACTGATTTTCACCATCAAATAATTCGGTCTAATAATGTGGCATGTCCCACCAGCAGAAACATCATTCTGAGCAAATATTAGCCCCAAGCTCTTCATTAGACTCCTCACATATTTCTAATTTTTAATGTCTTCCCCACCCTGCTTATTTACAGCCCAGAACCTTAATTAACTCATTACCTTACTTCTAAGTAGAGTGGTTCTTATTACCACAGACACCATAAGTAATACCAAAATTAGCTCCTATATTTTTTTAATTTTTATTTTATCTGTTAAACAAGAAATTTAACCACCAAAAGCCCAATTTCAACATCCATATCCTGACATCAGGCCGTGGCTGGAGGCACAGAAACAACTATTACTACAGCCTTTACAGAGATTTCCCTCTCACCAGCAACAGACATGAGCCTATTTCATCTGTTTTGTATTGCAACCAAGAACTGGGGTGCCTGGGAAAAGAGTTCCCCAGATTATCTGACAATTTTTTTTTACCAATGTCTGGACTAACCTGACCTGGTTAAGAATAGTACCTCCAAAGAGAAATTCAAACAACAGATACCTAAACCTGATATGATTACCTGAATCTCAGATCTCAGTCCCCCCTGGAGTTGCTTGTTCACCTCCATACACTACAGCAGACAGTTCCAAATGACTCAGCTGCTGTCAAGCATCTCTGAAGCTTGCCACTATCACAACTGCTTGCCTGTCTGATTAAATTGTCAGTCACTATTCAACGAAGAGAGGTCTGCAGGACTTCTCCATGCCAGCCTTTCAGAGCCTTCCTTACAGAAGCATGCTCTGTGCCTTTGCTTGAGCAAAAGCCCAAGCCCAGGTGCTGGAATTACTCCCTGCTGCTATTCCAACCACTTCTATATGGGTGCCTCCTATGCCTTTCTATCAAACCAGGAAGAGAAGGCAAAATCTAGGATCTGAAAGACATCAACTAGTTTAACAGTTTAAATGTTAGAAAACAAAGAGTGCAGCCTTGCTGCAAACATTAAACCACCACAAGTATGCACTGGACATGCCAGCAGCAGAACAGAAACATTAAGCTGTAGCCTCTTGGTCTGCCTCCACACTCTTGCTTTCCCTTTTCTTTCTTGCTTCACTAACATTCCCTTTTTCCATTCTCTCCAAACAATCCCTGGACAGCACATATTCACCAAGAAACCCTGGCCAAATGACAACCATGCAAGACACACAGAGAATCCATGACATCCAGATGACACAAGAATGTGCACATGCAGCAGGTCCAGTGTACATAATGAGCCTGTTTGTGCACCCCTATGTCCAGCTTCAGTTTCACAAATAAAAATGCAAGGTTCCTAAAGATACTCCTGTGTCATGGGATAGCACAGTGGCAGTTCAGACCTTCACTTAGATTAGGGCTGCATCAGTCCCTCTTTAAGAGCACATTATTATAGTAAAATGGCAATGTCACTGTTACTGGAGCAAACATTCCAATAACTGCTTGTTTAATATCTTAAAGTAGTAAGCTGCACAAAGATCATTAGCGATCATCAGTCTTAATTAGTATTTTTGCTTACTTGCCAGCCTCATTAGCTGGCTTATCTTTTGCAGTACAATAGATTAAAATTAACAAATTTCTGCTGTACTTTGTATTCCACACACATTAAATACACATAGGTGTACTTGCTGAAATACCCTCTATCTTTCTATACTTCAAAGCAGGATAAATATTTTTATCCATCCTAAAAGTAACCACCAAAAATGTCTGTTGTTCTTTTTGTGCTTCTAGTGTGCTCTTGGCAGACTTCTGCCCTGTGTATCACATCTGAACTGCAGTATGATTCATTTGTGTTCCCTGCCTGTTCACAACAGTCCCTTAAGAGAATTCTCTTAAACCAAAGAGAATCATAATAGCCACAAACCCGTTTCCAGCATGTTATCAGTGAGCTGTGCTTTACCTCCCTTAGCTACACCAGAACATTACCAGAGTAACAAGACTTTAAAAGGCATCCTAGCTTAGATCTCAAAGATGGCTTGCAGTTCTGAAAGGCCAGCTTCACTACCTCATGAAAATTTGAAGCTTTCATACCAAAGACAAACGCTCTCCAAGGGACACTACATTACAAATCAAAAGTTTCATTAACTGGCAGAGTGCAATACTGTCCAGAATCTGTTAGAGAAAAAAACCTGTGCAACACTGTTCCCAGCATGGCACGGGATTGCTGCTTTGCTACATCTTACTCCAGTACTACAGCTAATTGGAACTTACACATTCTGATGACTGTCTAGTGCGCAAGGGCCGTTCCACTGGCTGCTGACTCACAGGCACTAGCTGTGAGTTTACCAGGCTTCGGACCAACTGGGTGCCTAATCAAGGAATAAAAATGTTAATAAAACCCACAAGGTTACAGATGACAGAGTAATGAACACAGAACTGGGAGTCAGCAGTATCTTAATTCTCATGAGACACAAAGGAGGTGAATCACTTCAGACTCTCCTGGTAGTGGGAAACTTTCCCTCTCCTGGCAGCAGCTGATATTAATAGGTATAGCAGCTGAACCCAAAATCTGGTTCTGACTACTGAATATTCCAGCATGAACAAAGCTCACTTTGCTATCAGGTGGGAGTGCTGCTTTGTGCAGGCTTCCACGCTACTGCTGTAAGCAGTGGGAGTTTAAATAGCAACAGCAGAAACTTTTTGGCAAAGAGAAGAAAATAAGTAAATAAATAAAATAGTAAGGGATATGAGAACATAGAAAAGCAGCAAGGTTCTCTCTGCAGTTCATTTATGATTGCTTCCTCTACTTTTTCAAATATTGCAAGCACTTAAGAGCCTAATTTGAATGACTTTGCAATTAGACTTGTCTTTAAATTACTAACAGTAATTTGAAAACTGGATCTAGCTTGCTACTGCACCTGTATGGTTTTGGAAGTGTAACTTTAAGACCACTGATTTTTGGTGAAAATATATTTACTTACCTCTCCCAGATGATGAAGACTTTGCTAACAAATGAGAAATATTTGGAAGAGGAAATGCATTCAACTATTACAATTATTACTACTCCTAAATTGTGAATGGAAGACAAATTAATGCAATACCCTGAAGTACACTACTCTAAATGCTGCATACATTTTTACTACACCCATGCAATGACTTTACTTTGGGGGGCATTCATTACTCCCTTTGAAGAAAACCAACCCTTAGAGCAAAAGCTGTATTTGCAGTGACTGAAATCATTACTTGCAGAATTTTTAAAGACAATTACTAGGCCCTGCATGGAAATCTAGAGAGAATGGTACTCAGAACTTTCAAATTATGCACACAACAGATAAATTAACTTACCTGGCACACTATTATTTCTCTGACGAGTTTGTTTGAATTCAGGACAATCTCTTCTAACATGACCCACATCCCCACAGATGAAACACCTTTTCTCTCTTGTTTCTCTATCATCTTCTTTTACTTCCTTTTCATCATCTTTCTCATTCTCCTTTTTCTTCAACCTGAGTAACAACTTTTATTAGCAATATCACAAGCCACAAGGAAAAAAAAATCCCTGTAGAGCTGTCATATTTGTACAATTCAAAACAAAGGGATACATAATCAACAGCTGTACTTGGATACAAGTATCTCAGGAATCTCAGCAAAAGACTTTCAGATTCTGAGCTGGTTAATGACCTGTTTGTATAAACAAACTCAGAGGCTCTGTGGAATTGTCCAGAAGCTATGTGACTGCATTAGTGAAGAGCTGTACCTGCAGGTAAACAGACCAAACCTGCCAGTTAGCTTGGGAGTATTCTATGCCCCAAAGTCTGAATAGACACAAAATAAGCTGTATCTTGTAGATAAACCTCCCCCTGACAAGAGCTGGCATTATTTCTCTCTAAGAGTCTGTTAGAATCCTGAGTCTAGATAGGATGTTAAAAAGCACTGAGGCTCTTTCAAACACTCAGTACTAATAAACAGAAGGAAAACTAGTGATCAGGAACCAAGACAAGAAATAGAGGTCGTTTTCCACATGGTTTCTAAAGGATTAATATAATTTTGTGAGCTGTATGTGCAATTTGGGGGAGATTCTGTGTGGTTGTGCTGCAAAGAGCACTTTGTGTGAAGAGCAGATCAGTTTCTTTTCCTGATGCAGATGTTGGGAAAGAGGTGATGCAACTCAATGTGCTGGTGCTTGTGAGAAGGAAGTTAAGGAAGATGTTGGGAAAGAGGTGATGCAACTCAGTGTGCTGGTGCTTGTGAGAAGGAAGTTAAGGAAGTGGCTGAAAGATACAGTCAACCTGAGAACTTTGGGTTCTAGTCCAGTTTCACATATCTTGAACTCTGCTGACTGAGCAAAAGGTTGTAAATAAGGACCCCGTAGCAGGAAGGGACCATGAATCTTCTGAAGAATTATGGGGCACAAAAGTGAACACAAAGTGCAAATGAAAAAGCTCAGACTTGAACATCTATTTTACAGGCTTCAGCAGGTTTTAGGAGTTAGGCAACCTACACTGAATGGGTTGTAAAGAATTCAAAGATTTTAAAATGTGAGAAGTGCACATTCCCTCTCAGTTCCTGATAAACTCTTGTAAGATGCTGACCTGCATGTACTAGGGACTCCTTTTGATTACTGGATCCATCTTAAGTGCAATTAATGTACAAGTGCAAGATCACTAACTGATCAGCACTGGTATGATGTTACAGAAATGCACCTTAGCAATGCACATTTTGATTACTCCTAGATTGTAATAAATGACTTTTTACTTACCTTGCAGAAGTACATCAGCAGACCTAGCAAACAATTCAAATTTAACAGTCTTCTGAACATAATCACTACAGGATACCCATTTTAATACTTTATAAACTGTGCAGTCTAGTAATATGGTGTCCATCTGAATTGCTTGCACTATAAAAAGATAATTTAGTGATCTCAATTTTAAGGTAAGCTGTAACTACAGATAGATCATGAAGGAAAAGTATTAACATATCATTGGCTTGATTTTATATTGTGTGTGCTTGCATAAACACTCTAAAAGATGACCAAAACACAGCCTTTAGAAAAACAAAAATACAATGGGAAGTTGAGAATCAGATAGGAAGCTTTGATTTTACCTGCAACTCAGCATATTCCTAATTCCCATTAAATTTTCAAATATCCAAATCTCTCCTAGGTTAATCTCAGAGATTTTACATGACCTTTGTGTACTACTCACCTCCTCCTCTTCGGGCAGTCTTTCATGTAATGACCAATTTTTCCACAGACACGACAACATCTGTCATTGGGTGCCAATTCCCCATCTGTCAGCACTTTTGAGTCAAAAAAGTATTCCTATCAAAAGATCCCAGACAGATACAATATAAAAACCATTCACTTGCAAAGCTAAGAAATGAAAGCAAAGTGGACAGTTTTTATCTCCTATTGTTCCCTCAATTTTTACTGCTTCTTGGATTAACACCTAGACCTTTTCTTCCACTAAATTACAGCAGCTTTTTAAGAGACGTGGAGCAGTGTGGGCTAAAAAGGGGTATTTATTTAGTCTTAGGGCCAGAGGCTGAATTTGCAGAACAGCTTTTTTAGGCTCCAGCCTGCTGCCTACCTTCGGCTTTGCCAAAGGCTCTTCAGAGGGCAACTTCTGCGTCTGTTCTATTTTGGTATCTGCGTCACTGCCTGTGTGCTTTCCAAAGCAGCCTTTGTCCCTTCCCAAATGACATGATTATATCCCCCTAGACAGTACAAAGCTCAGGTGGGAAACTGATGGAGCATCTGCACACTGACCTCTATCCCTCCCTTTCCCCTGCCATTTGCCAAGGACAGCAGCAGTTCTGATGCGTGTCAGCGCAAAGGCTGCAATTTACAGCCTCTGAGCACCATAAAGACTGGGAAAGTATTATTTTGTGGAACTATTATTTTGCTTGAAAGACTGAGAAAGAGGAACAAATCAGAGCGTCCTAACCCCAGCTGTGGAACGAAGACCTACTGTAGACAGGTAATTTACTGAATGTTTTTTTTGCTAAGTTTTCTCCCTGTAACACTAAGCTGTAATACAGGGCATTGGCTTAGGAAGGAAATAAAGAACTCCTTGGTTAAGCACTTTGGAGAAATAAAATACTGTGTTGTACATTATTGCCTTTACATAAAAGACAGCTCATTTGCAAGCTAAGGCTGCTTTCTGTCTTGCTTTTTATCCTCACATGAAATGTTCAGTGAAAATCTGAGATGAGGCAGAACAACACAAAAACCCAAATATACACACAGTGTATGTGTGTTCATATATGGTGTCCATAAGCACTATGGCCTTGTGTTCCACATGTATGCAAACAGTATTTTTTTTAAAGATCACCTTATTACCAATAATATTTATTACATACATTCACGGTTTTGTCAGTTGCAGATAAATACATCCACACTGTAATTCATTATTATTTGTATCACAGTGGTATTCAAAAGCCCCAGCAAAACCAGGTCCAATTTTATTAGGCATAGCACAAAACAGAACATGGTCACCCCGTCAAAGAACATTTAATACAAACTCAGACAAAACACAAGTTAAGAAAATGGAAAAGAGAAGGATAGGGAAGGATGAGGGGAAATAAAAGCAAAATCTCTTAGAAACATCAACCCTGTTGAACACCATTCGGAGGACAGTTTTCTAAACTACCTTAAAAAACATTGCTCTAAGTAGGTGTTAAAAATACTAATTTCAAATTATTTTTTTTGTTCATATAGAAAAACCCCCAAACTGTTGTCTGTTAGTGGACCCTGTAGCAGAGGAGTACTTTCTCTAATATGATTTTGCATGAACATGTTCCTGACCCTGACTCACTTTGAAAATTTGAAGGTCAACTGACAAAAAAAAAAAAAAAAAAGTGGATCCTAATTTTTTTCATACATTAATCATTTTTCATTCCTTAAACAGCAATCCCTACTTTCCCCATAAACTGCAAAAATAAGTAAAATCCAGCATCTCATGAGCCTGTTGGCTTTAGCTCCATGTATAGCTAGTAAAGTTCCAGAGAGCTGTTTCTGGCTTTTGTAGCTGATTTTGTGGTTTTCTTAGTGTCATACACTAATACTTGGTGTCATACAATGAAAAGTTCTATAAAAACCTCAAACCAAAATAAACTTTCTTTCCCCAAACCTGCCAAAAATACCTGTCAGCTATCCAACTACTCCTCTGAATTTTATGTAGCAGGAACCCAGTACATAATAATATGTTTGACACAGATAATGTTTAATTACATATTATGGGTGTTACCAAATTGATAAATACAACGTGGTTTTTTTTTGGAAGCATTAATTCAGTGGATGAAGTAGAAAATATACTAAAAACTATGAAAACTTACAGCTTCTCTTCCAACAGCTGGGTAGAATGGGGTACCAAATAATTTTCTCCCATTGATAAATGCCTTCATAATGAAATTGGTCACTATTGAAGAAAGACAAAGTTATTGAAAAACAACAGAAAAGACACAATGCTTTAGAAATTAGTGAATATTAAGCATTAGTAGACATTAATAACTTACTTTTCCTAGAGACTCCAGCACCAAGATTGTGATTCAAGTCGAAAGGATCTGTGTAAAGGATGAGAGAAATTAGAGATGGAGAAACATGCTGCAATTTTTTTTGTTTAACACAGAGAATGAGATTTTTTAAATGCACTCACAGAGCAGATGACAGCAGAACAATGCTGAGTGTTTTAAAGATGTGACTGATCATAATAAAGCAATAACAATGTACTGATGTGTACCTAATTAGAATGAGTCCAATCTCATTCTGTAAAGCTGTAGGACATGGAAAACATACTTTTAAAAAGCATTTATGGTAGTTTCCTCACGTAAAGAACCTATGCAACAAGAATGGGTCCTCAAGCAACAGCATTCATCACTTGCTCAATAATGGAACAAAACTTTAGAACACAAGTACCTTCAATGGCAATACATTTGGATGTCCACTGTTTCTCAAATGTTGTTAAGAGCTTCTTCTGCCTGATGCTGATCACATATTCCTTAAAATCAAATTCTTCAGTGTAGAATCGCAGCAGCCCCAGCCAGAGTTCTCCAAGTGATTCAGTGTTCTTCCCAAGAGCAGGCAGACGCTTCTTCTGCATGCAATTGAACAGAGTTTCATCAGCTCAAGTTACTGAAGTACTTCTCCTGAACCCTCTCTCTCATTATGAAGTTTGTCTAACAGTTTCAATTGGTTTAAGTACAGGTAAATCACCATATTTAACACTACCTCAATCACAGACTGTTTATCAAGAGTAAAAAAGTGTTTTTCCTGATTTATGCTATTTAGAAATTATTTTAAAATACATGAAAGCAGACAAATATTTCAGCAAAACAGGGCTCGTTTGGGAGGTTATAAAAATATGGATAAGGAAGTTTAACTACTTAAGTTTAACTGCTTTTATATATTACACTGCTAGAAAGTTATTACTTTCACATAAAACCAAGATTAAGTTTTAGTGACTCTTCTGGAATTAGAATATTACCAATTCTTCCATGTCATCAAAGAAAAAGGCATTCCATCCATCCACCATTCTTTGTGGAATCTGTTTCCCATCAAATATCTGCCCAAAGAGAGAGAAACACAGTTACCACTTAAATCCTAAGTCACCACAAAAGACTTGCAGTTTTGCTGGTAAGAAACACCACAAAAATAAAAGCCTTTTAACAATTACTTCTTATATAGTTAGGATTTCCCATTGGTAAAAAGTCTGAAAATCTTTGTGCATTATTTCTATGCTTCGCTGAAATTATTTGGATATTTTATTTTCAGTTGTTCTTTGCAACTAAGAAAATGTGACTGATTTGCCTCATCAATATTCTGATATCCCTCTTGACCACAAAAATCTCTAAGGAGACTTTGTATGACTCCTATTACATGATTTTAGCAAAGCCAAGGGGAAATTCCACTGTTATTTAAATGCATTCTCGGGCAGCAATAAAATAACAACCCCTAACCACTACTGAAGTATCAGCAAGGAACTACTGAGTCTCAACTGCAGAGTTTAAACCAATTTGCCTCTTGCACACAGACAACAAATAAGTCAAAAAGGAATAATTTTCCTAAGTTCTTGAGAATTCCAGAGTGTATTGAGCTGACTATATGTTCCACACCCATGCAACTGAGGTGCAGAACGTTACCCTAAAATAATAAAGGTTTCTGGCACACATTAAGTAGTGTATTTAAATCATGTAACAAAGCATTAGTTATCTTATTTTTTTTCCCCTCATCAAATCATAAAATAAACCTGTTCTCTTACAGATAAGGTGTTGAGCAATAAATATGCTTCTAATAATAACTGATGGAAGAGCTGGACTCACACCTCAAGAGCATCTGGCACAGTCTCATAATTACAATTCCCTTCTCTCCACACCAGCAGCCAATTTTTTTCTCTGTCTGTTCAGCATATAAATATCACTACACAACCAAAATCCCATAGTAAATGTAACAGCAGGATTTAGGTAAAACAAACTGCTGATTTTGTTGACATTTTCTTGCTACGTTTTATGCACCAAAATGAAGCAAGCAATAGGAACCTGCTAGTGCAGAAGGGCCCTAATTTCATTCATCTCCCTGATTCTTCAGTCTTGGCTTGAAGAAAGAGTGAACCTACTTTCACAGCCTCTTTTTCTTAAAACCTACCTCCTGAAGAACTGGAATAACTGGTGGATTTCTCTGCTGTAGAAAGTACAAAACCATAAGAATATAGGCGTATGAAGACAGGCTACCACGGGATGCATCACCAATATCACAGCGCTGAAAAATACATTTTAAACAAAATATTGAATTTACATTTTATAAGGCTAACAAGTGTGTCAGTGAGCACACAGAAACCCCACCAGAAACAGAGAACACATTCATCTCAGAGCTAAATATTGTTTTGTGTAGCCTGAAAAATAAATGTCCTTCAAGTCAAGTGCCATCTGGCAAATTCACTGCATAATTTGACTAATATAAAAACAGAAAAGCTTCTCATAGCCAAATGTGGCTGGGGTGGTTTTTTTAGTTTACTAAGTGCCAAACTGAAAAAAAAACCCAACAACAAAAAAACCCCACACCAAAAAACCAACACAACAACAACAAATCAAAATCCCCAGAACAGAAATCCTATCAAACCTCCTGAAGTCTAGGTTTAATTTACCTTAACTGATGTTACTAGAGCTGTTTCTATGATTCCTTATTGGTTTGGTTCCATTCTTTTGTTTGTTTGTTTTTTAATAACTAATTAACAGAAAAATATTTCCATGTCATCCAGACAACTTAGGCAATACCTGGAATTTTGCTAGCTTACATACACACACTTAATTAAACCAGACTGCACACCACAGCATAAAATAAACACCAGTGAATTATTTTACTGTGCTTGAATACCTTAGTACAGTATAATCTTTCTAAAGCACCTTCTTCTAAGCTATACTTTGCTTCAAGCATGTGTCATAACAAACAACACATTTTTAACATCCTAGAAAATTCCTGGAAAAACCAGGGATTCAAAAATTACTTCCACATTAGCAGCTGTGACACCTGTTCCTTTTTTTTCTGTCAAAGCAAGCAGAGGAGGAAGCATTTGCTTAAACACAGAGTATTTGTATAACTATGAAGTCTCCTCTGTACAGATACATCCACGAGTTTATACCCAAAACTTGGAAAGTTAGTCTTTACAGAAAGATTACTAAAAGTAAGCTTTATTGTTATCAATACAAAGCATTTTTAATCAGGATACAGAAGAGACCTGGCAACATTCTGCACTACGGTGCAACACCAACAAAATCATTACTAGTCTTGGTGACAGTAAAATGAACATTTTAATTTCATTCTGGAACAAAGTTATTTTATTACATTAACATAGGGTAGCATGATACACTCTCTATAATTCATTTTTTATTTGTCCCTGTTTCATTAAGCTTTCCTTGTATGTGTTTGGGGTAGGTAGTGCATCTTGAATTAAAAGAAACACCACATTTCTGTTATCAAAGGCCATATAGTAAAACACTGTTAGAATATCCTAGAAAAAAAGATGCAGGAGACTTGGTAGTTGAGATTTCCAAACTCCTAAAGTCAAGTGTCTGTCCTAGGCACAACAAGTAAACACTGAGGCATTCATTCATCAACCCTTACCTACTCCTGACTCGTACAGGAAGCACAGCAAGGCAGGCAGGCTAGAAAAAAACTGCAGTAATCTCTGACCTGGTCCTAAATATGGGAAGGCCATGCACATGGCCCTATATCCTACAGTTCCTATTCTTTCCAGATCTGTTTGGGGTTGGTTTTTGTTGGGTTTTTTTTTAGTTTTTTTTCCCCGCATTTGAGCTGGTTTGAAATTGAAAAAAAAGGACACAAAAAAAAAGGACCATAAAGATCAACAAGATCCAACCCCCTGCATCAGCTTCCCCTTAGAAATCTTTCAACAGATAACAAAAGATACCAGGACTAAAGACCTTTATTCTGACACACACAACCAGACGGAACATAGCTTAACAAAGTGCACTTCAGATTAATAGCATTCTACTGTCTCCTTTCCAGTTGGTATCAGCAAAAGGTAAACTCAGTGGCTGTATCGGAAAATACTCTATTATACAAATAAGCACCTTCCTTCTGTATTACCTTTGCAAAAACTTTCATTGTATAGCCAAGATACTGCACTCTAGGATCAATAGCTGCATATGTAGCCAGCATCCTTGTGTTGTGCTGTGCCTGGGAAAAGGTGGAGAAAAAAAACCAAAAACCAAACAGGTGTTTCAATGCAATTCATAGTTAACTCTAAATATAATCTGCAATTCAATTCACAGGAGATGCATAATACAACTGGAGGGCAAAAAAGCCCACAATAATCTCTAAAATTCATGCAACATTTTCTGCACAAACATAACTGAAAGCTGTAATCACAACAGTATTAACATAGTAACAACAATAAGAACCTTGGGAAAAAATCAGCAAAG
Source organism: Calypte anna (assembly GCF_003957555.1). NCBI lineage: Eukaryota > Metazoa > Chordata > Aves > Apodiformes > Trochilidae > Calypte > Calypte anna. The sequence continues at coordinate 25,228,480 of NC_044254.1, forward strand.
GAGTCTTCAAGATGACTCACACTGGAGCAAAGTCCACAAACTGCAGCTTCTTCACAAGTGTATTGTGGCAGGGATGCCATGGTGAACATGGCACTAACAGATTTCCAGGATTATCTGCAATAATGCTTTGTGTCTCACGGCACCACTCTGCCATCAGCTTGTACAGTTAACTGGGCTGGGCTGAGGGTATGAGCTAATGAACTCAAATAATGAAGAAAAAGCACCCAAATAAGGAAAAACATTTTAACTTTGGTTTCAAAATTACTCCCTCAAATGATTATTTGAATGAGTTACAATGAATTAAATAAAAATCTTTATCTGAAGACAAAACAAACACAAAGAGATGCTTACCAGTGTATTGTATAAGCTGATATCTCCCTCTAAGCCACTCCGTCTGTGTTCAAATTTTACTATAGGCACTTTGGCTGTTGTTATAGGCAAGATGTTTCTCAGACCTGGGGAAGCAACACTTTAGTACATAAAACATCTCCATTAACTACATATGTAGTAAGTGTAAACACAACACAATTAATACTTTAGAACACCTACCTGGATGCTTCTTAAGAACTTTTGCCAGACCTTCTATTATTTCTTTACAGTTCAGTTTCTAGGAAAAACAAACACCACAACTTCAGATGTTAACACACAGATCCTATTCTAACAAGAACATTTACTGTCAAACACATTTCTTAGAGGAAAAGTCCACATATAAAAAGAATCAAATATTAGGTCAACACATGGACTTATGTAAACTGGTGACTCACACTCTCTATGTGGACACCTACAGCATATTTTATGTCTCTGTAGGGCATTAAGAGTAAAATAGGCTGTATCTTGCTTCAACTGTGCATGCAACAAGCCAAAAAAACTACCAGCAAAATCCTACCTACCATTTCAGTTAGGAATCCTAACTCAATTAAAAACCCTTAAAGAATTCTTAAATTTGAAATAGTAAATTTTATACATTTCAAACCCCTTACCTCTGCATTTTCATGGCCTTCCAGAGTCATGCAGATATCTAGATCACTGTCCCGAAATCCAAAACCATTCTTTGAAGAGCCAAACAAGCAAAGTCTGGCTTTGTCTGATTAAAAGAGGAGACCAAAAAAGGATAAATTCTTTTACATTCAAATAGTAAGTGCTTACTATGGAATATTGCTCAACTGAGATGTGTAGGTGCCCAAAACAGAGGAGCTTTAAGAGAGAGCTTACAAGGTCACTAAGACTTCAGCTTTGATAGAAGCACAGTGTTTTAAAAAATTATTTATATCAAGTAGAGCAGGATAAAGCCCATAGAATTTTTGCAAGTGAGACATGTTACAAAGGTACTATAACCTTTAGATGGCATCTCTAAATGTGGTGCAATATTTGGTGGTATGTAACCATACTTTCCTTTTTAAATAAAGCAAGATAATGTGCAAACCCAGTCACCAGCACAGCTTTACCCCACAGATAAGACAGAGCTACTTTTGGTAGTCTAAGCAATACTTCTCATTCCACTCATACTTCATTCAGGTTGCTTATCTTTACTGTGCCTGGGTAAATCTGATCAACCAGTAAGTTTCTGCAACCACAACTCACTGCTCAGGAAGGCACAGCAATAAGATGAATACACTTCATGGAACATTCTTTCCTGTTTTGTTTACATTTTTGTTTGAAACACAAGATTGTATTTTCATTCTTGGAAAGCAAAACTAGGTAACTGAGAGGAACCAATTTCTCCCTAAGTGAAAAGCATACATTTATTTGTTCAACTGACATCAGTGCTAGGAAAATATATATAAGCAGCTATTCACAGCTTCTTCCTAATCTTTAACATAATAAAAAATCTTTAGTCCTTCAAGATTCTGTAACAGGACTCAATCCTCAGCTGCTCCCAGTAAGTGAGGGGGCACAGCTGGTAGATGGAAGTAGAATTCCCAGTTCCTTGATTCCAGGCTAGCAACAGCAGAACGGATGGCCTTCTGTGATTAGGCAATCAGCTGGAATTGAGGAACCTGCGTTTGGTACCTGGCTCTAACACTGCTTTACACCACCCACAAGGAAAAAAAAAAAAATCACTTTGCATCTCTTTGCCTTGATTTCCACCATTCTAGTACATTCTAAACACTGGTGAGTAGGCAACAAACGTACTCAGCCCACAACCCAGGTAACACTAAACCCAAGTATTCAAAACTTTTCTTTTTGTCCTGACTGCAATAGTCCTTTATCTGCATCCTTTATCTTGCAGCTATTCCTCCACTCAAGAGACATTTCCATGGAATAGCACTGAGGGATGTTTTGTAAAGAAGTCTGCAAAATAGCTTTACATTCAGAGGGAAAAGAGATGCCACTGCTTTCAGAAAATAAGTAATAATGAGACAAATATCTTAATGCTCTGGAAACATGAATGAAAAAAGCATTATCAAGAATCTCTACCTACTGTTACATACCATTATACTCTTTTCGAATAAATCTTTCCAAACTTGCCAGAATTTGTTCTCTGTTTTGTTGCTCAGATAAAGGAGGGGATAATTCATCTAAGTAAAAACAAGTTCAAACAGAGTCAGATGTCATACACAGCTACTTCAAAAATACTTTTCAACTAACTAGAAGTATTGGATACCGTTTTAAAAATATACCTTTACTTAATACGTGGGGATTTATGTTATCATAGGAGTTGTTAGCATTTCATTTCAGATGTCTGGTTTTTCTGCAGTTATTAAAATACCAGAGCAGCTTGGTGGACATCTGCTGTCCAGCCAAAGTTAACACACCATAGTACTCAAAAGGGGCTTTTCCAAAAGAAGCCACAAAACCTGATTTTTCCCTGAGCCCAACTTCCAGAAACATGAGTAGCTTCTTACAACCCTGTGAAAAACCCTGCATAGAACTGCTTTCTCAAATCTGTTATAAGCAGTTGATATCTTGATATTTAGGTTATACAAAACCAAAAATATTGGTGAATTTGTAGTCTAGGGTACCTGGAAGAGTTTCTTCCCCCTGAATTCAATGGAATAAGTAATTAACCCTATAGTTTTTATCTTTTCAATATTACAGTTCACAATTTCCAGCAGAGTACAAACATTTTTTGAACTTACCAAAACATCTTTTACACACTATATCAAGTATTTCCCGGAATCTGTCTGTCATTGGTGGTAGTGGTTTAAGATCAATTTTCTTGAAATCCTCTGGGCAGTCATTTTTGGAATGTCCATCCCGTTTGCAGATGCTGCATACTATAGTTGGTGGCTTTTGGACAAAGCAAAAAAAAAAAAGTGCAATTTTACTTTTAAGACAGTTCAACAGACCTAACATTTCCATGCAAGTTGTGCAACCAAGAACATTTAACATCTGAACAGCAACAGAGTCTCTATGAAGAACAGAAGAACATTGCTCAACAATCTGCATTTAGTTCTCACCATGCATAAGAGCACCTGGAAATGCTAAAAGGAAGAAGGAGAGGAAGGGGGGAAAAAAATCCCAAATCCCACAGGCCAACCAAAAAACAAAACCCAGTATTTTTTTTTGTTCTGTGGAAATCAGAAAGCTTTGCATAAGAGGGGGCAACAGACCATCTTGTCAAAATGGCACAATATTTGGTGTTTTCCTGTCCCAAATAACAGATGCTCTAAAAGGGGTAGAGCTATCACTCATAACAGACATTGAAACAATCACTAGGAAAATCCTGTCATCCACTGACTCTTAATTTTAGTGATTAAGAAGTTAACAGCCCACAGATGCAGGCCCAGCACTCTTTACATACACATCTTACCTTTCCTGAAGTCAAAATAAACTTATCAAACACATAATGCATTTCTTCTGTGGAGAGTCTGCCTTCATCTTTGAGATCATGAGCTTCCACCATTGCTTTGCAGTTGGGCGAGGTAGCTGGTGTGCCAGTGCACTTACTCTTCTGAGAAGACTCTGTTACCAAACTCTGTCTACTTTCAGCATCAGAAAATTCATTACTAGAATTTGTGTCATAGGGCTGATGGTCACTGCAGTTACAATGGTGGCTTAGCTCGCCTTCAGTTACACAAACTGAAATTTCTAAATCATCCCTCTCTTTAAGTGATTTTTGCTTTAGTTCACAGCATTCATTCGAAATAAGGGATAAAGCTTCTTCTTTATCTTCATCATAATTAGAGTCCAATGTTGGAAGTAGCAAAGAGTCTGTGTTCTTAGAAGTATGTCTTTTGGCTACAGCTTCTACCACTTCATTACATTCAAGTTCATCCTCCGGTACGTTACATCCACTTCCTACATTTTGTTTATCTACAACTTTTTCCCCTTGGGGAAGGCAACAGTTGGCTACAGGCTCTTCAGATCTTGAGGCTTTCTTATTATTCATTTTCCCTTTTTCTTTCTTCTTGGTATCTGGCTTGGATTTAATCCCATCTTTACTTCGTGGACATGCAAAATATTTATACGCTGTCCTGAATCGCTCCAGGATGTACTCGAACACCATCTGGCTGTTTAGACTTCGTGCAACATTCCTCTTTAGTGCAAAAGGATCTAGAAGAAAAAGAACAATTCCTTTAGTAATCCTGATTTTCTACATTTCGACAAAGAAGGTGAAATACTTATGTTCTGATACAGCAGTTAAAAAGATATTCTTATAATCCAGGACTGTATTTAGAGATACTTAGGAGAACACAGGGCCTGCAAGGCTTTTTGGACTTCTTCCATACCAAACACAACACACATGTGGCCACAAATGGTTGGCTATCAGACACTGTTCTAAATAGTGTTATTTAAAAAAGAAAACCATAGATATATTGTACCCTTATATTATGGGCAATTTTTTAACTGTAAATGAAAATAAACATACAAAGGCAAAATAAACGTAGGCCTGCCTGAAATGTTTCCTTTACTGAAAGTATTTGAATTTCCCTTAGGAAATTAATTTCTCCAAGAGTAAAATTAAGTTGTAAGGATTATATGAACCAATCTCACCAGGTTTCACTCTTAGTCCTTCCTAGCAATTTCTAGATCAAACATGTTTTCCAAGTAAAAAGAGCACTTGCAGAGTTGCAAGTTTGCCTGGGAAGATAGTGTCAAACTGAGATTCTGTTACTTAGTAATTTCAGTTACAAACTTAACATTTAAAAACAAACGAACAAACAAACAAACAACAACAAATGAAATTAAAAAAACATAAGACCAACAGTAGCATGTATCAATACCAGAATGCAATCTGGTTTTGAAAATTATTTATTGGAAATTATTTACCCTAATGTTTCTTCCTCAATATTTTGCCCTTTCATCGTATAGGTCTTATTTTCCTACATGCTGAATAAACACTACTTTAGCTCTAAAACTCTCTAATCAAAAGTGACTGAAGATCTGGGTGGGGAAATTAAAGCCCCAGGAATGATCTCAAGACTGGCTACTCAACATGTGCCTCAACAATTCACTGCTTTCTTTTCCTTCTTTTTACTTTCCCCTCTTGCTCTTCTTGTACCTTACTGACTTTGCCTTCAAAGACAGTAACTCACTGTGCCTTCATGATTCTGTTTGACCTATTTCTCTGAGTCCAAAATTCATTATTTATGGTTTAATAAAAACATGGTTTCTTAACTTCCCTCCAATTCCCTTTTTGTCTATTCTTAAGGTCAATTCAGAATGCCATGCTCTGTTCTGTGTCTTCCCCTGTCAAGTATTTTACACATTTTTCTGAACTGAGGAACAGAAATAAAGTTATGTTTAAAAAAAAATTAATGTCTTCAAGTTATAAATAACTAATAGACAGAATTATTTTCCATCCTTCTCTCCCCCAACATACAGAATTCAGGGTATGCATTATCATGAAATTCACATGGTCTCACACATGGCATAGCCTATGACATGGCATTCAGTTCCACAGTATATCCTTTTCCCCTCTGGTGGCATTTCCAATGGAAGTTAATCTCTTTGTGGGGTTTTACTTTGATGAGTTTGCACCAGTTCACTCTGATCAGAGCTAACCTCTCTGTCCAGTCTGCATTAGAGTCAGAGGAAACAAACTGATAGGTTGGTAACACAGAAAATACATTGTGGTTTTTGGAAATAAAGCGAGGCACCGGAAATTCGTAACATCAGAATTATTAAAAAGGAATAAATAATAGCTTATAGAAAGAATGCAACTGAGAGAGGCACATGGTAAGAAACTGTGAAACAAACTCACAGTTTGTATTTTATGGACCAGATTCCAAAAAAAGGCAGCACTAAACAGAAAATATGTCCTTATACAGACTAAAAAGCTGCCAAAATACAGAATCATAGAATCATAGAATTGGCTGGGTTGGAAGGGACCTCAGAGATCATCAAGTCCAACCCTTGATCCACTACCACTGCAGTTCCCAGCCCATGGCACTGAGTGCCACATCCAGTCTCTTTTTAAATATCTCCAGACACGGAGAATCCACTACTTCCCTGGGCAGCCCATTCCAATGACTGATCACCCTCTCCGTAAAGAAATTCTTTCTAATCTCCAACCTAAACCTCCCCTGGCACAACTTGAGACCCTGCCCTCTTGTCTTGCTGAGAGTTGCCTGGGAAAAGAGACCAACCCCCCCTGGCCCAACCTCCTTTCAGGGAGTTGTAGAGAGTGATGAGGTCTCCCCTGAGCCTCCTCTTCTCCAGCCTCAACACCCCCAGCTCCCTTAGCCTCTCGGCTAGGGTTGGAAGGGACCTTAAAGATCATCAAGATCCAACCCCCCTGCTAGGGCAGGGACATATACAAAAACCAATTTAATTTCTCCTCCAATTATTGCTCAGACTTCCTGTGACAGAACTCCAAGTATCAGGTAAGCAAAGATAACGATGAATGACTACAGAACTAGGAAAGGGCATTATCCTACCTTCAATGGCTATTCGCCTCTTAGGCCAGTTTTTATTCTCTCTGGTTAAGAGTTCTTGTACCCGTATGCTGATGACATATTCCTCCAAAGCAAATTCCAGTGTGTAAAACTTCAACAGTTCTAACCACAGTTGCCCCAGTGAGACTTGGTGAGGGGTTTTGAATGCTAAGAGAGACTGAAACACAAGGACAAGAACGCTCAGCTGCAGTGAGAAATGAAAACTTGCATTTTTTTTCCTAGTTCCATCCAGCATTAAAGATAAAAAGCAGAGTTAAAAGAGAAATTATAGTTTTCAATGAAATAAAGCTGTGACTTACATTGCCATGTTTCTCCTTTGCATTACTTTGGTTGTCTGCTTCTGAGCTTGTTACCTTTTTCCCACCACCTTTCTGTTGATCAACTTTAGTTTTATTTTCTGCTCCAACTGAGTTTTTTGCTGCACCATTTGTTGGTGGTTTGTACTCCCACCGTACAAACTCCTCTTCTATACCTTTCAGCTGGTGGTCATCTGGCCTCTTCGAATCAAAGCCTTCAATCTAACAACAATTAAAGTAGCTCTGAAATAAAACTGTATAGAATGCAAACAACCAGAAGTTTTAACCAAAGGTAACACTGACAATTATGATATTTATCCCCCTCACGTGTAACTCATACCAGAATAATAAATTCAGAGAATTTAAGAAAATATTTGCCTTTTTTCCAAAACACAGTGTGACACAATTACAAAGGTTACAGCAGATGCCTTTTTTTAAGTCATCAGAATCATCAGGAATCAACTGTGTAAGGATTAAGTACCCATGTGCTTTATTCACAAATGTCTTAGGCAAAAAAAAAATTATAAACTTGCAGAACACAGAAATAATGTCAACAATTTAACAATAAGGTTACTATGGTCCCAAATCACTTACCCAATTGCCCAAATAGGATGGTAAAATACGTGGTTTTCTTTGTTGAAGAAAAAATATCACCATTAAGGCAAAGGAATATGATGGAATCCCACCTTCAGCCTGACAGTCAATGTGACACAGCTGTAAGAGAATAAATCATTACTTTTCTGATGTAACATCACCATTTTAATACTTGTCCTTTTGTAGTAGATTTTAAGGGAGAGATTAATATTTAAGTGAAAGCAGACAATCCTTTATCTCAGAAACTGCAGTCATAATGCCATGCCACATAGAGATAAAAAGCAAATTATAGTAATTTGTACAGTCTTTGGTGTCTTATTTTCTTCAGCTTCATCACATTTTGTGATTGTGGAACACAATTGTGTTCCTATTTAGAATTCCAGCCAACCATCATTTTTTTTGTTACTGTGTGTATCTCATATACAGATTTTTCAATAAAGCCAAGACATCTGAAGTCAAGTAGAGCCTGGCAGCAATTTCAGGACTGAATTACTAGACAGTTAAACGCTGTCTGGGAACATCATAAATTGTTTTTTGCCATCACTGTTGATGTCTCTAAGAAGTACAGCAGGGTATGATGACAGATCTTTTTCTGAGCAAGTTAACTTTCTTCAATGTGACCTCAACAGCAGAAAGTCTTCCAGACCTGGTTGCTCTGTTGAGCTGCTTTTCAAGAAGCAATTAAGAATTTTTAAGGAACTAGTGTAAAAACTTGCTAGCAGAAGACTGAAAACTTCATAGATGTATTTACAGTTTAACACCAAAAATCTTCAGTCTTACTCTGGCTTGTTAAGGTAAAAGATGAACTTGAGGCACAAAGTTCTTTAGTTCTTTTCTACAAATATATTGATGGTATATATGCTACATTGTATACATTACATTGTAGTCTGCTTAAAAAGAGAAAATAATCAATTATTATCCTCAATATCTATAAACTTACTCTAGCCCAGTAGCGGAAAGCCAAGACCAAGGGAATAAGGACAGGCTCCAGTTTACCCAGTGCAGCCAGGAGGTCAGTTGTAAGGCAAGCCACATCATTTCTAGCACTTACTTTGCATGTCAAACCACTGTAAGTACAAATGTAGAACAGATAAAAGGAGTTATTGCCTTGTGCATAGAGATGGTGCTTGGGGCAGGGGAGAGATGGGGCATGACACCACCATTATAAAAGCATGCAGCAGTGTCTCTCTGTGTAAGAATATGGACTTTTTAAACAAAAGCTACAGAATATCATCACATTTTATTAATAATTCATCAGTTGGATCTAGAATTTACAGTTCATTACAGCTAAAAAATGTAAAAGACCATTAAGTACTTGCTCTGAATCCTACCATTACTTAAGTGTGCAATCTGAACACAACTCAAATTCTAGGTATCCACCAATCAAATAAATTTTAAAAAATCCCCCAGGCCTGCTGCATACTAAGAGTTGCTAAGTCCACAAAACTTCCCATTTGCTGCTCAAAATAATTATTTCTATTCTCTTAGTAACTACAAGGCATTTGCATAATTTACAAACACAGGAAAATATATGTCCACCCTTTGTTGCATTTACTTCATCAGAGCTTCAATTGTATATCTCCAGCCCATCAAAGCAAGGCAGACATCCTACAGCAATTATGTTTCATTTCAGAGACTGTTACTTCTTAGGATCTTACTCAAAATGTCAGATGATGTGTCCCTACTGGTAATGTCCATCTTCTAAAATGCTTTTAAAGCCCTGGATTAATTAAGAAATTAATTAAGAAATTTTAAGTATCAACTGAAAAACATAACATTTTTCTCCAGTTAACTTTAAAACAGAACTGGTATTTTCACACTCCTAGAAGTAATGAGCTCTGGGAGGCACAAAAACAAAGGTAAGCCTTCTTTCTAGATTGTATTTTCAAGTATGAGCAATTCCCCTTTACCATGAATGTCAGCTAAATGTTCCAGTAATCCTTCTTGTCAGGACTGCAGACAAGCAGTTGCTATGAACAGAATAGAAACTGGTATCTCATTAAAAATGCTTCTCAATTACATGTACCTTTTAACATCTTTGCAAAAGACCACAGGAACTTTGGCATGGAAATCTGACTCCACATCTGAGTAGACAGCTAAGCAAGGAGGAGAGAAAAAAATCTTATGTATCAAAGTCTTCTATAGGTTTCCCAATTGTGTTTATAAAACTATCACATTTATACTATGATTTTTACATAGTAACTCAGTATCACAGAGCCAACAGGAAAAAAAGACAAAACCAAAATTACAAACAAAACCCAAACCCTTATCAGGAAGCTGAGCTGGCTTCTCTTCTAGAACCCTTTTGTCTCTGACAATCCATCATCTGAGACTGACTTATGGAGCTGACCTATAAAAATTTCCTGAAGGATCAAAACTGCAATGCCACTTTTGTCACTTGGATGCAGATGTGTGGATTACAGGGATAGATGAGTTCCTTTTAACAGAAGTCTTGTAATAGCTCTCACTGAGGGTCATAAGCAAGGCTTTTGGGTTTCCTGATTAGAATTTCTCCTGCTAAGTTAAATAATTTTTAACCTGGCATCCAGCACTGTTAGCATACTTTCTGACAATGTGACCTGAACTACCCAGGTTGCCATTCTCCTGCTGCAGGTTCTCATCTCACTTACACAAGCACTGGTACTCATAAAAATCACATTCATAAGAACAGGTGAGGTAGTTTCAGATACCTTGGTTTAAAATGAAGCCATTTTTGTGAGTTTATAGTAAAAATGAAGAATAAAAACAAGCAAAAAGCAATGGGAATGTTAATTAAACAGAAATGACATGCAACTAAAACTCACCACTATTCTTCAAGATTTCAAGCACCTGTATCAGAACATCTGGCTGACTCATCTAAAATGACAAAATGAGAGGTTACATTATTCAGACAAATCTACTTTATTTTATACTTTGTTTAAAAATACTTAGGTTCCACTAGTAATTCAATGCTCTTCCACAAGAGTGAAATCTGTGCACACCACAAAAACAGGTACTAGTGAACAGATCAGCCACCTTGCTTTTAGCCTAAGGCTACTTTAGTTAATATACTGTCCTAGTTCTGTATGAACACACTCCATAAGGTTAAAACAAAATACTTGTGATATAGTCAATAATCTCCATGTCAACATTTGCCACTAAAAATGCAAAACAATGAAGAATTTAGTATTAGTACTTTCCCAAGGGCTTTTAAGGGTTGTAATTTAAAAATGTATTTTCTTTTTGGCCCAGAAATCAGTTTAAGTGGAGCTTCAAAGATAATCTGTAAACAATTCCAAGAAAAGCTAAAAATTAGCACCTTTGAGCCTCAGTGAAAAAGTGACATGCTATACTCCACATGCAAGTGTCTGCAAAAGGACTCAGTTTTGCTTCATAACTGCAGTATCATTTCCAAATGCTACATGTAAGCACGTACCCAAAACAAGTATCTTGAATTTCACAGTCAAAAAAAGTGGAAGTTCAGCAGTTGTGTCTCTAAGACCATGGTGCTAATATCAGATACTTAATATGAACCAACTTCCATGTTTCAAGATAAGTTATACTGGTTTGCAGGAATTCTATACCACAGTAAACTGAGATGTGACATCTACTTAAAGGGGACTAAAACATAAAATGAAATTTGTCACTTTTAGCCTCACAAGCCCTACAAGATTTTCCTGTATGAATCATAGTACAATTACCCAGAGTTACTCTTTCCATATTGCTCCAATGCTTAGCCAAAAAATTTTAAAACCCAAGCATAAGATTGTCCAATAAATCAGAACTGAAGTTATCTAATAAGCAATGAAAACTTCATCCACTTGGCACTTTATCCACACCTGACACCAAATCAAAGCTTACATGGTTTATGCAATTCTAACATCATATGCCCCAAAAGACTGAGGTAATGGAGTAGAATTAGGTGTCAATGGCTTGGATTTAAAAAACAGTTTTATTTAACACAAGATAACATCTACACACCTTAGGGGGAAATTTGATATCAATGTTAACATCGCTGGTCTTAAAAGCAAATCTTGTTAAACAGGAGCCATACATCCTCAGGGAACAGTCTGGAAGAGGGAGAAACATAATTATTTAACAGCTAGTAAATGAATTATTCTTTAATGGATGATGCATACCTTGCTTTAGATACTGTGCCTCCCAGATTAATGAATACTGAACTTTCTTCCTTCTGTGAAGGTTTGCCATTGCCATTACACAGCATCACAGGAAAATGGATAATTCAAACAGCATAATCACCAAATGTCCAGAATTTTCCAAGCTGTTTTAAAGTATTCTTGCAATGAAGCCTTAGTTTTGTTTGTTCTTAATAAACAATTAAATATAAAATGGCAATAACTCTCACTACCTGACTGAAGAATTTTATTTAACAGCTTTTTTTTAGCAACAGCTTGATTTCACTGCAGCCATTAGCCAATTATAGAATTCTTTGTTGACAGTTCCTTTTAAACAAAATAAAGCACTCAAGCAAGGAAAAGGCAGGCAAGACATTCATACATGGTTAAGTAAATTTAATACTTTTACCTATTTAAGACAACTTCAAAGACTCTGAGAAGCTGAGTCAAAACCATTCATAGCTATTTTTTTTCCTAAAACTATGCTTAAAAAAAAAAACAAAACAAAAAACTGTCTCATGCACCAGCTTTTATCTGCTCTGAAACATTATATGAACTACTGAAGGACTGGTGTATGAAAAAGAACCAAAACATTTCAAGCTCCTCCTCATTTTTCTCTCCTGCTATATTTATATTAGCTTAATTAACTGCACTTAAAAAAAAAAAAAATTCTACTCTAACAGCCACAAGTATTCAGCAATGTTAGGTAACATATAGGTGGAAAGGTTTATAGGACTAGAGCTTGAGGGAGATCCTCTGTGGCTGAGGCTTTACCCATGTCCAAGGAAGTATTTCATGCCTTAGAAATTTATAATCCTCATCAGAAATCATCAGTTTACAGAGGACCAATAGCTTCTATCAACACATAACAGACAGAAGCAAAAATAAGCACAAACATATTTTCCTCTTTCTATAGGTTTGTTAGCTCTTTCTAAATCAACTGCTAGTCTGTATTAAAGTGTCTAAAGATAGCAATAAATCTGTGTAAAAATAAAGACAAGGAAAAATGGAGCATACTGTAAATACCTGGTAAGGGCTGTTGAATAATTTTCTCCATCTCATTTACAATTTCTTGACGAATTCTGAAGTCATCATCTGATATGCCTTGTTCATTTGCTGCCTCAATGAGTGTGAAACTCAGAGCAGCCAACTGTGCAGGAGAGGGAGGTGGGAGGGCACGCAGCTCATTCTCTTCTTGTTTTTCCTGAATATTTGATGGAAGATAAAAGCAAAAATGGCTATTTTAAGCAAATAAATGTTATTTCCTACTATTGCGTGATGTTAGAATGCACTGTTTGCTGTCTGTTCTTCTATTTACATGGAGTCCTGACCAAACACTTTCAGAGGTAGGAACTCTGCCCAGCCTAGCTGGCAAATGTACTCATGTGGCCTGCAGAACTGACAGGAGAAGCTCAGTGTTTAAGAGAACATGTTGCTTCACTGCTGGCAACTGGAGAGGAAATCTGCTGTGTCACATTCCTGAACGACATTTTCTGACTGTTTTGAAACAGAATTCATCCAAGGAAATTAAAAGCTGTAATTGTTCCTACATAATAAAAGTAACTGAGCTAAGAAAGTTTTTCTAGAGTCCAAGTGACTTTCAGAGTGGACTGGACTTGAAGGAAAGATAAGAGGCAAAAAAGTATTTCTAGTTCCAAGAGATTTTGATGAGTTGAGTCCTGTTGCTGGACTGTTACCTAAACAGCTGGTGTCATTAAGTGCTTTTTTAGTGCACCAATTAGAATAAATTTCATCCAACAGCAAGAAATATGTCAGATGCAGAAAGTCATTTGGGAGTACGTAGAACAATCCCTTGTTTCACAAATTCCTCAACTAGATGAAATCTCTGAGAAGAAATAAATACTCACCAGAAAAAAATTCTGCCCCAAAAACCCACAGTCCAGCATGAAAATGTTTGATTAGTTCTCATCTCTCAACTCTTCTACTCTTATTTTAACAAATTTAGCATAATGAAGAGCATATGCATATTTAAAGAGCTCTCTTTTTTAATGTCACTGTTATCTCAGAGCTGTACCTAGGTCTATTTTATGAAGTAACAATTTAGACAGTTACATACTGCTTTTCCTGCAACATGGCACACAATATAAAGCTATTTGAAGACAAGAGGTAAAAACTGAAACTGTTCCAGGTCCTCTAGCATATCCATTCAGTTGTAAGGAAACCTCACTCCTCAGTTCTCATCTCCATGCTCAGGTAAAAAACACAGCATGAAAGTGTTTCAGTATCAAACATGGGGCTGGTTTGTTGTTTTATTCTTTTAGTTTTCCCCATGACACAGTTTAAAAGAGAGGAAGAGAAGCATTTACAAATAATAACTTAACATAATAAAATTCTTAATTTCTGGGATGTAAGGGATTTATGGCATTCAGAGTGGTGGCTTGCACGTATGATAGAATCATAGCATTAATTACAAACAGAAGTATGGTAAAAAATACATGGAAACAGGAGTAAATAACTGAGTTTTGGAGAACAGCTGCAGGAAGAGAAATTTTAATCAGCTGGATCACAAAACCCTACATATTTGGCAATCTGTAGCTTTTTATCAGCATTTACAAAAATGGGTTGGCAAGAAAATCTTTTTGTGTGCCTTTTACTGGATTTCATGCATGTAACAAATCCTTAAAGCAAAGTGAACAGTAGCACCCATGCTATCTGACATGGAAACTGCTTTTCTCTTTGAAGGCCTTTGAATCATTTTTCATATTTAGCATACTAAGAGCAGGGAGATGATGAGTGACTTAGAACCTGAGTTCTAACCTCCCTACTTTAACATTCTTTTTCTTTTTTTGTCTAGACATACATACATACATACTATTGCCTCCACCTACCCATCACAGAACAGATGTAAATAAAAACTTTACAAGTCAGACAAGAGAAAAAAAAACAACAAAAAAACCAACATCTCAAATCCCACCTGAAGGTCTTGTTGTCAACAAGATTTTTGGAAGAAATAGAAAAAACAAATGGGTTCCTCACCTAAGTTACTTCACCTTCTGTTACCAAAAGTGTGATGAACTGCCCCCTACTCAGAACCACTAATTCAGAAGCAATGACCAAAAATTTCCCTCCCTGCCTGGACAGATCATCAAGCCCTTCCTCTCAAACAGAAAGTGAACACCAGAAATTTGTGGATCTCTTCTCAGCACACAAACTTTCACCTAACCTAAGATGATCAAATAAAACATACCACATAACAAAAAAACCAAAAAAACAACCAAACAAAAAAACTTAAAAAAAAAAATCAATTTTATTTATTAACTTACCATTATATTTTTCTTATGACGTTTTTCCTTAATATGCTTGTGAGCTCCCTGGATATTCTCAATGTGAACTAAGCAGAGCTTGCATAGATACTGACAGTTGGTGTATTCTGGGGAGCGCTGAGGGAAGAGGGACACAGATTAAAAGAAATGTTTCTGCCAAAAGTGTCACAAAAACTCAATTTTTTAAACAATAAATTGTATTTAATAATTATTTAATACTTGCAATGTCAGGATGCTTTGCTACCGTTAAGCAATCTTCAAAAAATCACAGTGGAAATGGATTTTTTCCCAAATGACCAGTGGGGAAAGTGAGGAAGGGAAGTGAGATGACTTCAATATTACACTTCTGAAAATTTTAGTGAGGCAAGATTAAGACTGAAGAGTTTACACCTCTTAAGGCTGACCTAAAGCCACCAGTAAGCCATTCCCTTGTCAGCTCAGGCTTTTAATAACTATGGGGATTTATTAAATCTCAGCATCTATCTTTCCCTCTCTGATGAGAAAAGGGGAAGGATTCATCATATTATCTATTATAGATGTTATGACAGATGGTGTTGTTGTTTGGCCAGCATATTTACAGTGCAAGTGCTCCGTTTTTGTTCTATTAAAAAGGGTGCAGCTGGCCAACAAGGAGGAAGACAGCCAGTTTCTAGCTTACTAATGACTATAGTCTGGATAAGGTGGGATCCTCTGGCAAGGAGTAAGATTATTCCATGTGGATGAGGAATTTGAGATGTTCAGAACTGAAGAAACACACAGAAGAAGTTTCTTTTTGTACAGCCAGGCTGGGAGAGATGGAGTACACAAATGGAGACCCCTTGGGAGTCTGCAAGCAGCAGCCAAGACTCAGAAGATGGTGGAGGTGGAAATCACTGTTTTCCTAGGGTTCAAGAGGGCTCACTGTGGAGTTTATTCAACCAGGAAACCACCAAGAACTATCAGACTAAAAGGCAGAAAGGACCACTGCTGCAAAGATGAGGGGTTGTTAACAAACACTGCACTTCAATCTGCAGTTGTGTTTTCTTCCTCTAATTAAACACAGCTACAGAGACTGGAAACCTTTTGGCACGCTCAGTGCAAAGACAAAAGGGCCCCAACAAAAAGCCTTACTTTTCTTCCAGACTTGTCAGCATTTTTCCAATAACTGCTATTAGTTATAAATGGGAAAGGAAATACCCTACAAAACATTTTCATCCTAATTCTCATATGTCTGTATTTACTAAACCCAAAAAGTATACTGAAAACAACAGATGTTTAAACAGTGACATAACAAGGAATGGACAGAGAACACCATTTTAAGACACTTAAGTGCATTATAGATCAATTAAGCAAATTTGACTTACTGTACAGAAAGCTAAACTAATGCTAATTTTGGGCAAGTTTTTCCACTTACAGAGTCTCATCTTTTGCTTTTTTGGGGGAAAAAAAAAGAAAAAAGAAATAAAGATGCTGCCCATCTACATGGTAAATATCACTTTTAAGTAATATGGTCATGATGCTTTTACTACTAATTATCTTCATCCTTATCTCCTATGAGACAGATACCTAGTAAGATGATTAACATCCATTTGGAAAACAACTTGTAGACAATTACACTTGGCCAGATCAGAAGTTTCAAGTATTTGGTATCTGATGATTGAAGCAGATCAAACACACTTTACCACTCTTCTAAAACTGAATGAGTATCAGCAATAATACTCTTTTTTTAAAAAAGGGTATTTCTTTACAATACTGATACAGTATTATGTCAACAGATGTTGCCAGAAAGATTGTTGTTTGTTTTTTTTTTTAAATTTACCTTTATTATAAAATCTTTTTTAATAAATTAGTTATGCTTCTTACTAACAGCAAGGGCAAGAAAACAACAAGACAAGCAAAGCCATGGACTACTACTTGAATAAGACAGATGCATCCAAACAAGCCAGACCTCATGAAATTTGTGGATGGATGTTCAGGAAGCATCTAAGAGCTCCACTACTTTAAAGAACTCACAGAGAATGTTCCAGATCACTAGGAAAGAGAAACTTAAGAATATCCTTAAAAGGCTAAAGAAAGGGAATCAAGGAATTAGAGACCAGTCAGATTTAGCACCCAGAAAGTTATTGTATAAGTTATTAATAAGCACACAAAAACAGGTCATAGATGACAGACTGATCTGCTCTAAGCAAACTGCACTAGACCAGTTTTATAGCTGCTTTTTAAAAGATAAAATCATAGGGCTTGAGGAAGCAACAGAAGATGCTGCATCTTGAATTTTACAAAATTTTTGTCACTTGTCATAATACCAGTCTCAAAAGGAGACCGTAAGTACTATCCAATGAAGAACAGTAAGGTGAGAGCAAAACTGCTCAGAAAACTGTCCTCAGAGCACACATACCTATCCTGGTTCTTCACCAGTTTAAGAGCATGTGCCAGTTATTTTTCAACAAGGTCCTTCTGGAGTCAAGTATTTGTTAAAGATTTAGTAAATGCAATAGAGGGTGTGCTGACTAAAAATGTGGAATATACCAAGTTGGGAGAGGTTACAGAAGATGACAAAAGTTTAGAGATCACAACAAATTAGAGAAGCGGAATAAATAAGCTGCAATTAAATAATATCAAAGCAAAATACCATTCCTCCATAGGTGTTATCAACTGCAAAAAAAACAGGACTGGGAACACCTCATAAGAGGGATCCCTTCAGAAAAAGGTATAGGGATCATTCTACTGCTGCTAAAAAAGCATGTTTCTTAAACACAAATGCTGCATTTCAGACAGATGAAGTCAGCTGAAACCCCATGTCCAATTTTGGACACCAGTTACATGGTAGATGCCTACAGAAAAGCAACAAAAAGGAATCAGTAACTAAGAAACCTTCAGACCAAAGAATGAGTCTAAAGAACATAAAACTGCAGGAAGAGTAATGATCCTCAAATGTGAGAAAGCTGCTGTAAGAAGTAGAAACGTATGGTTATTTTCTTAAAACAAGATGTAAGGGATTAAAATGCTGGAAGAGACACATTAGACAGTAAGAAAAACTTCTGGGTTACCTACAATGAGCTTGAAATGTATTTCACTGGAAATTATATTAAGAACAGTTTAGACTAACATTTTTATAGAGGCATCTTTAATATAGGTGATTTGGACTGGCAGAAGGGTAATATACTGAAAATAGTGCAAAGTTTCTGAGTTTCCAGGTAACCTAACCTTCTAGAATCATGGGCATCATAGAATGGCTAGGGTTGGAAATGTAAGGTAAGTAAGGGAACTGTAAACCTTTCTGTCTATAGAATTAGAAATTACTGTTCTACAAAGGCCACAGGTGCTACAAAAGAAAGACTTAATTTTCAGTCCACATCATCTGCCACAATGAATGACTAGTCAGCTACTAGGGATATCATTTTAGATCATTAAGTGATTAATCATAAAGAAGAGAGAAGCAACAGGCTCTAGCAGAAATACCACCTAACTATAAATATGGTGATGATAATGAAAGACACCCATTTTCTTTTTTATCTGATAAATAACTCAACCTACTTTTTCAAGTCGGGAGATATAATCTCTTTCCAGACGTTCTTCAGCTTGTTTCAATCCCAATTCCTGTTCAACTGTCAGATTAGATTCATCAATAGCAGTGGTGCTTTCTAAATAATCAGCTTCCAAAGCATGGTCTTTACTTGATTCAGAATTCTTTACTTTACCTAAAGAAAGAAACAGTTATTTTCTTCAGAGTAACTCAAGCAGAGGACAATTGAAAGTACAGAGCAGTTAGGAGCATTTCATTAAGGTGCCAGACACAAATTAGAGCTACATTCCAGTTTTTTTGTCCAAAAGCTGGCCAAAATCACCCTAAATGTTAGAATCTTTCCAGTATGTTATGAAGTTTTTGGACTTCTTTGACTAAGAAGTGCTATCAATAAGAGAAAAAGTACTCGACACCCTGATGCTCAACAACAAAAATAAGAAAAACGTGGCTTAAATCTTTTTACAGTCTATTTTGGTAAGGAAACAGTCATAGAACTGCCTTGCAGACATTCACCCTAATGATCTTACATAGCCACTCATCAGGCATTCCAAGCCCTCAATTCAGAAGGCTGCTGGAGTCCCATCTGAGCACCTTGCTGCCCATGGGTAGCAACCACGGAGCTCTGGAATGCTGCTGCCCACAGACATGCAGATCCATTCCATAAGGCCAGTTCCTCCAGATTCCTATGAATTGGTCACAGTCCACCAAGGCATACAAACATCTACATCTTAAATTATTCCAGTAGTTTTTACATCAGCAAAACTGAGGATTATTTGTGGGCTTTTTTTGAGTTTCGTTTTGTTTTTTTTCTTTTTTTCCTTCCTCTCAACTGAGATCCCAGATTAGCCCAGAATCAGAACTGAGCAAGTTTTCAAGTCCTGGCTTCTCAGTAACAGATGGTCCCTACAGTACATGATGGTGGTCTACAAAGAGCTGACTGAACACAGGATGGTGCCACTTCAAATTGTTTTAAGATTTTATAAAGATAGCTAAAAAAAAAAAACAAAAAACCCAAAAACGAGTATTTTCCTAGCATTTCCATAGATGCCACTGTTGTAACTGTTTCAACAGTGGGAAATACTTCAAAGCAAAGGCCTGCACTGGCATGCCACCTTAAAACAGCTTTTTTATTAGAAAACCTCCTACATTTCTGAAGAAGTGTGGCCAATTCTGAACTAGGGAGCTAACCTGAAGTGAGACAATGACAGATCCATCATTTTAGTTCTGAAATGGAAAAATGTCTTGGAGTAAATACTCATAAGGATAACCACTGATGGACTGCTTGTATTCCAGAGCTCCCTAAAATGAATAGCCACATGCCAAAACTATTATAAATGATTTTATCAACAAAAAGAGGACAACTATCACAGAAAAACAAGGTAGATATTTTCTTCCCACCTACAAAAAATGTTTTCTAGCATATTTTTCCCATTTTTCTGAAAAGCAGCATCTGCCATTCCTGTAAGTGGCAGTGATATCATAAAGGGTTCTCCCCTCTCAAAGACACAACATTGACAAAATTGCCTAAAAACCACATACAAAGCATCTTGCAAAGATGTTTAAGTCTTAGACATGAGAAAAGGAGGACAGCTATTACCACAATTTCTCATTGTCTAAGTAATATGTTTGTATCAATCCCATGGTATCTCTAAGCATTATTGTAAGTGAAAAAAATAGAAAAACAGAAACATTTCAAAAGCCCATTTTAGTTGGTTCACAATTTTACCAGAAGAAAACTGAATAAAGCAGTGCTGAATAATACTCACTCAAGTCATCAGGCTTATGTTCCACTCTTCTTTGATCTGAAGCAGTCTTACCAGGGTCGCCACTCTGATCAACACTCGACTTTGAAGCATGAACTCCCTCTGGATTTTCCTGCATCAGTTTCCCTTTCTGTGTGGCTGTTAAGCTTTCCATACTGATCCCATTCCCTGAAACATGGGAGCCTGGAAAGTTTTCTCCCACTGGTTGAGATTTTGTCTGCTTCAGGTTTTCCACTGCTGATAAATTAGAAAATTTTTTTGCTTTTCCATGACTTCGATCCTGACTGTTGGAGCCCAAATCTTTAGTTCCAGGCATACAACTGTTTGCTTTGCATGATTTGTTTTCTCCTTGTTTTTCAGAACAAACATCGCTTTGTTTACCTTTTTTGCTGCTATTCCCACTTGGAGAACTTCTCCCAACATCCTTCACAGATTTGTCATTTCTATTATGTTTATAATTTTGATTATTTGTAACTTTGACTGCTTTGCCTTCCTCACCAACAAGACGGGCAGACTTCCTTGGGTCATGATTTCCATTCTTTGAGCTCTTGGCCTCTTCCATTATAGTGAAGACCTGCTTCTCCTGTCTCTTGAGACCACTTGAAGTGCAATTCTTCAGCAATTTGCAGTTGATTTTAAATCCACTGTGCAGGCAAGGATCGTAGCTGATTGTCTACTGAAGAAATAATCAGATTTTTTTTTAATGAAGGAAAGACATCAAACTTCTATGCAAAAAATGCATTAAAATGAGCATCTCTAAAGAAAAGTGTAACTAAAAATGATTATAGGAAGAACGTTCCCCTTGTAGGCATAGATGAATTTTCATACTACACTCTGCACTGAAGTAAAACTCATTAAAATTTTTTTATCATCCTCATCTCTATTTACAAGAGGAGATAAGAAGAGATGAAAAATGGCAAAAAATCCTCAAGTGATAAACCTGCCAACAGCTTGATTTCTTCTTTCCTTCCTATTTTTGGCTTTCTGAAAAAACCAAGAACCAAGATGTCTGCAACTACAGTGGAAAAAGAAAAAAATATAACACACCAAAAAATCCCACTCAATAAGCATATTGCTCAAATTAGCCACTAGAGGAAAAACTAATCCAGCTTCTAGAAAGTAAGCTCCATTTCATTAATTGATTTAAAAAAGTATTTAGAGATAAAACTCTAAGTATTATTAAACCTGACCTATCACCTGTATCCAGATCCTTAAGCATATTTCTGACAGATAAAATGCTCATATAAGTTAACTGCCACCAATTACATAAGATTTTGTTTATCCACAAAACCAAAACAGTAAATATTTTGTTTAGCTACAGTTTAACTTCGCTCATCTAAACCTCAGTCCTTTAGGTGGTGTATCATCTGAGCTTTATGTTGGCAACAACTCAGAGACTGTTTTGCCAATGGGAAGCTGAGCATGAATAAGTGGGTCTGTCTGTAAGCAATTACTAATATAGAAAATGAAGAGGGACTCTATAATAAGAATTTGTGTTTACTTTTTTAAAAACACTGTTGAGATACCATAAACAAATTATGAGAATGAAGTATTAGACATAGAAGACAATTAATTTTATAGAGCTATAGGAAGACACAATGTTCAGGAACACAGAGTTTCTCTCTTTGCTGTCCACCTCCAGATTTGGTTGATAAAAGCATGATCCATGACACATCAAAATAAACAGCTTGTAATTTGGTGAAGAAGTCATAGACAAATCAATAAGTTACAACTACCACAAGTATCACAATGTACTTTCATAGAACCAGAAGGAAGGATCAAATCAAAATGTTTGGCTAAAAAAAACAACCCAATTTTCTTAATATTATGAATATACAGGACATCATTTTTTTTCAAGGCTATACAATGCAGTCACTCCCTCTCTCACACACACTTTGAAGGGAAATGCATCAAAAAGTATTTCAGGATACAAAGGACATAATAAAAATGGTTTTTAGTATCTACTACCATAATTTAAAATACACATTAACTTTCAAAGTTAAAAAAACCCAGACAAACAAAAAAAAACCTGCACAAGGATTTTCATGAAGTTAATGTCAACACCACAGTCCTCAGTAAAAGAAAACAAACAACTGTATTACTCAATTCATTCCAATGCCTAAGTATTTTATCTCACAAATACAGTTAGTTAATATGACAAATATTTTCTATTAAATAATGATTACACCTGGCTCTTACTTCTAGACCAAAAGTCAAAGACAAAAAAATCAATAAGATTAAATAGTAATTCTTCCCCATAGCTCAGCACCAGGAACTACTGCCCACCTCTACCAGTGCTGCTCCAGTCTCAGTGTGATCAGAACAGCCCAGGGTCCCCACAGGCTGCCGGAATTACTCTGGTCTGTGACCCCCATGGTGTATAAAGCCCTGCTCTGCAGATGGGTGAGATGGGAGCTACACACACAGAATGTCACTATCTGTAAACTGTGCTCTACTGTGAAGGGGTTTTTTAATGTTAAAAAAAAAAAAAGACTGAAAGAGAGGAGCACTTTCCAAATTCTAAACTACTCCTTATGGTTTAGTTGCGTGACCTGAAAAGGGGGGGGGGGGGTGTGACAGACCCCACAAACAACAAAAAAAACACCACATGCACACATCAGTCCCATTTCTAGTTTGTTTCCAACACCCATGCACTCCTTCAACTCCAGCCTGGTACAGACCGAGGTCACATTTCCAGGTTCACTGAAAAGCAGCCCAGGTCACCACCAACCCTGACAAGAGCAGCAAAACCCTTCCTCCAGCCCTGGCTACTTACTCCCACTCCTCCGGCTGCTCCCTCCCTTGTGCTGTTCTGCAGTGAACAAAACCAGAAAACCAATCCAGCTGAACATAAAGCTGGCACAAGGGAGGAGGAGGAGGAGCTGGTAACAACAACTAGTAGGGTGGGGACAGCTTCTCTTGGCACCACTTCCAGCTTAAAGCTACCATGAAACCCCAGCACTGGAGGAAAAAAAGGGCTTTGCTCTGCTCTCTTGGATTTGCTTTTTGGAAGTGTCAGATTGTTGGATCTGTATTTTGCAAGGAGGTTTTAGAAAAAAAAAATCCATAAAAAATTATACTGAAGGCTCGAATGTTTTGATCTCACCCATTCAATAAAATACACAATTATATAAGGAGATACATAATCTTTAATCAAATGAACAAATGTGATGGGAAAAAAAATGAGGAAGCTGCTAATAAAAACTGTCTTTATAACCTAACTAATAAATGGGGAACTGTAATAACATTAAATATTAATAGAATGGGTGTAATCAAATGCAAGTAGTTGAGGTTACAAAGCACAGATACATTCTTTACACCTAAAAAATATGAATAAAGATGAGTAATGAAATTTCCTAAGACAATAATAATCACCTGTACAAAATAAAAAGTGTTCCACAACAAAATTCAGACTCAGGAATACAAGTGCAATAATAATGTTGTTGTACTTTGGCTTTTTTGTTTGCTTTTTATCTTCTGTTCTTTAATACCAAAACAATTTAGTCAATAAAAAAATGACCAAAACTGCTGTAACATAGTCAATAGTGACCACATCCCATCTCACAGAAGTGCAAAGAACTGCAAAGTAAACCAATTAAGGAAACTTCACATTCAAAATGAAAAAAAAAAACCAACCACCACCAAAAACCACTAGTAAGCAGAAGACAGTCTCAAAAAAGATCCTTCCTCTTTTGTCAGATATTGGCACCTACACACGAGAGAGGGGAGAGAGGGAAAGGAGCACTTCTGAAAAGAATAACATAGTTGGAAACAAAACACTAGAGTGGAGTGAATCAGTGCTGAGATGGCATCTTTCTAGAAATCTGGATGGCAGGTCTTACTCACAAGCTCAGGCTCAGACAAACTGTGAGACCCTGCATCAAAGAAAAACTTTCTTCCTGGCAGGCTGGCAACAAAACCAGTCTTTCACCTGCATCTGCAAACTGGGGTATGATTCACCTCTTTAAAGCATTTCACCATTTTTAATTTGTTCAGTATCCTGGTGTTACAGGGGACTTGCTTTCTTCTGCTTCCTGAATGTACAGTGCCAGTCACCCCTCTGAAATCTGGCTCAGCACCCTGGCACTTTGTAGAAAAATACTCAGGTTGAAATACAACAGCTTGAGGTCAGAGAAGATACCACCTAAAACTCCAGAAAATGATTAAGCCTATGCAACAACAATCCAATTAAAAATGCTTAAAATCAATTTCTCTACTGTAGAATTCATTTTAGGTTCATGAAACTAGGAGCAAGGTTGTTTCACTTTCATTTCTGCCAGCTTCTTTTGTTTCTTCCTTTTCTCAGACTAGCATTAGAAAATTCTGCATTTGAATTGCAAAAACTCAGGGTAAGGCTTACTTCCAAAGTGGAAAAAACCAAACCACTTTCAAGAAGCTCTTTCTACCCATTTGCCCTTCTACTTCTTCCTCTCAAGTTGTTCAACTTACTTAACTCCTTCAAAAGCATACATTTAGGGTCAGACTTTGCCATAACAGGGCCTCTTCAAAGATAAAGGCTGGAGCTGAACTGGGAGCTCTTGCATTCTGAGTTGTCCTTTTGCAAAACATCTCTATTTTAATCATTAGCAGCAGAACTTGATATTCCTCCTTTCCTAGACATTAATTTGGAGCTCCTCTGTCACACCCTCGATCACAAACCCATTGGGTAAGCAGAGGAAATGTGCTGAAGGAACATTCACACTGACAGGTTCTTAGCTGCTCCCTAAGAGGAAACACAGCTTCCTCCTGCCTTCCCCCAGCAGAGATCCCTGCTCTAATCAGGCACTAATTGTCCAGAAAACATACATTCTCAACAGTCTTTTGACATGACTTTGAATATGTTGTAAATTTTGGTCTCAATTTACTTAAATGTCCTAAAGTAACAGGAGCACAGAAGAGCAACTAAAGGGAAAAAAAAAAAAAAAAAAAAAAAAAAAAAAAAAAAAAAAGAACAGCCTGGTAAGTTTTGTTTCCCCTGGGAGTACTACATTAAATATAAACAGCAGAAGCACTAGGAACATAATTGCTATCACTGTTTCTATAAAGCACTCCCTCCTTTGAGATAGAGAGCCCTGTATTTTATCTTAGACCTGCTGTTATCTGTTTCATTAGGACTGTCCCTTAAGCTCCAATCTCCCCAGCCAGCCTACCAACAGTCAGTGGGGTGATTAACCTCATTCCCCCCCCAGCTGATTACCAACATAGCCTTGCTGAACTTCCTCAACAAAATTAAAAGGAAATTCAGCAAACAAAGGTTACAGCCACAGATTGAAACAAAAGGCAAGGCTGTGTTCTACACTCTGCTCAGACTGCAGCACAGGTAACATCTACAGACAGTCCTGAGGAACTTGGGGGATGTGTGTGTCTCTTTTCTGAACCGAGCCCCAGTCTCATTTTTGTGTCCCAAGAACTTGTAGAAATCATTCAA
The DNA here is from genome assembly GCF_003957555.1 of Calypte anna. Classification (NCBI taxonomy): domain Eukaryota; kingdom Metazoa; phylum Chordata; class Aves; order Apodiformes; family Trochilidae; genus Calypte; species Calypte anna. Next base: position 25,254,307 of record NC_044254.1, read on the forward strand.
GCTTCCCCCATATTGGATGCCAAAAGTTAAAAAAGGCTATCACACATGTATGCCAATTTTATGGTGAACTACACATGACTTAGGACAAATTAGTATCAGTTCTTGATGCCTTTCCAAAGTACTTAAAACTAAAACTATCAGATATTTCTGGCCGTGGGTTCCACCAGCAATAAACCCACAGGTATCCCTAGTAACAAATATAAATTCTATGCAGTGTTCCAGATCTTCTAGTTTCTACAGGCTATTGAATTTAGGATAGTAAGCACACTACTACCAAAATCTATCTAGAAGGAAGCCAGTGCAGTGCATGCAAAATCTAACACACAAACCAGGGTGCAAGAGAATAAGCATCCTGGGCTAAGTGAAGATACATAAACCAGTAGAAAGCTCTGATGCTGTATTTGCAATGTGATGGACTGAAAATTTCTAAGGAGTGATCACTAGATAAACAATGTGTGTGTGTTTGTGTATATCAACAAACCTGTAACAAAACTGTATCTTTAGCTACTTTTTACCAGTCACAAACTACAGCTAAATAAAATGGATTTTCCAGCAGTATGGTTACATCTGCTTTACAAGGATCCAGGACTTTCACTACTGAAAGAAATATGCTGAAAATCACTTCTTTAGAGAAGCTGTGAAGAATACATCCATACAGCTGACACACAGGCTGGGTCAAAATCATCTGTAACACAAAACTGATTCCAGATTCCCAAGTCAAGCTTTGCTGACACAAAAACCTAAAATTTGAAAGTTACTTCTTGCTGGAAATATTATGTCATCCATCAACAGAGATTAAAAAATACAATCTAAGAACATCTGATAAGCTGTTCTTTTCCAGAGATATTGCTAGAATATCAGAACAAAAATTATGAACCAAGGATACAGTAGGAGTACAGATACATGTATGCATGTCTCTGGGGAAAGGAAAAAAAAAGTAAAAATGGGATTCACATTGTTACTAAATTTAATTAGTAAGTTCTTAGTGCTTCTCAGTTAAAGCTACTGGTCTATCATTTCTGTACAATTAAACAATTTATCAAATATACAATATAGCCTTAATGTGCCAAAAGCATCAGAAACATTGACTTGCCCTGGATTGCTTCCATTCTGCTAATTAATCCACCATGCAAATTTCAAGATCCTTCTTTCTACAAGTTCCCAGTCCAAGTCAGTCTCAGTATTACATTATTTCATTAAGATAGGGACAAAATTAAATTTAGTAGAAACGCTTCATAAAACTTCAAAAGCAAGCATTACAACTGTGAAACAGGACACAGTTTCAGCTGGGCAAGATTCTGCACTGCCTTATGGTATCAATATGAATACACAATCCAAAGCCACTACTGAGAAAGAGATTCACCAGACATTTAAGAGGAGCTCCCCAGGGATGTCTTGCTTTCAAGTAGGACACAGGGAAATCCTGCTCTCCTTTCTCTTTCAGTTCCCTTCTGAGGAAGAAGCAGGTAAATGCCCCACAATGTGCAGGTGTCCCTGTGGCACCTGGCAGTTGCTTTTCCACTCCTAGCTGAGGCATGAGAGAAAAGTCCCAGCTGCCTCCTGTGCAAGAACCAAACACAAAAGGAATTTTCTGATCCCTCTGTACAGAACTTCTGGAAACGTATTTCCATACATACGTTCTGGGAAACAGTGGTTTCATCCCAGAATTAATTTTAAGATGGTATTTTCACTATAGTTAAATAGAGAATTTCTTTTAAAAGCTCACTGCAAAGCTGATGTTTGTAAAGGAGACCTGTCACTCCTAATTGCACGTCTTCTGCCAGATACTGTAATTAAGTCGTAATTCCACGGCTGGTTTACTTTTCTTGTCACGGAAATAATTACATCATTACTATCTGAGGTCAGACTATCCAAAAAACACCTACTGGAACTGGGAACACAGGTCAAACAAAACCAGAAACAACACATATCCTCTGTTTCGAAGCAAATGCAATGACTCTCGAGGCACAGTGCTCGGGAAGCTAAGTGATGAGGAGGTGGCATGAATATAAAAAATATTATTAGATCCATACTTAGATGCAAATATCTTTTTTCACGTACTGGTCCCTCCCCCAGCCTAAACCTGTTTATATTGTTTTCTCTGCATGTTACGAGCTTGTCCTCCTTTGATATACCCAGAAACAACCTCAGAAGCAGCAAGGCCTCAGGTAATCTGGCACATTGAGACAACTGGCAAACCGCAACACACTGCAAAAGCAGAGAAGTCGTTCAGCTGTATTTGTATACGAGCTAAGCCAACAAAAGAGCACAAACACACAGGCGAAGGGATGCCCGTGTGTCATTTCAAGCAACATCCCAACCCACCGAAAGGAGAACCTTTGGCTTGAGCAAGAAATAAAAACGGCGGAGGAATGAGGGGGGGACAGCCCAGGACAGGAGAGCATTTCCCGGGGGAGCCTCACCAACCGCAACGCTCTCCCCTTCTCTCCCCCTCCTCATATTTAATTCCACTGGCTGGCAGAACAACACGCACTCAGCTCCCGCCCGGCAGATACCCACGGACCCGCAGCCACGGCACTGCCCCTCAGGACTCCCGCCCGCCGGGATGCGGCCGTCCCCAGCTCCCCGCTGACCTTGGGGCCTCCATCCTCCCCCCCGGGGGCCATGACCGACACCCCCAGGCCCAGAGCGAGGGGGGCAGCCCCGGCGCCGCCACCTTGCCAGGGCGCGATGCCGGGAGGCCGCGATGGGGCCCTCCAGGCGGGGCGCGGGCAGGAGGGCCGGGGCAGGGCGGAGCTGGGGCGCCGCGGGATGAGGCGGGGGGCGCCGACGCGGAGAGGGCCCCCCCCGAGCCCTCCTCCCTCCCTCCTTCCTTCCCTCCCGCTCCGCTGCGGGGGGGAGAGAGCAGAGCGCTCCCAGACACCCCCCCAGCTCGGGGCAGGAGTTGGGCGGGGTCCCCCCCGGCCCCTGGAGCCCGTACCTGGCTGTGGCGCTAGGGGTGCCGGGGCTGCTCCCCCGCCATGCCCGGCTCCAGCTGCTGGAGGCCCCGACGCCAGCGGCTCAGTCCGGCCCGGCCGCCATGTCAGCCGCGCCGCGAGATGCATTGTGGGGCGAGGGCGGGCGGGGGAGCCGCGGGGGCGGGCGGGCGGGCGGAGGGTTCTGCCGGACCGGACCGGTCCGCATCGATCCCGGCTGCTGGGGCAGCCTTGGAAACTCCCCCTCCGCTGGGGAGGAGACGTAGCCACCCCGCTGCCCCTTGGCCTCTGTCCCCCAGCACCGCGGTAGGAATGGGGATGCGGGAATAAGCACCTCCGTTTGGGCTTTTTTTGTTGTTGTTTCTTGCTTAATCCCCTCCACACCCGCTCCCATTTTTTTCCTTTATTTTTTTTTTTATTATTCCACCCTATTTGTCATCTCCGGCCTCTTCCCCCACGCACTCTCGGCTCTGTGGAGCGGGGTTAGGACCCGCCTGGAGGCTCTGCGTCCTCGGCCTTGTCCCCCGCACCCCGCCCGCTCCCGGGCTTTGCTCCACACAAAGCAGACGCCGAGGGGGGAGAAATGGCTCCTGGCTCCCTGACCTTGGCTGTGAAGCCGGCCCCAGCTGCAGCTTAGGGACAGCATCTTGGCCATCGTGTGTGCTGGCAGTTTCGCAGGTCTCGGGGAGGGGGAGCTGGCCCGCCCGGCTCTTGGCAATGCTGGAAGGTGACCTAAAGAAACTGGCCGAGTGTTTTCGAGGATGGCAAATCTCCCGGTGATCTGGTAGGGTGCTGCTCCTCTTGGCAGTCAGATGTCATGTTGCTGGCACTGGAGGCCTTTCCAGAAGAGCGAGGAGCGTAAAAAGATGGTCGAACTAATAAAGACGACCTTCAACAAGACAAGAGGACACAGTCTTAAGTTGTGCCAGGGGAGGTTTAGGTTAGATATTAGAAAGAATTTCTTCACGGAGAGGGTGATTAGGCTATGGAATGGACTGCCCGGAGAGGTGGTAGATTCTCCGTCCCTGGAGACATTTAAAAAAAGACTGGATGTGGCACTCAGTGCCATGGTCTAGCAACTGCTCCGGTGGGTCAAGGGTTGGACTAGATGATCTCTGAGGTCCCTTCCAACCCGGCTAATTCTATGATTCTATGATTCTATGAAAGGAAAGCATGAACAACCGTGTGCTGGGTAGTGCTGGAAACGCTACCTCAGAGTGGCTTGGGTAGGTAGAGGTGAACAAAAGTTGCAAAATCTGTAATACTGGATGCTATAAATACTGGCAAGGCGTTCTTCTGGATGTACTGTGAAGCCAGTGTGATCCTTAGAGCTGATCTGCTTTTTTTTTGTGGTTCACTTGAAATTCACATTTAATGAAACGAGGATTGGGTATCTTAGGAGAACGGGATGAGCTTTTTCACCTTATGGAATGTGGGCCAATCCAGCCTAGGTCAGCAGTGACAGAAACCACAGTGCTGCTGTGCTGTTTGGGGACAGCTGGTGGTTTCAGCCCAGTCCTATTTGACAAAGATTTTTAAATGGGTTTAGTAGGCCAAAGAGTAAATTGCGAAAGTAACTAAATTATACTTGCTTCTGGAAACAGTCCTCCTTGATCAACATTTACACATGCTAGTGAGCAAACACACGCCAGTTTGCAAACCTGACTGGCATTTTTCCTGCAAGCTGAAATTTTATTAGAGTATATCACATTTAGTTCAAATAGTTGGATAGACTTTCATGTGAAATGTTCGTGGAGTTTGGCTCTGAAAACTTGAATCACTATAAAGCCAAGTCTTTGACATAGCGTGTGCATTCAGAAACAATTCTCCGTTTTTTGCTGATATCAAAGGATGTGTCATTGCAGGGAGCAATATAGAAATATGGAAGAAAAAGGGAAGCTGAATTCTGTTGCCAGCTGGCCATTATTTAAAGATTTCCCAGTCCAGTGCCAGTGATCAAAAACTTTCAGACTCTGGGCTCAGTTGCTGGAAGAAAATAAAATTCTGAAAGCCACTGAATTGTATCTAGAAATCAGAGACAATAATCATAAAGCTGTAGGAAGCAGATTTTATAGGCCATTTGTAGAGCAAAAGCTTGCATGTCTCATGTTGTAGCATGATACCTCATTTTTAGTCCTATACCCAAGCTACTACATCATTATGCCTTAAAAGATGCATGTGTATTGTAGATTTATTTTTAATATCCTGCTAATTAATGCCTATGTTAAATTATTTTAACCACTGGGATTATTTTTTAAACAATTTTAAGAATTTACTAGGGTTTTTTTTAATGTGTTCAAATACTACACTTAAGCCCTATTTCTGTCTCCAGCTGTCTGAAGAAACTCTAAAGCTTCATAGGTAATTTATTTATAAAATGAAAAAATCTTGACTGTCTTCTAAAGGAAAGGTTCTTGGTCAATACTACAGCCAGGAAAACATACAGAAATATCTTTCACAGCTGTGAAGATGAGACCTTCAGATTCTTAGCACGGCATAGCTTCCCCCTTGACAGTGTGGTAGAGGATTTTCCATCTATATGGTTTTTAAACATATCATGTTATTCCTCAATGCTGGGTGTCTATTTAAGCTGAAATACATTTTAAAAAATGAAAAATATGAAATAATTTGAAATTATGATTAAATTTTGCAACTAGTTATAGATGGCTTCTTCACTCACTGTAATGCCACTTATGATCGACTTACCCAACCAAATTAATCAACACAAAGATCTACCAAAACTCAGTTACAGAGAAATAAAATCACCAAGTGAGATTGCAAAATGTAATTTGCTCTTCAAAAGTTAGATTTCCAATACACCTTGGATGTGCTACTTAATTTTTTTCTGTAAATCACTACATTTTTCTTTCCTTTGCCAAGAATTATCGGAGTCATAGGCATGACCAGTTTCTCAGTCCAAGAAGAAATCAGTGACCATCAAGTGCTATTGCTGTTAGGTTATATATACAAATAATTTTCTTCCAGCAGGCATAGTAGCAAATGGTACAATGGCTATTTTTTTCTTGCAGACAATCCAAGAGTGGCATCAGTTTGCTGAAGCAGTGGTTTGGCTCTGTATAGCTGAAAGCTTTTTCACCAAATCAAGTTCTTGATGTGTAATGCCTCTTTCTTGCTTAAAAACCCTTTGGTAATGTGGTTTCTCCCTGATCACACTGTCAAGACCAGTGGTCTAGCAACTCACTTGTTGCAAACCAGGTGTGTGCAGAGATTTTCCTGCAGGCCTGGCTCATGGTTCTGTGTTTCACATGATACAGTGCACAGCAGGATTGTAATTCTGTCTTTGCTGACTGTATGCTCTGCCTCTTCTTCACTTGCATCAGTAACCAGTAGCAACCAAGCCACTGGTATCCTTTGACATCACACCGCAGTTTCTAGATGCTATAGTTAGTATAATTTTAGAAAGGCAGTGTCAAATCCACCTAAAATACAGTGACTGTATCCCTTATTTTCCCAGTTCAAGCAGAGCTCTCCATCTGACCCATGTTCCTCGGACACACGCAGCATCCCTGCTCTTGAGCCAACAAGCACTTTCATTTGTCTTGTACCCATAAAGATCTTACTTAATATACCACTACCGCCACGAAATACTCCATTTTAGAGTATCTGAACCCCTCCACGAATGCATCCTTCGGAGGCCTGCTATGGAACCCTCTGCAGCAGCCAGACTGTTGCAAAAGCTCCTCGGTTTGCAGCATTCCCTCCTTTCCGGCAGCGCTTTTTTTCCCTCCGTGGCAGGAGGCTCGGCAGCCCGGCCGTGCAGCATGCTGGATCCGGAGGGCAGTGTGGAGCACAAGCCTTCCTCTTCCTTCCCCAAAGTTTTCCTCATCCCTCTAGCCATGCTCCTTGCAATCGCCGCCCTCCTGCTCTTAGCCTTTTCCGCTACGCAGCAGAAAGAGCCTGATTTTTACACTTTCAAAGTTGTCAACATCAGGGGCAAACTAGTGTCTCTGGAGAAATACAGGGGCTCGGTAAGTCCGCACGGTGATGGGCAGTTCTAGCCCAGACTCACTAACCAGCCAGTCCTTGCATGTGTGAAAACCCAGAGGGGGTGGAGAGGTTGCACATTAACTCGGTGCAGGTGGGTTCGGGCTTACGGCTCTTCCTTAACCCATCTGGAGCGCTGCTCGGACCTTCCCTTCCTTGGTACCGCTCCCTGGGTCTCTGCGCTCCTTAAATAAAAACTTTGCAGTCGTAACCTCCCGGTGTGAGCGTGTCCGCGGCTTTTCCTTGCGCTGCCTGTAGACGTGGCAGGCAGGGAATGTCTCTGCCTGCCTTTCGTTCAGCAGCTGGCTGTTAACATTTGAAGCTCAGGAAGCCTGTAGCTTTCTACAACTTAACTTTTGGAGCATATTTCTGCCTTTTAACTGCATGACCGATAGTAAATTATTTTTACCCGAATCCCAGTTCTTTTTAATGTTCTGCGTTAAAAGAAGATGGGATTTCATCAGTGGCTAATGGAGTGGATCAGATTGCATAATTAGTAAAAAAGGAAGAAACGTGATAAAGTAGTTATTTTAGTATCAGTGTGTAGGGAAATGGTAGCAATATCGTGCCATTCCAGTTGTCACTTTTTAGTGCACAAAAGCATGGTGAAGAAAGGTGTGTAGGCACACATAAACTTCTTAAAATACAGGAGTTCTATGCAGATCTTCCCATTTTAAGAACTGTTTCTTTGAATGAATCCTGAATTTATTTTTTTCATTTTTAATTTGGGGTTTTTTTGTGGTTTGACCATCTAGGAAAATTGGTCAGGATCTGTGGAAGAACAGCACACAGGGTGCACCCTGCATAATGCATTAAAGCTTATAAACTCTTATAGTCACATTCACAAATTGCAGGAGCTAAAATCAACATAAAGGTCAGAAGTGCCACCCTTAGCACTCAAGTGATTCATCTGTGATACAGCCAGGATGTTGCCCAGAAAGGCAGGAACCACTTCTCCCTTCATTCATCCTTATTCTCCATCTTTGTGTTTCCACATTCCCCCCTCCTCAGGTGCTTCACTGAGGAGCCTGAGCTCCCACACCACAACAGGTCACTAAAGCATTGTCAGGAGGGTGGAAAGCAGGAAGGCTCACGGGAAGAAATGAACATTTCCCTGAGCTCAGAAGAAAGGGATACAGGTAGACTTGGATGAAATGAGAGGTCTGACTGAATCTTACCTGGCTGAAGTCCTCGTCCCCCTCCATTTGCAATTCAGATGGAACAGAAATGGTCCAGTGCACACTCAAGTATCTACATTGGAAAAAAAATGAAATGCATTTACTATTAAGCAATATTTGCTTTTTTTTAAGGACTTCCTTCCAAAGGCTCCATGGGTAAATCCTGTTACTGGGGCATGTTTTGTCTGCAGGTCTTCTGCAAATGTGTTGAAATAAGCAAACAAAAAAGCTTCTGTACCTCAGGGCCAGAATCCACTTGGGAAGGAGTAAAGGGGGAACTTGAAGGAATTTCTTACAGCCACCTTGAAGAGAGCTGAGTGTGTTCATCCCACCTGGAACAAGCTGTAGAGCCTGCCCTGGTATTCCATGAACATGCCAGGTTAAGGGGGTGTGTCTGTGTCTCCAGTGGTGCTGTGATACCTCCCCATCCTCCAGGAGGGAATGGTATCCTAAGGGAGAGTTCTAGAGCCATCCCTTGGAAAAGGTAACACCATTGGTAACACCATAAAGGAATGGTACTCCTTGATGTCTGCTAAGCCATATGGAATAGTTTATTCCAAAAAAAGTGATAACCAGCTTCTGCACGGAACAAAAAGATGTGAATTTAGGGAGCTTGTTAATGTTGAGGCTTGCTACTGTTGGAGAATACATGTGCACAATTTTAAGGACAATTAAAGCAATAAAACACATCCTTTTCTCTCATTTTGTTGTCAGAGCTCTGTATCAAGGTAGACAAAGGTTAATTAAAAATATTACTTTCTTAAAATAAACACTCTTAATCTGCAGTTAGATAAGTAATGTTCAGATGTAGCTTTGTTATATTTTAAAGCTTTTAAAAATAGCAGATAAATAATATATAAGTACTATGTATGTGCTGCTGATGTTTTAAAGAAAGTGAGTCACTAGTTAGCCCCTGGAACAAGTTTGCTAATTGCTAAGCCTGATTTTAACAGCCATAAGCTTTCTGACAGACATAGAGAAAACATTTTCTTCAATCCTCAACCAATTTAGTTAAATAACTACTTCATCTGTAGTCGAGAAACTAACTGGGAATTGAAAAAATGCAAAAGCTTCAAGAGTATTAAAAAATAAAGGTGCTAATTCTAAAAACACAAGAGCTAAGTAGAAATAATCCGTGCAATTAATGACTTGTAGAATCTTTCTTAATATAAATTATTGTGTAGATATCATTTTCTTTTTAATAGAAAAGTAAGACTGATGGGTATTATTTCACTTTCCATTCAAGTACATGAATGGAAATCACAAAGGACCTCCATACAAATCACAAGTACCCTCCATTATATAGTAAACAAGGCATGTACTAACAATTCTGAAATAACAAAAATAATTTTTTTTTTCTGAAATAGGTGGGCACAGACATAACTTATCTTCCACTTTAATAAAAAAAGGAAATAATAAAAAATGTAGGGGACTCCTTCCTTTTTATGGGGGCATATGAAACTATCTTGGAAGAATGCTAGGATTTGGTATATATGCTACAAAATCGAGTGTGATGTTAATTACATCAACCTGAAAGCAGAGAAAGGGAGGAATATTGCAACTGAAAAAAAGAGTACCAGAAATTAAATAGCTTAAACAGGTGTCTCTTTTACTGTCCTACACGAGAAGGGCTATGAATTTTCCAGGCTGATGTTGACACATCTCCCTGACCAATGGAGAGCAGTGATGTGTGGTTGGAAAAGAATCAAGAGGATTCAAATAAGATTCTGACTCATCTATCTACCTGTCTAATTCATTAAAGCTTATATTCTGTTTTATGATCTCTGTAAGGTGTACTGTAAGAGGCAGTATTCTTACCAGAAGGAGTCAGAATTCCCAAGCATGAGCTGTTCCCTGCTGCCTTCACAGCTGTCTAGATATAATGGTACCTACCCACCACAGCTAAGTACAGTGTGCTGAGGTGTAATTAAGCAGCGTTAGTCCAACGCTTTGGAAGTCTCCAACCAAAAGTACTGTAATAACATAGAAGCATTACACACTGTAACACTGTAAGGTATCATTTTACTATTGAGAGCAACATGAGGCACCTTGCATCACAGCTCTCAGCAATCTGGGAACGTACTATTACTGAATGTGAATAAACACCGGGTATAGCTATTTAATTACCAGATGAAGTATCCATTGATTTATTTTGTTTATATTTTTTTTTCCCCCCCATTAAGTAACTACTCTGAGCTGCTGCAATCTGACACCTGTGGCTGGTTCTTCCATCACTCCAGTGGAGCCAGTTAAGACAGATCTGAAAACCTAAGTCCCTACTATCTCTGCTAAAAAGATTCACACAGGGTTACTTGAAGCTGACAGAGTCATAAATCTATCCAGGGTTCTTTCCCTGAAGGAGATACACTGCAAAAAATATTTCTTGGTTTATTTAAAGTTTACACCAGTGTATGGGTTTTTTTAAGCGAAGGGAAGGATAGTAATAAGAGGTCAGGCACTAGCTGATAACAATTCAGCTTAAATAAAGTGATTTTTGTAAGGTCCACAATGAATCATTTGCACACTAGGTGGTGTACTTCCCTTGCACACTCAGAGCCTGAAGGCAGTCAAGAGGCATATAGAGCTTAGTTTAAATCATTAATGGTCATAAGAAGTCAAAGTACAGCCTCTGTGAGAACAAAAAGAGCAACTGTTATTTATTAAAAATAAAGTATAAAATAAAACCACTAAAATCATCACATAAAATCACTTCTTTTACCAGACACTTGAAAAATAACTTGGTAAAGATTTTTAAATGATCATTTTAAACATTCCTTATGAAATTCTAAGAAATCCTGAAAGTTTTTTTTTATTATATGTGTTAGTTCTGCACTATTAAGTATGGAGTTCAGTAACAGAATGCATTTTTCTAAGGAAAAAGGAGAAGCATAATGTGTCAGCTGTTCTAAGAAATGCTGACTGTCGTTTCCTCCAGTTTTGTGAGAGAATGTTTGGAAGTCTGCACCAGCTGCAGCATGAGCTCTCATGCCTTTCACCACCATGCAGAATAATAATTGGTTTTAAACAGATGTAAATGACAATTGGTTCTTTTGGAGTGAATCCTCTCAGGCCTTCCTGACTTCAAGTAAGTTAAAAATCCTCAGCTGATTTCACTACAAGTTATCTTTCATATCTGTTGCAATTTAAACATAATACCTACAGAACCTTGTGTGCCCTAAAATTCCAACATTGAATTCTTATATTACTATTGTATTTAGGATAAAGTACCAATAGATATGAATACATTAAGGTGAATGAATATTTCTGCATCGTGAGAATGCTTTCTCAAGTTACAAAAAAGCCTCTTAAAAAGCCTCTAGAATTTCATATGAAAGAACTAGATGTAACTTCAACTTTTAGTGGTACAACTCTTTACTTCAGTCACACTAAGCTACAGTTATCACTACACTTGGTAAATACATATTATTTGAAAAGAACTGAACTTCTAATAGTTATTTTTTAAGCCCTATTTGAAATGCTGCCTGTCTGCAACAGTAACACATCATAAAATTGTTAACTCTTCTCTGAAAAAAACCCCCAATTATACACCATAACTTTGGGTGTTTTAGGAGACTGAATTTAAGATTGAATTAAAATGAATTGTAAATTTTGTCTGAATAAATGTGATGCTTTGGAAGTTAGCTAGATGGCTCCAGATCATATTTCATAAGCAAAGGTGGAGCAATTTTATTAATAAATAAAATTGGATCTAAAAGATACCTAAAAGATATCTGAAAGATTCAGGTTTAACTGACTCTCATGAAAATACGAGAATAAACTCAATTTCTGTAGAATGGGTGGCAACTGAGACTTACAAAATTTGTAAGAATAATAAGAACCTTAAGCCTATGAATAAATTCTAGAAGTTATTGAAGGACAAACTATCTTAAAGCCCAAATGAAATCTCTACAAGGCCTTGATAAGCTGTGTCATATGAACTGTGTAAGATGTGTCAGCCTGGGTCATTTCATTTCCCCAACACATTTTTGGCAGGATCTGTTCCACCATGTATTCTCCTTCCACATGGCTCCATTTTCCTGTAGTGGTCATCTGTGTTTGGCATCTTCCTCTCTGCTGGATCTGCACAGGCAGATACAGGCCTGGTGGGAATGTCTGAGTAACACAATGCACACAATGTCAAAAATTATCAGCAACAGGAGTTTAAAGAATACTGAGCAGAGTCCTCTTAAAATCTCTAACTGAGGCAGTGTATCTTCATGCAAAAAAACTGCTGTCATTTTTGTCACCATTACTGTAGAAATGGTGGGAAATTTTACAGTGCTTACTGCATAGACCAACCCAAAATACTGTAATTGCTTCCATGAACTTACAGGTCAAGACATCTTGCACTGGTAAATGGATCAGCCAGTTCTAAATGAATACAAAGTTCTGTACAAGAAAAGATGCTGCAGAACAGATACTTCACAATAAATAAACTACCAAAATTAAATTAATTTTCAAGTTTATTTCTAGTGTCATGAAATTATTGGTATTTCTTAGCTGGATGGTCATTTCTTAAATATGCTTTGAAACTAACCAAAAGGCAGAATGGAGAAAAGTAGATTTTCTGTAAACTGAAAACTAGGATTCCTTAGCTATTTATTGATTTAGCTTTGTGGCTGCCAACTGGGAATACATGAAACAAATATTAAATCTTCCTATTGTAAACAGAACTCGATGTAGCTTCAAACATAAATGTCCAGTCACAGTTCTCTAAAAATTCTCATTTTTTTGAAAATAATCCACATCCCAGCCTGCCTGTTGGAAAACTGACCTGCAGCATGGTTTTTAATCTCCCTTGTTTTTCAGGTGTCCCTGGTTGTCAACGTTGCCAGTGAGTGTGGGTATACAGACAGCCACTACAAGGCCTTGCAGCAGCTACAGAGAGACCTGGGCCCCTACCATTTCAATGTCCTGGCCTTCCCCTGCAATCAGTTTGGGCAGCAAGAACCAGACAGCAACAAAGAAATTGAAAGTTTTGCACGGAAAACTTATGGTGCCTCTTTTCCCATGTTCAGCAAAATTACAGTCAGTGGAGCTGGTGCAATTCCTGCCTTCAAGTACCTAATTGGTGAGTGATTTGGAATTGTTTCCTCTGTGTAGGATTCCTCTGAGACAAGAAAAGGTATCTTATTATTAAATTCACAGAATCATAGAGCAGAATTGTCAAGCTCAAAGAGGTCATGTAGTACATCCTCCCATACAAGGCAGGATTTCTGTCTGTGTCACCCCTGACTGCTTTGTCTAAGCTTCTAAAAAGATCTCCAGGGATGAAGATTCTATGACAACAGATGCCCTGTAACAGCTCCTCTAACAAATATCTGCATGGAATGCAGGTCTTGAAATACTCTCCTGTATGCATACAACACCTGATCTTTCTTTTTCCACTTTGCAGTCTCATAAGTGCTTCTCCTGTGACACAACTGCTGCAGATTGAACTTGGGAGATTCATCTCAACAGCTGTAGGCTAAGTGGAAGCAAAGCACCACCATATTTAATTCAGCAATCAAAAAGTGAAACTAGGCATGAAAAGATGTCCTTGAATACTCCCTTCTTCCTCACCAAGCATTGGAATAGCTCTATTTTACAGTTCCTCCATTTCTAACCTGCATTATAGCTAGACCTGGCACCTGAGGAAGGTTATTAGCAGATAGCTAACAAGATACACTGTGAAGCAGGATATTCTTTGTCAGGGCATTACTTTTTCTCCCAGGGCACTACTTTTCTTGCTAACTGCCAGCTAAATGCTAAACCAAGATGTCAGCCTTTGTCCAATGTGAAGGAAATGTCTTCCAGCAATGATATCTAATAAAGCCTAATATGACAAAGTACCACTTGAGCTGCATTCTGCAAGGACCACATTGCTGCTGCTTCTTTCCATCACCACAGTGTTCTCCAACATGCCACTGAACTGAAAGGGGTGTTGGTGGCATTACTTTTGGCTACCCCAAGCACATCTTCTTCCAGATGTCTGTAATGGATCTTCCAGTTAGCCAAACTTCACTCTCATCCTCTTCACATCCTTCCATTCCCGATTTGCCCAGTGGCATTACTACTGCAGACATCTCACATGAAACTTGCAAAATCTTTGTTTCCCTGCTGGTCCACATGCAAAGGGAGGCATATCTGTGCAGCATAATTACAAGCTAATGAGCAGTGTAGGTCTGGCTGTGTCTTGATGATTACTTTAAAGTACCTTCTGATTCCTGATGAGATTCCAACAGCTGACCAATGCGAAAAGATGCTAATTTGTCTGTAGCATCAGTACTTGAGAGGGTAATCATCAAATTGACATGAACAAATGTTAGGAACTGGGTAATGTGGCCTTCTCTTGTAAGTTTCCTTTTTTCTCTATTCCTTTTCAGTTTGTTTGTTTGTTTTATTTGTTTTTTTCTGTAGAATCTACAGGAGAAGAGCCAACCTGGAACTTCTGGAAGTACCTGGTGGACCCCAATGGGAAAGTAGTAAAGGCCTGGGACTCTACTGTCTCTGTTGAAGAAATAAGACCTCATGTTACAGAACTTGTAAGGAAAATCATCCTGAAGAAGAAAGATGAATTATGACTTTCACAAATTCCAGCATGCCAGTTACATCTTTACTGAGAATTAAAGCTGGAATTTGTCTTTTCACATTCCAGAAGAGAGTAGATGGAGAAGGGAAATGATGACCAATGGAATCTGTATTCGTGATCCTAAGAATGTAGAAAAAAGCAAGTTTTCACAGTCAAAGTATTTTAAATCTTTTCTCCAACTGAAATCAATTTGACCTTTTTTTGGAAAGCAGAACTCATCAGTAATTGTTTCTTCCCCAATTCAAATTAATTGTTTTGCCACTATATGGAGTCAGTGCATGTGCCTGTAGGAAGAAGGCTCAGACTAAAAAGAATTTCCTGACTTGGATCTCACTGACATCTACAATTCTGTTGTCACATTTTGATCTTGAAGTGAATGAAAAAATAAAGAATAAAAAGTGCATGACTGAATTAAGGCATGTGCTAGCAAGAGGGCCAAAACAGATCCCTTCAGACCAAGCAAACTTAGATAGTTACATGTGCTTCTAGTTACCATGACCAAATACATTTCATTTAAGCTGCCTAAAAAGTCATTTAAGAATTGCATAGGCATAAGACATCTGTAAAACTTAAAGAAATGTGAAGACAAGGTCTCTGTAAAAGTTCTCCAAAAGCTTTGAGAAGGATTTCTACATTTTTTTTCACACAGTAAAGATTTTCAGACAATATTTAAATTGCCATTTAAACATCTTTAGGACCAGAACCTAGAGAAATGGCTATTTCTTTCTTCTATTAGAAAGATAGTAATTAGAAGAATTCCTTAGAAGAATTACTCCTGCCTCATACAGTTGATGTTAAACTTAATTTCCAATTTGTAACATCCTGCAAAAACAAACATTGGAGAGTCAACATTTTTCCACTGAAATAATTTTTGACATGTTTATCTCTTGCAAAATATTACATTGTTTAATACCAAATTAATGTTACATGTTTGATGGCTCCTTTTTCAAATGTAGCAATCAGCCTTGGGCCCAGAATTCAGACTACAGAACTTCTTAAACTAAAATAGTTCACTAACAACTACAGCTTCATTGTTCTTTGACAGAAACCCTTTAAAAATCTGGTCAGTAAGAACTCTTTTTATCAGTAAAAACATGATGTACAGGTCCCTGCTTTTAACCCTGAGATGCTTTAAAACAGTAGTCTTGTCCATTTGCAGTACTATTGATGAGTGAAAGCTTTAAAGCTTTTTTTTTTTTCTTTCTTTTTTTTTCCTTTGGCTTCATAATGCCTTTAAAAGCAGCACAAACAATATCTGGCCATACAGTTGTTGGTCCCCAAGTGTACAAATAAGCCTTAACAGACTTTACCATGGTAAGTACTTCTTCCAATGTACCACTGCCATTACAGCACTTCAGTGTCCAGACAGGCTCTAGTTGAAACCAAGGGCAAGTATTATGGCAAGTTCTGTACTGGCTTGCAGAACAAGAGTACTGAAGAACTTCAAATTTTGCAGAATACTGCAAATCTGAAGAATATTGCAAATAGAAGGGTTGATCCTAAAGTACATTGCAATTCCCATGCTTGAACAGCTGCTCTCTCCTAAGGTCTTGGAGTCATTCTGTGGACTGGTCTAAAGAAGGATGAGCTAGAAGTACTCCAGGATATGCACAAAAACTTTGCAGGGCAGATTGTGGATCACTCTAAAGCAATAATTATTAAGGATACCACACAGAAAGGAAAACAATTCCCATCTGATACTGTGCTGGGACAGAAAACCCAGCTACCCCTAGCTACTTTTGTCACTCTATAGGCTGTTTCTCTTTTCTCTGTCTCTTGACCCTAATGCAGTGCCCTGGCACACTGCTAGCAAGTGCTGCAGAACTTAAGCTGCTCTCCTTAGGAAGTATTTTTCTGTTTTCTAACTGAAGCCCAGATCAGCCCAGATCATGCTTTGAAAGACATCTTAAGCCCTCTCTGTTTCACTGTTGGGTGTCCAGCTTCAAACAGAGATCTGGCTTTACATAGAGATCATCTTGCATTCTCTAGTAGACAGGTTCTACAAGTCCAAAGAGATATAATGGCAGTGATCTGTTGGAAAGGGTTCAAACTATGGATAAATATTGCTTGTGCTGCATTTAAAGGCATTACAAAGAGAAAAAGAAAAAAAAAGCAAACAAAACAACAACAACAAAAACCTTTCCCTTGTCAATAGTACTGCAATTGGATGAGTTTAGATTCTTCTAAAAGTATCTCAGGGTTAGGAGCAGAGTACATTGTGTTTTTGTTGAGATAAAAAGAGTTCTTGCTGACAAGATTTTCAAAGGGTTTCTGTCAATGAACAATGAGGCTGTAGTTGCTATTGTTATTATTTTAGTACGAGCTAAGAAGCTCTGCAGTCTGAAGTCTGAGCAAATGTCTGATTGCTATGAATAGCTTAATACTTCTGTTAAAAGGGGACTTCTTACCAGTTTGGCAATTTAAAGGCAACTAAAGTAAGTACTATATATTAAAGCTTTAAAAAAATAACAAATTTGATCAGGCACATGATTTTAAGCACATAACTTCCCTCTCTGAACTTAAGAGAAACATTTTTATGATCAAATTAAATATGTAGCATGTATTCCATCCTTAGTTGCACTGGAATCAGTCTGTGGAACAAATGGTGCTTTAATAAAAGTTAGAGAGTACAAGTAAATATTCTCAGCTGTAGATTAATACATATCTAGTAATGCTGTAAGTACTTCATTACTTCCTGCTCAGAAAAGTTGCAAAGCAAATTGCACTGGGTTGAACTTGTCTGTTGAGACTCCACAGAGGGTGTGCAGACATCAGAAATTACTTTTTTGGTTCATGACTTCCAACGCTGCTTTAATCTAACAGAGATCTTCTCTACAGCAAGTCCCTAGGTCTGTAAAATAGCTTTGAATGGACAGCATAAGACTATTTTCCTTGCAGCTTGTCTATTTTCCAGACAAAAAAAAAAATAGAGTGTATTAACAGATGAGGACATTTCTGCATGGAGTGTGATTATCTTAATCATCTAAAATTTGACCTTTTACAGTTTGCAACATTGAAGGTGTAAACTCTGGGCATGTTGATTTAAACAGTAAACTAAGCACATGATTGTAAGGAGTCATGAGCCCTCTGTGGGCACATTATTTAAATAATTGTAAAGCCTAACTACAATTTTTTTACAATTTTTAAAAAAGTAGACAGGGCACTTTCAGTCTCTCAAAATTCTGCCACATAAAGAATGTAAAATCTCTGTTTTGAAATGGAATATGTTACATCTAAATAGTGCAACTGAATGGAGCCACAGAGAGGGGTTTAAGCCCCCTCTTTTTTTTTGGACAGTGAGAACAAAACCAAGAGCCACCTCTAGTATTTTAGGGATATGCTGGGAACATTTCACTCAAGTTTCTGCTGTGCTTCTGGTCTGAAACCTCAGTAGCAAACCAGACACAATATCTCTCTACTTGATAGTACCCCATCTCTAATTTCAAGCACACCAGCATCTGGTCCAATAAATAACTGACCATAGCCAGTGCTTTCAGAAGACCAGGCATCCCTTTGATTAAGCAAAAAATAAATTATGCTACCCTCAATTATTGGATCAGCCAAATATGTCCTATACACACGTAAATTTGTGCTGCAGAGACCCAAATGAAATTTAACAAGCTTGCCTCTGACTCATTCACAGAAAGAGTTGAGCAAGCAGAGATACCAGGTATTCTCTGTGACATGATTAGCAGAGCCTGGAATAAAACCATCACTGACAAAACACAAGGGAGTTTACAAACCCTTTGATGAATGAGATACTGAAAGCACCAAGAGATCTGAGAACTAATTTTGAAGCATATTAAAGCTCCATAGCAGAGAATTGCACAGAGCAGAAGGAAATAACTGAACTGTCCCTGAACATCCCAGAGAAGTGGCTCTCTGATCTCATCCTACACACCTACCTCATCTACCCAGCCAGCTCACAGTGTTGGAGGTGAAACAACAAAACTCAGCTACATCTTTTATGTCAACCCTGCAGCAACCAGGCACAGGCAGCAGTGGGTGCCTGGTTAGTGATAGTGCCTGACCTTTTCCAGCAGTCTCTACACAGGAGCTGGAGTCAGCTCTGAGTAACTTTCCATTCTTAGCCCAGAGAACCTGATCCAAGCTGTCCATCCACAGGTCTAAGAGATAAGGCATGTGGATTTACCTCAAAGCATTGCATGATACCTGCTCAAAGAAGATCTAAACTAATTCCAGAAAATGAGGACAGTTGAAGAATTGCTGCATTTTAGGTAAGCAGACTTGTATTTGGGAAAGTAAGCAGAGACATAAAAGGTTTTGAGGTGATTCTGCTGATGTAGATGCTTTTCCTCCACTCAAACAGAAGTAACAGCAACCACTGAGTCAGGGACAGATTCTTTCCAAAGCACTGACTGATGGAACAAAGGCAGTAAAAGGAAATAACAGTATTCTAGCATGACAGAAATCATTGAAATACAATTGAGGAACAAACTTCTGTAACATCTAATCTATGATTGCAGTCCTGTGGAACACTTCCCCATCAGACAGAAATTACAGAAATCCTACCTTCAGGGAGATGTTGTTTTACTTTCCTAAGAAGCAGTAAGAAAGCTATTGGTGTATTGTACAAAACAGTAATCTGCC
This sequence comes from Calypte anna, assembly GCF_003957555.1. Classification (NCBI taxonomy): domain Eukaryota; kingdom Metazoa; phylum Chordata; class Aves; order Apodiformes; family Trochilidae; genus Calypte; species Calypte anna. The sequence continues at coordinate 25,273,608 of NC_044254.1, forward strand.
TTCCTTTTTGTCCTCATTTCCTTAAAGGCATTGTTGTTTCATCATAATTAGTGTCAACATTTGAATTATATGATAAACCATTATATTTGTATTTAGCAAGCAAGTAAATCTGATAATGATAAATAAAGAACAGCTGCTGAGGAAAATGTCCACATCTCAGACTCCAGTCATCCTTTAAAAGAGGGCACAATAGTCAAACTATTCTTTTAATCAAAGAGCTTGCTGAATTCCCTCTTTATATTATAAATCAGGTTCTCTAACCTGTAATTCCGAGTCTCACCACTCATTCTGATTAGTCATTATTGCTGTATTCAAAATACTAATTATTTTATTACTGGTACTTTACTGTTCTCTGGAGAGATCACTAACCACCAGAGATATGGAGGGAAATGTCTTCCTGTCATATAAGCATTTTACATTTGAAATCTCTTCCAGATGCAGACCAAATATAAATAAGTTTTCAAGCAAAAGTAACCCCCAAACTATCAGTTTAGTTAAGCTGAAACATTTTGTTTGTATACAACTGACAATAAATGTTTAAAAGCTAATATTTTCAAACTTGAAAATATAAGTAAAACATTAAAAGTTAAAATAATTGAAAACCAAGAAATACAATCTAAGTATCAAATTTTGATGATTTTAAGACTTAAAAACTGATAGTGTGAAAATTGTCAAAACAGGTACTTCTCTGCAAGTTCCAGTTTAGGGAACAGTTTGGTTTAAAAAAAATTGACAGTTCCTAGTAACAAAATATTCTTTTGACAAAGTCTTGCCAGCTCAGGAGGCTGCACAAAGCTATACTGAAGTAAACAGGAATAAAGCATTGAGTAAGACTGCAAGATCAAGACTCTGAACTCTATGAATAATTTAGTCTTATTGAATGCTGGGAGTTGCAGGACACCCATCCTAGTTGTTAACTGTATGCACAGTAAATGTGTTTGTCAGGCCCAAGGCTAAGGAAGTGAAGCAGAAATTCATCAAAAGTTTTAGAAAACCAAAACATTTTAAAGAGATGACTTAAAAGTAATGTAATGTGACTACTTCATGCAATAAAGAGGTAAGCAATATAATATGAATAACTTTACTAGAAAAAAAATTGTAACACATATTGGGGGTTTTTTAGATTTAAGAAGTTAACAGGACACTAGTAGACAGCCAGCTGATTAGGGAGAAACTTTTCTTGAGTTTCAAGTGTGAAGTTTTATTCAATGAAAAGGTATCATTGCATGTGCAGATGGGAAGGTCAGGGTGAAGAATTTCAATACCAGAGAAGATCACAGAGCAGAGGCATTCTTTTGTTATCATTTACTAATAAAAATCAGTATTACTGTGAGTATGGCAAGTGGATGGAATAATTTGTCATCTAACAGGAAATTGCTTTGCCCTGTGACTACTTACCTGGTCTCATTTATTTCTCTGCCAATTCTGACAATTTAAAATGTTCATTGCATTTCAAGCCTTTTCTCTCTAACCACTTCTTTTGATTCTTTTCCTGCTGCCTCTGACACAACTTAAGTTGAAAGCCTCTCTAAGAAGTATCACCATACCTATTAAAATGTATTCTTAAAACATCTGTTATTAGGTCAGAACACAAAACATGAAAGTAGGAAAAGGGGTTCATTGGAAGGTCTTATAGCCTGAAGCCACTTCTACTTTCTCTTCTGGTTTAGTTCAGTGTTGATTTTCTTCCTTTCACTACTAGGACAACAGAGGATTAAAAAAAAGATATTTAGGATCTTCTCTTGGCAGTGTTTTGAAGGGCAATCCCATCTTCCTACAGGATGGAATAGTATCATTCCAGTTTAGTTCCAGGAGGAGTGGTAATCAGATTTTAGCACAATGGACTACTCTTACTTGATAGCATCATTCTGACTTGGCTCTCAAACAATGCTTTTGTGCCATGAACCTCAGGAGATGAGCTTCACCTTCCTCTTCTGTTTCTGCTAGAAAGAAAGCATTCCACTGATGTAGATGAAAATCAGTTGGCAGGGATCAAGGTTAAACATTTTCTCATGAGTCTGTCCTAAGATGTTCCTCCTTCAATTCTGTACCAGACACACAAGCTCTGTAACTGCTACAGCTAATGCTAACAGCATCAATCAACAAAAATTACCTGAGTTTACTGTGAATTCCAGTCTTACAGGGAACACCTGGCTTTGTTTATTTCATACCTTCCAAAACATAATTTCTAAGCACTTTAATCTTTACTATAAATCCCCATAGAGAATCCTTGTTCAAAATAATTTCTGCTAGGCTGAAATGCACATGTAGTGTCTTGAAAACATGCAACCCCATCTAAGCACTGGTTATTATTAATAGCCTAAATCTGTTTAATGTTATGAAGCATCCCATCAAATCATAGGCTATGATAGATGTTCCTAACAAGAATAATACATTTTATCTTTCCTTTGGATTATCAGCTTATGTTGGACAACTGCTGACACGAAAATGGATTTGAAACTGAATAAGGCTTTCTAAGTTCAGTGAAAGGCAGAAGGGCTGTGGAAACTGATAGTCTTTACAGAATCCCCAAATCAGGTAAAGTTCCAAAGGTGTAAAAAAACCTTACTTTCAGCATCAGAAAAGAGGCATAAAATGAGCTTTTTCATCTAGAAAATAAAACTGAAACTCTGGCAAGAAAACAACTGCTAAGAAAGGCATGGCATTACTTGTGACTAACACTATAATACCAGGAATGAAAAGTCCAAATATCCATCTTACTGTTAATATGTTTAATACATGAACCAAGAAAGAATACACTATTTGACTTCTTCCCCAGCAAATTTAGAGCACTGCCATCAATAATGGGTTTGAACTGACACTTGCATTATGATTCTGATTGCTTATTGAATGTTGCACTAACTTGGCTTTTTAAAAAAATGAGAACACTTTAAAAATGCATTTTTAAATGCAGAGGGAGAATACATTCCAGATGTCAGCCACGTGAGAGACAGAAAAGTCCCCTTTCCAGGGTTAGAAATAATGTTTTTCAAGTTAATAAAATGTTGTAGGAGTTTGAAGCAACACTTTGAAGTTTTCTGTAATTTTCTGCTGAAGAATTTAATGCACTTCACAATAATAAGTATGTCTTCTAAGCTTTCTTACCAGAATAACTTTTGAGACATACATTAGACACCTGCCTTTGGAGTCAGGTGTGAAAGACAGGCATGTAATAAAATATTGGATCTGCAAAATAGTTGTAGAACTGATTCTGAAAAGTTCAAACAACTTACATGTTTTACAAGTGCTATCTCTGGCTGATATCTTGCTTAAATGGTCTGAAACAATAGGCCCATTGTTTTCAACTTCCTTGCAGTTGAGTAACTCAGTTTCAGAATTATCCCCATAATCATCCCCTACATTCAGAAATTACATACTTACAAGAGTCTTTAAAAATTTGTTTCCTCCTCTTAAAGCAGAAATTGCACGACAACATTTAACATTATCTCTAAAAATAATTGTATTTTACCACCAGGGTAAGTAAAAGCAAAGTTAAATGATGGAGCCAGTGTCATATTGTAAATGTTTGGTTAGTGAGGAGCATGGCATTTTTGTGCCTGAAGTTCAGTTGAGTGAAAAGAATTTCCCCTCTGACATATTTTTAAGGTCCAACTCACTAGCTCTTTCTGGAAGAAGAGGTCTGTGTTTTGTAATTGGAATAGGAAAACAAGTTTATGTGGTTTTCTTCTGATATAAAAGACTATGCACATGATCCATTGGCCTATGAAGAATGTCCCACTCCCACTTCAATTCCTGTTCCTCAATGTCTCATCAAAAGAGAAGGTTTGTTATTTCAGTCCTCCAGCAATCACATAGTTAATTCAGTCACTCAGATAGGTAACTCAAAGTTCAGTTCTAAAGTTTCATTTAAATAATTCCAAATAACTGGAACAACAGAGCAGTTTGTCATCCAGCAATCATGGTAATCCAGGACTTATTACGTAGAAGGGTTGTACCAGAGGATCCTTGAAGTCCCTTCCAACTTGACATTCTATGATCTGATTAAATCTGATTTTATCTGAACAGCACAGGTCATGAAATTACAGCTTCCATTAAATCTCACAGTAATCTAACCCTTTTCTTTGTTAATGTTCAATAATCACTGATTCCCCATGGTCTCCTCTTTTTTGGAGTCTTTGCTCCAGCCACTTCACTGTCATCCATCTTCTTACTTTGTGTAGTGCAACCTAAAGAAGCATTGAGGTCCCTAAAGTCAAATTCTTAAACTGCTCAAGCTGAAGGCATTCAATAGTTGAACAATTTGAATCTTCCCTGGCTGTTCATATATACATCTAAGTGCTAGGAAGGCAAATCTGTAATTCAGCAGACAGACACTGAGTGAATTTCTGAATTCATTTCAACAGATGTTATGTCAGGGTTGACTTCACAGAGTAAAATATAGAATTTGTATTAATATTTATACCTTTTAGCAAGTACAATCTAAAACCCTAATGTAGGGGGACTGTGTGTGGCACAGTGTTGGGGTTCTAGGTGATGACTAACAGGCCCTGACCAGCATCACCTGGGTCCTTACCACACCATCAACATCTGCTCATTGATCCAGAAGCCACATTTAAGCTCATGCCAGGGCTACATGAACTTCCCTAAGCTATGCCAGAGGTATGCTGGTGCTCAGTCCTGTCTGCTGATGGCCTGGATTGCTTGTTGGTCCTCCTGGATGGACTTTAGACCTATGTTGTAGGTAACTTGCCTCCTGTCCTGTCTCCTGGGTGGGCCCTGAACTTGATTCAGGGACTTGCCTGGGACTGATGATGGTGCCTGTCACCAGCCTGGCCCTATTCAGCTCCTGCAGGATGGTGCCCTGGTGGGTGAGGACACTGCATCTCCCTGTGTTACCATCATTCCTGGCTCTTGCTGTTGCCTGACAGAAGATCTCAAACTACCACTTGCCTGGAGTTCATCTCAAGGTAAGACCTGAAATTAAAATGTAAAGTTTTAGCTGAATTAGTGTGGTCTTATTAATTTAAGTGAAACTATTGACAATACAACTCCCCTTTCACTCTAAAGCTTTTGTGTTTCCTTGAGGTGGTCATTTGTGTGGCAAAGCACTTGATCCAGGCTCTCTTGTAATATGGAGACTGATGGAGGACCAGCTCCTTGGCAAGGGGAATGTCTCCTCACTATTTCCCCACAAGCTTTTTGTTATCCTTTTTTTCCAGGAGCCACATCCCATGCAGAGATGTACACGACATGCATGTGTGTTGCCATGAGCTGAGATCTCTCCCTCCTGTCCCACAGGGGAGGCTTTTTCAGACGGGTACGGTGACTCTCTGGTCCTCACTTTTTGGTTAAAATAAAAAATCAGCTGTCTAAAATACTTAAAGGAAACACCCTCTAAAATGTGTAGGAGAGTGGTGTCTCAGAAACTGTCACTATTTATGGAGCGTTTATCCCTCATAACACCAAAGGGTCCTGATCCCAGCTTTCACCCCTCTCAGTTACCTCCGGCTACCCCGAGATCCCAACGCGGCTCCGGGATGAGGAGGGACCCTTCAAGTCTCTCCTCGACGTGAGACAAAGCTCTGAGGAGAACTCAACCCCCTTTGAGATGAGCAGCCCACCTCACAGGGAGAGACATCGCCTCTCCCCCCGAAGGACGGGAGCTGTCCCCTTCTCCCCCACCCCTCACCTCAGGCTGCGGGCGGCTCCCGCCCTGAGGCGACCCCAAGGGGTGTGAGGGGGGAACGAGGGGAGGCTGCGGTCCCTTCCCGCCTCCTGCCCCGCTCTTTGCCGCCGCCAGCGCAGCCCCCTGCCCGCCCCAGCTCCGCCCGCTCGCCGCCCCACCTCCCGCCCGGGTGCCGGCGGAGCTGAGGCGCCGGGCAGCCCCACCATGAGCGGGGAGTGCAGCAGTTACCTCAACGCTGAGAAGGTGCTGGTCAGCGGCTTCAGCTGTCCGCGGACGGGCGGAGACGCCCGGGCCGTGTACTGCTGCGGCTTCCAGGACGTCAAGTACTGCTGCGATGACCCCCACAGCTTCTTCCCTTACGAGCACAGCTACATGTGGTGGCTCAGGTAAGGGGAGAGCGGCGGCAACCTCCCTGACCCGGCACGGCGGTGCCTCCTTGGCCCGGTCCCGCATGGCGGGCGGTGGGGATGGCCCCGGGTTGTGTTTCCTGAGGTGTTTGTAACCCGGCACTTACAGGCGAGCTTTGTCCCGCTGAGAGTAGCGATGGAGGGAGCTGCAGCTGCTGCCCAGAGGGACTTCTGCTTGTGCCGGGGTGGTTTGTGAGAGGTGTAACTCGTGGTCTTGCTGAGGAAGCGCTGTGGAAGGCTCCGTGCGTGTTCGCGGAGCACCCCGAGGGTCCCTCCGTGTTTTGGGGGTGAGGGGAGCGGCAGTGGCGGGGCCTGAGGGTGTGCGGTGTGGCCCGCATGAAGTTCCCGGTGACTTTCCCGTCTACTTTCCTGCGTAGTAGGATCAAGCCCTAGAGAAGCTTCCACTTGGAAGACAGCAGGTGATGGGTTTGGGCTCTCCTGGGTCAGGGGAGGGTTTGTCTATCTCTGACTGGATCTCCAGCGGTGGCAGTGAAAGCTGCACACACAGCCTGGCAGCTTTCTGTGCCTGCTTCCCTCCAGGCTCTTCAGCATCCATGCTTGGCTGTGTCAGGTGTTGGCACACCTCTGCATGGGGCTTTCACTGTCTTTTTTGGGCTTGTTATCCTTGGTTTTGTCAAATCTCTTCCCGTTTCTGCAGGCTCAGTAGCAGCAGTCAGTACCAGCTGTTTCAAGTTGTATCCTTTTATCCATTTTATACTGTTTTCTATTAGTTTTCTGGAGTACCCTGTACTATAGTATTGCAAGATCTGGTGAAGAGCAGTTGCATGTTCAGCTTATGCACAGTGTTGAAAATTTTGTAAGCATTTGGTGCATAAACTCTCAGCTTTCACCAAACTGAACAGTTTGTCCTTCTGGTTTATTGTGGGGCAGATGCAATGTCCCACTGAACACTTGCCTCTCGTCTGGACTGTCTTTCACTCCACAGCACTGCTCTTGGAGGTACATAACCTGGAGCTGCTTGCTCAAGATGTGGGTATGACAAGGTTTTATATGGTGGCAAAATGCTGCTAATCTTCAGCTTTGCTCTCAAAATCCTTCCTGTTGGTGGGCAGCTTCTTGTTGGTATCTTTGGCTGCTGGTGCATACTGACTCTGATTTCAGTGACCTGTTGCTGATACTCCTAAAACTTTTCTTGAGTTCAGAACTGACAGTTCATTGCCTTGTAGGCTGGGTTTTGTTTGTTTATATATCACTTTTAGCTGCTCATTGAGTTTTCCACAGGTCTTTTGGCATTCTTTGCCCTCCTAGAATATGTTTGCTTGATGGGGCTTAGGATCATCAGAAACTCAGATTTCATTCTTCTTCAGGTGAATAAAATCAATCTTAGCACTGATCTTTGACTTTATTCAGGAAGGACACCCTGTCATATTCTTTTAAGCAAACTTGAATCTGTAACAATTTTCCCCCTAAACCTGTGTCAGTTCAGTCTTTTTTAGTCCCACCCTCAGCCTGGGGCCTTGACAAAAGTGTTTTGAAAAATCTGCTGAGTTCTTTTGCCCACCTGCTTATTGACACTTCACAGGCTCCAGCAGGCTAACAAGGCAGTGTTTTCCCTTCATGGTAATGCTGATTCTTTAATCAAAAATTTTATGTCAGGAAGAAGTAAGCTCCATCAGCTTCCTGAGGGCAGAGCATGGTAATGAGGTGGATGGGGTTAGTGGCTTCACATCAACAAACCTATGGCTTGTGTGTCCAGGTATGGTGAGCAGGGCAGGCCTGGGCATCATGGCTTGGGGATTAATAACCAGGGTCAGATGCAACCCTCTCCAACATAGACACAATTAGCATCCAGACACTCTGTTTATGTCTTGATTTAGTGATGCTGTTACTTTTTTACTACAGGCTTTTCTGTCTTGCCAGGGATGGATGTCAGATTTACTAGTCTGTAGTTTCTGGATTCCCCCCTGGAGTCCTTATTTAGTTTGGAGTTGCACTCCCAAGCCACCAGTCCTCTGGCAGAGTGGCCTTAAGGTAATGTTGGTTTGCATGCCTTGGCCAGCAGTTTTATAAATTAATTCCTTTGGGGCTCTTGGGTGAATGCTATCCAGTATTGTGGGCTTATTCTAATTTATCTTGTCTAATATTTAGTGTATAATTATTTAAAATATAGTCTGCCTGGTACAAACAGTGGGTTGAATGTGGGAATTTCCCAGCCATCTGCAGGTGTGATTGGCAGAGTTGCTCAGTTTCTGTGGTATGAGAAGACATCCCAAAGTGCCCTTTTTCTGCATTTTCCTCATCAAATACTTGTGTTGTTTTAATGTTAAATATTGGGGGCTTTTTGCCTAGTCTTTTACTGTTTCGGTCCCAGGAAGCCCTCTCAAGGTGGCAGAACTACTGAAAGATTAAAATAAAAAAGTTCTGCTCTTGCATCTGGATGAGATGTTGTAAGGAAGACTGTTAAATCTTGATCTTTTCAGAAATTACCTCTAAGAAATAAACCTCATGAGAGGCTTTAATAAGGCACCTCTCTGAAGTTTTACGAAGATTTTCTAGGGTCTGAGAAGTATGACTGCTCATAGCCTCAGAAATTTGGATCAAAACTTTGAAACTTAAAGATTTTTTTTCTTTTTTCTCTCTACAGTGGCCCCCAGCAGCTGAAAGCATCTGAGGAAATTGCAATTGGAGGGGGTTTGTTTGTGCTTAACATCTGTCTTAGAGAAGAAGTGGTTTGCTTGTTGAAGCAAGGTTACTGAGTTGTTAGAACTGAAATTTGTGTTATCAGAAGTGATTTCCAGTAGCAAATCAAATCACAATTTTTAGTTATTAACACACTGGAAACACTAGGTTATTACAAGCACTTTGAAAACTGTATACATTTGCACCTGATAGTTCCATCAGGAGTTTTAAGGAAAACATAACATTTTCTGGTCTCTCAGAACATTTTGGTGATAACTCCCTCCCTTGCCATTGTCTCAGACTGTTACTTGTATCAGTATAACAACCACGTGTAAAAATAATCCTTCAAATGATTTTTACAACTTTTGAGGACACAGTTTTAATACTTGAAACCTTTAGGACTTCAAGGTAATCAGGACTTAGGTAAACCAGTCTGGAGATTGAGTGCTCTGTGCTTTACTCCAGAGCCTTCACTTACGTATCCTGAATCTTCATTTCCTTGACTCTCCCCATTAATTTGAAAGCAGTGACTGAATGGACCACCAAGTGGTTGGTAGTATTTCAGGGATTACTTCTGTAATCACAGAGGTGATCTGACACACCAGGTAGAATTTCAGGGAGATATTGCACATTTCTCTTGTATTTTTTTCCTGCTGTGGGAAAAGCATTGCCAGAGCACTTGGCAGCCAGCTCTGATGGAAGCAGTTCATGGCGAAAGCAGCAGCTGAGGCAACCTGAAGCAATAGTTGTTTGCAGGTCTATGCTGTTCTTTTTTTGCCAAATCACTGCTGCCTGTGCTGTATTTAGGGCCATAAACTGCACTACCCCTTAGCAAAATGGAGCCATCTTTTTCCTCTCCCACACCTGCAAAAATTGCAGTGTTTGACAGGTGCATCCCAACATCTTCTGTACTGGGAGCTGGTGGACAATCATAAATAGTAAAAATCATGACCTTTGAGCACCTGTGACATTTCATACTTTCCCCCCTATTTATTATCTGTAATATTTTCACTTATCCTTTCTTTTTTTTCCTGCTGCTTCAAATCAAATAGTATCCATCTTTTGTTGTTGTTGTTGACAGGGAGCTTAGGCTGCTCTATTTCTTGAACAGCTGACCTCAGCAAAGAAGAGTGAAATGGGTTTTTTTCTATCTCTTATAGCAATCAGGAGCCCATGGAACAGGGAAGTGGGTATTAGTGAAAGGCAATAGCGTACAAAATTCATCAGAAGGTTGAAACCAGAGAACACAGATGCTATAAAACACCATTGAGCAAAATGCTGAGTAGCCATGTGGTGTGTGTTCCTGAAGTCCTCATGACATCTATTTTGCCTCCTAAGTTGAGTGGAAGATGAGAAATGCTGAGCATCTTGTATTTGTACTGAACTTGATGCAGTTGGGTTCAGTCAACACCTTTTTTTCCACTTCATTGTTCTAAAACATCTTAGAAATATTCTTGTCAGTGTTCAATTAAGTTGCATTAATTAATACCCATAGAACCATGGTGACCTGATGCTTAGCCAAGCTTTGCTTGTACAGATTTCCAACAGTCTATTTTGGCTTTCCAAAATAACAAGTCTTGTTCCTGGTCATTCTTCCAGTTTCCTGGGAATATTTATCTCCTCGCTTTGCAGAAGCCACGTACAATGTATCACTGCAGCAGTGGCATTAGGAACATTTGATTCACTTGGATCCAGATGACTCACAAGCTTCCTTTTAATCTATCAATGGACTTACTGCATCTGCTTAGCCAATATTTAAATATTTCCCTAGCTGTTGTTGGTGTGGGTGGACTCATTTTGTGGACTAAAAATAACTGGAGGTGTATGATGCTGATCATCCACCTACACAAATGTTAAGGACCCACTAAGCAGCAATTTGGACAGCAGCATGGGGAGCCCCAGGGGGGTCTGACAGAGTGGACCCTTTCTCAGGAAAGCCTTTGGCTGTGCAGAGCATCCATGTTCATGATGTGTGGCAGCCCTGCAAGTGTGGGGATCAGTGCAACAGCAGTTGTATGTAGAAAGTAACTTTGGAGGGGTTCTGTTTGGTCTTGTGGATCTTCTACCCAACTTGGGGCATTGCTCATCTTCAAATCGTTGTGTGTCAGGGTTACCCCTAGACCTGCACTGCTGTTCTTATACCAGGTAATCTTTTTTTGAGGTGGGGGGCTTGTTAATGCAGAGCTTATTCCTTGTTAATGAGCCCACAGCTCTGGGCAAGAGTGACTTTTTAGTTTGCTTATTTATTATCTCTTCTGTCAAAAGACAAAAAAGCACAAATGCCTGTTTCTGAAGAGCTTTTGGGTTTGTATTACTTCCTCAAATAGATTCAGCTGTGAAGATTATTCTTGGTTTGATGGCTGCTCATCTCAGCCTCCTGTAGTGTGTTTCTTCTGTTCACTTGGGTCAAGGTGTTCAAAGTAAAAATGCAAAAATGAAGCCAGAACCCAGGTGAGATCTCTGTAAGGAAGAATACAAGTTCCATATTAAGCAGAATATTGTTTGCTTCTAAGTTTTGCTTGAGGCAAGCAAAAAGTTGCTTAATAACATGCATATGTGCACAAGCATAGGGACCCTTTAGTTCATGCAGATGACAAATACTATGAAAAAATCTTCATAAGGGCAAACCTGTTTTTTCCAGGACCAATAATTTTGCTGATAATGAATGATTCTACTTGTGCAAGGAGCAAAATGTTGCTCAAACTTGATTAATAGATCTGACTAATAATTAATAAGAACTGCATCTTAACGTCATACTGATATCTGCTGTTCTGTTCCTGCTGATCTTGAGTTACTCCTATGGCCATATCTGTCTGTTGGTGTAATTGGAGCTTGTAGAGAAGCTTTGCAGTAGATTGAATGTAAAATTGATAAAAATATCCCAAGGCACAATCCTTCTTCCTGCAAGGTCACAGCAGAAGTGACTTCTTACTGATAGCAGTGATGTATAAAGTAATTTTGAGCACTGCAGGATTGAATTCATAGAATATAAGACATTCTCTCTCTGCTGTCCTTCTTGCATCTGTCAAAAATGGTAAATATCTAGAGTAGTAATATAAGGATTCCCAGTCCTCAGACTCTTCATCTGTGACAAAAATCTGCATATGCTACTGTTCATTTGTCCTTCTGAATATTCAGTTATTGCTCCTTTGCCTTTTGTATTGTGTGTAAATGAATTCATCTTTAGTTTTCTTTTTACCCTGACAAGATCATGGGAGATTTCCAAAACTGATTGGAGATTTATTGCATTAACACAAAGGCACAGCCGTGGTTATAGTACTGCACCCTACTTTACAGAGCTGCAAACAGAACTGAATAACATGACTTGCATGGTTTTTAATCCCATTTTTTACAGGTTTGTCATCCTTGGTGAGAAGTCCATGACAAATGTGAGCTTTGCTTAAGGTGTTTTTGTAGGCTCTTACTGCAATGAAAGTGGCATTTCAGATTGAAAATGCAGCATTACTAGTCAACATTTGAGGAAAAAAAATGTGTGGGGTTCCTGAAACTGGAGAATTCCTCTTTGTGACCATGTGTATTATTTATGTGATATGATGCTTATCTGGGAAGATGCACTGCACTGGAGAAGTTTTGGATTCTGGTGCCAGATACTACAGGAAGTTATTTCTGATTTTTCAGTAATGGTTTAAATCACTCAGGAGTGGTATGCATAGATAACATGAAATGTCACTGAGGGCCAGATACTCGACTCCTGTGTAATGACATTAATGTATCTGAGGGCAATGAAATTATGTCAGTTAATGCAATTTCAGTATTTAACTCTCAACTGTTGTTTACAGTAGAATACACAGTCACTCCCCTGCTCGAGTGCAAGTCATCTCCAGATATCATCATCCTGGTGATTGTTTTAGTGGGTACTTCAGGCAGTTTGTACACTTCAGTTTCTTTGTTTTTCTCTCTTAGTGTTGGAGCACTTGTGGGGCTGTCAATAGCAGCAGTGGTCCTCTTTGCTTTTATCATCACTGTGTGTGTTCTCTGCTACTTGTTTATCAGCACAAAGCCACGCAGCAAATTGGACACTGGTTTAAGCTTACAAATGGCAGGTAAGACCAGTTGTTGTTGTTGTAAATTATCCTCCTGTAGAGAAAAAGCATTTTTCTGGCTTTAAGTGGATGTGGAGGAATCCAGCAAAGTGCATTTTCTTTCTGATGGGGATGTCAGGATGTAGTCAAGCTATCCTGCTGTTTTGCCTTCTGAATTAGATGTCTACCAAACTCAGAGGAAAGAAATGGTGTGAGCTCATTACTTATTAAATAGTAGGAAGGGTGTAAAACTTCACAGTACTGAATTAGGAGTGAAATGAAAAATGAGTCCTTTTATTAGGAAGAGGCTTAGTGAGTTGCTCTGGATTTCCTGCCAAGGGTATATAAACATATATTAGTGACTTCATTCCAAGGAATATCAGAAGATTTTAAGTGTATTTACTTGTCCTAGGGAAAGATAATTGTTTGGGTTTAGTTTTTTTTTCTTTTTTTTCTTGACATAGGATCCAGTCTTTGAAATCTAAGACTTTTTGCACCTTTTTGCCCCAACTGTGTTGGCAGATGTGTGTATCCAGCACTGGCCCATGGGCATGGGAAAAGCTGTGGCTGCTGAGTTACATTTCACTACATCTGTGAAACCTGACTGCAAGCTTTGATGGCAGGATGGGTTGTGATAAGTTTCACCCTATTTCTTGGACTTTCTAAATGTTTTAATGTGACTTCATCAGTTCAACAGTGAAGTTGTAGGAAGTTGAGCTTGGCCTTGTTGTACTTACTTAGGCCTTGTAAGTTGAGCAAGTTGAAAAGGGAGAGTAAGTCTTGAAATAACTCTCTAGCCTTGATTTTTTTTTACTAGTTTTTAAAATGGTTCTATACCTTCATAGGACCAATTAGTTATTGTATCAGTAGGCTAATATGAAGCAGTAAGCCCCCTCCTGAGTGTCTCGTTAACTCCACTTCATTAAAAACTTCTACATCTTGTTTTGTTCTCCAGAGGATGCAGGCTTTGGTCTAAAAGTGGTTTGTAGAGCTGTCAGGAAGTGCCAAGCTGCCTTTTGGAGCTGCTTAAGCTGAGCAAGGTGCTGAAGTGAAAGTCACACATTCAGCAAACTGCTACTAATCTGCAAATTGAAAACTTGACACCTGCCATGGAGTGAGAGAAATAAGATCTGCTACCTAGAACAGCCTAAATAAACTCTTGGGTGGGATGAAAAAAATGCTTGGTTGTCTCTTGCAAGATGGTGGTGTTCTAATTGTTAACTGGCATTATGCTGTGTTTAACTTCTCCCCTCAGGTTTTCCTGCTGTGGCATCAGCTCCTAATCCATTGGCAGGGCAGCAGTGCTGTTTTTCTCATGCTTGATATTTTTGTGCCAGACATGTTTGGCACATGGGGAGCTGGGAAGGAGGCAGGTGCTACTGCACTACTGCTGCCAACTGATTCCAGCTTTTTTTACTGCCTCAAACCCTGCTGCAAAACCCCATCCTGCTTTGACATTAAGGAATGTTGCTCTCTTCCAATCATGAGGTGAACACCATCCCAGGCTCCCTCCACTGATGACCTGGTGTGCACATAAGCATCCTATTTTTCCTGATTTCAGGTGTTTCAGGCTCGAGGAAGCTGAGAAAACTTTGCTTTTTCCTGACCATATCTTGTGTTGTTTTGGGCTTTATATGGACTGCTTTGCTTTGTGTTTAAACACTGTTTTGACTTTGCTTTCATCTTGTTTTTCATTTTAATTATTCTGCTGTTTTGGCTGCTCTGAATGGCAATTATTTCACATCTAAATTCTGGTAGCTTTAGCTGTTGATGGAGGTGGGCTGCCAGAATATTGAAACCCAACTGCTTTGCCAAGGTTTAGAGATCTTTGAAAATGTTGAGGGATTTCATTGACAGGCCTGAGTGTTTATCTTCATCACACTGGGGTTTGCATGGAATTAATGCAAAGTCTAAGTATCTTATGAAAGGGCTGGCTAGATGCTTCCAGGCCTGAGGAACAGTAAAAGCATCAGAGATTTTAGCATAATCACATCTAGGCAATAAAAATTAATTAAAAATATTAAAACAGTTTTTAGAAGCTTCAGAATTATTTAGGCCTGAGGACTGAGTTTTAACTGTGAGCTCAGTTCAGCCCTGCTTTTCTCTAAGCTAGAAAAATCTTGCCTTTAGGAGAAGACTGTGTCACATGGTAAGTGTTGTGCAATGTCTGTGCATTCAGAGAGCACTCGTTAGGAAAGCAGTGTTTTTATTTTAATTTCACCCATAATATAAAAGAAGCTCAGTTGGAGCTTTGTATTTCATTAAACACACAATCAATTATTGTATGCCTTCCCTCCCTCATGTAATAATCAAAGCTGGTCCTTGTTCTGTGGGCTCATCCAACATCTAAATATAGAAGTGGAATTGTCAAATATTTACAAAAATCGTTTCAAGTGCAATCATAAATCAAACAAATGCAGAGGCTGATCAACTGGAATTTGCTTCTATTTAGTCTTTGAACCCATTGTCTTCAGTAGCATCAATACAGATATTACATACAGGGTTCCCAAACCAGCTGAGCATGTTGTTATCCCTAGCAAAAAATAGCATTTTGATCTGAGAACTGAATTCCAAGAAAAATGAGCTTAGCTCAGTGGTTTAGACTGGGTGTACCTACTTCAATGTTGGTGGAGTTACACTGATGTAAACTTGTTCCTTACTACTGCTTGTAGTACCGCAGTGTAGTACTCTTAGGATGAGGTCTTGCCATCAGAGGTAAAGAGGAGAGCCCGTCTTGGTGACCTAGTTTGTAAACACATTTTCTGCTTTTTTTCCCTTGCACATCTGTCAGTGTGATTTCAGGAGGAACTTTGAGACAAGGTGTCTTATACTACTGCAAAGTGAGAATAGCAAATGACATTTTTGATGGTAACAGTTTCCTTTAAAACTGAGCACAGGAAGACCTCTGTAATGCATTCTGTCAGACAGTCAGGGACCTTTGGGCTGGAATGTAACAGGAACAGTGGCCCTTGAAATTTCTCATAAGTGTTAGGGAAAATTTTCTTTCATAGACTAATTCTTTATTCTTACAAAGCAGTGACATCATAGTATGCAAAAGTTCATGATTTCAGATTATTATAAGGAAAAATTCAGCTCAAAAAAATAGCCAGGTGGCTGTTCTTTCCCTCTCTCTTGTCTCAACTAAATGTCAGACAATCAAATGCCATCTTGATATTTTGAATCCAAACTGAAGTTATTTAAATTTAAACAAAATGCAATGTAACTTTTGGAATGTTTTTGTTTCAGGCTTTTTAAAATGAAAATATTAAAATTCTCCACTTTTCATCCCTATTGGACATTAGCAACCATTTTTAATCCCCCACACTTCCTTGGACAGAAATACCCTGCCCACTCATGGTCATCTTTTCTCTTTGTTCTGTGTTGGCCCAAGCAGTGGGAAAGGGGAAAATGAGATTAAAACCAGTGTTAGAGTAGAGGCAAATGGGACATAAAGGGAAACTTGACCTGGGTGGAAGGTTGATAATCTCCATAAGGAGACTTAAAATGAGAGGATGGAGCAGGGAGGGGTTTGAAGGCAGTAAATAAAGGAGAAACTGCAATTGAGAAGGACCTGGGTGTACCTGGGGGACATGTGGAAGAAGGATGTAGCTAATGGGGTTGAGAACAGCAGGGCAGGGAGGCACTGATGCCTGAGAAGATGGAAAACTCCTGAGAGAAGTCTCAGGGAGTGTGAGAGTGGCTGTGGGTGGGATGGAAAGCAAAGGTGGGAGAGAGATAAAGAGGGAGCCTTGGAGATGAGAAGCTTGCATAGGGTGGGAACAGCTGAGATTTATGGCAGAGAACAGAGAGGAGGTTCTCAAAGTATGAACTGAGCTGTTGTTAATGGAGATGGGAACTGTCATGGGAAGCATAGCAGCAGAAAATTATGGCTGGAAACAGACTGAGGAAAGCAGGAAGGGAACGAAAGAATGAAAATAAAGCAAGAAAAGAAAGGAAGCTCAAAGTGTGGTCACAGAATTCTTTATTTCTAGAGCTTTGCATTCTCTGCTGTCAGCAGGTACCAGTGAAAGCCACTGGCAGGGTATCTGTCCTCTACCTGACTGTGACCCATTGCAGATTGCTTTTACTTTGTTTATTCTGATTGGTTTGAAGAAACTCAGATTGTCTGCACTGGATCTAAAGATTATGTTAGATTACAGCTCTTCCAGTCCAACCAGGTGTCTGGATCAGTTACCTGGTGGAATTCTGATGAACCATTATTTATTTTAACCCATGAAGTTGTGCTCTAAAAAACAACAATGGGAGAAAACCAAGCACTCAGAAGATGGGAGGTGCAAGAACTTAAGATTTTCTAGTCAGCTGCTATTGAAATGCCAAAGTAAAAATTGCTTTATTTGTTCTTGTCATCTCTACAATCTTTCTGAAAAATAGGAGTGACATTTCTTTCATGGGAAGTGCTGTGAGCCTCTCCTCAGGCAGGGCTTTGGGATGGCTGGATGAAAGGTGAAGACAAGAGTGATTGATCCAGGGGGGTGACAGTTTGAGATTTTTGAGCTGAAATTTTTCTGCTCTTTCATTTAGGAGACTGATTTTCTGCTATAGGTCCTATTTATACCACAGTGCTGCTACCTTAACCTCTTCTTGATGCTTATTCCTTTTTAAGACAAGTAAGTTAATAACTGCATATAAAGTTTTAATCCTTTAAAGAGTGTAGAGGAGGGTTACAGGAACTGTGCATTTTCTAGTGCATTGAGCACATTTATGTATTACTAGGTAGAACTAAAGGAATAATAATGTTGATTTTACTAAAAATGTTTCTGTTTTACAGACAGTGAGACAAGAGGGAGTTCTGTATGTTAAGAGGCTCTGGATGGATTCTACTAATGCTGTAATGAAAGTAGGTACAGTGAGGACATTTCTTTTCATCTTACTATTTTTTTGTGCTTATATACCCCCTACTCTGTTTTATATCTGGTGATGCAGATGTGATAAGCATTTCTCAACATGCTGTGATTCTTTATGTGGGATTTTAGCTTTCTGGAAAGCACTAGCAAATTCTGTTTGATTTAGTTTCACGTTGCCCTGAGGCTGCCCTTGCACTGGGAAGTATCTGCAGAGGCTTGAACACAGGCATTCTACAGAGAAATTTCTTCTTGATTTACTTGTAGATTAATACTCTTCCATGGTTGTGTGCCAAAGATTACATTCCCCTTCTGCTTCCTTTGTCCTTTCCCTGATGTTGTTCAGGATGCATCAGAGCTTACTAAAGAGGCAGCCATTGTAACTTATAAATCAAAATAAATCCTTTAGTGATGAACTGCTTGAAAGACTGCTGTGTGACAAAGGGTAAAAGCAGTGAAGTATCTGGTGGATGGTTTAAGCATAATCTGCTTCTTCTTAATAATACTCCCTACAAGTGCTGAGTCAAGTCTGATAAAAAACTGAAGAGGGTTATCTTACAAAAAATGAAGTTTCATCTGCTGACTTGCTTTTTAATGCTGAAATAATATTTAAAGGTCAAACTGTCTATGGCACAGACCACGCAAAATAGTCTATAAAAACATAAGACATTGCATTTTAAATAGTACTGTACTTCAGATCTAAGAGGAATTTATGAATAATGCAGAAGATTTCAAATGACATGAAACATGAATTTTACCCTCTGCAGGAGGTGAAAGCTCTGGCCAAGCAGCCACAGAATGTGAGAATAGCTGTAGGTGACCAAAGTCTGTCACAGAAAAAAAAGTTGGCCTGTTTGCTCAGCAGTTGTACTTAGCTCAGCAGGAAAATAAATGTGTCAGTTCCCTGCTTTGTGTATTTTCTTTGTACCTTTAAAAAAAACCATCCTGTGCATCATTAGTGCAAATGCATCTTTCTCAGTGTCCTTTATTATCAGCATAAAAGGTTGGTTTGGGCTGCTTGTCCTCATGAAAATACTGAAGTGTAACAAAACTCATTTTGAAACTCCTAGCCACCTCCACACATTTTTTTCTTTTTTTTTCTGCTGTTGCAAATCAAGTGCCTGGTGGGAGAAGAATGCCATGGAAGACTAAAATAGGATTCTGCACTTAGAAAGCAGTCTGTAGTGAGAAAACCCAAAAATACCTGAGGCAGGAGGCACTAAGTACTGAGGTGAGACCTTGGTTCAGGTCTGTGAATGAGGCATTGATTTCTGAAGGCCCTGAGCTTCCCATTTCCTCGTGCTTCACTTTGCCTGCTTTCCATCGTGTTGGAGAGATGAATGTTTATGGAGTGCCCTGAGGTGTAGCCTGGTAACCACTATTGCTTGCAGGAAGAGCAGGAGAGGATTGAAAAGCCAGCTTTTTCTTTTTTAGGGCTTGAATGCATCCATTACATAAACAAAAAAAAATTTAGAAGTGTGTTTTGTGGATTAATTATCCAATCTTCTTTTGCTGGCAACTTGAGCCTGTCCTTCTTCATGAAGACTCATAAGACTTTCTGGGGGGGCTAAAACCAGGAAACCTATGCCCTCAGCCTGTGAGCCTCTTTGCTTCCAGATGCAGAAACGGAGCAGCTGGGAACCTTCTGTGGAAAGGTATCAAGAATATGTTCTGAACTTTGATAGGAAATCTGGTTAAAAATTGGTAGAAATTCAGGTTACTAATTGAATTTTGTCTTCTGCTTTTCATGTTGTCTGCTTGTTGCAGATTTCATGCTCTGGCCTGTTACGGGGAACCACTTCAGAGTGCAGTGGTAATCCAGGGAGTCCATCAGTGGCATCAAACCTTCCCCAGCTGTGACAGAGAAAGCTACATGTAGCAATTAGATTTGGTTTAGCATGCACAGTTGCTCTGCCAACTTCACTGGGTTTTAATTAGGAACAGGACTCTGTACAACATTGCACTGATGTAGTTCAGAATGCCATTCAAGCTTGTTTGCATGGGGTTTTTTTCCAGCAAAAGGGCAAACACAGCTCTTGGCTTTAAAAAAGGAAAGAAGAGGAGCTACACAGCTGGAGGCATGGCTTCTAAGTTGGAGTGATAATCTATCAAATTACTAAATCAAGTTATGAACAAGAAAAATCTGATGCAGGTGCTGAAGACAAATCATGACAATCCAGTCTAATTTCTCTTTGTCAAAGCAATTTTTCCTGCCAGGTAAATAGGAACAAGTGGCTGTGACTTTTACAGGTCTTTTGAAAATGCAGTCAAAGGGAAGTTTTCAGAGGCTCATTCTCAAACACATTTTTGGAGGGAAGGATGTCTCAATTGAGTGGTTAGAACTTGGGTGAAGGAGTAAAGAGCATATGCATAAAATTTATGGGTGACACCTGAGAAGGTCTGCAAG
Source organism: Calypte anna (assembly GCF_003957555.1). Lineage (NCBI taxonomy): Eukaryota > Metazoa > Chordata > Aves > Apodiformes > Trochilidae > Calypte > Calypte anna. The sequence goes on from NC_044254.1 coordinate 25,293,614, forward strand.
ATTCTGGGAGATAAAACTTCCTTTCAAAATTATCTTAGTGCCCCAGAGAAATGGTCTGAAATCAAAAAGGTGAATTACAATAAAGATAAAAGCAAAATACTCTACTTAAAATGGAGCAATCAAAACCTCAAATATACCTAAGGGAGAATAACTGGCTAAGTAGTAGGGGGGAAAAAATATCTGGAGATTCACTGTATGTCATAAACAGTGCTGCTGTTCTGGGCTCTTCTTTCAGTCTGACATTAATGAGATGAACTGTGTATAGGATGTGAAATAATAATTTGTTCCAGTTAATGCTGGCAGTGCCTCTGTTACTGTAATGCTCTTAGGTGTTGACATACTGGAGACGAGATAAAACTGAGAAAATTATAAAGGTTTTAGAACAGCAGGACAGGCTTAAGGTGGCTTAAGTCCTGAAAAGATGAGTGACAGTGTATAGTTATGGAAAAGAGAGGACAGTGATTATTTTCCATGTCTGTAGCTGGCAGGGTGAGTAAAGCTGAATTTCACACTGAAGCAGATCCAGATTTAGTAATAGAAAATCATACAAGCTCTAAGGCTAGAAGTAGTCCTGGATCAGCCAGTGAGGCACTCTGTGGGACTTTCTTTCAAGAGCATCCTGACCTTATACTTTTCAAAAGGGAAAGAGATGAAGGATCTGTAGAGCCTCAGTGTTGGGAGGGCTGTGTCTTAGCCCCAGGCATCCCTGAGGCCACATCAGCAGTCCAGGCTGTGTCCAGGAAGGAAGGAAATGTCTTCCTGGGAAGGAAATCTCTGTCAGTCTGCTCTGAGTAGGTACAATCTGGGGTGCTGTGTCAGCCTGTGTGGGGGTCTGCACCTTTAATCTGGAGAAAAAGTGGTGGGCATCATAGATACATCTGAGCTACCTTCTGCTCCCATATTTAATCAGAAATGCTGTATGTGGAGGCAGAATAGGATATTTCAATTGGAAGGGACCTGCAACAATCCTGCAGCCCAAATCTCAGAGCACTTCAGGGCTAACCAAAAGTTAAAGCAAATTATTGAGGACATTATTCAAATGCCTCCTAAACACTGGCAGGCAGTGGGTGCATTGTTCACCTCTCAGGAAGCCTGTTTAGTGCTTGACCACCCCCTCAGTAAATAAATGCTTCCTACTGTCCAGTCTAAGCCTCCCTTGGTGCAACTTTGAACTATTCCCATGTTTCCTGCTCCTGGGTACCAAGGGCACTGGGCAGGATCACTGGGTCAGGATGCACTTGAATGGAGCTGGCTGTTGACCAGATGGCAAGTGTCACTGAGGACTCCCACAAGTGTCATTCTTCTCAATAAACCAGTACTGAAGTGATGTTCTTTGCTTTTTAGGATGCTCTTTTTTGCTAATTGCCATCTGCCTTGAAATTAAAGATTTCATACCTCTGAACTTCTGTCACTATCTGAATTCTCTGGGATTTTTCTGGCCAGACTTCAGTGCATGTCCATTGTTTTTGCCTGACCATGCTTTTAAAAAGCTGTACCAACAGCTGTTGTGCTCAACCTCTGAAGCAATCCCTTTTTAATGAGCAGTAGATTGATTTTTTTGTGTGTATAGAAATTCTTCAAGTGTAGTTTGGAATATGTTTTGGTATCTTTCAGGATTAAAGGTGCACACTGTGAATATGTCTGTCATAAGAGAATGTGGTTTAATGTAGATATTAGTGGTGCTTTTTCCAAGAGTCAGTGCATAGACATGTTGATGAGTGACTCTCTTTATCTGCTAAGCCTTCTTTTGTTTTGTTTTAGCACCACTGTGCTAGCCTTGAGCCTTTATCCCATGCAAGGTGAAATCCTTGCACAGCAAGGGAGCAACAGCAAGACTGCTCATCCACATGCATCCCTAGCAGAGGCATTTAGTGTTCCATAGCTGTAGTAGTGCCCTTCAGAGGTGTAATTCTTCACATGGTAAAGGTTAAGAATATAATTGAATGATTGGAAAGAAGTAATCTTGGTGAAATGGATTGAGCTGTGTGGTTTGTTCTGGATTGGTTTGTAGGATTTCCTTATCAACTCTGCTGTGCAGCAGAGGGATAAAAAAAAAATATATATCTAAATCTCCTGTTCAGTCTTATTCTTAACTGTGACTTATTTTGCAGATACAGAGATGCATCCTTCACAAGGCTCCCACCAAAACCAGCTGTTGACAAGGCCAAGTGTCTCTGAAGAGATTTCTTGAGCCACAAGGATGAACTGTGACTGTGAGCCACAGGAACCTGACTCACTCTTCTGGGGGTGTTTCCATCTCCTGCTATTACAACCAGATAACCAGAGGCCAATCTGAAGCTGTGCCAGGATGGTGTTATTTGTGTGTGGTTACTGTACTGGCAGGTGTTGTATGTTGTTGTGCATGTACCAGCTACTGCTGCTTGTCACTCCCATGCAAATTATTCTCTTCACCCTATGCATTTCCTGTGAGGTAACACAGTTGTCAAGCAGAGCAGAATTTGGCTCCCCATGATGACCAAGCTTTGTTTTAAGCTTTCCCTGTGTGCCACCTCAATGTGGTGTCTTCATGTCATCAGTGTGGTTGTCTTTAGCCAGATGTGATTGTTCTGTACACAAACGTATGTGAATGCAGTACCTCAATAAAATCTGGTGTGTGTTTGTGCTGTAGTTTTCTTAGTTTATCACTTTCCCCCTCTTTCTGTTTCCTCAGAAGATTCTAATGGATTTTAAAGTTACATTGATGGGAGAATTTTTCAACCAAAAAGTGAAGTTAATAAGTAAAAAAGTGATTTTTTTGGTAGGGAAGTTATGATTTCAATAGCTTTTTTTCATAGGAATAGCAAACACTGAAATTAATTGAAATAAACATCCACAAATGTTTTGCAGATTTTACATCAAAATGTGATGGAATATTTACTTTGAAGCAAACTTGAAAAAATTTCCAGTAGTGTTCCAGGTTGGAGTATTAATTTCTGAAGTGTTGGGCTTCCTTCAGGTAATCAAAAGAGTTCATTGCACATTTTATTTCCCCAGAAGTCTTAGGAACAACCAACATAGTCTGAGCTGTCATATTTGAGCTTTCAACTCTTTCAAGCTTCAAATTGTGAACATTAATGATGATAATTTCTTTTTATCTTGTGAGGGCTCTTAAGATCAGTGATCAAAAGAGTTTCTAAAATACTTAACAATGCTGTTTATGTGAAGGCAGTAGACAGATTATATCTTCCATTTGCAGATGAAGCCTGAGAGAGAGATTTACCTACCTTATTTGTTTTGTTTCTGGTTATACTTCATCTTCCAAAGACCAGACCCCTGGCTGCTGCTTGGGAGTGGCATCTTTGTGCATGGCAGTGCTTGAAATTTAAGCTTCTTTACAGCTGTCTAGTATTATGCATCAAAAAACCCAAAGTGTTTGCAGTCAAAGCTACTCTTAAATCACATTACTTGTCTGAAATAATACACCATTGCCTCCAAAAGGAATAGAGAATGTGGTATATGTTCTTTCTATAGCTGCTTGCGTGTAATATTCACTAAATTGGCATTAGCTACTTCCAGAAAATTAAAACCACATTGGATCCATGAAGAAAATATTTTTATAATGAGAGAACATAAACCTGATTTTCCAGCCTCATAACTTTCTTGATTGGGACTGTGAAAGAGCAGAAGGAAAAAAAGATGTATGAGTTTTGCCATCTGGCTTCCTTTGAGGATGGCAGCCCCGAGATACACATTCTGGAAGTGTATGCTCCATTTTAAACCACCAATAAAAGACTTGCAGAACATGGGGGAAAAAAAAAAAGGAAGGAAAAAAAAAAAGAAAGGAGGATTTGAGTTATTTCGACTTCATACAAATTTGAGCCAGTGATTTTGCAATTTTAAAATTTTCAGGTAATAAAAACCATTCTATTCTGTTTTGCTGCAGATAAAAATAACTTTCATTTTTGCCTTTTGGGCAGTTTCTAAATCTTTGATTCCTCGGGTGATGAGTTTATTTTTTCCTGCAAATACGAGGCTTTTTTTATTAATTGAGACTTATCTTAATGTACTAAAATAACAAGAAAAGTGAAACCAGAATGCAAAAAAAAGTTTCCAGTTCTTCCCCTGTGTCCAATGCCTGTTTGTTTTCTGGTACTGTGTTAGGAAAATCCATTTCTTTGCCCTTTTAGCTACTTATTATATGTAATTGAGGGTTTCTAAATGCAACAAAAAAAATACCTCCCACACTGGTTTGATTAGGGGATTCAGTCTGCTGCCCAGAACAGCTTTCAAACATAATGTTCAGTTGCAACAAGCGTGGCTCCCTGTGCTTAATAACCATAATAAGGCTTAATGTACTTGTTAGGCATAGCCCTAATTTTTGTCCTGGGAACATTTTAAGCTTAAGTTGTTTACGTGACCATAGTAAAAGCCAACTCAGGGCTGTTCTGCTACCATCAGCTATGCAGAACCTGATAAAGCTCCCAGGATTTGCAGTGAGCATTTTGTATTGTTTTCCAAAGTTGAGGAATTTTTCTAATCGTGTAGGCAAAACAAGAATGGGAGGGAAATTGTGTAGTAGTATGCAACAGGGCACATGGACTGTGGGAAATAGAAGGCATGATTTGTCTCTGGATATTTATAAATAACCAGCAGAGCAGCACAAGCAGAAGCCTTGGTTGATTCCATGGAGCAGACTGGCTGGGTCCCACTGGTAATTGTGGGACACATTTTTCTTTGGAGCCAGACTGGCTGCTCACTCCAGATGATCTGCCCTTCTCATCCCTATTGTTTTCTAGATGCTTCAATATTAATTAGTAACTGGCTGTTCACTGGTAATCTTCAATCTGATTTTGGGTCTGGGTAGAAAATACCAAATCAACAAACAGTCCCACAATATCAATCACGTACTTAATGACTTTCCTAATTAATCCTCTTATTTAAGTATAATTCTGAAAGCTTAGGCCTTCACAATTTCTCAATTATGGAAGAAAGACCAAAGAGAAGTTACAGTTTTACTGAATGAAAATAATGTCTCTTTTAATTGTTTTCCCAACATGACAAATGAGATCCTCAGGACTGTTCCATTCTTCAAGTTTTGGAAAACATGAGACAGGAAAAGGTTAAAGATTCAGCTGTTTCCTAGGAGTTTTTACATTTTCTTCTGCTACTCTGAATTTCACAGGAATCCCATCCCTCTTAAACTGAGGTAAGGAATGAAAAGTTCTGTCAGATAGATCTAGAAGTGTTTACAGCTATGAAGTCAGAGGAATGGTAAATCAGTAGCTGAACATCTACTTGCTCTTTTCTTAGGCATTTAAAAGTTCAGCAAGTTAAGAAAAAATATAAACTGACTTAATATTTAAACAGATACTGAACAGTTGGATAAATACCTATTAATATATTGCACTCAAAGCAGAGGATGAGAGAATTCTGCAATGGACAAGTTTTTGGAAAGTCAGTTCCTAGCCATAGGAAGCTATTTCTGGTTCAAAAAAAATCTCTGCTACACTGAGACTGAAAACCTTTAAAGGCTGATCTGAACAGCCACCAACACCAGGATCTGTCCAAGTTCCCAACTACCATTTATTTCTGTAGCAACAGGACCCTGGTTTCTAGTGGTCAACAGGATTATTGCACTTTGCTTCCCTTTTCTGTTCTTCTGTTACTCCTTAGTGACCATGAAAGTGTGGTTTACAGGTAGAGATAATTTGTTTTTATATATGTGTGTGTGTGTATACAGAACATTTGTGGAAAATGCTTTTGTATGGGAAGAACCTATTCAGGTATCTCCAAATCCATAAGTGACCAATATTCTCAAATTTAGATAGTGGGTTTGTCACACACTTGCTACTTAAAAGCATCTTTTTAGTCTTCTCCATTATTCCTATGCTTTTTCCAACCTACATCTGTTAGAAAAACTGCTAAAGATCCTTGCTGTGTAACAGAAGATTCTATTTTGATGGGAACAGTAACACAGCATTAAAAATAACTATTGAAGAGTCTGAAGAGCCTTTCTTTGTATAAAGAAGGGTGCATTTTGATGGCAACAGCAACACAAAGTGTTGAAATCGATTAGTGGGAGCAGTGCAGGAACAGAGAGCTGAATATAAGCCCCATTTTTGCAGCTGATGCTTCAGGATACTCTTGCTGAAGAGGATCTTATGAAACCCTTTTCCCCTTGTTAAAAGGAAGCTGTTGGAACAGGGGGGGTAGGGACTAATGTTGAAAGGACCATGTTTTTCTCCCTGCTCCATCAACTGTGCTGAGCATTAGATCAGCTGGGCCAAACAGTGTTTACTGGAGGTTTTGAGAGAAAATGGGTTGTTCAGGCTGTTGTTGGCTGTGAATGGACTTCTACAGATGGACCTGGAGGTACTGATGGGACAACAACATCCTGAGCTTTCTGAGCCCTCATTCTGGCAAATCTCTGTCAATTCCAAAGGGGTGTTTGCCCCCAGAATTAGAGGGAAAGAAGCAAGGCAGAGCAGACATCTGAAGAACATAGCATGTTGTCAGTGCTCATGTTTACTGTGATAATCAGGTTTCCACAGATAAAACACTCTGCAATGACATGGTCCTGTGCCATTATCTCTGCTTCTAAGTCCTCCTTCTTTCATTCAGTGCATAGCAGATGGGAGCCATTCAGATGTTCATGCAGGGTCAAGAGAGCACCAGTGTGGCTCTGCAGATAGCTTTCAAATACCCATGGGATTGGACTCCATCTGGGAAAAAAGTGAAAACCAAGCCTCAGGTCAGAACTATCTCTACCCAAAGCTGTGACTTATCCCAGGGAGGAAAGTGAGATGATGTTCTTGTTCCAACTCCTTGGTTGTGCAGACAAATGTAAGGTATGTATGTTTCCCTTAATGAGTGCACTGAAAAGTGGAATCAGTATTTTTTCCTAAATGCATCAACCACAGACATTTCAGTAAATTGAGTCTGCTCTTTTTACAATGCTGAATCAAAATGTCAGGCCAACACAACTCAATTATAGCAGAGGAAATAAAGCAACATACTGAATACCAGCAAGTTATTTATGAAATACTTCAAATTGCCAGTCCCATAACTACCTGTGGGAAATAAGAACAGACAAGAGCATAGATTCAGCTGTGGAAAAATTGACTCAGAGTAACATGTTTGCAAAATTTTAAAATTCAGTTTTTTACCCCATCTGAGCTTTGTAGACTGGTTACACCCTTCAGTCTGTCCTGGTTTTGCTAGAGATTTTTTAGGTGTGAAGAAGTGAGAGGATGGAAGAATCCACGTGTTTAGCTTTTAAAAAGGTGAAGGAACTTGCTCTTTTTCAGTGCAATATTTTTTTTGCATTTTACCATTGTAAAAAAGATCAGTCATCCCAAAATCCTTTCTGCAGAGGAGACAATATCACAGATGAATAATTTTTCTTTGCATTTCAAACAGAGACAAGTACCTTATTCCTTATTTTAAGGATGCTGAGAGATAAGGTGCAATGATTTTAATGCCACATTAGGTTGCATCTGAGTGCTCCATATGGAATTAAACTCCACATATTCCCAGTGAAATAAATAGCTTTATTTATAATGAAGACAACAAATTCTGACAATTAATGAAGTAGCTCCAAGAAATAAATTTTCTGTTAATGTAACACACTTTTTAAAAGTAGTAACAGTTTGAGCCACAGCTGGGAAATCAATTCCTGAAGTTATTTGCTTTAACAGTTACATGCACAGATCACTACCAAGTAATGTGATTCTTCCAAAGGACAAGTTATAAGGTCCTGTAATTTGTGAATATTTCCTGATTTATTTTCTCCATCTCCATGGGAAGGCATGAGTTGGGAAAGCAAAACTCATGAGGTCTGGTTAAATCTTTTGAGGAACTGGGTAAAAAGGTACCTATGTCCTGCAGATGCTGATCTCTGCACCTGTGCTGAGCCTGAGCACAGGCTGGTGGTAAAGCCAGTACAACAATTCTGTGGTATCACTGTGATTTTAAACCTTTCCCTCTCAGATGTGAGAGGGAGTAGGAGAGGATGGAGCTGACATTCTTGGACTGCAGGGATCATCTCTTAATTCTTACATCCCCTTTCCCTGTGACTCTTCATTAATGAGCAGTGGTTCACCATTGTCTGTTATGATGAGCATGGGAAATACCTATTACATGAATGTCATCTGCTCTGTGGAGGAAAAACAAAAAAAATCATAAAGTTACAGCAAATCTCTGCCAGCCTTACTGGTGAGTAACATGAAGGGATTTCCTTCAAGTTTTGACAAGTTTTTGGATTAGTAGTTTTGCCTCTGATTGCTGCTGATAAGCACAATAATGAGTGGCAGTTGGAGTGAAGATCTCTCCCATATTGGAGTCACAACTGACATGTTCCACTTGAAAACAATATTCCTTGCAGGTTATCAACAGGTGATGTTTCGTATTTATCAGCTTGTCAACAGTAATTGGTATGAGGAGCTGAAGAGTCCTTACTGGTAGGACAAAAATTTCCATAAAGTAATTTTCTAAGTTGCTCAGAATACCACAACATCTCAAATAATAATAATAAAAAGAGGTGAAGTTGTAGCACTGAGCAGCCACTCTGTAGTGTTAGACAGGGACTGTGAAATAATATGTTAATTTACCAGGTAACTGTTGATTATGAGTCAGCCAAAAATAAAACCATCACAAAACATGATGATTTGTGCAGTTGCTAGCATGTCTTTTTGGAATAGTGTGAGGAAACATAAAATATCCCAGGACAGAGAATAATGAAAGTGCAAAACTTTTTTTAAGTGATGTAGTGGGACTAAATTAAATCTGGAAGCTACAATTGAGGAATCCAAATACTCAGAGAGGGAATTCACTGTCGGATCATTGGGCTGCATCTGAATGGTGCTGAGCATCCATTGCTAATTCCACAAGGTAACATACAGGAAAAAGGAAAGGAATAGAGGAGCAGCAAGCAGGCACAGTAGGGAAGGATGGAGCTGGGAAGGACTCTCTACAGCATACATCAGATACAAGAAAACCTGTGAAGGCTTTGCTGTGTCTGATCATTTACACCAGGAATAAAATCTGTACAATTCTGAAGGACACTGGGCAATACAGACCCAGCTCCAGCTTTCCCATAACCTGCAAGAAGTTCTGTGGTTCTGGCTCACCTGGGACAAAGTTGTGAGGCATTGCACCAGGGACACACCATCTGCTTTCTTCTGCTCTCTGAAAAACACATGGAGAAAGAGGACAAGAAGGACCAGGTGAGGCAAAAAAGATTCTCCACCCAGGGCTGCTCTCACCCTACCCCTGTCGCTGTTGTACACAGCAGCACCTGCATTACAGTCACCCCTATGACTTGCTTTTAATGACAGATACACAACAGCATGCCACGCTGTCAAGTGTTCCCCTCCAAATGTTCACACCCTTCTGTGCTTTTTCTGGTGTGTAACGTGGCAACAGAAATGTGAAAGATTTTGGGGAAAGTTATTCTCAGCCTTTATGGGTTTCAAGTTCTTCCTTGTTCCTGCCTCAGGAGGGAACTGTGTTTGTGCAGATTCCAAGTCTCACAGCGTAAGATGATTCAGGGAGAAGTATTTAGAGTTTTGGCTTCTGGCTCATACCTCCCCTAACATTTATAGTTTTTAAATTTGTCCTTCTCTTTCAGGAACACTGTGTTCAGTTCAGAACGTAAAACTCTGGGGTCTGACTGGAAAATGTTAGACTAAATCCCTGGTAGCTTTTGAAATCTAAACCCTTTTGAGGTTTGTTTTTTTTTTAAGGTAAGTCTTGAAAATTACTTGGAATATGAATATTTTGACATATGTTTGGGTAGCACATAGACACTCCAGTCCAATGAGTAGCTAGAATAGGGTCCCTCAGTGTCAAAGCCATATAACAGCATTTTATAGAACAAGTTTTAGGAGGCAGGAATGCAGCACGTGCTTAGAAAAGGAACTGGAAGGAAACATTCAGCACACATTTCTCTGGCAGTTAAAGAGCAGATTTAACATACTGGTAAGTGTAAATTTAGCCTGAGAATTAGATCAGTGCTTATCCATTATTTTATGCTAATGAGGAACATAAGCTTAAAAAGAAGAGTATCTTAATAGAGCAAAAATATAATTGCAATAATTGTTTCTTATTTTAGCATAAGGAAATACAGTAGTTTCACGGTGCAATTACATTATTAGAAGGAATTTAAATGTAATCTTTTTTCTCTAAAGAACATAAACCATACGTAATACTCCAAGAATGTTGCTGGATCTGTCCTAATTTAATTTTCAAAGCACAATGCACCTTGGAACACTCAGTAGCCACTATCTCTCAGTGTTATCAGAATATTGCTGGCATGCATTGAAATGATCATTTCTCACTTCACTGCTGCTGCTGTGACTGCAGTCACCAGGAGCTCTGAACATCATCTTCTGAAACCTGAGGGTGCTATTAGACAGGACTGTAAGCATTTCTTTGACTTCTGCTGGGTCTGCGTTGCCTCTGTGCTCTTTTCTGCACTTCAGAATCTTTTGCTCCATAAAGAGACATTGAGCTGAAAGGCAAATGGAAGTGCCCAGGCCTCTCAGGATGGAGAAGGATCTCCAGGAGCACAGGGCAACTTGGTTCAGTGGATGGGTAGTAAAGAGGGAAAATGCACATGAAAGATGCCCATAGGTGGTTTGTAACCAGAAACTTGGTTGGACAGAGGGTTAGAGGTGCAGTGAAGGATTCAGGTAAATGTAGACTTTTATGGGATTGCTGTCACAACTGAAGGAATCTGGCTATTCCTGTGAGTGCCTTCTGCTTACTGCTTTGAGCTGCTTTTCTCCAGCTCCCCAGGTCCTGTAGCTGCTGGTTCCACTGCATATGTTTTGCCTCCCTTTCTACTGCTTACCTGCACTGGGGATGAACAAAATACTTATGGACTACCAGGCAAGCATTGAATACCCCAGCCAAAATAATGTCCTTCATTTCCACAGCATTTTCAGCTGCAAAAAGTAATGAGAAATACTTGGCAGATGGTATTTTCAGCTACATCAATTCAGTCTTCCAGAACCAAATGGTTTAGCTGGACACTAGAATATCAGAACAAAAGCCTCCTCAGCACTCTGAGAGGAGCTTCTACTTCCACTGGGAGCTCTTGTAATATCTGACAAACATTTTTCAAGTCTGTATGTAAAGTCCTAGGAAAGTACACACTTGATTCACTCTTGGACAACGCTGCAGGGCCCTGAGCCTCCTGCTCTGCACCTGTGGCTCAAGAGGGCTTTTAGCATCTCACAGCTGTGAGCAGAAGGGGCCTGATGCTGTCCTGGTAGGCACTGGTGTAAGTTGGTTCTTTCAGTACCCCTGATATGAATGGCTCTAAAAAAAATCTCAGAATTCAGCCTTGTATCTTAAATAAGTGTTGTGATCCTTGAATAACCCTTAGCAAATATTTAATTATTTGCACCATAGGGATGTATCAAGATCAGGGTCAGAATGTACACTCTGTTGTCCTTGGTGCTGTGTAGTTCCAGTCCATTCCCCAGCTCTTCCAGCATGTTACAAGAGTAGACTGAGAAAGCACTGTGGGGTTTTTATAAATCCAGGGAGTTAGGATTTTTGGGGGGGAGAGGGAAAAAAAGTGTTACTTGAAGTACTTTTATACAAAGGAATATTTCTGTTACCAATGTTTGGTGCATCTACCACTTCTGAAGCATGAAAGTCCCATAATTTAAAGGAAAACGTAGAATTGCAGTAATAATCTTTTCATTCAGAAATTCCTGTTCACCAAGGACACCCTAAGTACCTACTTGAGACTCAAAAGCACCCAAGTGATGCATGTGAACACACAGATGGAGAGGTCCATGGGGACATACTCAGTGTGAAGTGTTTCCCTGCAGCTGCCTTTGGTGACGTTAGCACACAGATGCCTTGAGCCACCCTTAGGTGCTTTCTTGTGTCCTTAGTTGCCTCAAACATCTCCTCCAAACCTCATCTGTATGGGTGATGAAATAGCAGGAAACTGGGGGATGACAAAGCTCCTCCAGGAGCTTGAAAAATTGGATGTGAAAACTTATAGAAGGTACTTGGGTTGTTTTCCTCTGCCCTGACCTCCCCATTTCTAAACAGGAGTGGTCCAAGGTATGCTGGAGTGGTAATGTTTAGTAGTCAAGTGCTGCCTGCTCCTGAACCCAGGGATGGTTGCTAAGTGACAACAACCTAATTGACTGCTGTAACTTGGGCTAAGCCAAGCATTTAAAAGCAGGAAAGTGACACTGCAGCTCTCCTGCTGTCCATCGAACAAACCAGGTTTGGTACTAATCTGTTTTCTCAAGCAAAGGTTTGTTTACTGTTCCTCTCCACTGACTCTGTCGTACCCAAAAGGATTACAGACAATTATATTAATTGGTATGGTAATCACAACAGGAAGCAATTACTTGCAGCAAATAATAATTACTTCACCTTCCCAGATTTGAACCACACCTGGCCTTAATCCCAATCTTATATCAAACATCTGTAAACTGAAAAAAATCCAGATAATTGCTTGCACTTCAGTGTGGAGGGGTTCCAAATCTACATGCTAGGGTTATTTCCCCTGCCAAGCCCCAAGGACAGACACAGTTACTTTAAAATCTCATTATTTTTACAATCATCTAATTATATTGTCGGGGGTAACTTAGGACTGCTTTTTATTTCTGATTTGTAGACTAGTGTAGACAAAAAATCCACAACACCAGAACCTGGGAAGAGGCTTGAATCCATGTAAAAGCTGGCACCAGCTTGGTTTCATTGGAAATAATCCACCCCTGCTGCTGCTGCTTCCTATCAAAAGATTTCAAAGATGGTACCTATGTGAATATAGATTCAAGAGAAAATCTTGGAGGAAAACATTACAGAGCAAAGCCTTTTGCTGTCTTAACATGATTGTTACTATGCAAAGTGGTCAAATACTGTGGCATTAACATATTAACAGCATATAACATTTAAGATGCTATAGAATGCCTCACAAAGGCAGTAAATTATGTCTAAAGATCAAATGCTTCAAGTTATTACTGTGTATAACAGTTTTCCCCTGCATCAGTTTTGTTTTATTTTGTTTTTTAAGTAAGACTTGTATTTTATCCAGTACTGCTTGAGAAACTGTTTTTTAATCCACTATGCCTGACCTAGATCAGAAATCTTCCTTGATAAACAGCTACAGCAGTGTTTGGCTATTCACAGCCATGTTCCTCAACATCTCTGATAGTCATTAAACCTGGCAGAATGAGAAATCCCCAAACTACTAATTATGAAGGTGCTGTGCTGTTTACATCAGTAAACCAGAAAACCTTTTGTCCTTGTCGTGCATGAAGAAGGATGGATGAAATTTTCTGCTCAGGTTGTGCTCTCCAGTGCAAGACCAGCACTGGAAAATACCCAAGGGCACTGCCAGCAAGGGATGCTCTCATCTAGGTGTGGATGGAGGATCGATAAGAATCGATGCTCTGTTTCCCACCAACGTTCAGAACTGTTCTTCAGAGACTCCAGAGGAGTACAATCCATAGCTGGAGGCTGGAGTCAGCATTGTAGGCTGAGAAAATGACAGGGAGCTGCCACGCTGTTGGCTCACTAAAATCTTCCATGTGTAGGGAACCTTGTGGCACAGGTTCTGTTTGTCATGACACAAAGAAATCCCAAATCCATAAACTGTGTTTCATCCCTGTAGCAACTGCAATTTCTCTGGAAGAGAGAGCTCTACGATTTTAAATAATGTTGATGTTTTTCACTGCTACTTATTTCTAATGCAATGATTTATGGTCCTGGGCCTGATAGCCAGACTAAGCAGATTCCCTGTGGGTTTGCTGGCTGAGAACATCTGCAGAGCCCTGAACAGCACAGCACATGAACAGAGTGTTAAGGCCCTATTTGCTTTTAATCTCTGCTTTACTCTATGTACCAGCACTTTGGAAGAATAATTGATGTTACCTTGATACCTAATGGTCTGTCTACACATTTTTATGGGCAGACATGATTTCATTCAGTGCTTGCTAGGAAAGTACCATCTCCAAACAACTGCTTAGCAAAGCCCAGACTCTGTACAGACATCTGCATTTTTGCAGCTTCAGGGCTGTGCTGTCACAGCCATATGGCTCACAGCCAGCCTGAAACACGGGCTGGGAGAGCAGAGGAGAGAGATGAAGAAGGGGAAAGGCAGACTGACCAGGCTTAAGTGGAAGTGAGGTCTATAAAGCTGACTGTGCAGCCTACTTCTCCACCAAACCATGTGAATTAAGCACTACTGCACATAGTAGTGTCATTAAAATGTAATTAAAAGTCTTGCTTAATGTCAATTAATGGTTCAAATGAGACTCCATCTTTCTAGGTATTTTCTTTAAATGAAATATAACCTAATTATACATACCAATTATCAGAGAAACTCTATCATACTTCCTTTGGTACAGTTCCAGGGTATGATCCTCATGCTTTGGAGTTCTGGACAGTCCAGCCCTGTAAGTTTGGGCACTGTGTGATTTTTAAGTGATACAAAATCTATGTGAGCTGCCATTGTGTGCATATTGTCTTCCAATACCCATTTTTCAAATAGTACTTCAGTTTTCCAGTCTTGTTGCTGTGTCTCAGAAGCACAAAGGGTGGAAATAAAACATCTTTTTCAACAAAGCCAGGTAATTAAAACCTGACACTCAGCCACTGAGGAATTCCCCAGTGGTGTAATGAGAACTGAAGAGTAGTGAGGAATATTAGTGATGTGCTAAACCATATCTCATTCCCAAATCAGAAACAATCAGCATTAGTTGAGAAAAAAATTGCTTCATTCAAGTCACATTTTAAAAGGTACTGGATTACTAGAGTGAAGTAAATTCATGGGGAATGTGAAAGACAGCTGGGAATCTTATTAATTAGCAACATGGATATGTAAGTCATGAAAAAAAAATTGCTCAACAAAACTGTAGCTATGTTGGCTCTTTTTTCTCTTCCCAGATAATTAACAAACCAGATCATTTCTCCATTTTACCCCTGATTGAAAAAAAATCTGGTACTGCAAGAGAAGGCTTCCAGCTGCAAATCCTGGGTACTGCCACTGACAACTGCCCTGCAGCTGCCTCACTGCATCTGAAGTACCAGGACATTGCCTCCTGCTACTGAAACTCTACGTTTGCTGAGATTTCTGATCACCACTGTGGACTTCATCACCAGAACGAGATACAGGACTTGAAGCACAAATGATGGGTAAGATAATGTGCCTAGTACTGCAGGGCTAATCAGGCAGTAGGCTACTTTATTCCTGAATGTATAAAATTAGCTTTAATTAGCAGGACTTTATGCACCCAGCAGGATGTGTGTGCAAGACCACGTGCAGTCATCCTGTGGGATTCAACCAGCACCCTCCAAAGATGAAGACTGAGCTGTTGCAAGTTATGCTAAACATGTGGTTGTCTTTAATGTTGGACATAAAATTCTCTTCCTCTGGGGGAAAGGCACAAGAAAGCTTTTAATACTGGTAGACTAGTGAGTTACATCCACAGGAACTAACATCTGACTGTGATACTTTCAAATTTCCCAGAATCTTCCTGGAAGGAGAAGGTATATAATTTCAGTAGCCAAGCAGTATAAATAATAGTGAAGTAAATTATCCTTTGAACAAGCTAGTGATCCTTAATGTGTGCAAGTACATTTTGGGAATATGGGAATTTTAAAAATGCTTGCTGAGTGCATATCTAGACTCCACAAAAGTAATTTAATCTTTATTTTATGCAATGCAAGTATAATTCACTTCTGCTATTCATATCCCCTATTCAAGGGAATTAAAAAAAAAACAAAAAACCCAAACAACAAACAGCTTAGAATTTTTCAGATGATAGTACTAGCATGAAGAACAATGGGCATCTTTCTTCTGGCACCATGGGAAAGCTGCAATCACCATTTCTTTAGAGAAAAGCTATAAATGCCATCAATCTAAATTACCAGGGAGCAGATGAGGAGGCTGGCCAACAAATCAACTATTGCTATAATACATAAGCATCTTTTAATGCAAATGAGCATCAGTGCTACTGGGGTAGTTAAGATCACATTAAGAAGCTTAAGAACCATGTTCACCATTCCAGTTTCTTTACCATGCTCTTCATGACTTTTAATTACTTCATCATGTCCATGTGGTAACCTCATTATACAGTCCTGCTCTCTTCTGGGAATTCTCCTCTTCCCACCTTCTTCTTTTTGACAGGAGGCTTGCACCAGGCACAGTGCTTATGGAGTGTGTCCTCCCTTCCTTCCACCACAGCCCACTGGTTTCTAGCACTGCTCACCTGCTCTGCTCCTGCCTGGTCATAAAGCACATTTTGACTGCTTTTCACATTGGTAGCAAGGCTGGGTAAGATGTTTCCTAAAAGCTTTGCTAGGGATTATCTCCCAGGAGCTTGCACGATGTCTCTCTGCAGCAGCTATGCTGACAGTCTCCTGCTCAGCCATGTTTGTCCAGAGATTGATTTGTTGATTTACTTTTTTTGTAATAATTTTCACAAGTTGGTCTGGTGGAGCTGTCAGCCTCAGTGGTCTGTTAATTCCCTGTAGTTGCTCTTGGAATACTTTTTCAATCACTTTGTTCACCTGAGAGCCAATAAAATGACTTGAGCAGTTCTGTCACTTCTCTCCAGCAGAAATCAGTCCTGGCATTCACTTGTGCCTCTCATCCCCCTGTATCCTCCCCAGCTCCCTGCACCTGCCTCCAGCCAGAAAGAGGTAAATATGAGTGAGAAAACAAGGTGGAATCATACAATGTTCTCTTCACAATAAAACCCAAACAAGGTTAATTTAAAGTTTATATTAAAAAAAAAACCAACCCACCCAACCCAGCCCCTACTGTACAAGCAAATACATCTAAAAGGCAGTGACTCTTCAGCATCAGGTGTGTGCTATTATTTCTGGCTTTCCATTATGAGTCTAAAACTCCTGCAAATTAACCAAAGTTAACTGCTGCCACAATTAGTCCCCTGTTTTTACAAGACTCAGGTTTTTCTCCTTTGTTGCATAAAGGGAAGCAATGATGAGAATTGCTGGGGCCTCCTTTTACTTTGCAGTTCTGCCTAAGGATTGCTGTGGATTATTGCACCAAGAGGGCACTAGGCAGGAGCTGGGCTTTGCATGTGCTTCTCTCTTTTAAAAGCAAAAGCCAATCAAAGGAAAACCAGCAGAACACAAGCTTCACACTTGCTCCCTGCAGTGTAGCTGGGTGGAACAGAAGATGTTCTTTCAAACTAATAATTGATGAAGGGCAAGGAACAGATAAAATACAAACTTCCAGCAGTGTGCTTGTGCATGATTCAGTATTCATTTCAAACATCAGAACTGCTGAATTCCCATCTTGGACTAATGCAAACGTTGATTTCAGTCCAGCAGCTGCCTCTGAGTGCCCACTATATACTTTGCAGGAAAGTTAAAAAACTCAGTAGTGGATGGCTAGGCAAGACTGATAATGAAGTTTCTTCTTCAGTCTTACTGGTGCTCTCCTGAAGGCAAGAGTCTTGCTGAGGTTTTTAAAACCAAGCAGATCTTTTAAAAGCAAAGCACAAAAATGCAGCTGCAAAGGGCAGATTTATCTCTCGTTGCTCTAACTGTCAATAAATTAGCTCATTTCAGCTATTTGTCTCACCTTAGTTTAACTATCTAAAAATTAGCTGGTTTCAGCTTTAGTCCACATTTCTCCTGTAGCCATTGGAAATAAGATAACAAGAAGCAATTGGCAATTCATCCTGGCCCAGGAGAGAGATTTTACCCTTTAGCAAGATGTGTTCCTGCTCTTTGCTGCTGGAAGGGACCCTGGTGACTGACCTGGAGCATGGGACTGCCTTTCAGATTCTTAGAGGCAGATGAGATCAGTCCCAAATGGCAAGAAAGCCACGTGCTTACAGTTATTAACAAGAGGTAAACACTGAAAAGCAGAGAAATGCATGAAGATTTCATCCATCTCCCACAGTTCCCACAAATGCTTATGGAACAGATATCAAATGCTTATCAAGTCACACTTTGATAAATACAGAGTACTGATCCTGCATCACTGAAATCAGCAGGGAAACAAACAAGCAAACACCCATTGGTAGTGATGTCCATCATGAAAGTTGCTGGTGCCTTTGCCTCATGGTGCTCTCCTTGCTCTTACTACTCTCCAACAAAGCCATCAAACATTCACACAGGGAATGCCAGGAGGGAGGTGGCTCTGGGACACGGGTGCATCTCTAACTGTGATATTTAGCATGTAAAGCACAAGCAGTGTGTGACATCCTACCAAAGCAGGGGGATGGCACCACTCTCTGTTTGGAGTGTAAGGACAGGCTGTTGTCTGAGGAGGTGCCTCAAGCTCAGAGAATCACAGAATCATAGAATCATAGAACTGGCTGTGTTGGAAGGGACCTTAGAGATCATCAAGTCCAACCCTTGATCCACTCCCCCCGTGGTTTCCAGCCCATGGCACTGAGTGCCACATCCAGTCTCTTTTTAAATATCTCCAGGGATGGAGAATCCACTACTTCCCTGGGCAGCCCATTCCAATGTCTGATCACCCTCTCTGTGAAGAAATTCTTTCTAATATCCAACCTAAACCTCCCCTTGCACGACTTAAGACCGTGCCCTCTTTTCTTGCTGAGAGTTGCCTGGGAAAAGAGCCCAACCCCCCCCTGGCTCCAACCTCCTTTCAGGGAGTTGTAGAGAGTGATGAGGTCTCCCCTGAGCCTCCTCTTCTCCAGCCTCAACACCCCCAGTTCCCTCAGCCTCTCTTCATAGGATCTGTGCTGGATCCCTTCACCAGCCCAGTTGCCTCCTTTGGACCTGCTCCAGCACCTCAATCTCCTTCCTGAGCTGAGGGGCCCAGAACTGGACGCAGGACTCAAGCTGTGGCCTCACCAGCACTGAGTACAGGGGCAGAATCCCTTCCTTGGACCTGCTGGCCACGCTTTTCCTGATACAGGAAAAGCCATTGGCCATTGGCCTTCTTGGCTACCTGGGCACACTGCTGGCTCATGTTCAGCTTCCTGTGAATCCAGAGTCCCAGGTCCCTCTCTGTCTGGCTGCTCTCCAGCTGCTCTGTCCCCAGCCTGTAGCGCTGCAACTTCCAATCATCTGGGATGTCCCCAGTGAGCCAGGACTGTTGGTAGATGATAGAGAGAGGCTTGGCGAGCTCTTCTGCCAGCTGCCTCATCACCCTTGGGTGGATCCCATCTGGTCCCATAGATTTGTGGGGATCCAAGCATCTCAGTAGGTCACTGACTGTTTCCTTCTGGATTACAGGGGGGCTGTTTAGATTCTTGTTTCTTTCTACAAGCTCCAGAAGCCACCTGTCCTCAGAACAACCTGTCTTACTGTTGAAAACTGAGGCAAAGAAGGTGTTCAATACCTCGTCCTTTTCTTCATCTTTGATAACTATATTCCCACCCATGTCCAGTAGAAAATGGAGGTTTTCCCTGCCCCTCCTTTTTGCTATTGATGTATCTATAGAAGGACTTTTTGTTATCCTTCACAGAGGTGGCGAGATTCAGTGCAAGTTGGGCCTTTGTCTCTCTAATTTTCTTTCTACACAACCCAGCCTTATCAGCTGATTGGCCTCACCTGAGTCCACCAGCAGAAGGTTGTGCAGAAGTTTAAATACTCAATAAAAAAACCAAACAAACTCAAAAGATGCTCAAATACTCAAAGAAAAAAAAAGTGTAGAAGTCTCTTCTAATCGAATATGATCTAGACATTGCATTGAGATAGTTTTTTTGTCTAGTCTGAAGAGAAGAAAAGCACTAAAGATGTGTTCATCACTAAAGGTGAGCTAGAAGAACAACAACCAACAAACAAAAAAACTGGTTAATTTACTAGGGACATGAAAAGTGAAGACAAACTTGCTTTTTAAGTATTGCTATTATCCTCAATCTGCAAAGAGTTTTTCTGCTTACCTGGAAATCTTTTGAACACCCCAGAATTTTGGCTGCTTTAAGGAGTGCTCTGAGATGCAAAGAGTGTGCAAAAAGCAGTGTAGTGGTCTGCTCAAGGGAAGAACATTTTGTCTTCTGACAGTCAGATTCTCACCATGTTGATCAGAGCAAATCCTTTGAGCAAAAGTGGCTGCTTCACTGAGTTTCTTTTCCCAGCTTCTGTCCATGGGAAATGGACATTTTATTTCATCGATGCACATGGCACTTATTCTTCTCCCATGCCATTTGCAGTTTTCACTGCTTCTCACTGGTCATTATTACTCTTGAAAGGAAAAGATGAGGCAAATTAATGGGCAGCATTTGCCATGAATCCTTTCTCCTTTTCCTTTAGAACATTTGTAAATGGTAAGAACAAGAAATGGTTTAATCCTCTGTGACAGCTGCCTTTGTCAGGGTTAATTAGACTCCATCAGGTAGCCACATACTCCTATGGGGAATATCTTTGCTATTAATAAATACATCTAGCTTGGATTTTGTAGCATACAGTCTGGTAATATGACAGAATAAAAGACTGATAGCTGGTGTCAGCTTTCCTCCCAGCCAGATCTGACTCTTGCATTTAAAATGAATTAAATGAGTTTGTCTTTTCTGTCTTGAAGCACAACATGTGAGCCAGATTCCCTTTAGTCAGAGGCTGGATTTGAATGGGGAGGGGATCAGCGTCTGCTGTGTAAATACAGTTTAGAGACCCTTACTTAAAATGTCAATTTTTCTCCAATAATTCAAAATTCAGAGCATGCAAATTATTTTCTAAAGCTGCAGAATGAAAATAGGTCATGAGCTTAACAAAAAGCCTAATCTAAACCAGGCAGCACTTCACAAGCAAGGGTAATAATGGCACTGCAATGAAATCTGAGCTAATGGAACAGGTTATCAGTGCAAAACCTTGCTGCTGTGAAGGGCACGTCTGCTTCTGCTCTGCAGTCCAGCAGCAGCTCCTCCCAGATGACAGAATTCCATCATAATCCTAAATCCTGGGGTTGTGTAACAGGACAACTGCACAGAGGAGGAAGCAGCAGGGGGGGCAGTTTGAGGCAGGGAGCAGTGAATGTGGCTCTGCCCAAGGGATTCAAGCCAGAGCATCCCTGGGAAGGCACCTTGGCAGTGCTCAGCCCTTCTCAACCTTCTCCACTGTCAGAGAAGGAAATTCATTTCTCACGTAGGGCAGGAGATAAAAGAGTGCTACAACAAAAGGAAGCATGCAGGATACCTGTAGCAGATGTGGGAAACAAACATCAAACTTCCTCTCAGGCCTCTGCAACTGTAAAAAATCTTGGATTTCCCTCGGTGCACTTCAATACAATTTGCACTCTGAAGGGTGTTTTTCTTCTAATGATTCCCACCTTGCCTGTTAGGACTGCTCACCCAGCAGTGCTGGGGTGGAGCAGGAAGGTTTTCAGCCTCTCACAGCTGCCATGGCATGTTCTGAGGAGGGACTGAGCCAAGCTTCCCCATGCCTAATCTCATTACAGAAATTTTCATAATTTTTAAAAGGTACAGAGTTAGTACAGCATGGTGCTGTGGCAGAGAGCTTGCTGTTATTTCTCCTCAGCAGAGACATGTCCCCTCAGATCAGTGCTTCAAATGCTCCAGGGGTCAGGCTTTGGGATCAGCAGCATCTAAGAGGACTAATACAGAGAAGACAGCCCTGGGAGACTCAGAGGAAGTTATTACCTTTCAGGAACTGATTTCTGCCAGGAAGCAGAGTCTTTTGCATCCCTTTCATGTTTCCCTCACCCAAGGTAATGACCATTTTTATTATCTGTGATAATGGATGAAAGGGACTTTTTGTTAAGAGACAGCTGTGCATGAGAACCAGTGCTGTGTGAAGCCTTCCTGGGGAGCTGGTGCATGCACACTGTGCTTCAAGCAAGGTTCATACTGATGCATCCTTTCTCTGCATTGACCACAACGGTTGACATGTCCCATCCTGGCATTCCCAATGGATGAACATGTTATGCAGCACAAGCTCTTCACTCAGTCTGTGCAGCACCCAGAAGCAGAGGTGCAAGGTGAGTGAGAAGGAATCTTGGGCTTTAATACTGTAATAAGTAAAAGATTGTATCAGTAAAACAGGGCCTCAGTTTGGCCATCTGAAAGGCCAAATCTCTGAATTCCATATACTGTAAGGAGTTGGGTTTTTTTTTTTCTACAATCTTTACTCCTTCACTGGTTGCAGGCTTTTGGGAGGTGCTCTTTGATGAACAAACCCCACAAAGCTGTCACATCTTCCCAGCCTTCAGGGACAGGTTTGCCATTTTGAAAGCCATTCACTGCAGATTCACCCTGAGAGGAAGCAGCTTCAGCTGGAGGTTGGAAGACTGGGACAGGAGACTGCTGTGATGGAGAGGGATGCAGGGAAGAGCTGCTCAGCCACTCCACCCTGCTGCTATGGGGGCTTTAGTCCCTTGAGTAAACCCCCTCTGAAATAGCTATGGAGCTTCCATGGGGGGCTGCTCCCCTTCTGCTTTAGCAGGAATAAAATTCACTTTCCATCAGTTGAAGGCCATGTCCAGCAGAATGCTATTATGAAGTATTATTCCTGGGAAAGCAGAATGGGTTTCAGAGCCTGAATTTAGACCCATATATGTTTCCAGTTTCCCAAGCTGGGGATTTTGATTGCAACAACCGCTCCATGAAATTCTCTTTTTCCTCTTGCTAACACCCCAGCTGGGCACTGGTGCAGAGCTGAGCAGGCAGAGCAGCTCTGATTGCAGCCCTGCAACATTTTCATAAGAGAAGTGCAGCAATTTCCCATGTCAGACCATGATGCAGTATAAAAAGCCTATTTGTCAGACTATTTCAGCTAAAGTACATGTGCACCATTCATGCCAGCCTCAGTTAGAAAAGAGCACCATGCTGTATCATGAAAAACTTCTAAGAGAAGGCAAGTTGTTCCAAAAGCAAAACTCAAGATATTCTGGACAGCTCTGAAAACACAGTCACCAACTGAGCTTTGAGATGGACCAGATGAAAAGACTTTGAGATGAACAAATGAAGCATCTCAGTGATATTGGGACTAGTTTAAATTCCTGCACCAAAAATCCTGTGGAAATGGAGGAAAATCACTACAGTAGTTGCAAAGATGGAGCCAGTTGCAAACTGCAGTCCTGTGCAGTGTGGTCCAGTTTAGCTCCAACAGGGTGCAGGGGCTTCTGCCTGCAAATCCAGCTCAGAGTGGGGCAGATCAGGACAAAACTCCTCCAAAACACAGCATGTCTTTAGGCTGTCAGAGATGCTTGGCACTGCATCAGCTTTGTGTGCTCCAGTGTAAAAGATTTCCAGATCAGGATGCATCTTACAGATCTGTGGTGGAGATGTCAGTGATCACTTGGTGGGTAGAGCTTGGGGCAATGATTATTTTTCTTGGTAATAAAAAAAAAGAAAAGGGGGAGAAGAGGTCAGCATTTAATTGGAGGTGGGATAAAGAGAGCAGAGAGTGGCTTTTCCAGGGGAGGGGCTCCTGGGCCTCCCCCTTTTGCCCGGAGCCATGGTCCTCATGTGTGGTGGGTGCTGCGTGCCCTGGGTGCTTCATGCCTGATGGGCTCAGCTGACTGAACAGGGAGTGTCAGGGATCACCTCTGCTCTTCCATCCACAGACACAGTGCTAGCCACTGAGATTCTTTTCTGGAATTTGTCTTTTTTCCCTGGTTTTAACTTATCTTTCTGGTTTTCCTTTTCCAGCACAGCACAGAGCAGAGTTGTCCCTCTGCTCCTCCATGGCCATTCCCTCCCACAGTGCCTGCTTCTTAAATTCAGGAAACCAACTGAAGCAGTAAGTATGTTCTCCATTCTAAAATCTGGAAACCTCCTCTGTGATTCTTTGCAAATCTGATTTATGTACTGTATTTATTACTATATATGTGGTTTCCAAAGCACAACTTATATAGAGACATACAGCATATTTAATTTGGATGTATTCTCAGGGCTTCACTGCAGACAGACCTCACTCAAATGAGTAAAGAAATAGATTTTAAAACCTATTGGTTGCTTTGTTAGGCATAGACATCACCCACAGCAAACATTTTTAATTAGGGGTTCTATCAGTCATGTTACTTTTCTCACTTGCTTTACACTGAGGACAGTTAATTTCTTCTGTATTTATCTGACCTACTTGGGATGTACATGATGTGCTAATGAAGAGAGAGAGAACAATAATGATGCTTAGCACTTGTACAGCACTTACTCCATTTAGCTGCATAAATATTAGCTGATGAATCTTCACAAGAGCCCACACAGATTAATACTATAACCTTTCTATATAGAGAAAAAGCAGCAGAGAGGTAAAAGAGTATGAAATGGAAAGAGAAGTGCACAGATGTGCTTCTCTTACCATTTTTATACCATATGGCCTGTAGATGTTGTTTGTAATTCTGCTTACAGTTTACATTTAAGGGTAACTGGAATATTAAGTCTTGCTTTCCTCTGGCTTTACTGAGAACTTAACAAATGAGAAGTAGAAACAGCCTTAGAATTCAACTGAAAGGTGAAAAACTTAAACTACCAGGAGGGATTTTTCTTCCAAATGTTTTATTTCAGTAGGCATAAAGGATAGTGAGGACTTGGAAACAGAATAAATAAAAGTCACTTATCTCAGTTCAGCTCTGTTTCCTTGCCATTCTGCTTGCTTCAGAAGCAATCATCCTGCTCCTCCATGCACAGCCCTGATTCTGGGCTGAATGGGCTGCAGGTCCCCACACCACAGTCCCTGCACCCATGTTTTAAAACTTAAACTGGGCAAGACAAAAGCGACCTGGTTTTGGACAAATCACTGCCTGTCACCCAGCCTTTCAAAAACTCTCCACTGCTTCTTTAGTGATGTTGAATACATTTAGTTCCATCAAGCAGAAATTAATCCCTTCAACAATCAAAACACTTCATTCTCTAACAGAATTACATCTCTAACAGCATCCAGGGCAGAGTGTGCCACTTGTGGATTTCTGCCATGTCTGCTGCCTCCTTTGATGGAACTTTTTGCTCACAGCAGCTTAAGGCTTTGTGGTTTCCAATTCCAGAAGGAAAACAGTGAAATCACTTGCAGTGATTTCCCAATAAATTTTCATTGCAGTAAAATAAACTACAAGTGATCACAAAGCAAAGAGGCTGTTAGGGACTAACAAGGGCATGGGCACAAAGCACAGCACTTAAAAATCATTCATTTGATCTGAACTGGCCCCATTCAATCTTCTGGAAATCAGAGGAACCACAAACCCCCCACCAATGTAATTTTATTTTCTTAAGTGAGCAAATGTGAGCAGGTACTGGGTCAGTATGCTCAGGCTGAACCTTGCTGCATCTTCTAGTCACCCTGAACCATTCACAGGCAAAATTATTTCTAAGTCTTCCTCTTCCTTGCAGTTCCCTCAGGTTTTTTAGGGCAAGCTGCATTCCCAGCAGGGCTTGGTAATTGCCTGTGGTTTTCCATGGATCAGGAAGGGCAGGTGGATGGGGCTCATCTCTTCAATGAGCCCTCCAGCTTTTGAGAGATTCTTCAGGCAGAGACTAAAAAATGTTAAAAGCCACAGGATCCTAGTAAGTATAAAGAACACAGTTGTCTCACCTCTCTGCTTTTTAGTGAAGATGGCTCCCTCCACTATATACAAATGCACTGATTTCTCTTTGGAGTCAATGATAAAAGGTGCTTCTGCAGCTTTTCTGCTAGGCTCTTGTGTCAATAAATCATGATGCTGAGCTAAGTTAAAACTATGGTCTGTCACCCTGGTGCTCTGTCTGTTGTGTCCAAGCAAAGCAGCCCATGGGCAGAGATGCTCCCAGCTGTACCTGGGAGACCCAAAGGAAGGGGTCTGGGAGTTTTTCTTGGTGTTTGCTGGAGCTACCATGTTAGAATTTGGCATTGTAAATTGTGTACTCTGAGACCTGAAGGATGAAGTGAATATTAATTCAGTTATGTATGACTGAAGCCCTTTTGGGGAGGGTGATAAGGCAGCACTGCCCTGCAAAGGGCAGCTCAGAGTTTTAATGCAACAAGGAAATGGCAAGATGTGGAAATCTGGGATCTGCTGTTTTATCCCTTGGAAATCTGAGAGAATTGTGTCAGTGAAAAGGGGTTGAAGCCTCTGCTAAATGAGGTGCTTGAAAGGAAATGGGCTGAGTTTCTGGGTTGTGCCAAGAACTTTTTACTGAGCTGGGCAGGTGGGTGAGTTCTGTTTCACATGGTTCTTGGTGGGCTTCCTTAGAATCCCCTTGTCTGAAATGGAAGGTTTGGCTGAAAAAATGGGGAGCCATCTTTGCAGAGGACAATGTATTTTCCTCAATTCCATCTCATCAACTTAAGGTTTTGAGTCACGTTTGCCAGATGAGAAAGAAAATCAGAAAAGAATGGAATCTCAGGAAAAATTGGAAAAGAATCTCAGGCTGCTCAGTCAGATCAGCAGCTTTGGCCTCTTGGCTGTGCTTCCCAGGGAGGTGAGAGCAGGGCTGCCTGTGCCAGCAAAGGACACTGCCATGGGCTCTTTTCTGGGGAACTGGACCACAGCCATTGGAGAACATTCCTTGGAGGCTCAGCAAACCAACCTGCCAACCACATTCCCTCTGTTCTTGGACTGAGCAGGAATGTTACAAATTCCTGGAAAACCAACTAAACCCTGAATGCAGCTTCTGTACCAAGCCTCCTGTGTTCCTCCTCCCCAAGGTTCTCTTTCCTCTGAGCCTTGCTGGGGGGTAAAGCCAGTAGCCCTGCTTACAAAGATGGGATCATTCAGCACGTGCACCAGGCATGTCCCTGAATCCTCAGATTTGCTCATATTTTCACCTGGTATAGCCACAACAGGAAACATGGGGAAAAATCCAAAAGCAGTATTGCCTTTCCCTGTTTGTGGTTTTTCCTCTTTTTTCTCCATGACTCCTTGCCAGACTCCCAGCAATCTACTGTACAACTCTTCATCCACTCACCACATTTCTTGCCTCGTTTTCTGAACTTTTTTCTGAGATCCAATGGGTTCTGCTCATCTGATGGACCATTCTTTCTTCCTCATCTGTCCTGTCATTAGACTGATCTCCAGTTTCCATAGAGACTGCAAGCCTCACCTTGCCCTCTGAATCAGGGTCCCTTTGTTTCCTTTCCTGACTGCAGAAGAACATTAGTTTGCTTCAGGCACTTCAGTAGGGAAAAAAGATGTATTTGATTCTCTCAGTAAACAGTAATTTAAATGAGAACAGCCTCAGATTACAGAGGGAGTGTAGAGATCAGGTTATTGTGCAAAGGTCACCATGCAGGGGCTTTAATGAAGCCAAGATTCACGGAGCACTTGATGGCAAATGAAAGTGGGATCTTGAGGTTTGGAGAGGGGACAAGATTATTCATATTCCTCTAATGCAAAACCAATAACATCCTTAATACAAAGAGCCAGAAAGATTAAGAGACACTGATGACAGCTCCCAGGCATTAGCTGTGTCTCCTGTTGGCATCAGACTGGTTGTGCATGTTGTGCCTCAGGATGAAGATGGTGATGATGCAGGTGGATAAAAAGAAATAAAACGTGGCTGGAGCAGCTGGAGGTGCTGTGTGCTCTATCAGGAGGGCAAAGCAACAAGCCCCAGAGCTCACCTGCCATTAGCACTTCTCTGACAAGGCAGTGACCAGCAGAAGTACAGAGATCTATAGGACAAGCACTTAGAAGGGAAGGTGCAGCAGGGTGAAATTTTATCACTTGATGCAGTGATATCACCCAGAGCTGTTGGCTACCAGAAACCTGTCCAGTTGTGTTCCCTGTGCTCCTGTAGGATTAAAAGAAAAACAGTGACATTTTCATCCTTTTAGCTCCCAGTGCCTGAATGCCAACTATTAGAGGCCAGCACTGGTAGCCAAGGGAACAGTCCTCCTGCAGGAAAATAAGAAAAACACAGCTGAACAGCATGGAGAGAGGGCAGCACACAAAAGGCTCTTCAAATCATGAGAACATTTGGGTTTTATTGTGGGGTTAGGGTTTCTTTTGTTAAATACAGATGGCTAGTTCCAATCTTTTATCTACTCTGAGCTCTCAGACCACCTGCAATCTGAAGTGCTGGGACACTCTTCAGTGGGTTCTGGAAATGCTTCAACCTGTTATAGCAGTCCCAGCAAACAAAGGCACAGCTGGATCTCAACTAAAAAATACTGGCTCAGTTTCCAAAAGTCAGACTTCTGCTTGTGATGCACCTCCCCTCTAGTTCAGCCCTGGCTGCAGACAGAAAGTGAAGAAAAAGGGAAAAACCACACTCCTGCCCCAGCCCTCACCTCCTCTGCCCCACAGGGAGTTTTGACTCTGTGCAGGCCATTATTTAATAGGTGCACATTAACTACCATGTGTTTGTGCTTTAGGGGCATATTCCTACTGGGAATTTCAGCCCATATGGATAATAAAGGAATTAACAGAGATCTTGAACTTGTGAATGACTCCTGTTTCAGGTGGTCCAGACACTTTGCAGATATGTGAGAGTTAATTTGGCCTTTGACGACATTTCAGGAGACCTGATCTGAATATACATGATCTGGATCTGGTTCCTTTGTTTAATCAGCAATCTAGGCTTTAGATTGTGATGATTTCCTCTAGGAACAAACATAGCTGGGACCAAGCTCTGGAAACCATCACCTCTTTAGCTCCAGAGCTAAACCAGATAGTCTGATGTCTAGAAGGAGTCTTAGTAAGCTTCCAGTTGCATACAGTGTTCCTATAGCTCTTGATGCATTCTAAAGACATTAGGGAAGAAAGCAGTTTGATATGATGCTTTCCTGGGATCAGGAGATGCTTCAAGCACCAAATTGGATTACTTGTTCTTTTCTTTTACTGACTGAACAAAAGGAAAAAAAAATTGATTTGAATTAATTAATCATTTGATTTCATTTGGTATATGGAAAGGTAAGTTCTAGCTAGAAATGATTTATCTGCTATACAACTTATTCTGGCTTTTTAAATTTTTTTTGTGAATCCACTTTTCTTTTCAGACTCTTGTACTTTAATCCCATTTTATTCAACAGCTCTGCTAAAAACTATCTTATAATATTTAGGCCAAATTCAGTTACACTCCAGCTAGTCCTTTAAAACAATTACATAGTTCCCAGCTGAGGGAAGCTGATGCTTGATGTGCTGCAGAAAGTGTGCAGAGTCCTTTTGGTTTTAACTATATTCATAGGCTGAGCTGTATTGCACATAGCAATTTCTAACAAGAAACAACATTTATATTTGTCACTTATTAGTTCTAGCCTCCAAGCACAGAGTACTCAAATCAATTCCTC